>NC_060248.1:113363841-114028786 GCF_921293095.1 Ischnura elegans | reverse complement strand
GCTTCATCGTCTGCTGCAGAGGCGGTTGGCACTCCGCAAGTCAAACCCACGCAGTAAATCCCACTTCCTAAAAAGCTCTCTTGTCTTTCCTTTTTACCATCTCAAAATTATTATATATTAATTTTATCGACAAAATTATAGTTTTTATAATACGTGCATCTCTTAAATTGCTCATTATTCTACACTTGACTAATATTTCAACTGACATGCCGGTCAACGTGCAAAATATACCTATTATTATTTAAAACTGTTATAAATGGCACCGGTGAGGTCTAATACGGTGTTCTTCATAGCTTATGTGGTTGGAAATTTCTTCCAGAATACCTCTTTTTGACCTGATTTCGAATGTACGGTAGTTTAAATGTAGGATCGCCATAGCCACCGTGGGGTGTTAACAATTTTAAATTTTCATCTTGTACAGTCGCGTTTTCCGTACAATTTCTTCGCTATTATTGTCGAGGATTGATTGTATTTAGCTCATAAAATAATGCCTGTTTTCAATATCTATTCCGAAATTCTTCTATCCTTAATCATGTCGGTTTGATGGTATGTGTGGCGATTTATTTATAGCATTAGTATTCATTGGTATCTCTTCTTTCTGCTTCTTTCTACTAGTTATTATTTCTTATAATCAAATCATTGTTTATGTTGTGTAGTACCAGATTATCCATTCATGTGTTACGCCGGAATTGTTTTTAATTAGCCCATACAATTCTTTTAGTTATGCAGCTGTCGTGTTGTTAATTTTGAACTGGTAATATTTAATTATCTTAACATATATTCAGTTGGAATCGTTGGTTGCTCATCTTCTGGAATGATGGTCTACCAAGATCTAGGTGTTCACACTTTTTTGTGACACAATAATGAGGTATTTATTGACATTCTGAGCAGGACATGGTCCGTATTGGATCATCGGTTGACATTCACATTTGAGATTTCTTCTGATTCCTCCCTTAGCATTGAAATTTTTCTCTTGTGTAAAATTTATCTTTTCACAGTAAGACTCGAGTTTTTATATAGTTAATTTTGAATCAAGGTATCTTCTTTTAGGAATGTTAATAGTAGCTTTTATTGTTGAAAGAGGATTTACCGAATACTAGGTGTTTTCACTTTATGTTGACAAAATTTAAAGGTATTAATGGGTATTTTGAGAAGAAAATGGCCCTCGTTAGATTAACTGCTAATATTAGCATTTGAGGTTTCTTCTGATTCCTCCATCAGCATTGAAATTCTTCTGTTGTTTAAAATTCTACTTTTGCCAGGACTACTTGAATGTAGTTAATTGCCTTAGGATTTTATTATGGGTGATTCTAGTATCGTTTGAATAGTATACTATAGTTGTAGTTTAATCCGTGAATATCGCCGCATAGTGCTGTGCTCAATAAATACATATGCTTAGACAATGAATCCTAATGCTAGGAAATTTTTGTTTGAATTTTACGCAAGAAGTGGGTTTCACCAAGTAAATCTCGAAATTACATGAGTACTGCACCTTGTTTTGTACTCTTTTTCATTTGCACATGTGTTGAGGCCATGTTCTCTACTTCATCAAGACGTTAAGCATGCGTGATTCCCATTTCTTTAACCGTTAGAGTGACCGTTCCAACCCAATGATTTTAACGCCAATTCCTTGACTTCATCGAACCATTAGGGCAGGGGAGTTTTAGCAGTTATACAAACATGCTGTTGAAAAATTGTGGGCCAGGAATCGAATAAGTTCAATATCAAGGGTTCTTGTTCAATATATTCCTTGTGGACGCGAAAGTTCCTCGTAGCGATAACGTCATCATGAGTCACGCCATATATGGCAGTCTTTTCCGGAGAAACGTGGGTTCAGGAGGAGGCCGTATGAATGTGGGCGTGTGACTCATTTCCTTGAATAAAAATTACACCAGATGCTCATTGATTAATCCCTTTAACGAGAAATATCGACCAATTACAATGAACAAAGGCAAAACAATAGTTTCTACGCAAAAATATATGAAAACCTTCCCTAATCCTGCCTTTCGTGACTCCTAATATTTCCCATTTCGTTGTAATTCACAAGATTTCTCTGACCTCATCTGAGGCATCGCCCACGAGAAGTGGAACGCCGGCCTTCTTGATTTCCTAAGAAGGTCACTGTTCTTCTTGCTGTCTATCTCAGAGAGAATGCTTTAAGAGGGGCAATAGAAAGAGTTTTAATTCGATCAATAATTTTATCGATTTCCTCAAATTTATCTACGCATTGAGTCCAC
Organism: Ischnura elegans; assembly: GCF_921293095.1. Lineage (NCBI taxonomy): Eukaryota > Metazoa > Arthropoda > Insecta > Odonata > Coenagrionidae > Ischnura > Ischnura elegans. Next base: position 114,026,549 of record NC_060248.1, on the reverse strand, counting down.
CGACTGAAATTACCTCGCAAAATACGTTATGCCGTCATTTTTCTAGTAAAAATAAAATATGCCTACTTATGAAGAAAATTCTTCAATAACCTGTTATGACTGAAGACAGGGCGAGTACAGTCAAGTCATATTTCCAAATTGAAGTACTAATAACAATAAGTCATGCATCTAAATAACATACGTGAAACATAACGTAAAAAGATAATTTGATAATTTCAGAAAAAATACTAGAATGAACCACAAACGCCAAAAACCGATAGGTGAAAAGATAATTTAAACGATGACCGACACCTACAAAGAGAAAGACTGACAACAAATATTGATCACACAAGTATTATGAAGGGAAACGGAGTACATAGAGAAGAACCAGCGAAACGCTTAATTGGATAAGCTAGTACTACACACCATAAACAATGATTTGATTATAAGAAATAATAACTAGTAGAAAGAAGCAGAAAGAAGAGATACCAATGAATACTAATGCTATAAATAAATCGCCACACATACCATCAAACCGACATGATTAAGGATAGAAGAATTTCGGAATAGATATTGAAAACAGGCATTATTTTATGAGCTAAATACAATCAATCCTCGACAATAATAGCGAAGAAATTGTACGGAAAACGCGACTGTACAAGATGAAAATTTAAAATTGTTAACACCCCACGGTGGCTATGGCGATCCTACATTTAAACTACCGTACATTCGAAATCAGGTCAAAAAGAGGTATTCTGGAAGAAATTTCCAACCACATAAGCTATGAAGAACACCGTATTAGACCTCACCGGTGCCATTTATAACAGTTTTAAATAATAATAGGTATATTTTGCACGTTGACCGGCATGCCAGTTGAAATATTAGTCAAGTGTAGAATAATGAGCAATTTAAGAGATGCACGTATTATAAAAACTATAATTTTGTAGATAAAATTAATATATAATAATTTTGAGATGGTCAAAAGGAAAGACAAGAGAGCTTTTTAGGAAGTGGGATTTACTGCGTGGGTTTGACTTGCGGAGTGCCAACCGCCTCTGCAGCAGACGATGACCGCACCCCGAGGTTCGCAGCCAATGAGAATGCTTGAAACAGTCACGTGATTCTAGTTATATAAAACAGAAATTTCTCGGAGAACGCCATTGCAAGTTTGGAACGGCTCCCTGACTCAGCTAGACCAAGCTCGCTGCAAGACTTAATTCTCTTCTCTGCAAATTGTTAGTTGAAGAAATCAATCAAAATGGTGAGTAGTTCACAATATGTCTACGATAAGTTCTGTTGATATTGCATGGCATCTTTGGGGATATCAGCACCTATGGGAATTACGAGGTAGTACTGCAGCCGGAAACCGCCATTTTGTGTACCGGACGCTGGCGGGAGGGTTCTCAAATCATTGATTCCATTGAAAAGAGGAATCGTTGACAATTTGAATTGGGGCGTGCGGGATTTCATTTAAGTGGTGATTCTGAGGGGCGTTTTGGTATTTAGTATTTCGTAGTATCGTGCCGTTGGATGTAGGTGAAGATTTGTGAAAGTCGGGTTACTTGTAATCGTTGTAATTCATATTTATTTCTTTTTCTTCTAGCGTGAGTGCATCTCTATCCACGTTGGACAGGCTGGTGTTCAGATCGGTAATGCCTGCTGGGAATTGTACTGCCTGGAGCACGGCATCCAGCCTGATGGGCAGATGCCCTCAGACAAGACCGTTGGTGGAGGTGATGACAGCTTCAACACCTTCTTCAGCGAAACCGGCGCGGGGAAACACGTACCCAGGGCCGTTTTCGTTGATCTGGAACCTACTGTAGTTGGTGAGCATTCGGTTTCTACAATAATAGTCTTCATTCATGTGGAACAGGATACCTTTTCTATCATTATGATCGTTGGATGATGTCATTAATTTCCTGGGCGCGTATGAATCCGCGGTTTTATCGCGAAGCAAACGAACGTTTCAATTATTTTCGTATTACTTGCGTAGCGGATGCTGTGCGATTGCTGCTTCATATTCCATAGTTCCTTACGTCCGCTTAAGGTAAAATGATTTTAGTCATTCAATGAGGGTGTTCGACCTTTATATTATTATTACTATTTGTTAACCAATTATTTATTCATAAAGTGTGAGCTCAGTGTGCCACGGGTAATGCTTGAGAAGAGTTAGCCGGCGTTGACTCTCGCCCAGTGACTCATTGTTTCTTAAAGTGGTGGATTGGGTCTTTATGGGCGTTCTTATGTCAGAAATTTGCCCCAAGAAAGTGAGATTATTGCGCTTTCATTGTCCAAGTGTAGAGTTGAGGATATAAAATCGTTTCAGGCTTAATTTTGTGGAATATTGCTATATCCATGATTAAAACACAAATGGTAATTTCCACACGTATTTTATTTAACACTTAACGAGCGGCCATGGTTTCGACAGTGTCCTATTCTTTTACCTTGAAAATGTGTCGTAACCATGGTCGGTCGTTAGTGTTAAACATAATGGTGTGGACATTACCATTTGTGTTTTTAATCATGGATAGGGTCGAAGAGTCTTTGTCGCACGATCGAAATTTTCACCTTGATATTTCTTGTTTCAGATGAGGTGAGGACCGGCACATACCGTCAGCTGTTCCATCCCGAGCAGCTGATCACAGGCAAGGAAGATGCTGCAAACAACTATGCCCGTGGACATTATACTATTGGCAAGGAAATCGTTGATCTAGTCTTGGACCGTATTCGCAAGCTGGCCGATCAATGCACGGGTCTGCAAGGATTCCTCATCTTCCATTCCTTCGGAGGAGGCACTGGCTCCGGTTTCACCTCACTGTTGATGGAGAGGCTCTCAGTTGATTATGGCAAGAAGAGTAAACTGGAATTCGCCATCTACCCAGCTCCTCAGGTTTGTCTTCTTATCCTTTGTTTGTAATTATTTTCGTTCGCCTCTGGTGGAAGTTGTGGTGATAATGTATTTCATATTTTTTGTAGGTATCCACTGCTGTCGTCGAACCGTACAACTCAATCCTCACGACCCACACTACCCTCGAGCATTCCGACTGTGCATTTATGGTTGACAATGAAGCTATCTACGATATTTGCCGGCGCAACCTTGACATCGAGCGACCCACTTACACCAATCTGAACAGGCTCATCGGTCAGATCGTCTCCTCAATCACAGCATCCCTCCGCTTCGATGGTGCCCTCAATGTTGATCTCACTGAATTCCAGACCAACTTGGTGCCTTACCCACGTATCCACTTCCCTCTTGTTACCTATGCCCCAGTCATTTCTGCAGAGAAGGCTTACCACGAGCAGCTATCAGTCGCTGAGATTACCAACGCATGCTTTGAGCCAGCCAACCAGATGGTGAAATGCGACCCACGACATGGAAAGTACATGGCCTGCTGCATGTTGTACCGTGGTGATGTTGTACCCAAGGACGTCAATGCTGCCATTGCCACCATCAAGACCAAGCGCACCATCCAGTTTGTGGACTGGTGTCCCACCGGTTTCAAGGTCGGCATCAACTACCAGCCACCCACCGTGGTACCTGGAGGAGACTTGGCCAAGGTTCAGCGTGCTGTGTGCATGTTGAGCAACACCACTGCCATTGCAGAGGCCTGGGCCCGTCTGGATCACAAATTCGACTTGATGTACGCCAAGAGAGCCTTTGTGCACTGGTACGTCGGTGAGGGTATGGAGGAAGGTGAATTCTCAGAGGCCCGTGAAGATCTGGCTGCCCTGGAGAAGGATTACGAGGAGGTTGGCATGGACTCCGTGGAAGGAGAGGGCGAGGGTGCTGAAGAGTACTAAACTTGATCATGTTATTTTTTATTGACAAGCAGTCTCTGAAAGCAAATCATTCCACATCGATGCCTGTCATGATGCATCTGAATAAATCTGACCAAGCATGAGTCGCTTGTTTGATTTCTTTTTATTCTTCAATCCTGACCTTCCTTAGTTTGTCGGATGTGGAGCGGTCTAGAGGGGCCTTTTTCAAATACAGAGGTAAGATTCATTTTGTACATGAATGAATTGGATTCTTTACTATCTGCTGAAATGGGTTCCTGCTGTGGAAATCCTGTTTGCTGTGATCACATCCGATGTATTGGTGAAACAGCCTCGAGAAATTGCATGCTGGGGGGGGGGGGGGGGCACTTAAATTAGATGCTTAAGTTGAATTTCTCTGTATGTGGGGTAGTCAAAAAGTTTTTTAAGCAACAATCTTGCCGTATTCTTGTTGACTGAGGGAAGAAGGGTGACCCCCATGTACTAATCGATTTTTACGGAAGTTCTTGTTAGGAAGTACAAGCAGATGAAACGTGGATGTGGCTGGTGAATAATTTTCTCTGAAGTGGATAGTGGACCGGTTTGGGAATTAAATTTTTTTCAGTTCATTGCTCACCTTTTAATTGCATCGTGTACAACTTAGTTGCTCCTACTAAAAGTGAGAAGGAAGTGATTGATGTTAGTTTACAAAAGTGGCCTCTTTGAATTTCTTTTGGTCTGGTACATAGACATCCAAATTAGTGGTACCCATTTCAGATCTTGATGACCAAATGATTGAGAATACTAGCGATATACGACTAATTTCGTACTATTTTTAAGTAATTTTGCACAATTTGCTTGGGCCAACAGTTGGAAAGACAAATTCGAGATTACTCTGATGGAAAATGGTTTTTCTCCCAGTCCCCTAATTTTAGGAAAATTTTGTACTTATTGTAGGGATATCCTAATGAGACTTTGTCATTACCACCGTGGGTCGTTAAGGTTGTGATTTAAGATCTAATCCTTGGCATTGAACTTCTGCCGGAACATCTTAATAAATTGCCTTAGTAATTGTCATGGGTAAACAAACACATGGAGGACACTGCAGTTGACTTTCCCTTATTAAGGATTTGTTAAAAAGTTGTTGAGTCTGACATCATGCTGCTCTGAAGGATTCCACCACATAAAGGGTGCTATTCAGTTTGTATGAGAAAGGAATAATCCCTGTTCATTGTTGTATAATTTTTCACAATTGAAATCTCGTAGAAATTTGTACGACCCACTTCTCATCTAATGAAAGAGGTGCAGGTAACATATTGTTGAGATGTTATTTTCTATTTTGCTTCAGAAACTTCATATAGCTGCATCTATTTCTTTCCACTGATGATGATAACGGTAAATGTACTCCACCTGAGCCTTCAGATCACCAAATATGATGGGTGTCACATCCAAAACCTCGAGTCTGTTTCCTCCTCGTGTCTCTTTCTCCACTCTTCTCCTTCCTTCATTTCTGGGGTGAATCACTTTGCTCCTTGCCCAGATTGACCTTCAAATTAATATAACTCTTGTGGATAATCGTTTAGCAGTGTATGTAGGTGTGTATATTTTTGAGGGGGGGGATTAATGGATCGAGATGGGGTGGGTAGGAAGAAGACTTAAGTTTTGAGGTGCATTTCTGCAAAGTAGAGGATACATTCATTAGGGTTATTATTCTATGTGGCTGGTTGGTTTATTTTCTTCCTCCTCTCTTGCATTCCACTTCTATCCCCACCTAAAGCAATTAGCAGATTTGTGGAAAACAGACTAATACATGTGTGTATTTATTACTCGTGAAGGTAATGAGTAGAGGTGATACCAGTGTTTTTTTTTTTTTGTAGTTCGACTCGTATATTCGTTCACTGAAATATACCAAGCCTCCTTTGGATTTGGACCTCTGATTCATTAAAAAGTTGTGAATGAGGCTTTGAAGTTTTCCCCGAGATTCCTCAGAGGATAATGACTACATTTTTGGGATGGGGTCTTTTGGGCCCTCCCCATTTTTTACTTCTCACTTTGGCATTTTTGTTTTTATCCAATATACCTCCTTTGTCGCTATGTTGTGATTTTCTTAATGGGTTGCTATGGCCTTTGTGCAAACTGATGAGATTTACTGGTACTAGCCCACAATACCCATACCAGGTATAGAAATTAGCAGGGCCATTTCCTGCCAGCCCAGAAATCCAAAGGTAACTGCCTGTTTTGCAAGTGAAATGTCTCCTCCCTTTGAACAGTAAAAAGGCAATCTTTGAGTAGACTTATATTTTTCCTATGTAATTTGTTTATATCACAATGCCTCTGTACGAGCTCGCCGTTAATTTGCTTTAATTTCACTCCATGCACCAATTTTTTCACTCTCCCCTCTTGTCACACTTAAATGTTACAAAGCATATCTTAAAGTATATCCATTTAAGGCCTTGCCATTGGTTTTGTTGGGCGTCTGGATGGATTGGGAAAGCTTCCCAAAAGTGCTTGAATTGATTTGGTGAGGAGAATTAAGTCCTTAGGGGAACTGAGTGTGAGTGCATTATTCAATGAGTATGCATTATTATTATCAAAGGACACCCGGCCATTCAATCCAAGTCTTGTACCAACAAGTGAAATAAGACCACAAGAAATAAGTACTCATATGCATAAGTTCTGCTGTATGCATCAGAAAACATTGCAATGATCTACATATTACAGAAGACCTTAATACTAAATAATGCCTTAAGTTGAGTTGCAAAATCATTTTCATCATTTTATATAGTCTTAACAGAACATGTTCCTCAATAACCTTCCCCACAATATTGTATGGAATGATGAACCCACACAGTCATATTTAATCCCTCTCTCTTGTTCCTCTTACACCTACCCTTCCAAGTGAGGGTGGATCCGGGGTTATTTTCTGGGGGTAGGAGGGGCACAAGGGCCTGACAGGCAAACGGTCTTACCAAATTTTGACCCCCGCCAAATTTTATCAAATATTTTTAATTTCTATTAGTTTAATAGTTTTTGTATCTGTAAATTTCTGAAATCGTTCAATTTCATCTATTAATAAGAATAAAAATTGAATTTTAGGTACCAATGACAGAATGGGTAATTTAAAAGTTTTATACGGCAGGGGGGTATTCCATTTTCCTCAGACGCAGGTAATCGATACCTCCACTGCATAAATGCTCAACAGTCTCCCACTGAATCAAATCCGCTCATCTAGTACTATAAGGGCTATCTAGATGAGTGGATTTGATTCGGTGGGTGGTTGTTGAGCGTTTATGCAGTGGAGGTATCGTGATGTCTCCCCTCCCACGAATTTGGATCCAAATCCATCCCTAGCTGCTTTACTTGGTGTTATTTGAAAAAAGACTTTCATGTTTACTTTTTTGCTTGCACTCAGTTGGTATGTCAGTATTTAATTACCTGAATTTTTGTTCAATTCTGTCTGGATTTTTCCGGTACTTTAACGAATGTACTTGCATTCAGTGGTTTTTAGACTCGTAACCCCTGCAATCACGCCATCGTCCCACCCACTCACCCCGATTCCTCAGCTTCCTCACCGGAGCTTTGCCATATGGATATCGGAAAAATGCATCCCTACGACAGTCTTTTTTTCTACCCACCCCATTAACTGTACTCTTGCATTGAGATGGACCAGAGCACATGCCACAATGTGGTGAAATGCATTGTGTGAGTCCGGTAATCTGTGTGTATTTCAAAGTTTGAGTGTTGTTTTGCTTGTCGAGTATTTCTTTGATATTTAGCAATAGGCAAAAGGTATTTTGGGGCATCCTACGGTTTATCAAAATTAGTTGGAGGGTTATGACTGTAAGTGGGTTGCCTCAAAGTTCTTCATCTGTAACAGATAATTGCAGATAGTTAGGGAAGGTAGCTCTGCATTTGAATGGGGTGCTATTTTCCTGTGCTACAAATGGCATCACTGAAAGACAGTGTGTTCAAATCATATGAGAGAGAAGTATTCCATGTTCATAGTTTTATAACACATTAGTATATAATTTATTAGTATGTTTTGTATCAATTGTAATCATACAGAATTTCATATTAGCCACACCTCATCCGGTGGACAAGTTACCATTTACATATTTTTGAATTTTATTTTTTGCTTCAGAAATTTCAGACAGCTAAATATTTTTCCATACACTGATGGTGATAATGGTATCACTGACTGAGATTTCAGGTCACCAAAAATGATGCTAGGCATGTGTCACACCCGAAACCTCAAGTCTGTTTTGTTATCATGTTTCTTTATCCACTCATCTGCTTCCTTCTTCATATCTGGGGTGAAGCTCTCTTCCCATTGCCCGGATCCACCGCTGCAATACGTGATTCATTTGAAATCAATTTTTCAAATTGTGATCTGGGAAATGTTGCATTTTAAATGTTCGTTCTGAAATCCCCCCTCATCACCTTCCCCTCTTCCCCTTTCTTCCACTCCCTTCTTACCCCCTCCCCAGGGATGTCGACCTACAAACAATATGTGGTGCGGTCCATACCTGGGACCTTGCCCCGGTAAATTTTATAAGTAGTGAGTTTTTTTTAGCATTTTAGAAGATACACATGATCAAAATTAGGACCCTGATAACTCGAATCTCGATACCTGGACAGTCCGGGGAAAATCGACAAGCATGACACATTTTTCCTCACCCCCTTAACGAATTCAGGCCCCATGGAGTCGGCGCCACTGCCCCTCCCCTCAACCCAGAATTGCACGCTTTGGTGAGTCGCACTATGCGAGCGGCTCTCCGGAGTGTGCTGTGAGCGGTGAGGCAGCTCCACAAAAAGAGTCGTTTATGCCATCACCTGTCACCATCTCCGGCTATTCGTGGAAAATTGATAACCAAATAGTTATCAATTTTCCACGAATATATGTATTATAATGGATAGTAGGTACAGTATTTATTTTCAATATGGAGAAATTTCAGTCCAGTAAGTTTGAATCTTCGGATTTTTTATGCTTGAAGGAAATTCACTACAGAGGACAAGGATGTTTCAACCTAAATTAGAAAAGTCCCCGAAGGTAATGTTTAAATTTATACCCTCGGAAACGTTACCTATCAGTAATTGCCTATGTAAGTGTAAATAGAACACGATAAATCCAAGCGGAATTGTTACGCTATTCCGTGTTTTCTTATATATGTGGTTTTTCACATTTGTCGCGTAAACTCAAATCGCCAAACTAAAGTAAATAAATGTGTTTGTTTACTGTTTAATCATTAGTTTAACGTTGAGGTTTTCCACTCTTCGCATTTAGCTTAGTGCTCTTCTGCGGCATGTATTTTAATGTATATGTTATATATTTCCCAGAAACACATTTGGATACAGAGGAACCCTAAGGGGAGACCCCCCTCCTCCCTCCGAGATGTAGGAAGTACTGGAAAAATAATGTAGTGCAGCGGCGTAGCTAGGAATAGGCTTGGGAGGGGGAAGGGATAAAGGGGCCTTGGGTGGGGACAGGCAAAGGGTTTCTGGGAAAAAAATTTGGAAAATGGCTTGCCTAGAAATACATTTGACATCATTTTGGCCCTTTACTCCTTTATTTTATATTATAGTTTTTAATTTCTTTGCATCATTAAACTTTAAACTATCATATATGTCAAAACTAGACTATGGTTTTAATATTTTTTTATTTCTCTGAGTCTTTGGGGGGGGGAGTTATATTCTCCAAGGTATATGAATTAAGTCTTTGATTTTAAACCGATACAAAGCATAAAGAAATTATCGTCAACACAAATAGAATTACTCGGATATTCAACTCAATATATTCTCAGGTGATAACAAAGAACCTTAAATGTTAATGCAATGACTTAATGGTAGGTTGAACCGCGAAGTGAATTATTTTGCCAAAAATATAAGAGCCCAGCCATCCATAAGTTAATCAATTTCATTTAATTTAACAGCAGTGGAGAAATCAAGGGTTGTGGCATAAGAGTATGAAAATCAAAAGGGTTGACCGAATTTCCGTAATGAGGAGAGGACTAAAACCATACTAGGGACACAGAACAACTTAATTGGTCATATCTTGAGGTATGGTGGTCTAATGAATACAATTTTGTGTATCAATTGAATGGCAAGAAAGACCTTGAATAAAATTTATGGAGCAAGGTAAATAAGGAGGTGAAAGAGAATAAATATGCAGTGGTGAAAAGATTAGCTGATGCGAGAATTGAGAGAGCTGCATCATAACAATATTAGGATTGATTGAGCATTCTTATTATATGTATCGGTTGGCACTCTTTTACCACAAGATTGTGACTGCTGTTGCTATATGACCCAGGATGAGTCTTCACTAGGTTCCTGTATCTTTGCCTTAACATTATGTTGGCAACTTTCGGTCTCTCTCCTGGCATCTGTCATATGTATCATCTCCAAAGGTGTTGTTGCAAGAATTATGTTCTGTTGCATCTCTCTTGTTCTGCTTCCTTATCTGAACTCTGTGACTGTGTTATCATTGTTTCCCTCTCTAATTATGACATTCCAATCCCCCAGTCTTCTCTTTGACTGTGCTCAGGACTTCGTGTACTTGTTTAATTTCTTCAGTTCTTCCTCCAAATGGTAGGATGCCATAATGCCATACTTTTAATTCACGGCTGTATCATCTAGGGATGGTAATGCAGTGGCTTCCCAATACCTCCCACCGGGGGCGCAGCTAGGAATTTAGCCTGGGGGGGGTGGGGGTGTTTAGGTGCAACTAATACCGGGGTGTGTGGGGGTATGGAATACCCACCAGGATAAGCGGCAGGTGAGAGATTAATAACTTGCGGAATTTTAAAATAAATGGTTCAAAGTGGTGAGTTTTTACGGCTTTCTGAGGGATATATCATTAATCCTTACACTATTCTATTAGTAATATCAATCCAATTATGTAAAATGGATTAAACTCAAAAATTTCTGTGAGCTCTGGGGGTGTTAGCCCCCAAACCCCCCCCCTGCTTGCTGCTACGCCACTGCCTTCCACATTGCAGTACTGCAGCTGATTGCATGATGTACTTCACTCTTGCTCAAAGATATGCCAGTTCATACTTGGCCAATCCTCTATATCTTTGCCATCTTGTATCAGCCGGCCTCGGTGGCGGCGTGGTAACGTCCTCGCCTGCTAAACAAAAGGTCGCGGGTTCGAGTCCCGCCTGAGTAGATTTCCCCTGTCCAGGGCATGGTTGTTTGTGTACGTTTAATTGTTAAACTTGTTGAATACCCCGATATAAAATGGCCAATATGAGCTGTATTCGGTGGTTTGAGAATAAAATAAAATAAAAAATAAAATGTATGTACATATCTACTATCTGTTTCAAGCGGCCTTCTATCTTGCTATGGATTACCTATTTTTTTGCTCTACGACCTTCACTCTTCTTTGCCACTACTTCTTCAGAATAAAAGCAACACTAGTGATCTTCTGTTCATTGCCAGAGTATATGACTCTACACCCATCACTCCTGTAGTTTTTAGCTCTTGTCCACTTGAATTTGCTCACTCTCATTGTATTTAACAATAGCCAATCTCCATCTTCAAGCTTTCCAATTTCACTCAAACCCCCTAAACATCTGACATACTATTATGTCCTTAGTATGCCCTTATCCTTCCCCTTATTCCCTTCCCAGTGGTGTTCCAATCTGTTTCGATACCTGGTGCTCCGATCGTTGGACTATTATGTGAGGGATGATGCAATCCTGTCATACTTTAACTATTAGACTGCATCACTTAAAGATGGTAATTTGGTGGTTTCCTGATGCCTTCAATGTTACAGTATCCCGTTAGTGTTTTTCTTCTTAAAGTCTGAAATTCAGTGACTACAGGAGTCGAACCTTCCACTTTTGAATTGCAAGTCAAGCATGCTAACCACCAGTGACAGATCCAGGATAGGGACAAGGGGGAGCTAGGTGAGGGGCTGGATGATACCTTCCAGAAATAGTGGGTCTGGGAGTTTTATAAAAACTTGAGAATCTCAAGGCTTATAACAGCACTTTGATGTTGTCTTACTAATTTTCCAAATAATAGAGTTTTTAAAACAAACTTGTATGTCTATTCTCACTCCAATCTCTTCTGTCCAGTATATATTCGGCAACTGGAAAAAATTACCATTTTATCTAGTTTAAAGTGGGTACCCCAGAAGGGCTATAGCCCCTCTCTGGGTCCATCGCTGCTAACCACTACACTATCGGCCTCATCGGCTAGAAATTATACTGACCACAGGAAAAGTCATTAAATTATTTATTACATTTACAGACCTTTCTACTAGGCTACAACCTTGATGCCATGGAAAGGCTTATGGGTTCCTATGATCCCTGGTGCTGCACTGGCAGGATCATTCCAAATTACTCTCAGTAGGGCCACCCATGCCAAATAGGTGGAAAGGGAGGCTTGGTGGAAACAACAATGTGAGGAAATGAAAAGTTTCAGATGGAAGGAGCAGTAGGTGCATGGGTATGCTAATGTTAAGTTGCCATCAGGCGACAAAAAAGGATAAGCCATGTAAAAAATTAGGGCTAAAGATGGAAAGATGCTAACTGAGCGAGAAGAGGTAAAGAGTAGATGGAAGGTATACATGGATGATCTGTATGATGGTAGGAAGAGGCCGGAGAGATTGACTTTAGAGGAGGAAAGTGCAGTGGAGGAGGATAATCTTGGGCAGGAGATCTTGATGCTGAAATCGAGAGAGCCCTTCATGATAGGAAGGCAGTGGGTGTGGACAATATCCCATGTGAGCTGCTGAAGAATCTAGGGAGGGGTACCAAGAAAAGGTTTTTCGAGCTAGTATGTAGGATGTATGAGGAGCGGCCCTAGGGGTGTTAGCTGGAGGATTTCGTCAAGACAGTTCTAATTCCGTTGCCGAAAAAAAAGTAAACTGTGGAATGCAGAGATTATAGGACTATTAGCTTAATATCGCACGTGGAGAAAGTGGTACTGAGGATATTGAACAGGGCAAACGAGTATTTGGGCGATGATCAGTTTGGTTTTAGAAAAGGGAAGTCAACTCGTGACGCAATAGCGATGATGAGGTCCCTGGTGGAGAGGAACCTAGAATAATGACCAGGATGTGTATGCTTGCTTTGTGGATTTTGAAAAAGCATTTGATAGTCTGGACTGGGTAAAGTTCATTGATATTCTCAAGAAAATAATTGGAGGGATAATATATTATCCCTCCAATTATAATATATCTCCTATCCCTCCAATAATAATATATTGGAGGGATAGGAGACTGATTCGTTATCTGTATATGGCCCAGAATGTGCAAGTGAGGGTAGCTGACAGAGATTCTGTGTGGGCAAGCATTGGCCAAAAAGTAAGGAGCTTCTCTTTAACATGCACGCTAAGGAGGTAAGAAAAGCATGGGATGAGTTAGAAGCTGGAGTAAAAGTGGAAGGAATGATGTTCAAGTCAGTGAGGTTTGCATTACACAGTGAGACCGGTAGTGATGAGCGATATATCGCTAACTGTGATTGAATCACCGTTACTGAAAAGTAGCAATCACCGTCGGTGATTGAATACTCGAAATCTCGGCCTTCCAAATTTGAACTGCTTCTTGGTATTACTGCGCATGCGCGAAATTTTCTTCCAAGGTCTCATGAGCTCATGAGACCTTGGAAGAGCTCATGTAGTACCCTTCCACCCGTGCCTACTGCCCTGGCGCTAACGTCGCGGGGGCAACTTCGGGAAGGGGAGTGCGGCCTGTATGCCGGTATCCACCGGTATCAACCAACATGTCAGTGTAGTTACTGAAGTTAGAAAGATGAGTAATTTAGGAACTTCATGGATGAAAAAAACCTATATTATACGTGATGAAAATTATAAAAAAGAATATTTAAATTCATCAAAGGAATAATAAGAGGTCTCTGTCGGAAAGGAAATGTAAAATATTGGTCTTGACTAGTAGAGTGACAAGGTTAATTCTCGCGTTTTACGAAAAGCAAAGAAAAAATATTTGTCATCAGATTCTTGTTCAAATTTGAATTAAATTCAACTATTTTATGGAAGTGCATCTTACTATAAATTTACATAAATAACCGTCTGCTGCAGTATCAGACGACGACCACACCCCGAAGTTCACAGCCAATAACAATGCTTTAAAAAGTCACGTGATACCAGTTATGTAAAACTGAAATTTCGATTGGAAACGTCGTAGTAGAGCTAACAAGGGGGTGAAAGAAGTATGGGCCGCCGAGTTACCTGATGTTGTGGAAAAGAAAACGGGTGAAGACTTGGCGGCGCTAGTGAAAATTCATCAAGTTCAGCATCCTATTCGATATCCTTCATGCTATTACCAACATAATCCTTTTAGTATGAATTACTTTTCATTGGCAAAATAAAGAGCAGTGCAGTGGAAGAAACATATTTAAAAATTGTGCAATGTTATCTGTTGATATATATGAACAATATTTTATACGGGTTAATACATATTGTGCAAAAGTAACCTACGCCACTGTACTATGCGAACATTGTGCAGTTGCTTCACTTGCCTATGTATAGTTGTTGACAGAAACATTCGTTTTGCTCGAGGTATTTATTATTCAGTTATCTCGTTATCTGGACAATTAAAACATGAAGATAAGTGGAAATAATTATGGATGTTCGAAATTTGAGAAAGAAAAGATGTGCCCTTGAATTGAATTTCTATCATGTTGAGGTGTGAATGTTGGACGTGGTCAACTCTATGGTGTTATTCTATACTCTCATTATTTTAATTAAATTCTATGAATAGAACCTCTTTGATTGGGCACCTTATCTCATTTGCTTTTTTCTTCATAGTGTAATATATGCTATTATTCATCAATCACATATATCATGAGACATTGGACGTGTATGGTGTATTTTGTTAAGTGAATATTGAAAAATGCTCTTCAATTTCTATCACGTTGAGGTGTGAATGTTGGATAAAGATCAACTCAATGGAATAGGTAAGAACTCTAATTATATTCTATGAATATGACCTCTTCGAATGGGAGCCTATCTTATTTTCTTTTTTTTTCTTCGCAGTTTAATTTATGCTATAATTCATCAGTCGCGTATAGCATGAGACATTGGCTTTGTATGCTGGACATGGTTAAGTGAATATTGGGAAGATCTGTTGTAAAATGCTCTTGGATTTCTATCATGTTGGGGTGTGAATTTTGGATAAATTTCATCGCAATGGAAAAGGTAACAATGATCTTTGAAATTTAATTTTACGATTACATCCCCTTTTATCTGGAACTGGAGTCTTTCTCTAGTAGAACTTTTTTTCTTCGCAGTGTAGTCATGGTGTCATTCATTATCCTCTTCTATTGTGAGACATTGGATTTGTATGATGAAGGTTCTGAACTGTTGGGTGCCCTTAACTGTTGAAAAATCGTAATTTTAATATTGTTCAAAAGTGGTAAACTCATAGCTGGTTCTGATACTAAATATCCACCAAATTTTAAAATTTTTATCAGTTTCTATATGGAATAAGGATTCTTATGTTTGGAAAAACTGGCTCATAATGTGATGGTGTTGTTTCAGTTATACTTGTGGCAGTCCTAATGGAGCTAGAGAGCTGGTAATTCGGCCATGTTGCACGTTTTTATGCTAATTCCAGTTTTACAGATCACATTATATGATCTAGTCTGAGTAAGGTTACAGTAATGAACTGAATTTTACAGTCAGAGTGGAACATGTTAAATTAAATGCTGATATTTTCGCATCATTTTATGATAATCTTGCATGTTTAACTGCACACGGTTGTTTGGACTACATGTTAGTTGAAGTTTGAATGTCTGGGACTCATCTATTGTAACGTTCAGAAGACTTTTCTGGAGCATGTGGACGCCTGCGATAATGCTAAGGCAGCGTGGGAAGCGTTGGAGACCATGTGCACGAGTTACGGCCGCTCTGAGCTATGCAGCTTTAATCGAGCTATGTGGAACACACAGAAGACTAAGGAGATGAGTATTCATCAATATGTTGCTATAATAAACGATTATCGCAGGAAAATCAAGAAATGTGGTATGGAAATTGATGATGATATGCTAGCTAATGTATATCTAAACGGCCTTTCATCTGACTGGAAGTATTTTGTCCAGAGTTATCGGAAAGGGAAATTAGTCTCAAGAGAAGTATTGGGTGACATGCTTGTGGAAGAGCAGAAGATGCTATGCATGTCAAGAGAAAAGAAAGAGCTCAAATCTGAAGATAATAGCGATGCACATCAAGTTTACAGGGTCACAAAGGAATCAGAGTTTTCTGAGCATGGAGTGAATAGATTTAAAGGGAAAGGAAAGAACAAAGGTAAAGGTGGAAGAAAAAGCCATCCTCCCATCTGTTATGTATGTGGAACAGAGGGACATCTATCTTTCCAGTGCCCCGATAAGAAACAAAATTCTATAGAGAAGAATCAGAATTTTGAATCTGTGAAGAAGGGGCGAGCTTCTGTCATCACAAGAGGATATAAAGCATTGTGTACTCACCAAGAGAAAAGTATAGGAGGTGGGGGATTATGGATACTGGACGGTGGAGCATCAGACCACATGACCAATAGAAAAGATTTAATCATAAATCTTTGTCCCATAACTGGTCAAGTTGTTGTGGGTGATGGATATGCTTTGGAAGTCAGAGGAATTGGCACCATAAAATTGGAGATCTCCACTGAATGTGGTGGCTTTACTATAGACTTCTCAGATGTACTGTACATCCCTGATTTGAAAGATAATTTGCTTTCACAAGGAGTATTGGACAAGAAGGGAATGAAGTTCTCATGTTATCAAGGGGTGAACGAGATATCAGATGAAGGAGAAGTTTTCTTAAAGGCATTTCTCGTAAATAATTTATATTACATCACTACAGTAGGAGGAGTCAGCATTGAAGATGTCAAGATTATTTCTGAGACAAAGAAAGCATCCATAGTATCTACCATAATATGGCATGATAGACTGGGGCATCTAAATGAAGACGATATGAAGAGAATTCCTTTGGATAAAAAATGTGGAATTAACCATTTTGATTGTGACACTTGTAATGCTGGGAAAATGAAAAGGTTAAAATTTCCTAACATAGGTGGAGAAGATACATGCAAGGTCTTGGATAGAATCCATTCTGATGTGGCAGGTCCATTTACACCCAAGACTTTAAATGGAGCTAAGTACTTTGTCACATTTATTGATGATTTTACAAGGTATTCTATGGTCTACTTATTGAAAAAGAAGTCGGAAGTATTTGAAAATTTCAAGAAATTTCAACGTAGAGTGGAGTGCCTGCACGATAGGAAAATTAAGGAATTCCAGAGTGACAATGGTGGAGAATACACAGATAAAAAATTCTCAGTACACCTGGAAGAATGTGGAATCTTACATCGTTTCTCAGTGGCATATACTCCACAGCAAAATGGGCTATCTGAGAGGTACAACGAAACTATTCTGAATACAACGAGATGTTTACTGATAAAATCTGGTCTTCACAAAAGATTTTGGGGAGAAGCTCTCATAACTGCAGTACATCTCAGAAATTTGTCTCCTACTTCTGCACGAAATAGCAATATTCCAATGAGTTTGTGGAAAGGACGGGAACTAAAAGAGATAGATTATAACTATCTAAGAGTTTTTGGATGCCAGGCATGGGCATGGCAGCCAAGAGAGACAAGAGATGGAAAATTGAGTCCCAGAGGAGAAGAAAGCATCATGTTAGGATATGAAGAGGGCATCAAAGGATATCGACTTTGGAGTCTGAAAAAGAAGAAAGTAATAATCAGCAGAGATGTCAGGTTCAACGAATCAAAATTTCCTTTCAAGATGAGCCGAGATGATATCAAGATTCCCGATCTAGACAGCGATGGCGAACCTGATCTAGGAGAAGACATTGTAGAACAAGGCTATGTTTTCACAGGCGATGGAAAAGCTGAGGAGACTAAATCAAACCAAATTTCATCACACCCGGTGGTGATCCCAGGTCTGACTCCAGTGGTCCCAGATTCAGTTTCAGGGGGAGCAGTGCCTGAGATACCAGAGGAGGCAGCGCCTCGTGTTGCAGTTTTGGAGGATGACGTTGAACAGCCTGTCTTGTTACTACCCACAGTTACTAATTTAGAGGTACCAGTGACAAACCTTGACCCTGGTGAGGTTGCAGGTGAGGTACCAAGCCAGTCCATTCCAAGGAGGTCAAAGCGTGTTAGGAAGCCAACATCTTGTCAAAGCTGCAACTATGCTCATGCAAGTATTGAGTGTACTTCCATTCCAGGGACAGTAACAGAGGCTTTAAATAGTAAAGATTCTGAGTTTTGGAAACAGGCAATGCAAGAAGAAGTAAAAGTTTTGTCAGACCAAGGGACATGGGAAATAGTGCCAAGACCAGAGGGATTAAATATTGTAGGTTCAAAAGGGGAAATTATAAAGTTCAAGGCAAGATTAGTTGCTCAGGGATATGGTCAAATTCATGGAGTTGATTACCATGACACATTTAGTCCTGTTATTCAAAAGAAAAGTCTGAGGCTTCTTATAGCTATTGCTGTTGAGACAGATTTAGAAATGGATCAGTTGGATATTATAGGGGCATATTTAAACAGTAAATTAGAAGATGTGTACATGGAGATACCAAAATATCTCGGAGAGAATATAACGGTTGATAGAAAGTTTTATGTATGTAAGTTAAACAAGAGTATATACGGTTTAAAGCAATCAGGTAGAAATTGGTATTTGCATCTAAGCTCAATTTTGTCTGTGTATGGATTAAAACAGTGTTTAAGTGATCCATGTATTTCTAGCATGTCTGACCTTAAAGTAGGGGTTTATGTTGATGATATGTTGCTTGTCGGAACGAAGGACAAGATATCACAGTTTAAGAGTTATCTAGGTAAGCATGTAGGAGTCAAGGATCTTGGTTCAGCCCATAATATTTTGTCCATAAGAATACAGAGACCTGAAAGAAGTGTGGTATATATTGATCAGGAGAATTATATAAAATATATGTTGGAAGAATTCGAGATGCAAGATTGTCATGGGGTGAATACTCCTTTACCAGTAGATTTTCAAGAGAGAGATGTCGAAAACCAAATAAGCAATTATTTGTTTCGAAAAGCAATAGGCTGTTTGTTGCATTTGTCTGGAAATACAAGACCAGACATTTCCTATGCAGTGTGTATTTTAAGTCAGTATATGGAGGAGCCATGTCAAACTGATTGGAAAAATGTCAAGCATATGTTTAGATTTTTGTCTAAGACTAGAGGTTATGCTTTATGTTATCAAAAATGTCAAAGTAAAATTAATGCATACTCTGATGCAGACTGGGCAGGCAGTAAAGGTTATTGTAAGTCCATTACAGGATATCATATTTCTTTAGCAGGGGCTCCATTTATCTGGCGAGCAAGGAAGCAAAAATGCATGGCAACCTCATCAACTCATGCAGAGTATATTGCATTGTATGAGTGTGTAACTGAAATAGTATGGTTATCAGAGTTGTTAATAGAAATTAATCAAGGATGTTTAATGCCTAAACCTTGTGTTATTTATTGTGATAATGAGAGTTCCATTGCCATTGCCAAAAATGATGTTATAACTGAAGGAAACAAACATTTCTTTGTTAAATACCATTTCATCATGGAACAAGTCAAAGAAAAAATGGTGTATTTTATATATGTACCATCAGACAAGAATACTGCGGATATATTTACTAAAAGACTGCCAGGGACAAGAATCAAAGTGCTATCAAAGATGATAGGACTTAAGGATCTGTACAATAGAATTTAAGATGTTTGAATATTTTATAATTATAATGTCTTGTGTTGTTTGGTACTCATTCAGAGATTGAAGGTGAAATGATTATTGCATTTTCAAAACAGGTATTGTCCGAGGGGGAGTGTTAAGATTTCCATGAAATGTATATTTTGTATATTCGCGGACAATGCCATTTTTTATCAACAGAAAAAAGTATCTATGTACTTTTTTGTAGTCAAGGGTTTGTTGTTTTACTTTGTTGTGACTCTTTAAAAATGGTTGAAGAATAAAACTTGAAGTAGATAGTTGATCCTGTTTTTTCTCCGGACTAACTGTCGAAGCTTTCATAGTGGCACGAAGATTTCGTCCACTGGTTACCGAAACAAATATTTTTTTGTCAGAAGTAGGTATTTATTGAATTTTTTTGTTCTTACCAGTATTTTAATTCTTGGGATGTTGATGTATGCGGCTTTATATACATCCTCGATAAAATATTGCTTAGCTGCAGATAATATGACTATGAAGGAAAGTATGTTTTGCTTTTTTATTGCTGCCTTTCATGGCAAGAACTATTTCATCATTGTAAACATTCAAATGCCTAATCGAAAAACGAAACAAAAACTCTCTAGTTTCAAAATGACTGAAACAGGAAAATGTTAAACATGATATGGAGGCAGGTGGAAAGAGTACATAATGCAATTATGGAATGAAAATGCTTAAATACAATGAAACGTTTAGAAACTAGCATTTTGTTGGCCAAGGGACATGAAAATCAAGTCTGCTTACGAGGGCCTTCGGCTCCAATATAAACAGAAATTTGCTATCACTTCAAGGAGGGAAATTCTAGAATATAAACACATGCATTACCTAAGAACATAATTAGCTTGTTTTCAAAATCAACACAAATTATGCCAACCTGTTCAACCACTTACTGTGTTGTAATTATCACATAATCGTAAAAATGTCCTAGGTAGTATAACGACCAATAGAGTTCAACTGCAGAAGTAATGGGTCATCTCCAGCAATACTGACTCGATATAATTTCCGGAAAGAGAGATACATTACGTGTCTGGTTATTTCTTGAAATATGCCTGTCTTCTGCTGTGTTATCACCAAAGAATAAATTCCTTAATTTCCGTAACCCAAATATCTTCATATTTCAACTTCAAAAGCAGCCATATTTATTCATCCTTAAAGGACACTTTACCCTAAAGTGAGCTCCGGTTGGGCACTTTACAGTAAAGTGGCAATTCTGCCATTTTTCTTCTAAAGTAGTGTTTATGAAACAGAGAAAGCAGACTTTAGCCTGGCTAAAGTAGACTTTAGCCCAGCTAATGTATACTTTAGCTTAAAGTGCCGTCTACGAATAGCACCCTTAGGGATTCATTTCATTATTAATGTTGAGGTGCAGTTCTCAAAATTTTCTGTTGCACATTTGATTGTTACTTCACATTTGTGGATATAATCCCATCTTTTTTTATAATTGTTTTGCACCATTTTATTGTTCTGTGTCAAAGGCTACTGCAGTGTGACCACAATGTAACATGCAAGAAATCTTAATAAATTTGCTTTGTATTACTCAATTATTTTTTTTTAGTGTTTACACCCTAGCGAACCTTAATGGATATTAACTATGATGACGGGTCATTGGGCCGAGTTGTTAATAAGTAGTAATATTGGTAATCCCTGGTAGAGGGAGGCGGGGAAAAAGGCTATCCAATTTGAATTTCGCGCTCTAGCATAGCCGAAGTTACTTTTTTGGCCGCTGCAAAAGTAGAGTAGCGTCACTGTAGGCGGCCAAAACTTGCTACGTCATTTTTAACACGTAGATACACATCTTTCATCTAATCTTCGCGTCGTAGCAAGCAAGTGTGGTACGGCGTCTTGACTCAGCCGCACCAAGCTCACTGAATTTCTTACCTTTCCTCCATATTGTCAATCGAAGAATCGTATCAAAATGGTGAGTTATCAGAATTTTTCTGCTCTAAATTCTATAGAGGTGGCGAAGTATCTGTGGGCATAGCTATATACTTATGTGGCAGGAATCCGCTAATTTGTGTACCGCCCCTTCTTGGTTGAAGGGTTCTCTAATCGATAATTCAGTAGAATCAGGGTATCAATCACAGTCTGAAAACGGCCTGCGGGGTTTCAGATAATTTGTTGATAGTTAATAAATGGTTGATACTTTAAATTGCATCATCTTTTTGGCATTGAACGTTGGTGATTTTTTATATTGCACCGTTTTCCGTTTTCATCATGTCATTTATATTTTTTCTTAATTTTCAGCGTGAGTGCATCTCTATTCACGTTGGACAGGCTGGTGTTCAGATTGGTAATGCCTGTTGGGAGTTGTACTGCCTGGAGCACGGCATCCAGCCTGATGGGCAGATGCCCTCAGACAAGACCGTTGGTGGAAATGATGACAGCTTTAACACCTTCTTCAGTGAAACCGGCGCGGGGAAACACGTACCCAGGGCCATTTTCGTTGATCTCGAACCTACAGTCGTGGGTGAGACTTTTCTTCTAACCATATATTAGGTATAGGCAGATTTAGGGGGGTGGGAGACATGCCCCCCCCAGACCTATAAAAATATCCAAGGTTTTTAATACGGCCCCATTATCATTGCGTTCGTTTTGTCCTCCTTGTGCCCCCCTCCCAGAAAGAAATCTTTGATCCGCCCCTGATATTAGATGATAACAGGGGAAAAGGTCGAACATGGTGTACACCATTTATGCTTTACGCACCTTTGTGTGTAAATGTATTTTATTATGATCGTGGTATGACCATCTGGTATTAATTTGGAATTACGCATCCGAATCTTGGGTAATTGGTTGCTGTTTTATCATGAAGCAAGTGCTATGATTTTCAATTATATGTAGACTCCTACTTGTCCCGTTTTACTGACGGGGCCGGGTCAGTGAAAAGTTGGAAAATTGGCAAATTAGGCAAGCTGCATCCTTAGCATTTACGCTACCCGGAGCTGATGAGGACAGATGCCAGATATCACCTGGCTAGCAAAATGGGAGTCAAACTCCAGGGGCTAAAGCCCCAGCAGATGGAATGTACTGAGCATTGCAATATCTGTGGCAGTGAGGAAACTCACGTCCACCCAGATGTTTGGCCATCAGGAGTGTTTTCTTTAGGCCTCCATGGTGAGGTTTTCACTCTCTTTAAATTCATATTTGGGCTCGCCCTGTATGTCTGAGGAAGACAGGACAGTCTCAATAGCCGAGTAAGTTCATTCAGTGTGTGGTAGTAGCGGTGAAGTTCTGGGAGGGTTGGAATCCTAAGTAATCATTCTTTTTTTATTTTGTAAAAGATGCATCCATTATATCGGTACTTTTGACTCAAGAAAAAGTTTATATGTACTGATTTTTTTAAACGACTGAATTTAATAAATGATGACTTTTATAGTTTTATCTATGTTAACAAATTTAATTCTATGCAGATTCAATCACTGAGAGGAATTTAGAAGGGGAATTGGTAGTGATTGTATCTTCATGTCCTCGTGGCTAATCACTGTCAAATCTCCATTGATTAAATTCCCACTAATTGTATAGAAAATTCTCAATCATTTTTTTATTGAGAATTAATACTGAGTCATTTTTTTCACTTAATGGAGGTTAGACAGTAATTAACCGTAAGAACACAAAGATACAACCACTGCCATTTCCCATGCTAATTTCCTCTCCGTGAATGAATCTGCGTCAGCGCCATAACTATGAGGGGGGAAGAGGGAGATTGATCCCCCCCTAAAGCCTCAGAGAAATAAAAAAATATTTAAAACCATTGTCTAGTTTTCACTTATAATAACTTCATCTGCTTAAAGTTAATTTTTTAGTGCCAAAATGATGTAAAATGTATTTCCTGGCATGTCATTATTAAAAAATTTTCCCCAATGGGGAGGGGGGAGTCGCCACCCCAGGCCATCTCATCCCCCCCCAAAGCATATTCCTAGTTACGCCACTGATAAGCGTAGAAGTAAATTTGTTAGCGTGGATAGCCATGATTTCAATAAATGAAGTGGTTAAAAAATTACCACACATTGAACAAACCTACTAGAATATGGAGCCACATCTTCATGAGACATAAATGGTGTCCAGATATGAATCTAAAGAGAGAAAAAACCTTGCCATGGTGCCCAAAAGAAAAAACTATGATGGCCCAATGTGCGCAAGGACATGGGTTTCATCAAGTATTCCTTGCGCTAGGGCTTAAGCACCTTGACTTTCACTCAAATTTTGCCAGCCCGGTGTTACCTGCATCCAGCCTAATTGGCCCTTGGTAGTGTAAAGGCAAAGAGTACAGCTTGGCTCTTGAGCTAACCCTTCAAGCTTTGACTCACCCAGCCCCATCAGTTCATTGTGACCCGTGTCTACATATTATTGAAAATGACAGTATAAAATATGTTGCTTTGAACACAGTATTTGTCAAGTGGATACTGTGTAAATTGGATTGTAATTTCTATAAAATAGTTTGAACTACTGGATGTAGATTTGACACACTGCTTAAATGATGGTGTTAAGCAGTGTCAGTAAAATGTTAGTAGGAAATTAGTAATGATAGGCAATTCTAAGGGTGATGCCCATTAGATTGTGTTGGTTTTTATCTCTAGATCAGGGATTCAGTTGCATTTCCCATAGCGGGTTAACTATTTCCTGAGCATTTTTTTTGTAACCTGTGATTGTGTCAAGAGGCTCCCATTTAAGATGTCGTACCAGTTGAATTATATTTTATCTTATTGCTGGAAAACCTCTAATTGGAGTTGTTGATGTTATGAACATATGTTGCAATTAACATTAATTGCAACGGATTTATAGGGAGGGTGTTTAATGTAATCTTTTGACCATTGAAAAAGGGATTTTCAGAGAGACATTTTTTGTTGCAGATGAGGTGAGGACCGGCACATACCGTCAGCTGTTCCATCCCGAGCAGCTGATCACAGGCAAGGAAGATGCTGCAAACAACTACGCCCGTGGACATTATACTATTGGCAAGGAAATCGTTGATATAGTCTTGGACCGTGTTCGCAAGCTGGCCGATCAATGCACGGGTCTGCAAGGATTCCTCATCTTCCATTCCTTCGGAGGAGGCACTGGCTCCGGTTTCACCTCACTGTTGATGGAGAGGCTCTCAGTTGATTATGGCAAGAAGAGTAAACTGGAATTTGCCATCTACCCAGCTCCTCAGGTTTGTCTTCTTATCCTTTGTTTGTAATTATATTCGTTCGCCTCTGGTGGAAGTTGTGGTGATAACGTATTTCATATTTTTTTTGTAGGTATCCACTGCTGTCGTCGAACCGTACAACTCAATCCTCACGACCCACACTACCCTCGAGCATTCCGACTGTGCATTTATGGTTGACAATGAAGCTATTTATGATATTTGCCGGCGCAACCTTGACATCGAGCGACCCACTTACACCAATCTGAACAGGCTCATCGGTCAGATTGTCTCCTCAATCACAGCATCCCTCCGCTTCGATGGCGCCCTCAATGTTGATCTCACTGAATTCCAGACCAACTTGGTGCCTTACCCACGTATCCACTTCCCTCTTGTTACCTATGCCCCAGTCATTTGTGCCGAGAAGGCTTACCATGAGCAGCTTTCAGTTTCTGAGATTACCAACGCGTGCTTTGAGCCAGCCAACCAGATGGTGAAATGCGACCCACGACATGGAAAGTACATGGCCTGCTGCATGTTGTACCGTGGTGATGTTGTACCCAAGGACGTCAATGCTGCCATTGCCACCATCAAGACCAAGCGCTCCATCCAGTTTGTGGACTGGTGTCCCACCGGTTTCAAGGTCGGCATCAACTACCAGCCACCCACCGTGGTACCTGGAGGAGACTTGGCCAAGGTTCAGCGTGCTGTGTGCATGTTGAGCAACACCACTGCCATTGCCGAGGCCTGGGCCCGTCTGGATCACAAATTCGACTTGATGTACGCTAAGAGAGCCTTTGTGCACTGGTACGTCGGTGAGGGTATGGAGGAAGGTGAATTCTCAGAGGCCCGTGAAGATCTGGCTGCCCTGGAGAAGGATTACGAGGAGGTTGGCATGGACTCCGTGGAAGGAGAGGGCGAGGGTGCTGAAGAATACTAAACTTGATCATGTTATTTTTTATTGACAATCAATATTTGAATGCAAATCATTCCACACTGATGTCATCATGAATCTGAATAAATCTCACCAAGCATGAGTCGCTTATTTGATTTCTCCTTCATCTCAAATCATCTTCCTTCGATGCGGCATTGCTGTCACGGTATTCTTATATTTTGAGGATAGTTGAAGTAAATTTTTATTGTTTAAATGGTTGGTTCTTTCTACGCTATGAATCAGTTGAAGGAATGGGTTGAGGGAGAGGCTATGTTAATTGCTGATCTGGAACTAGGGAATCTTTATCGGCGATTTTAATGCATAGTTGGTTATTGCCTTGATAGAAGACCCTCATAATTAGGGTACCCTTTTTTAGGATTACAAGGGATTGAACTAGCAGAATTTTAGACACACCCATGGCCTGGTAGATCAAAAACACACTGTGATGGGATTTGAAACCTGAACTCCACGAATAGCAGCGGAGTAGCAGCCATAGACAGTGAATGAAGGTTGTTAAGAGGGCTAATTCAAGTACAGTTGTCTAAGGGAAGGATGCTGTAAATACATAGGACTGATATAAATCTTCAGTAATACTTAATTTAGAAGTAATGACATCCATTTGCATTTTAAGATCAACTACTGGCCAAATAAATGGACTTCTCATCCATGTGGCTTGCTTTTGCCATTTAACACAATTGACGTGCATGAGCCAGAAAAAATAATCCCACCACCACATGAGTTGGAGAAAAAGGACAGAGCTGGGATGAGTCGAGGGCTGCAGTCACTTCAAAGATGGCTTTTTACCACCTTAAGGTGTTATTTAATCAAGAAAATAATTACTGCTGCTCTCTGCAAGAAGTATTTTGTTTGAGGCAAACTGGAATTTGCAATTGCATAGGTATGACAAGAAAAGTAAATTCGAATTTGCCATCTACCAGTTTTTAAAAGTATTCTACAGATTGAGATAGGTTTCCATGGAGTATTTAAGATGTATTTTTTCATTCTTCTCTACTTTCATGCACTACCCTCTTCACTTCACAGTAAGGCCTATTCCCTTCATTCTAACTAAAAATTCTATTCCATTCCTGCCTCTCCTTTGTTCACCCAACATTCTACCCTCTAACACAGTTTTCAACATTCCCTCTCAGTAAGTAGTAGTTAAACTTCCCTCAAGTTTCAACATTCCCTCTCAGTAAGTAGTAGTAGAAATCCATACTTTCTGTGTCCTCAGTATCTAATCTCATCCAGATGCCCTCTCCTCTCACCTGCCATGTCCAGCACTTTGTCGATCCTCCCCCTTTATGTCCACTACACCACCATTCTTCCGCAGACCTACATCTCGAATACCTATAGTCATCTCTCGTCCCACTTCCTAAGTGTCCATACGATCATTTATCAACAAGTTTATTTTGTTGAAATTCATGGTAATGAGAAATAGCCATGCAATGCTCCCGTGTTATAAAGCTCTTCTCTCCATATCAGACTCTTCACTATCCCTATCTTTAAACTCTCACATATCAATCCTCTCATTAGCTCCCTTGTCTGGATCTTCTCTTGTACATGAGCACCACTTTTCCTAACACAATTCTCTTCCTGATGTCTGCTCAGCTGTATCAATTTTCCTCTATTCGCTGAAAATCAGTTACCAACCCTCCCTAGATTCTTCAAAAGATCACACAGATATTGTCCTTGCCCACTGCCTTCACATCACGGAGGGCTCTCTCGCTTATTCCTTCTTTCTACTGTAAACCTAGTCTCATTCGGTTGGCTACCTTCCATCTTTAGCCTTAATTTTTTGACATGGCTTGCCTTCTTTTGCTGCCCAATAGCCCCTTAACCTTTGAGTACAATGCGTATACCCGTCCTTCCTTTATAAAATTTTCCATTTCCTCATACATACTGTCTTTTCCACCATGCATACTTGACCTCGTAGTTCCATGCCATAATCATTTGTTTATTTCCCTTTACATCCTTTTGCCCTGATTTGCATCCACCTTCTTCCACTTCCTTCCCCTTTCCATTTCTTTTCCTCCTTTATCCAAGGCTTCTTTATCTTTCCACCTTCAAGGTAGTCAATTGACTTCTCGGCCACTTTGAATATTCCAGTTGTAATATAATCCTATCCTTCCTCTAAAGTGCGTATCATTTCAATCTTTCAGATGCTAATTACCACTAGTGCATAATATTCTCTCCTAATAGTCTCCCTCTGAGCTTCTACTCTCAATTTCCTTGCCTTTTTAATTTTCATAAGTCTTTTGAATCATATGTTGCATCTCATAAGAACTGTGATTTTGTTGTGTCCAGGTTGTGATCTGAATCTGCATCTGCTGCAGGGAAGCTGCCAGAGTTTTTCTTAATATCCCTAAACATCTGTCTTACCAAGATATCTTACACAGCCCTGTTTCCCCTGGACTCGTCCATGTGTACCTTCGCCTTTCATGATGATTGAACGATGTGTTTACTATAACTTGTTTCTCCAGAAAAATTCTGCTTTCTCTCACCTGTCATTCCTCATAAAAATTCTTGTATTTTTTTCCATCCCTCTCATCCCTGACTGAGCCATTCTAGTCTCCCATCGCAATTTATTAATGTCACACCTACTGCTTATTATTATTATCCTGGTGGGTATTCCATACCCCCACACACCCCTGTATTAGTTGCACCTAAACCCCCTCCAGCCTTAATTCCTGGCTGTATCAGACCACTATTTCTACCCACCACACTTCACATATTCCTAAGATTTCTATCCTTCCTTTCTCCATTTCCCTTTTGATATTTTCTAGCTTTTCCACCCTTATCATTGTCCTCACGTTCCACGTCCCTACATGCATTGCTGCCGTCTTCTTCTCTATCTTCTTGGTTGCTGCTGCTGATGATAATAAGTCTACAAGGCTCTTGCATGTTGATGGTCTCAAGTACCTTACTGCTGTGAAAAATGTCCATTGCGGACAGGTCCTGTTTGATGAGTTTCAGAGGCTCATTTGGTTGTACTTCAGGTTTTCAGGGAGAAGATAATTGGTAGGGTTTCCCAATTCTATTCCAAGTGTGCTTTTTGTCTGGCTCCAACCCTTTGACCTATCCAACATGTTCGCCCTTACCAGGAGTAATTGAGAACAAATTCTGCCACTGCAGCCATTGGTACACGCAAGGCTTTCCAAAGCGACAAAGTTGTAGCTCAAGAGAGGGGTTAAGACCCCTTAGCAGTTCTATTTTCAGCAGGGATGGTTTTTAGTTACATTAGATACTTGGGAAGGTTTCTCTAGGGTGGTGTCTTACATAATGTTTCAAGTTAATTCTATTATCAACTGATGGAGGTAATCTGGCACCCTGAGAGGTACCACTCATTATAAAAAGGGTAATTATTTGTCTCCTTGTGGTGTAAATGAGGCTGATGAATTAGGGTTTGCCTGGTTGATAAATGTTCTTGAGGGTCCAATTAATACTCAATTGTTTGAAGAAAAGAATTTCTGGGATTGAGTAGTACCTGTAATCACAAAAAATGTTATTTTAGCAGGGCTTATCTACTCTTGTTGGTTCTGATATATGAACTTTAAGAGAAGTGGTCGCATGTCGCAGACCTTACTTCAGGTATAGATTCTTGGACCTATCCGACTCATTTGATATGGTGGGATAGTTTCATAGTACATCTTTTATTGCTAAATTTCATTTTGGAAGATTTGTTATAAAGCTGGGCGATTTATGTAGGAAAATTTCATACTCTTTGGAAATAATATATACAGAATACTTTTTAGTGATGTAACAAATTTTGAACCTTCCATTTGTCATGGTTACATGATTTATACTTTTGATTAGAAATTGCCTGAAAAAGTTGGATTAAAGCCCTTTTACAGACACATTGCAAAATCTCGCTGTTACTTGTCAACTCAACCGAAAATAGGCTTTCACCTATGAGGAGTGTGAAGTTGTTGGGTGTTCTGTAGAGAATCCCTTTCATGAGGCTGGTTTACATTTGAGTTCCCATTATTGAAAAGGAATGGGAAGAATTCAGCAGCTCTTGGAATATAACCCTTAAGAGAGTTATGCTTGCCAGAGCTAAGTCTACGCTGGTCTACGGTCCTCCGCGACAACAATCGGGACTCGACCAATCCGGCCCCTCCTAATGCTGAGCTTCAACGGTCACTTCAAATTTTCTGTCAGTAGCCGTGAGAATGGGTAGCGAGTCGGTACCCGAAACGTTGGCGCTCTCATATAATCTTACCCGCACGGTATCCCGAGAAGAGTTTTCAAATGTTCTACACTGTTTTTGAGCATCTTTCATTCTATTTTTTTCCACGGCAATTACTGTGAATTTCGTTGCCGTTCACACAATAGATTAGAAGTGCATCACATTAACCACTATGCAAGGCTTTAGTGCTGGAATAGGGTTCACCAATGGTAGTGGCTTCTTTTAAGCTCAATCTCCATTGGGTTGCCATGACGGACCATTGATGGATCACGAGGGCCTAACTCCTAGCACCATGGACCATTGTAATCAAGGAACCTGGATAGTGTAATGATCTGTGCAATGAGGCAGGAAAGCAAAAGGTCTTTGTTTCGATTACTGGTTAAGGGGAATTTTTTCCCATGGCAATTAAGAGTGAATTTTCTACCATTCAAGCTGCTGGTAAGAAATACATCACATCGTTTATGCTTTATATGTAAACTAAATGGCAGATAACATTTTTTTGCAGCACCCAAATTATTCTGTTGTCGCTACATTGGTGGCACATCTTGCTTCCTGGAAGCCCTGACATTTTGATAGACATGCCTAATTTTTGCTTTTACTGCTTGCACACATTTTATCACTGATGCCACCTTAGTCAGGGTTTGCATTCAATAACCTATTTCGGGATAAGCTTTTATTTGAACAAAGAAAAGTCAGGGTGTAAATTCAAACCTAATTTGGGATAAGCTTTTACTTGAACTATGAAAAGTTGAAAAAAATAATTGACCAGTTACTTTAAATGAATGTACAAAACTATGCATACTTAGATTAAAGCCTAATGACAGAGCTCTTGTAGCAAAAATAATTGCACCAAAGTATTTTTTCTGCATAGCCTATCAATGGATAATCTTGGATCATGTCTCTGAAGAGCTATGGTAAGGTGCAGCTTGTTTAATTAGTTTTTCTAGGATTCGTAATTTTACCCTCTTATAATGTGCCATAGGGATAACAGTAAACCCACATAAAAATGTCAGGTTTCATAAAATATTTGAAAGAGAAATACAACCAAGGACTCTTTTCAACATATCATTCATAGGTGCTTGCAGGCGAGAGTCGCTGTCAGGTGATATTTCCCATTCTCATTGACCTAATTTCCTATTTGCAGCTTCCCAACATTCAAGGGAGTAATTTTCCATGAGTAACACATTCGGGATTTTGGTTATTAATGTTTGAAAATTCACCCTAGTGTGTATAAGAGTAAGAAGTCTTTATGACTTTACCTAAAACACAAGAGTATTTAACTAATTTTATCAAGTGTGGCCTAAAAAAATCCATAGTTTCACATTTCTGGCAATCTTTCTATGGCTACCACAGTATGAAGGTTTCTTTAGCTTTTTAACTTACAAATTTTCCTGCATAATGAAGTGCAGGTGGAAGTTTGACTTTGAATTATTCTTAAACAGACATTCCTCTAAGAATGATTAATTTTTAATTGGTTTGAAGAAGTAATCCAAATGCAATAAAAAAGCTGGAAAATTTTCCAACTGCAGCTGACAAAATACGTATATGCTTATGTTTCTTTGGGTTCTGAGTTACCCAAAGAAAAGAGTAACTTTGCGTAAGTATAATAAACAAAAAAGTATATCAACACTGGCGTGCATTTTAAAACTGAATGATTACAGGATAATTTGTTACAAGGAACCTTGCCTACTTATGCTTAGCAATACTTGGCTCCACTGATGTTGGTATCAGCTAAATTCATTCAAATCCTGGGTAAAGCCCTCCGACACACCAAAACAAAATCCTAGAAGTGAGAGTAGGCCTATGGAAACAAACAGGACCCCTTACTTTGAATGCGTGGAATTCATGTGCAAGTGTCTCCGCTTGGGAAGATCTCTATCCTCACCCACCCAAGCCAACCTTCTGGATGAATCACTGAGTGAGTGATCAAGTATTGTCACCAATGTCAAAACAGCGGAATTCTTTGAAATCACAGGAAGCAAATTGATATATTAGTTCAAAATCTAGCACTGTGCCAAAACGCCCATTGATGACCTATTAACCATCAACCACCCATAACAGACCCACAATTGAGGGGCTGAACAATACTAGTTGGTAAAATGGATTTTTCTTGCTTCTGATAGTTCAATTACGGGAAGATATTCACGTGGACAATATTTGCAAGTTAAAGTCCTACCTTTCACGGAGACCTACATAGGAAATTATATCTATGTTGTTATTTGAGACACTAGATTACCAATGTATCAAATTGGTATTCATTTTAAAATCTGATTTCGTCCTTGCCTGAAAACTACTACCTTCCTTTTGCTATTTGCCACATGAATGCTACACAGTAGACGGTAACTATGGAAGTCTTGAGCGCACACCAAAGAAGTTGCAATTATGAAGCTTAGCTAAATGTAAACATTGAACAAAATGTACGACCAAGATGTGGCTACATTTAAATGAACTCAACAATTGTGAAATTATATGGGGATTATTCCAGTGGATCTCTTTCACATTTTGGATCATGAGTAAAATAAAGCAATTCACACAACCATAAATTTTGTTCACACACCTTAATGCAGGTATGTAATCATAAGGCTTAAAATGCTGCTATGACCTTTGGCACTCACGGATGCGTATCTGCTCAAAGTACCTATTCGGAATACCAAAACGTGATTAACGCCTCATTAATATCTTACTTCGGCATCGGTTATACACCTCGCAAACATTGGAAAAACCAACGAAAAATTAAAAACTAACGTATGAAAAATTATTACATTTATTTTGATTTCAACTAAGGGGACTTATAATACACATTGCCAAACTATTTATACCTTTTCAAAGACTAATTACAGTGATTTATGGTTTAAAATCAGTAACTCCAGCAGCCTTAGCCAAATTAATCAGCTCCTCTGTAACGAAAGACAAGAGCGGCAGTGATTAGAACATTGATAATTTATCTCCAACAAAAGGAAAATTACATTTTGGTTAAAGTTACCTTTGGACATCCTTGCTTTCTCTTCAGCTAGTTTAGCTTCCTTGGCAGCTCTCGTTTTCTCCTCAACTGCTCGAATGCCAGCTTCTTTTTTAGACAAAGACCTATGCCGGGATGCCCCCCATAATACTCCGGCTACGAGAAAACTCCAACGGCCGAACTACAATTGAATACATTTAGTAAATATTATCACTAGTAAAATTAATACCTGTACACGGGAAGATAGGGAAAATTAAATATAAAATAGCAATACTTGGTCGAGTGAAACGATTACTATCGTACTTTGGATCAAGCATTTCTTTCCGAATATTATGACGCTGAAGGATTCGCATCGTGCACACAAAATCGTTGTTGGTCTCCCAAATGGTAAATTAATAAAATAAAAAGTTATACCGCATTAAAAGTATTTGAAATTACCTTAATAAGAGGTGAAACCTTAACAGGAGCTGGTAAGTCTGCCATTTTGATAGCGGAAGAAACATAGACCTCTGTTTCCGGTTTAACTACCTTAAGTCAAGTTCATACTTATAATTATTTTAACCTTAATAAATACTCTTTGCATCCATTTATTGTATTAAAGTGATAGAATACGTGTTTTAAATTATCTTTTGAGTTTTCATTGTGAACCTGCATTATTCATAGTTTTACATTTGAAGCACAATGTTATCATCTGATGTTTCTTCCGTCGATAAAATAGCGCCACCCATTACAAACGATCGCAGTCAGCAATATGGCGTTAATCGCGACAGCGGTTACGTTAGCTTTCTCTATATTTTTGACTCCATTTCTCCTGTTTCTGCTCGCAATAATATTTTTGGCATCGATTGGGAAGTCGTTAGGAGTGAGGAGGCTGTACGTGAAACTTCTCTTGAAAGTGTTTGAGGTAAGGATACCTTTGTTATTTATTAATTGACATCGGGGTCGATAGTGGATGTATACCCTTCCCACGTTTTGGGAAGTTGTACCCAATGATTCGTCGTTTCCTGTGATTTCGTAAGAGAATGTTACCTTTTAATCGTGCTCTTCTTATTGTAGTGAGTGTATTTCGATGTCATCTCGCTATTATGTTTACAGACGGAACTTGGTAGTTATGCGTGTGCATTGTGGTTTATATGCAATACTTTCTCTTCATATTTTTTTTGCGAAGACGTCTGCGAAGCTAATGCAACATCTTAACTCTTCCTTTTTTTTTTTTTTTGCTAAAACTCATTACTTGTAGTTACTGTGATTTTGATCATAAGTGGTGTCTGAGGGGTCGTCAGCAGTCGGTTAGCAGCCGTCGAGCATGTTTAGAGCGAGATGCCGGCTGGTATGGGCATAGGGAATCCTCACTGGTGGTCATACTATCTCTCAGCTAGGATTTTGGTGTTTTGCAGTAGCGGTAGTCCATTCTTCCACAAATACTTATGTTTTCGACTGGAGAACCCTTTCAAAAGTTCAGGTCAAAGGTCATCCGTAATTTGATTGATCTGTGTCGAAGGCAACACTACTTAAAAACCTACCCCTTATTTTAATATATACATGCTAATTGATGCGTACTGATATTTTCAGTTGACAAGCATTGAGTTTTTCATTTTGATTATTTGAAATGTTATTTTACAAGCGAGATAAATGTCATTAACGTAATATTTGCCTAGAATGTTCGTTACATGCCACGAAAAGGTTTATATTGTAATTTAGGCGTTATACTTATTAGATTAACATACACTTCTTTTTTATGAATTAAATCAATTTGCTGTTTTGAAACTTATTGCAGTTATTGGGTGAGGAGGAAAGAAGGAGACATTATCTTGGAAGTGCCGTGAACTCGTTTATGTGAGGTATTCCTTGGGATTGCACTTTTATTAGGCTGCTGCTTGGTTTATAATTTGTTAATGTTTAATATCAATGTTAAACCATCATTCATCGTTGCGATCGACTTCTTCTATTTCATTCTCGTCGCCACATCGAGGCATCTGTTGCTTATATTTCACGGGGGCTTTCTCAGAATGAATTGACTGCTATTGAGGTCATTTGGAAGTGACCGATTTTATTTTTATGACAAATTTTATTTAATTTTTAAAATATTCAAGATTTTTTAACAAATTGTTTCGTTACTTTAGGTACATTCCGCAGATTAGCAGTAAATATGTTATTTTTTGTTTGTGAAGAACACTTTGAAACTCCTCCTTTTGCCTTCAACTTTGATCCATACCAATTACCCTTTTATTTCTTTTCTTTTGGCTACTGGAAAGGCAATTACCTCGTGACAAGTTTTGAGCTGGAAAATTATTGTTAAATCTAAGAACAGATGCTCTGAATATACATTAATTTACTGTTGAATAACAGTACACTTTAAATTTGGTTGCACACAGTTAATTTGTTACACATATCGTTGGAGTACTTAATTTGATTAAAATATGTCTAACAGGTTTTCAAAATACATTACTTTACCCTCTCATCTGATGAAAACACGTTCAGTTGAAACCGTCCCTCCCGCCCCGAGCCCAATGATGATAATCCGGTATTTACGATCTTATTCACCGCATTCGGGGGCCGGTATATTACCCTGTGTCCTCTTACGGTATGAATATCCGCTCTGTTTCTTTCAGCTTATTGATAATTCTCTGTTATTTGATGTGGACAATTTGGAACCAGGTTGGGTGTTAGATTCTCTCATGTGTTCTATCTTGTACCATCAGGTATTTTTATTTCTTATTGGACGAGGTCGAATCTGACGAATTGAATCATGCTAAGTATTCGGATCGAATTAAATTTAAACTATTCGTTTTCGGAGCAAATCCGAATCTAGATGAGAATGCTTATGCCGAGTTGGATAGGTAAGTAATATTTTATGATCGATTCTAAAAATGACAGCCGATTCAGTCATTGTTTTTAAGTGTGAAGTTTGTTAACTCGGTTGCCTTCCTGTTTTATTCTGATAGTGCGGGGACTTGTTGACAAGGACGTCAACGTCAGTATCGAGTACTATCTAGAGCGCGTCACCATCAAAATTTACCGGCAGGTTTTCTTGTATGCCACAGTGAGCGAATATTAGCCGCCTCGTGTACTTGTTATTTCAATTTCGGCACCCATTATTCTCTATTTTAGCTTCTTAAGCAACAGTTTTGGCTGGCCTGACTTAGCAGTTGACATTAAACGGGGAGTATGTGCGAACTTTCCTTTGGCAATTGTTCGCGTTTCGAACGATTGGCAAGCTTAAACGGTGGTATGATGGTTGTAATATCAACATAATTGTGGGCGTGTTCAATGTGTGTGATGTGTTCTAAATTCACCATTTCCTTCTTCAATTCTAATATTCTGCAATTATAAGATTTTTCATAATTTTTATTCCTGCTCTATTAGAGCTATCCATATTTTATCTCACTGTGTGGTAGATCAGTCGCGTTCAGGTTGTCCAGCGTCTTAATTTTTAGCATGCTAGTATTCCTAATGTTTTGCTGGGCAAAGGTTTTCCTTATTTGCGTTATTGATATTTTTTTTTGGCTTGGGATAAGTTGATATGATTCGTAGAATTGACGTCCGCTTGTAGAGACTGTGAAAACAAAGGAAATGCAAAACCATTTCCTAAGCTTCCGTGAGAGCACCGTACGCATATTTGCGCATAATGAATTTGCCATTACTCATGTTTTCCGAAGGATATTTTCATTATTGGTAGAATTGGTTTTATTCGTAAGGTGTTGTCATCTGAAAGATGTGTACGGTCACTGCGTTTCCACGAAGATCCCTCCCTTAATCATCGAGGTTCTCCTGGCTTATCGAAAGGTCTGAACGTGCAACCATATTTTTATCCGCATGATTTCCTTCACTTCGCAGTTTTGTCGGAGATGCTTTTTTGTCCCTTGTGTAGTCGATTTAATTCGTTTTACCGCGATGTGAAATCAAGATCAAGTTCGAAAGCTTTCGGTTCAGTACTGAGTGCTCCATGGAAGACGGTTAGTGCTGCAGATAAAAAATTCAATGCAAAAATCTCGGCAACATTTTATGATTTTGTTTTAATGCGATTATGTACTCCTTTGTGGCGGTTGTTCGTTGGTTCCTTATCCTTCGTTGCTTAGTTTTTCATCCACTGCCTTTTGGAAAATGAATAATTATCTCGTCGTCCTTTCGACTGTAGTCATTCTTTAATAAATATAATTTTCTCTATGAATTTCGAAATATTGTCTATAAATTTGTCGCGCTCTTTAAGAACGATTTCAGTAATTGCCTGCGTAGACGAATTACCGCTGACCGCTACCCCTTGTTTGAGTGCGAGTCCTCCAAAGACATGCCTACTATCATAGAGTAAGTATACATACTTACTCTATGCTACTATCTATGGTTGGTATTTTCTCTTAATTATAACTCTGATGACACTCAACTCGTATTATTTTTAATAGAGCGGTATCTTCCATCACAATTTTATCAGTTCAGTGATTGTATTGCTTCGAAGGTTATTTTGACAATCTCAAAAATAACTCTTCATATCCGCTTGAGATGCTGGAGTGAAAAGATTCGTAATCGGCAGCTCGTGGGTTCGGGCCCAGCCTGGTTAGGTTACCTCAATTCTAAGAATTAATTAGTGTGACTTAATCCTTAGAAAAAATCCCGTTAAATCCGTAAAATTAAAATTCCCAGCAAGACTGATCCACGTAAAGATGAATGAAATGAACCGCATATTTGGGTGATAATCAATTGAACTTCGAGAGATGAGGCGATGGATAACTATTACTCAATTTTAATTCCTAAACTCCCCTTTGTCTAGAATTTGGGTGTCTTCGATGTATAGTTCGCATGCCGCCGTTCTAACTGGCTCTTGGAACGAGTCGCCCGAGCACCTTTGATCTCTAACCGGTTATTATGTAGGAGTAATTTTAATAACTTAAGGTTTCTTCCAGTCCATCGGAGGCTGGAAAGTCGCAACTTTGCGTTTTCAAGTTTGGGACTGTTATATATTGGCGTTTTTGTTGCGATTAGCTTATAAATGGAATCCACCTTTCTGCTATGTCCTAATCCCTGCTATGTGATAATCCCTTCTCTCTCCCAGTAATGGCAGTCAGTCTATCCGTAGTGGTTTGAAAACTTCTGTCGGTTCCTTGTATTTTTCATCTTAAATTATATTCTGATTCCTTATTATGGCGGTTTAAAGTAAATGATGATAATCACCAAGTAGATTTTGAAATTCCGGGATTTTGTGGAAATATTTCTCGTTTGCCTTTGTGACGCTGTCCAATTGTGTGTGGCGAATCTTTTAACCTTAGATGCACATCATTACTGAAACAGACAAATGAAAGGTTATTTTTTTAGTCTTAGTTTTAGTCTAAGACACGGTCTCAGGCGTTATGTGGAATTTCTTCATGTTAAATGAAATAAAATAACTATGTTTTATTCCACACTTTATTTTAAATCGTACGACCCGGGTTTCAACATCTAGTGTTATCATCAGGTTTTAATATCGCTTATTCTTTTGATAATTCTTAATAATAATGCCTCGCAAAATGTCTCCTGTTTTTAGTACGCTTTGGGTAAAGGGATAGTGTGGCTATTTTGTGACAATTTTACATAGCATTTTCAAAAGTATGAAAATAGAGAGAACGCGATTAGTGTAAATGTTAGTTATTCTCTGACCATGAAATTAAAGTTTTTGATCGTCTGTCCTTGTTCTATGATATCATTTCGTAAAAATATTAAAGCGTCAACCGATTGAACTGGGTGTAGTAGCATTCTTATAAATTGTTTGTGTTCGGAAATCGTTACATGTTTGCGTTGTGCGAAATTTCCCCCTCGGGAAATCTGGCTTCTCCAAGCGAGTGGAAAATATGGGGTCATTCCCTCGTCGCTCAAGAGTGGCGCTCGCGTCTCTTTAAAAACATCTCCTGATGTCGCGTTGTGTATAGGGGGGGTGGGAGCAGCTTATAACACCCACTCAACTTTAACCCGTCCATTGAAAACGTCGTAACTGCCCGTGAAATGGAAGCTGGACTTAATTTTCGTATTACCACACACTTGCGCCGTACTAATTTGTTAACTATACCCACTGCAGCAAAATCGGGATTACGTTAACGAAATAATGTAGATAAATATGAGATTGTGACATATGCTTGTGATTGAGTTAACATTTTCGTACTTTTCTTGTCTGGGATTTTTAATGCAAGGGAAAGTTGTGCCTTAGATGTATTTCATTACTGGAAGTGACAAATTAAAGGCTATTTTTTTTACTTAGTCTTAAGAATTTCGTGGGTGGTAAGGACATGCTAACTTTATGGTTAAGTTGCAGAATTGAAGTATATTGGTACCTTAGAGCTAGCACCTTACGTACCTCAAACCTGCTGCATTTATAATGTGTGCTATCATTATTTTCAAATATTCTACGTAGAATTAATTAATTGAACTCTTCCGAATCGCATTCCCGCTCCGAATGACAATCCCTGCTCAAAAAATATTTCTGAATCCGGCATTATTATTAAACCGATGGCGTCCGTGAGAAATCCTGTTGGTGTTATTGTCGCTTTTCTTGGATCTGAACTTGAAATTCATCTGATAAAATTATTAATTTCTATCTTTTAAATTTTATTTAGAAATAATTTGATTAATAATGTATTAAAAATAATTTATAGCTATATATTTCGTTCAATTGTATTAGGCTCAACTATGTGGGAATTAATACACGATAATGAAAAGGAGACTTCGTTCATTTCCACAGATTTATTTCGTCCGTACGACATGTTTCGACCATAGAGGTCATGACCTCGATGAACGAAGTCTCCTTTTCATTTTCGTAGCTATATATTTATTTACAAATTATATTATTTTTGATATTGTTGCATGAATGGGCGTACCCATGATCATGGCTGGGGAATAGGAGATCAAAATGCATGTTTGTTCAGGTTGTGACATATCGGC
Source organism: Ischnura elegans (assembly GCF_921293095.1). Classification (NCBI taxonomy): domain Eukaryota; kingdom Metazoa; phylum Arthropoda; class Insecta; order Odonata; family Coenagrionidae; genus Ischnura; species Ischnura elegans. The sequence goes on along the minus strand of NC_060248.1, from coordinate 113,986,985 downwards.
GAGGGAAAGGCGAATGGAAACAAAATATGAAGAAAATTATATTTATTTTATTTTTTAGTCCCATACCACCGAAAACAGCGCAAATTGGCCTTTTACATCGGGGGTTTCAACAATATTAGCAATTACACTTGCACAAGCAGCCATTCTTTGGTTAGGGACAACCTACCTAAAAGGGACTAGAACCCGCGACCCCTTGTAGACGAGGACTTTACCCCGCCGCCACCGATGCCGGCAAATATATTATAACGTATTTGCTGGCCTCGGTGGCGGCGGGGTAATAATTATTATAATTAATAACAAAATAATTATTATATCCGTGAATTATTAATTCTTACGATTATTTTCCGGAAAAATAATTTTTAGAGTATTTCCGCGTCATATAATAATTAGTATCACTTTTCTAGGGTCCTTCTCCTCGCGCTGAGTTCTCCCGTGGTAGTATAATAATAATAATAATAATATTTATTTGCTCTGGGTACACAACACATAAGAGCACAATTGTACATTAGTGGTGAGCAAAGTACATACATAATACAGTTGATAACATATTGATGATAAGTGAATTACATATAAATATTAATAAATAGCATATCACAGTATATAATTCAGTTTCGTTTTATCAAGTTGAATTTAATCGAAACATGAAAACGTAAATATGTCATTAAATATGGTATTTTAAATATAATAATAAATAAAAAATTTGACACTTCGATAACTTTTTATCATATTATAACATTTAATGAATAATCAACCAAAAAATGGTTGAGAAAAAAAGAGGAAAACCGTCGCAAATTCTATTGGGTATTAAAGTTTGGATTACATGACTATGAATTATAGATTATTGAATAATGTATTGCGAGAAAGGTGAGAATGAAGTTTTGATTTGAAGGACAGCACATTTGAAATATTCTTTAAGTTGATGGGGAGGGAAGTGTTGCGTATGCGTATATCAGTAGTGTAGCCAGGAATTTCGTTCGGGGGGGTCCAAAACCAGGTGTGAAAATTTTATGGAAAACAGAGTACTTAGTAATGGGTTTTAAACTAATGTTTTCATAAGCGAAAAAACTTCATTTGTTAAAGAAAATTTTTTAAAATTCATGATTTTTTGACATTTTGTCTTATTTTATGAAAGAAAATAATTAATTGTGTTTTTATATTTCGGGGGGGGGGGGGGTCCGGACTGGCTGCGCTACTGACGTAAATGTTGAGATTTACGTGTAGAATGTTGGCCCATCGTAGGGTCGCGACCTCTCGTTCAAAGGGCAAGTCACATAGTGGTCCTCCTCGGGCGAACAGCTCGCCTCTCCCCTCCCTTCGCGATGCCGGCGATGTCTCACCGCGCCCCCTCGCTGTCTCACGCTCGCTCGCTCCCCGCTCTGAAGGAAAGCCACTCGGGCAGGTCATGGATTCGCTGTGCAGGCGGAGGGAGACCCGATTAGCTCGCGTGCGTTGCGGGTGGACGGCGCCAACGAAGCTTCCCGGATCGCCGCGCCCCACAGTGGTTCAACATCGGAAAAAGCTGGTCGAAAGTTATTTTTTCAACTTTTTTGGAGGAATTTTGGAAAATACGATTCGTATTCTACACTATATGATCTATGATATAGGCTAGTACTGCGACTATTTCGTGACTCATTGTAGTTTGTGGAACTGGACAAACATGAGTCCTCCGGGATAAAAACGCCTGACGCGTAAAATCACTCATTTTTTGAGAAGTTCACCTTCATATAAAGAAGGTTTCAGAAAATTTATGAACTTTAAAAAAAATACAGAGCATAAATTGGTACCTTCGCTTACAACTACTGGTGATTTCTTTTATTTCCATAGTTTTATAGTCGCCCCCCCCCCGTATGCTGATCATGAAGGTATTTACATGAAGTTTGTCTACCGGCATGAAACGCGCGGAAAACACACTCTATAAAAAGTGGATTAAGCCTGAATTAATTACACGATCATTTATCCATCCCTCAAGAGTGATAGCGCCAGCGATAGGTTTTCAGAGACCATAGAAATTATCGCTCGTTCCATCATTTTCTGATTCACACGGTCATTTTTCCTACCGTCCAGGGGGGTGGTCACCGGGGGGGGGGGTTTCCGGGTTACAACCCCTCTCCCTCCCTGGGGCCTTTAAAAGAGGCACCATAAACAAGTAAGAAGGCCTCAGTAAATAACTTTAATTAACTACTCGTATAAAATTACTGTTTTCGAGTCCTAAAAATCACGTTTTTAACATCAAATATCCCGAAATTCTCCGGGGAAGGACCCCAAATGGCCCTGGGTTGTTTTCCATACACCCCGGAAAGGCCCCGAAATCTCCGTTAAGCCCCCATTTCAAAATCCTGGCTATGCCTCTGCTATCGTCCCCTTTTATATCGTTTATTCTCTAACTTTACAAATATTTAACTGCCATTCATTAATTAAAAGCCAAGCTTGGCGTTGCAATCGGTGTTAGATGCCGTTTGTTTTGATGTTTGTTCTGAAAGACTGTGCCCGCTATGATTTTTGAGGCGGATAGAAGGACGTGCCGATTGATGGAATAGGGGATGGGATTTCCCATCTCTGGAGCCATCGCGGAGAATGATCGCGTTAAACTGTCGATTTTTCATTAGAGCTATCACTTGAGATATCGTTTGAAAGGGCTGGAAGAAATGATAATGTTATTCAGCCTGTATGCAAACCTTTCGCCGCTATATTCGATGGATTAGTCCTCATGTATATTTGACCTCAGTCCTCATGTCGGAATAAGTGCCCATGATTAATGAATACCGGCGTATTTACGAATTTAGGCCTTTGAATTTGATATGTTTACTCTCACGATAATAACGTACCGGTCTCCTTGATTTTGGCCTGAAAAAATGTTCGTGGATTCATAATAATTTTCCCATTGGTTACTAAATGCTTATAATTTATTTAACAACATTTTGGATTGTAATCGGACTCTGATACCGCATTCCAAAATTGCAACAAATAATCAGTTATAGATAACTCGCATGCGCGAAATAAGAAGCCCTCGTAATTACCCGTGCAGGACTAACTTGTTGAATATGGCAGCGAGATGTTTGCATAAATGGTCATCTTTTAGGAGACTGACTTTAGTGCGAAAAATCCACGGAGGAAAAATCATTCGCCTTGACCGGGATTCGAACCCGGATCCCTCGATTTCCGGCCGAGTGCTTTAGCCAGTTAAGCTACCGAGGCGTCATTCTCACCTGTGGAAATTTGGCTGGCTAAAGCACTCGGCCGGAAATCGAGGGATCCGGGTTCGAATCCCGGTCAAGGCGAATGATTTTTCCTCTGTGGATTTTTCGTACTATTTGTGCATTGCGGGTGACTCCGTAAAAAGTTATCACCGTGGCTAGTCCCGGTACACTTTAATGAGACTGACTTTATTTCGTGGGGGAAAGAAAAATTTGCTCCTATTGGAGATTTTGTATGGTATATTAAAAGGATTTATTATCGCCTCACTCAAACCTAAAAAACATTGATTCGTGCTGAAGCTCAAGAGATCACGTAATCCCGGGATTTAGGATTGTGTCGAGCCATAGCCAATTCGTAGTAAATACCGCCTCAGATCTATTCTTTTCCTTATTCAGGGAGTGGATATTAAGCCATCAATAAGGTATATCTTATCTGAATGAAATGGATATGGTCTATGTGAAAGAATATATGATGGATGTGTTCAGTGAACGTCAAGAATGTCAAAACTATGATAAGATGCGTAAGATATGGTCTGCAAGTGATAAGTCTAAGGTGGATGAATATCAGTAGGGCTGTTTTTATTTTAGCTGCCCTGTATCTCGATAAAACCTTTAAACCCAATATTTTCGAGTCCATCGTATATTATTAATTATATGTTGTGATGCTTCCTCTACATTATAATTTTAAATGTTCTCCTGGAATCGGAGAAATGGCTCCTAGTTGATCACTCTTAGAATCTGTTAGTACGTATACTTACGGTTAATCCGTGATATACCCTGTCGTTTTCGAAATACTTTGAGATTTCACGTTATTTATCGTTAATTTAACCGCTGAAATTAAACAAAGAGTGATAATCAAGAGATCGTATTCATCCCTTCCTACTTGCTCTTTGAAGCTCACCCTTCATTAAGAACGCAATTTCACATCGTTCATAGTTACTCGCTATTATGGAACTCGGATGTACATGCCGAAAGTACTATAAAATTATCGCATACTCGGTTATAGGTTCAGCTTATTTTGGGATAAATTGTTACCTTGAACAACTTTTTAAACAAAACTGCAGATGAAGTAGTATATAGGACCGATGTTGCGTTAAATTTATTTGCCTTGTGTTAGGGTGAGGACGTATTCTAGGTTTAACCTTAACTGTCTCTCCCCAACTAAGGAGAAAATTACATGGATTTTTAAACATTTCTTTTTCGCACTGGAACCTTGCGCCGAATGCTCCGGCGATTGTCGTACACTTTCGAAATTTTTATCCCACCTCAACAATTGGCGTCCTCATTTACTGACGTCCGACTGTAAATCTCTTCCGTCTAAAATTATCCTTCTATTAAGTTCCTGTCGCTTCCGTTGGTTGTCGGGCGTTGAAATTGGCTGGAGACATTGTACACTGATATGATATACTGGTGGTTTGTAAGGGAACAGTTAGTATTGTTATACCTCTTTGGTATCTGCATGGTCTTTATTTAAATGCAATTAATACGTGGACTTTTTTAACTCAAGCCTTGGAACGAGTACATTTATTGACTTAAACCCAGAGGAGCTCCTAAATAAGCTCATGTATTTTTATTACCTGATTATACTTTGATTATTGCTGACCATATTGCCGGAATGAAAGGAGGAGAAGTGGTAGGGTTTTTTATATGCTTTTTGAGACTCACTGAACTGAATGGAAAGATATGGAGTACATCTTCCTTCAACGTATCCAAATCTTCTTCTATTTAATGGAAATATATGTGGTTTGTTTGAAATGTAGCCATGATTTTTCAGGACTGTATTTGAATATCAGTTTTTTTAACGTGATTGATTTACTTGGGTATGCCAAATATTTTCGAAAGCTGTGTTGTCATGACTTATTTGTTACATAAATTTACATTTTTCAAATGGTATTACTTCGTTTTCTGTCATATTATGCATTCTCACGATTTGGATGGGTTTGATTTCGACCCAATTTTCCATTTTCGTGTTGTTACCTCACACTCAAGGTCTATACTCGGTTCATCTTTTACTCTGGAGATTTTATTGGAAATTATCCTTGTTCTGTTAAGCGTTTGAATTCCCTCGTATACTAGTCGGAGGTTGAATCACAGCCATGAATATAAAGTCTACCCTGATTGCATTCTCGCGGGACGTTGGTTGTAGAGGTCCATATCCTCTAGGATGTCCGTGAAGTATGGTCTCGTTATCTCTGTTGGTCGAATTCTCCTCTACTCTCTGGTCCTCTTTCCCTCTCTTGCACTTACGGATTTCAACCCTTGTACTGCCAGTTGCTGATGTATCTGCGCACGTTAACTCGTAGGGTTTTACGTAAGCTACCACGGGTTGATTTTTAACGGAACTACATGACTCAGTAATAATATTCAAGTTGTAATCGTTCAGTTGAAACGAATAATTCTAAATTCCCGTGATTATTCCATGTTTTTTTGCCCCAAATATACCTTCGCCATTGGGAAATTATCTTGATGCATTGAACGGAAGTGAGTGATAGTGAACTGAAATTCTGACTCTTGGAAAAGTTCCTGAAATATATTAGTAGTATTGTATTGTTACATGTTTGAAGTATTGGCTTATTCTACATTAACTACGCTGGAAGTAAAAGATATCATTTTATGATTCATCACATTCCAATAATAATTATAGTTTCGCTTAAAGCGTCGCTCGTATGCCTTCTTCACGGGCAAAGTGAATTTTAACTAAATCATAGGCCTATTTATCATAAATAATCGCGAAATCGTACGCCTATACGTCGCGAATATAAAGTTTTAATTTCTTGATGAATGTGATCAATCTTCCTTTCTGAGACATATTCGTTTCCAGTCAACTTCAGAGAGAGCAACCACCCCTGCAGTTTTTAGTAGGGTCACTGATGGTGGGTGGGGTTTGAAGCTCAGGCCTCAGAATGGTCATTGACCCTTAATATTTTTTTCGATTCGGTACCCTGTGTGATTGAATGAAAGGGGCCCCTCATCAATCTCGATCTATTAATTCGTTTGATACGGGCTCCGTCGGAGAGACTAGCGTCGTTCCTGGGAACCTTTTGGCATGTCGGGTTTCTGGCCCTTTCGCGCTGTCATGGGGTGGGGGTACAAATCGCCTATTACTCACCGGGATTCGTCCAGGCGGGAATTGAGAGTGGGTGGGATTTTTCCTCTTTCTCCCTGGGAGCGGGAACTAATTGATTCTCTCTCCTCCTTATTCCCGTTGCAGAGCAAATCCGCGTGTCCACCGTTCTGGAAACTATTGGACAAAAAATATAAATCCCAGATTCTGGGTGATTATTTTTTAAAATGTTTTATGTGAGTTTTTTTTCATCACAAGGATGTTCGTGTTTTGCAAAAATCCAAAGATTGGTATACTGCAGCCCTCCATTTCTCCTTTTCACTAGCTAGTCCCTTCTGTTTTCTAAATTTCTTCTTTCTTCATCAACCGCATGTACTTATGTCTTCCTCTGAGGACTAGTACTTCAATTTTCCCTCTATTATATTCCTCACGTAATTGCGTATGTCTTATGAAATGACCCATCCACTGTACCTTCTCTGGCGTATGGTGCTATACATTTTCCATTCTTCTGTTCTTCGATGCATCTCCTTAACGGTCCATTTTTATCTCCTGCATCCGTCGCCAGCACTGGGTATCAGAGGCTCCAAGTCTTCTCTTGTCAGTTCATGAATTTTATGCTAAAAAAATCCTACGAATCAGCGGAACAAATCGGCCCACTCTTCCGAAATACCTGGAAAGTTAGGGAACGTCAAGGAATTTGATTGTGCCTAGAAAGTAATGGAATTGCGGGGAAACTTTGGAAACATCTGGAAAAGGTCATACCGGCCCTAGAAATCGCAAGCAAATATATCCCTGTCCTCCCACGCACATGAACCTATATCGTCAATTTTTGAGCATCCCCTTCCTAGCATGTTCAGGTGGCGCTTTATTATTGCGAAGGTTTTATTTTTTGTCGGGTTTTACTTTTGATTTAAGGTTAATATTAACCTGCTTTTTGGCATTTCTATTTCTTTTAGGTATGGATTAATACTTAAGTACACACTGTGAAAGAGTGTGGAAAATTGTGAAAGTAATCTGGAACTAATAGGGTGGTCGTGGAAATTGCCTCATCAATGGGATCCGGCCCTCTAATCACCAGTCGTCTCTGAAGAACTTAGTTCACGGATTTGTCGTGACTAAGTTCTTCCTAACCCGTGACTTTTGTCTGCATCTTGGTTAGGCCTGCCTCAAACATGTGTAGCATTCGATACAAAATTTCCTCGCTCACTGCCGTGCCGAATTACGTTGAAGAATCACGGATTCTAAGATATTTTTTAAAATGCTCTTAATTGTTACGTTCCTATTTCCCTTTAGGTCCAAATTTTCAATGCTATACTTTGCCATAGCCTCTCTTCCAAAGAATGTAGGTTATGGGTGTTGTTGGGCAAGAATAATGTAGTTCATGATTATTGAAACATTATAATGTATTCGATTACCATGTACGTATGTCACTTTCGCCTTTTACTTTTCACTTCACTTTGCTTTATCCTGTCTTTTTCTTAAATTACCCTAGTTTTTGTGCTGTATAAGTGACAGTATGCGAGAGCCACTGAAGGAAACCTTAGGTCGTAGGGATTTTCTGTTTGAATTAACCCGATTTCCCCTCGATTTGAAGCACCGGGCTTTCTCCCCAATAACATATGTGGCTTATCTTCCACGGAAGTATGCGTGAGACACCCTTAACAGGTGGCCACAGGCGGTCGAAGTTTGGTCCGGCGAAGAGATTCTCTTCCCGTCAGGGGTTGGTTGGGGGAAGGTTTTCTCCAAACGCCATTGCCGTTGCCCTATCGATCGCTTGCCTGTGGCGGGAATCGGTCCTCACTTTGTCTATCTCTACCGATCTGCAGGCATTTGTCATCTCGAGTGCCTGTTTGCTTTCTAAGAGACTTGAGCGATGATGAGATTTTTAGAACTAGATGGTGGACTCTCTTTCGGTGCGCAGAACTGGATGAGAGGAAGAGATCGTTATCTTGATAAATACGATGTGTTGATCACGAATGCTTATTCGACGGTTAACTGCGCCATTCCAAAGATAAACACTGTCGATGTTGAGAAATCGGTGGCGTTTTTCACCGCTTCTTTTACCACATGGATCATTGGGCGAGTATGATTGTCTTATCGCGCGGTGAACATTGAACATGAATTCTGATTTTATAGCTCACAACGAAATCGAATATCATAATTTTTAGATTGTAATTATTTACTTTGTCTTAAATAGTACGATTTGCATTTGTCTATCTATATTTATTCCTCAAATTAATTATCGTTCCATTTTTAGGGTTACATTAGAGTACCTTTTTGCATTCACAAGCTGTACGCTTGAAAGAAGATGAAGATGGAAAGATGAAAAAATTATGTAGTCTTTTACCGTTCGGTGCTAAACATTGTTCCAATTGTCCGGAAAATAAGTTCGTTTACGGATTGATAACTACTCATACTTTCAAGAAATTTTACTTAATAATTCACGTATCATGTGACTTAGACTGTGCTTCCTTTTATTAGAACTGATTACAGGATTAAATTTTGAAGGGAAACAAGTCTTTGGAAATACTTCTATATGATGTGGCGTTTTCACTGCTCTAACACTGTAGCATGAATCTCAGCGACTTTTGGCCGAAATCGGGTGGTTTGTCGATCAACTATTCAGGATCGGCCATCCTCTCCAAAGTATTGATGCGATCCTAAGCAATCCTTTTGTCTGCGACTGTGAAGAAATGGCTTGGAACGTTTTGCGAGGTAGAAGATAAATGATGGTACAAACACTGGCGGCAGTGTCATTTTCTTGCTTTGTAAAAGCTTGTTCCCAGGCATAAAAAGTTCCCAAAAATGTGTGGTAATTACGAAGAAAAATAGTTAAAGGTTGGTTAACAAATTTTAGCTTTATATGTAGAAAAGTGTATTTGTGGTAAAGTCTCTGGTTACTTGGAGCGATGTGAACATGGTGGGTGCTCACACCATCTGCACGTACTCTCTTTATTATTGAATATTTTTATGACAACCTAGTGTGTAGTTGGAGGACGTATTTCATGCCGATTTTCGGTCACCACCTGCCGACCTCCTTGGTGTCTCGCAGGGTAATTTTGTAGATGTAATGCGGGCAATGAGATCGGTGAATTCAATCGTATTGTCCGCAGCTCCTTTCCTTTAGACCCTGGAAGATGTTACGTCATTGTTTTCCCCTGGGTACGATCGAAGCCTTATAAAAAGGAATTAAATGGCTAATTACATTTGTCAGGCTTTAACTTGTCCGACTGAAAGTTGTTATTCCTGATGGTTGGGCTTTCCCTTCTTGTCGTTTGGCTTCGCGGATTGTTCCCCTCACGCATTTCTCAGAAAGTGAATGACTGCTACCTACGTCTGCTGTGAAGTTCTATTCTCTACGACTGTTTTAATCCTCTTAATTTCTAAAATTCACGTTTGGATTATTTTTATATTATCAGCTCGAAAAAAATGGGCATTCCTTTCTGCATGGGCGATACACTGGGGAATTAGTTGTAGTTCCTGCATAGTGGATTGCACTGCAGCATAGACTGGCTTCGTTAACGTCATACCTTCTTTATATTCTCCTTTCCATTCTCCATTCAGCTCCTTTTAAAGTTAAAGTGAGTAGGGATGTAAAGCGATGTTTCGTAGCCAATGGTTGTGGGCAATGGATCAAAAACGGATACATTCAGGTTTTTTTATGTTTCGTAGTAGTGGGGTAGCCAGGAAATTCGTTAGGGGGGGGGGGGGAAGGTCCAAAACAAGGAGGGGAAATAAAAAACAGGGTTCTAAGTAGAGGGTTTTAAGCTAATTTCAACTCTTTTCAAAATCGAAAAAACTTAATTTGTCAAAGAATTCCTTTGTAAATTCGTGATTTTTCAATATTTTGTTTTCTTTTTTGAAGGAAAGTAATCGTGTTTTTATCGAGGGGGGAGTCCAGACCCCTCCCCCTCGCTACGCCACTGTTCCATAGGTGGTTAGATTTTAAAGATTTGGTCTGCATATCCATTTTTTTATTATTTTAATGTAGCGGGAGATTCTTTAACTAGTCTCTTAAAATTCCCTGGCCTTAGAGGTGCATTAACCTTCTGGCCAAGTCTGCTGTTCCAAGAGGAAGGCAAATGCAGCGAAAGTGAAACCAACCTTCGGGGTGGCATCGCTGGATGCTTGCCCCCAATTAAACGCTGCGCCTGTAACCGGTTTACCTTGGGGACGGTGCTAGCACCCGGCCATTATCTTTCGCTGCGTTAGCGTGTGGAAGTTTTTGTTTTCTCTTTTCCGCTAATTTATTTTGGTACTTAAAAGACTTTCTTTACTTTCATTCCTTTCGTTCTGTCATCGTTTGGGTCCACGTGAGTCCCGTGTCTCGCAATGTCATCGTATCTGTTTTCGGAACAATCTAGCAGTTGTAAGTCTTCCTGAAATTTTTTGAAAGCTGAATTGTAAACATTTTGTACTGCAGCTTACTCCCGCAAGTGCGTTGTGGTTACGACAGATGGCGGTCACGATGCAGACCATGCAATATTTCTATTTTTAAATAAATTTTCATTATAAATGTAATTTTAATAGGTTGAACTATACTTATTATTGCAGTAATTATTTAATCAAGCCCCTGTGTGCTAACTTGCACTGCACGAGGCTTTGTTTGCACAGGAGGAGCATGCAAAGTGGTTGTAATTTTATTGAAATTCACTGCTCCACTACTCTAAATGTAGTAGGGTCTCAGTCGTAATTTTTTTGTGAGATATTTATGTGTGCATAGAGAAAATTCTGTAAAATTTTCACTTGTTTACATTCAGTCCCTTTTTAGGTATCGACCTGCGAAAATCGACGCTAAAAGGCTTTCGGCATTGTTTGACAAGTTTTAGAAAAAATGGAGTCCATTCTCAGTGCTAAAACTTATACTGCAAGTAGTTTTTTGAGTATTCAACTCAGAAATAACATTTTCTTAGTGAGTCTCGTTTCCTTCATGAACATTTATGTCGTTAAAAAGTTAGCTTTGACAAATTTTTCCTGAGTTTTTTTGGAAATAGTTTGACTGACTTTCTGTTATGAGGGAATATTTTTAAAAATGGTTTCCAAAAGTTCTTTTCGTGATAATCACACTGTTTTTTTTAAAGTTTCTGGCATCTTTTTAAATAGCTTCGAAATTGCACTTTATGCAAACCACGTTTTTCATCAAATTTTCCCCATCCGTCCTTTTAAAAATGGCTGCCAAAAATAAGTATAGCTTGTAAATTTTTTTCAAATGGTGTTTGGTGATTGTCTACTTGTAGGGAACCATTGATTAAAAAATCAGGATAATTAAAAATGTTGAGCAACATTGCCTGGGAGATTTGAAAAGGATTGACCCTTTGATCAAGGTGTTGGAGCGCATGGTGACCAGTAAGGAACAAGGTCAACATGATTTTATGATTTCAAGTCTGTTGCAACAAATGAGAGATGGTAACCATTAGACTACTGGCCTATCTTATCTTTTACGACAATTCCTAGAAGTGATATTTTTCCAAAAAGGAAATTTCGGGGGATGGAATTGAAGATTTATTTATGATCACAAAATTTGGGCATCTGATTCAGTATCGAAATTATTCGAATACTAATTTTCCCTCCCAACGATATGAGGCCGCCGTAGATTTCGCTTCCGTTTAAAATCTAATGCACTTTCTTCTTCTAACCTCGGAATGTTTTGGTATTTTCATCAAATTCAATCTGCGATTTTGACATTGAAATATACACTCTACAAATATCGAATTTATATGATTTAGGCAGCCCTGGAATTTTTTTCTCTCGAAAATTTTCGGGTTTAAATCTTAATCCAATCCTTTGAATCATTTGTCTGAACAGGGCATATCAATCAGGTGTTATAGTGGTGGATTTGAGTTTTTCATCTCAAGGAATATATTTCTGGTAGGTTGATCATCATCTCGCCTACTCCAAGAACTGAAACCGTGATGCGAAGAAGTAAGAGGTTTGGGTGAGTCATGACGTCTTACAGATGACGGTCATTCTTCGCATTGCCGCCTAGCTGCATCAATGTTGAAATATGCATTCATCCCGGAAGACTACCGCGATGACAACACTTGTTCCACTATTTTGCACGATCAGACAGAATCAGAAAAAATCATGAGCTCATTGCAATACATTTATTTAGTGCAAGTTAGGTCCTTTTTCTACTATTTGCATATTACCGTTCGTTTTCGTTTTGCTTACTGAAATATTACCCGCGGGGAGATATCTTCAGAATTATTTCTAGTTATGGAAGCAACGTTGAAAATAAATCTTCCGCCAGCTCGGCATATTCATTTAATGATATATTCCTGATTTTCTAGCCAACTGTTATCACTAATACATATCATTTAAAAAAAATTACCGACCTATGTTTACAAAGCTCTTTTATCCGTTTTTCGTTTTCTTTCTTTGCTTGAAATCTCTCAATTTTTATTTATAGTCTTTATAGTTCATTTCAGTTTATGATTAATCATCAACTATTCGGGATTTAAAAATATACTATTTCTTTTGGCCGTCTCGGGTTAAATTGTCTTAATTGCCTTTCGTTCGTGAACCATCACGTGTGAATCATTTACGGTCGAGTTTGAAGAATCAGGATCGCTATGTTTTTTTTTCCGTGATCAACCATTCTGACCTGTTGCGGTTTTAGTGAGCGAAGTCTTCGGACTGCGGCTAAAAGTGCATTTTTTGTGTGTTCGATTCCGTCGGTGCTATTTAATATTGTGTGTGGTACTTATTTTCGGCTCTCGATGTTATCTTCGATACGTATCGAGTGGTGGTGTAATTTCTTCTTGTTCCCATGTCCTCATTGCCGCTTTGCACTCATTGGGCTTCGCAACGCATCTTGCCCCTTTGGAGCTCGACATTGCTCCCCGATAAATTGTATCCTATCGGATTCGGCATGCATATGTGAATCGGTTCTGAAGTGATAATTTTTCATGACGTTGAGGCCTGCGACTGTTGTGAATATCATCGAACATCTGTTTAACACGTGTCATTTGTTTTCTTTTTTGGAGGCCATTATTGCTTGTGGTGTTTATTTTACATTACTCATTGTTTTTAAGTTTTGACACATTTCATGATGGGATATATGGGTGTGTTTACATCCGCGTAAATTTCTAAGGCCTTAGGTTTCTAGAAGACGTTGTTTATTTCAATATCGCGACATGATCAAAGCATATGCCTGGTATCCCTTTTGTCAGGTCATGGTAAACCATGGAAAAGATGTCCTCTCATGCGATTGAAGGATATCTCCTTCCTAGTGAATTCTGAATTTTAATGTGGTTATTCACAGCGATTAATTATGATTTAACCTGTTCACATCTCCTTATGTTTTACTCAAATTCGAAATGGAATAGTTTCTGAAATTCTTTACGCTAGTTACGGGTATCTTTTTGTTCACAATTTTCTGCAAACTTTCTATATCCCGTTGCACAGTCGTACAAAATGTTTCTCTGACGTGTACGAAGAACATTTTATGTGCATATTTTTCCTTATTTTTCAATTTTCTATCTGTAATACAAATACCTCTTATGTTATCTGTTGTCGTCATTTTTCGAAATACATTTTTTTTAAAGTTGTAAACGATGTTGAGCGAGTGGTTTTCATGTTCTTTCCTGCAGCGGTTTATGATTTCCTCCTCGCGGGAGTGTCTGGCTGCAACCGCTGCACTTATTCTCTCTCCATGCTCTTTTTTTAACTTTCCTCGGTGAATAACTTGCGTACCTTGAAACACTTGACCCACTGCTGTGTCTGAAGGTCGTGCCTCTCGTCGTAAGTGATCTCCTTTTAGTTCGCAAACGCGCGTCTCTGGCTAGTTGTAGTTTCATAATGCTTTCTTCAGCCAATCTCGGCTCTTGATTGAGTTTATCCGTGAATGCTGTCTCATGATTCACTGTGTCTGGCATTACCCATTAAGATGTAGTTAATCCGCGCTTTCTTCTTCCGATCTTTCAGTCCATCTGGTTTGAGAGTAGAAAATCGTTGATGTGTATTCAGTAGAAATAACAGTTAATCGTTGCTATTTGAAGTGTTCGCGTCTTTGGAGCTATAATTTATTACGGTAGGTTAGATGACCTTTGATTATCGTAATTCAATAATCAGTAGATTGGTTTGAGACAACTCTTCACTCCGTTCCCCTATCCGCTAACCTTTTCATTTTCACGTTTGTGTTACATCTTTAATAATCCGTAAATTTAGATAAGAGGGTGAATTTGGTAATTTCGGTGGGTCGAATGCACTATGGGTATACGTTTTAAAAGTAGTTCGGAAATTTCAAAGCGAACGGCTTTACTCTAAGCCCCTGCTAGTTTACAAAATCTTTTGATATTGCTTAATTCTGAATCATTCTGTATCGCAAACAATTATTCATAAAGGGGTAGTGGATTTCAGTGTATGCTCTATTCTGAGGTCTTTATCAGGCGGTAGGCTGTCATCAGTTGGGATGCATGATTTCCAATTGCGGGTTGCGTTGCCCTCATCAATTTGAAATCGAAGTTTGAGTCATATTCCTATGCGTTGGTTGCTGATCATTCACGTAAGTTTGCGGAAAAAAACCCACGAAGATTTGGTTAATCGGTTCTATCTCATTCCTTGGGTACGACAGGAGAAATGGTCTTGACACTGATCGGAACAATTTCGATCAGTTTTATTTCCTAAGAGTTGATTTCAATTGGTTGCAACGCAATTGGAGTATTTTTTTTTGAAAATTTTTGACTCCGACGATTCTCTGCGAAGGCTCATATCGTCGTCGGAATGACTATTTTAAAACCCGACTAATTCCGATCGCGTGGCTAATCAATCGAAATTAGCTGTTTAAAATGAAAACCGATCGGAATAGTTCCGATTGCTGAAAAGGTTGCACACTCCTTTGGGCTGCAGGGGCCGTATTCTGTATTTCGTCGGTACCGCACCGGTCGGTTTCCCTTCCCAGCCCACCGACAGCACATCATTCCGTACCGACGACGGTTTCCATACCGACGACGGCTAATTCAGCGATTCAGTATGGTCGTCGGTATCAAACCAGTCGGTACGGTTCCCCCTCCTTCTCAAACAGGGAAAATCCGAATATATCCGAAGTTAGAAGTCATCTAACGTGTCTCCACCAATGAAAGAAGGGTAAAAACAAGTGAAGACTCATTGGCACAGTTTGTTGTCGTCATTCTCAATCTTTTTATTTGCGGAAATTACGACTTATTGCTAGATTAAGATAAACGATATTGGATAAGTTGTTAACAATGCTGATATAATGTGTGGTAGTAATGCTGTACCTACAGAATCGAAGGAAACAATATTACAACATCACAATAAAGTTTGTAAGTGATGGAGATTGTTGTTGCTGGAATGAATTATTGAAACTATCCTTGAGATCGTAGTTTCTTTTTTTAAATATTGGTTCCGTATATTGCTATTTATTCATGATTTGGTAATATAGTTGTTATTAAGTAAGTTCCGTCTAAATGTTATCAACGGAAGGTTATGCCATTGGCACCGTAGCAGACGAAAATAACATACCATGGAACGTGAACGTAGGATTCAAAAGCAAATGTAAATGTCATATTAGAGGAACAAGTTAGGAAATTGTTATAAAAATATGGAACTGGGTGTAATTAAAAGAAGTTAATGACGAGGAAGTAAAGAAATTGTGATTGGGTGAAATACATATGTTTAAGTTGCGCATTCCAAGTGAGAGAAAATGATAATATTGCGGTAAACCTCATACTTATTAACAAATATCTTCTTTTATCGTCAAGGGAATCAATGGCTGACGATAAAATGAAATGTAGTTGCCTGTTACAAATGAAAGAAACTGATACCGTTGTGGCAAACTTCATTCTTAAATAAAAAGATCTTATTTCTATGCCGAGAGAAACGCCAAATGATGATTGGGTGAAACAATAGTTGCCTATTCAGAGTGAGACAAAGTGATAACATTGCGGCAAAACTCATATTTAATCAAAAATATCTTTTTTATGTCAAATGAGCAAATAAATGATGATAGAGTGAAAGAAATCCTATTACAAGCGAGTGAAAGTGGTAACATAAATGAGAGAAAGTCATTATATAGTGGCAAACCTCATGTTTATTAACCAATATCTTACATTTATGTCAAGGTAATCAATATAGATGTTGACACAGTGAATTATAGTGGCCTATTCGAAGGGGCAGAAAAAGATAAAATTGCAGCAAACCTCATTATTTACAATATGAGATAAAAACAAAATAAAACGTACAATGCGCACCGGGGAGTTGATGAAACCCACTAGTCGGTGGCCGTACCGACACCTTTTTGCTGTCGGTACGGCTACCGACGATCTCTCGCCCTCACGTCGGTGCCGCACCGATCGGGTTCGTACAGAATCGCACGACTTCTTACCGGGAGCCTGTGTGACGTCGCACCCGACGAATCGGTGCCGCACCGATCGGTTTGGAGTTACAGAATACGGCCCCAGATCAGAAAATCGATGGTTTTAAGCAAGAAATCTCTTTACTTGTTGTTATCCATGGCGGAGGTTAAGCTTACGAGGAGGGACTCAAATATAACCGGAGTTTCGTAATAACTTTTTTATGAAACAATATTTTCACACCCAATTTTGATCACCATCAAAGTAATTCCCATTCACTGTAACAAATTTATCTAATCGTTTCTTCCATTGTTCAGAACAGTTTTTAAATTCTCTTTGATGTTCTTCAGGCCTTCATTCTCTTCTTCAGCCTCAAAACGTTTTCCTTTCTTGTCCCTTTTCAGTCTAGGAAATAAAAAGAAGTGGCTAGGGGCAAGGTACGGTGAGTAGGAGGGGTGGGGGTGGAAAATTGGCCTACATAGAATCGAAAAAACCTTGTAGATTTCACATGGATAACTTTAATCTCGACCAGTTTCTTCGCTGTGCGACATCGTCACGATATCACATATCGACGAAGCTGGTCGAAATTAAAGCTATTTCTGTGTAATCCAAAATTATTTTTGGATTCAACATGAAGAAATTTCACGAAGTCACGCCTCAAACCATCCATTTTGCCACGCGTAGATCACATAGAGTTGAATGATTTCATTGATTGATTGGCCCATATATTTGAATGCGGGGCCCATGTGTCGTGATGCTGTTAAATTAACTATCAGAAATTTAAATCTGCCTTGCAAGTAATCGGATGTTTGAATTCATTTCCCCCATAGTCAAACCCGGAATAATTCCGTAGTCATGGAGATCGGTTTCTAAGGAGTTTAGGCAAGGAAGGTGTGAGCATGTAAGGCGCTGGGAAGGGGACGGTGTCTGACACAGCTGTTATCTCTGCTCTGCTCCCAACTCGTCTTCCCTGCGAAATTTATGGCTCTATTTGCGCTCTCTCCTGCAGGAACGAAATTTTTATGGAGCATCCGGAGTTCCCTGCGCGAACCAATATCTACAATCGATTTTCCATATTTCATCAACGTATCGTCGTCAAATGGTGTTTATTTCCGAACGCGGTAGTCCATAATCGAGTATTTAATCAATCGCAAGTGGAGGTACTTCGTAATGGGATCGTTGTCGGAATATCGTGGGAAAAATCGATGATATTGTCTGAGTTAATGGTCCGTACGGATATATTTTTCTCTAGAGCATGATGTGTTGTAGTACAAGGAGTAACAGCTTTATTGGTACGCAGTTGGTTTATCTGTCGAAATTTTCGCATTCTCATGTATAATTTGTTCTCTCAATATACTCGCATCTACCTCTACATCTACTTAATACCCCGCAAGCCGCCTAAAAGGCGTGTTGCAGGGGGTGTTAGGACACAATATTCTTTTTATGTGTTCCCCACGTGAGGTTCGAGGTAATTGAAACTCCCAGATACTTCACTTCGTCTGTTGCCTTTATGTTAATACCATCCACTGCATAAACATGGTTATATTTGGATGAATTCTGCAAGAAATGTAACGTCATGCATTTGCTCAGATCAAGTTCGAGTCCTCACTCTTGCCTCCACAAATGAACGTTGTTTAAGTCCGATGATAGAATTTCATAGTCAAAGTGGTCACTAATTTCGAGTGATTCCTTATTGGTGCGAATCTTGTGAGTGTGTCCTTCCTTAAATTAGCGGTTCTCCCTAAAGGAACTCCGATGACCTCACCAAAGTCATGAAAAGTGTGCGGCAATTTTCGCGGTTTTGATTTTATCATTAATAAACAAAGTGGTACAAGTCGACCATGTGGTCGGGTGGTAATATGCGGCGCAAAGCAGTTAAAGTCTAAATATAAGATAAAATGCCAAGTACAGAAATACAAAGAGGCCCTCACATTTCATTTATTTCAGCATCGTCATGAAAATCGGAATTTTAAATGGGAAGGTCTGCAATATTTCCTTTGGTAAACCATTCCAGTCTTCTTTCCTCCGTACATGAAGGAAAATTTAATCGTATTTGCGAATTTCCTCGGAGACTCCATATTATAAGTATTATTCTTCCTCATCAAATAACTAGGTCCTGTTTGATAGCTCCCTCTACGCACGATTAATTATCAGTGTCTGCTTAATCGATATCCTAAATTCGTGCTTCTCCTTGACTCTTATGATCTCATTAAGAAAGGATCACTGATTGTGGAATTGTTTTCGTCGGAACTCATCTTTTCCTTCCATCTACCAAATTCTCGCACTGAATTACGATTTTACGTCGGAGGTAACGACCTCATTTGTCGCCCCAATCGTCAACGATATTAATTTCCCGTGCAGAGTTGAATAAAATTGTCGAGTGCTAGTATATTAGCGAGTCGGAATATTCTTAGAGAGAGAGTTAGGAAGTGACACTGCACCAAAGAATTCTGCATATGGTTGAAGTCGTGCGCTACCGGTTTATGCGTGCTTGATGCACTTCCTGAGAGGATGTGGCGGTTTTCCGTGCGATCCTATCATCCTGGAACCTGGGAAACTGCAGTTTTGGCCCTTTCTCCGGTGGAAATCGTTGCATGCTTTTCTCTTAAGCTACGAGGATGGCTTGTAACGGCTATTGTGTGGTGGAAATGAGAGGAAGCTGTGATTTTAGATGACTAGTTAAATTTTTATTAAAAATTTCTCGAAGAAATATCGCGGTATTCCAAGCTTCAATTGACCCTAAAATCAGTTGTTGTTATAAATATTTGATTTGTAATGTTATAAAATGGTGTGAGTGGCCTAGTTCACGATTTTTTACTATGGCGGAGTTGGAAAAATAACGGGATCCTTATTTCAACGTTTGTTGATTCATGGCCTACTTTTTGAGGTGTTCGCGACAATAAATCGATCACATTAACTCTTTCGCCGATAAGTTGATGACGTTACCAACTCATGCAAAGCGAGTTTATGCTTCTCGGCTTCTCCTCGACCTTAAGAATTACCGTCGTTTGGTTTTTTCCCCACTCTTAGACGATTCCTTCTCTTAAAGTAAGTCTCCACCCGAACGAGACAATGAACCAGACCTCTAATGGCGTCACCAACTCAGAAAAATGCACTGCAACCATCGATAATTACTTTATCATTCTTTGAACATTACTTTAAAATGGCTCATATTTTCCTTCCATCTACCGAATTATGCAAATGAATTTCAACATAGGATGTATGTACGCCTGAATTTCGCCTATTTCTCTCGTTGAACGTAGTGGTTATTTTTAGGAATGGCGCCAATGAATGGTTTAATGCCAAATTGGTAGAAACTTAGTGATTTGAATAAACCTCGTCTATCATCGGTTATTTTTTTTTCCCGAGAAACAAATTATTTCGTAGAATGGTGGACTGCTTGAACTGTCGTTGATTATTGTCAATGAGTACTGTATTGTATTTCGAATTTTTTGTAAATTTTCTGCGGTATTTTTTGTGTGATTTGGAAATATATTTTCTCCTCTTAATATATACAATATTTATTTCACTTCAGGATTCTTGATCATCGCGTGGGTGTGCTTGCAAAGTTCAGATGCGTAGGTGTATGGTATTAATACTCGTAGCTAAATTAGCTTGAGCCGAGTTTTTTTCTCTAGTTATACCGGAATCGGGAATGGATTATGAGATAAAATAGGGAGTTCTCTTGTCTCCGAAAAAGTCATTGGCGGCACATGTAATTTGATTCAATAGCCTGCATCTTTACGGTATCCACCCCGATTTCCTCTCTCAACGGTGATTAAGCTCGTGAGCTTTCATCAACGTTCGTACCCTTCTACGCTTCATCGTCCTGGACGCTTTCTTCTAAGCCTGTTACGCGATTCGTTATTCAGTCCATGCACTTTTTCTCCCAGTACAATTGCAGTTGAAATTCTTCTCGGGATTGTCATCCGCGTGGATGGCTTTATCTCCTACATACCGGCAGTTCACTCTGCTATCGTCAGTAGGATTGAAGAGTCAAATTTACTCCTGAAAACGGTAGCACACTGAGGTGCCGAACTGTTGGCGATGTAGCCGTTCACGCGGATGACAACCCGACGAGAAATTCAGCATATTATCATCCACCGAAAAAAACCTTTCATAGCTGCAGTACTTCGTGGCAAGTATTATTTCCAGTGTTACTCAGCCGGCTCGCGGATGAATCTTTCTGATGGACGTGGTACCTCAGAGTCAGTGCTCGACCTTCGTTCTGCGTTTTGAAAGCGGCTTCTCAATCAAGATGCACTCTTTCTGTTGTCACCGTCACAGTATCATTTCGACGTCAAAGGGAAACACAGATTGACGCGACCGCGCTTCCCAAGTCCGCCTTCGGAGTGCTCTTTCGCAAAGAGTGCTCGTCGTGATTTCCGCAACTATCTAGTGCGTTGCACACCGTATTGGCGTTTTCGATTTCGCGATAACGCAAATCGCGGTTCAAAATCCACTCGCATATTCTCGAAATCAGCGCATCTTCATTCTCTACCCTTGAAGCGCGACATGCTGGGCTTGACAACTAGGCAGTGTGTGGTATGGGGTGATAACAGACGTGTAACATTGGATCACCGGCTATCCTCGTTTTTGGGGATTATTACGTATTGATGGAAGAAATGAATATTGAAGAAGCTGTTTGGGGCAGTTAATATTGTGGCTCTTCAAAATGCGGAGTGGGTTTTTTCGTAAATTAATTACTTAATGACTTCTGAAGACGCCAGCTGCGTGCCTGTGTTTTGACAGGTTTTATTTGGCCAATAAAATTAGGATCGAACTCTATGTGTACTCCTGGGCTCTCGTCTAGGGTCAGGGTCTTATATTTTAGCTTAAAGTAAGGCTAGATCTATCCAAATATATTTGTAAGGGTCGTGTTGCATTAGGAGACAAAAAATGACGGGCTTGTATAATCAAAGCCTGGTTTTTCAATCTTCGGGAAATTATTTATCTACACTAAAAATCGCGTATGTGCCGTTTCCATTCAGTTAACGTAGATTACCGGTTTCAAATTCCTATATCCGCTGAATCAGACGATATTTGATCCAGGTGAGGCTTTTGGTTGTTTCCATTGTCTTTCCTGACATTATCAACACCTGATGGGGTTTTCGTATCCAGTGAGGTCGACGATCGCTGGTCTCTTCTCTCCTGTGATGTGAATTAATTGTTCACCGGCAGCCCTCGCTTTTGAGGATTGTGACATGTTAGAAGAAAAAATAAATGACTTCAGTAGTGTACATTATGTATTTTTATATTATACTTACCGTTAAGACATTGATTTTTAAAATATCTTTGGGTGACACGAAAGTGAATGTCCGAAAATGATTCCTCTGAAATGTTCGGAGGAGCAGGGGAAGTTTTTAAAGCCCCACAAACATTTTTCCATCCAAATTACCTTAATGTGTTGGGAATACTCTCAAGGTTTTTTTATATATTTTTCGGGCCATTTATCAGATTAAAAGTAAAGGCTATTTTGGAGAAATTTTCAATCAATTCGAATTTCAATATGTATCCCCCTCGACCATCTTACGTGAAAAATGTTCAATTTACGTAAAACGCGGATTCAATTTTCAGAAATGACGATATTACCTTGTAATCGGCCGAATATTACGGGTATGACCGAGAGTATAGGAAGTGTATGATTTCTACCTCCCAGCGATTTACGGCTCACCATAAGCACAACTTTCTCTCTTAAAAGCTTATTTTCTTTATTCATTTGGTCAGTTTTTTTACTGAGTGATTATTTCCCAGTATAGCAAGAGTATGAAAAATGGAAAATATCGGTGACACGGCGGTGTAATATCAGTATAGAGTATTCTGAGATACAATTATTTCGTAGCAAGATTCGTTTTCCTCCTAGCATTCCCTTAGGGATATCTTTTATTTGAGTTAAGATAAATTACCTCATGATTCTTGTAGTTGTGTGTGCAGTACTCAATAGTTGAGTATTTGCCCGAGAACTTTATTTATGTGCCTAATTTCATGTGCATATTTATCATCCAAAAGCGGAATTATCATGGTATAGTTAAAGGCTTTGTTCTGGCACCCTTGCTTCGGTGATAACCTTTGGCTCTCTTCTGTGAAACTGTTTACATGCCCAAACCTAGATTGCGTTATCATTATATCGAGAGCCTTAGGTGTTGAGTAAATATTAAAAATATTGAGAGGCTGTTATCTGACGTAACGGATCGATTAGTCTTCGAGAGTGATGAATAGTTGCTGGGCTCGGTGGCGGTGGGGTAAAGTCCTCGCTGGCAGACCGAGGAAGTCGCGGGTTCGTGTCCCAGGGGAAGTTGCCCCTATCCAGGGCATTGGTTTATTTTTACCTTCCGTTGTTGTCTGTTGGAATACCCCCCTGTAAAGGCCTTTCTAAAGGACATACATATTTTTTTTTAATTTAAAAGTTTAACCTCCGGTCTTACCTGCTGTAATTTTAATATTTGAGATAGAAGCAAAAGCGCAAAATTTGAAAGTGGCACACTCTATGTGCCCTGGTAATTTCAGCTTGTTATAAAATCTTTCCTGGCTTGATTTTGTGGAAGTTCGATATATCCACGATGAAAGAACACAAATGATAATTTCCACACTTTTTAATCCCAAAACTCAACAACCGACCCAGGTTTCAACAAATTGTGTCTTTTTCCTTGAAAATGACAAAATGTTCCTCGAAAATGATTTGACGTTTGGAAGGCCATTTCGATTGGCCTCGAAATGTTTTCGATTGGTATCGAAATGAGAGTTAAGATTCACTCCGAATGAGTGGTTATGGTTCACCTTAAAGGTTCATGAAATTTAAGTTCACTGCTAGTATTCGTACAGTTTATGGAATATAACACAACGTCACGCTTGGTGGAAATCGTGACGATTCTCTGTTATCGTCTTTAAGATGATACATCACTCGTGCTCGCCCGGTTTTATCGCGAAGTATTACTCGTTTTAAACTTAAAATATCATCTTGAATTTGGAAGTGTATATGAAATAGGTACTCAATTTTTACCATATGCCTGTGTTTAAAATAAAACAATTGCCTGCCTATTTTCTCTTGTGTACTTTTATATCTGTGCAACAGGGCAATATTAGTTTAGGTCTGCAGTAAAATAACGTTAAAAAACTATAATAAATTAAAACAACTTTTAATAAGATGTCAATTCCGATCAAAATAATTTTTTACGGTCTAAAACGGTGTACAGCGGTTTAAAATAACTTTTTAATTACGGCATAGTCCATAGCCTTAGTTTTTATAGTTATGCGTCGTGAAAAAGACAAAATATTACCGGTGGAGCGGTAGCGCCTCTTAATTTTATCGATGAAATTCATTAAAATTGAACGTGACTCCGTTTCACTCGATCATTCATGTTATCATTTGCTGCCGGTATATGGACTTTGCACGATTGCGTTTTCTTCGCGTTTTAATGTTCGGTGTTTAGACTAGAGGTCACACTCACTCGTTTTTCACCATTGGCATGTTTTTTTCCACCTCGTAGCCGTTCGACCCGACCCGCTCGGTCGCGAGGAAATAGATTCGTCAGCGATGCGAGCCTTCCCGAGGTGTGTGTCTCGGCTGGATGACGTCATTCGCCGGCCGGAGTGAGCGTGCTGGCGCAATTGATTCAGCCAGGGCACTCGCGGTCTCTTGTTGATGTCGGGGTTGAAGTGCCCCCTCTCCGTTCATTGCGAAGAGGGCAAGGGCATGATCCCTTCGATCGCCCGCCGCTCACCGTCCTTCTTTTGTTTTACTCTACTTTTATTTTTCTTGCCGTGAGGCACAGGGGGCGTAATTGGCAAGCGCGTGAAAATACTCATTGTGTGACGCATGCAGTATGACTTCATTGATAAGTGACGTGTTATAGATACCGCGAACGTAAATCTACAGTCACATAGAATGGCCACCGGTGCAAAAATATCGAAATGCTTTGCTGCGTTTCGGTTTTTATGCATTATTTTCTGGGGAAAATATTGAGAGAAATTTACGGTATCGATTTCACAATATTTAGGTGTACTGCCTTACCGTAGCATGATATTTAGTGCATTTTTATATTTTGCCTTTTCAAGTACGCTGTGCGAAAGATATGCACCATCCGGTGTCATTGTTCGTCACAGAAAGCTTCTGAGGAAAGTTTTTTTTTAAGAAATTTCCTGCTGCGTTTGTGGGATGATAAGTGGAGACTGTATTACTCTTTGTGTACCGGAAAAACGTGTCATTCAATGTTCCTGAGTAGTATTCACGAATGCAGTAATAGCACGGCTGAGACGACAAGTTCTTTAAGCTCCTCGTCTTCTACATTCTTTTACCTATTATTTCCATTTCCGTCTGAGATCTCGACTTCGTAGAGATCGTTGCAATTTTTGTGTAGCGGCTTTGAAAATGTGCGTTTATGTGGCCTTGAGCCGGCTAGTTACCATGAAATGATCCTTAAATTCGACTTTTTCACGTCTATTTTCTTATGCAATGCGTAGGAAGAGGATTAAAAATTTTTAACCCTTTCATTGCGTAACATTTTCTCATAGTTGTTTCACATTGGCGGAGAATTTTTTTTCACTGCATTCACTATGTTTTTCGAAAATATGAAAACAATTTCAATAAAAAAGGGATTTCTATATTAATTTGACAATTTATTAAACAATTTGTAAATGGCATCACAGTGATGCCATCCGCACCCATGTGATAAATTCTGCGGATATTTATGCAACCCGTTACACAAACATTAGAAACGACGTACAACATATTTTTACATAGCAACTAAGAAGCTTGAAATAATTTCTGAAATGATGGCGGAATTGAATTATAAAAAAAGGTAAATAATTTTTCAGATGTCATCCACTATCCATACATCAAATTTTGGGTAGATAATATTTTTCGAATTTTAATTTTCACATCAAAATTTTTATATTTATAATAACTTAGATTTGGATGCAAACATATGAAAGTTATTTTATCTTTTTGCCATTTTCTTTTGCGTTAATGCTGAAAATATTAACTAATAATTGTGAAATTCTTTGAAAAAAGGGTTCAAACACAGCCCTGGAACATCTGCACATCATAC
The DNA here is from genome assembly GCF_921293095.1 of Ischnura elegans. Classification (NCBI taxonomy): domain Eukaryota; kingdom Metazoa; phylum Arthropoda; class Insecta; order Odonata; family Coenagrionidae; genus Ischnura; species Ischnura elegans. The sequence goes on along the minus strand of NC_060248.1, from coordinate 113,961,367 downwards.
ACCATCAGAGTTATACTGATTCGCCACTTTAGTCGTTCTAAGGACGTGAGGAGGATTATTTCTTCTGTTTGTCCTTAGAGTTTCAGTTGTGTGTCTTTTTGAGTAACTTAATAGATATTTGAACAGATTATTATAATTTTTATGATGATTATAATTTTCCATGTATAAACTCAGTAGAGTAGCCACGGGGGTTATGGGTAACAACCCCCGTTGAGGTGCCAAAAACGGGTAAAATGGCCCCCGCACCCTCCAGAAGGGCCCTCAAACCTCCGGCAAAAACCCCCCATTTCGAAATCGTGGCTACGCGACTGTATAAACTGTGCCCACTGAGGAGAAATATATCGATTAATTTTCGCACGACTTTGTTTGCATGTCCCCTGCCTCCAACATCAGGATCCTTCGCCCCAGTGTAAATTATAGCATCTTGCACGAGGCCATTAGGCTCAGAAAGCATATGTAATGTTATGCCGCGTTTGTGACGCCAAAGCAACATGGACTAATGAAGCAGAGTTCTTTAAACGTGTAATAAATTTCTTTCATTCTTTGAGTGAATAATTTCAAAAGGGGTCGAATTTTATGCAAAGGGTCTCTTGGTATCGGATCATCTACTCCAGGGTTCCTGCCAAACTGCATGCAACGGAAAATTAGTTGAAATCGGTCTCGGGAAAAAGTGCTGTGAAGGAGGGAAAAATCGAAGATATTTTCCTACCTTTTCCAATAATCTGGAATGGATGGCCATCTTACAATACTTCATACAATCATACATTAGGTATATCTGACCAAAAATGTCTCCCATACCCCACGAGTAAGATTCCTACGCTCGGTTATCCTTGAAGAACTGCATGTTGAGAGGCATTGGCAATATGGACCAAAGCCTTTCAGACGACAATATTTCCTCCAGCTCCACACACTTGCATCCTCAACGTAAACCTCAGTTAACACCTATAAAATATACTACAATAAAATACATTACACTTACAAAATGCACAAGACTGATGAGGTTGCTCTTTTGCAGTCAGAAAGAGACGTAAGCGTTAAAGTTTAGAACCGACGTACAAGAAATATCTAAACGTGAATGCTCCAGATAAAACGGCAACGTATAATAATCCAAAAATAATTGTTTCTTTCGGCATAGAAATTTTGCTGACTTTCTTTTCTGATGATAATAGCTCTATTTGGTCGAAGTAAAATATGTAAATTGCTTCAAAGTTAAAAAAAAACCTTCGCGGAGAAGACCCAATGCAGTGTTCCATGCATACACTTGAGTAAATCGTGCCAGAGGTAGTTGCGAGGAGATATTCTAAGCCTAGTTGACCAAAGGCTGATACATAAACGGTCTTTGGGGTTTGAAAATAGGAATAATGTTAAAAATGAAGATGTCTCCCATATTCCACGTAAGTGGCTAAATATATTTAAAATACCAAAATGTCCAATGGAAAAAGGCCATACGGTAATATTAGAAAAAAATCTCTTTAGAGGAGTTAAAATGCACGCAATCGAAAGATGTCCGAAGGAGAGACTGTACTAATAACGAGAGTCGCAAAAACTGAGAAGGAAGAGCTGACCTTTTCTACGACATGCACACAACAGAATAGTTGCAAGGATTTCTAATAAGAATGGCAAAAATACTTCTAAAAATAGAGATAACAGGCGACACAGAGCGACTTGTAGTCTATTCCGCGGTGACGGAAAACGACTTTTTTATTTGAGCCCCGAATTTCGGTCATTTTTTCCCCAAGGATTTCCCCAATTCTAATTTCTCCTTCAAAATGGAAAAAATATAAAAGTTTCCCTAGAACCTTCATTATTTCCCGTGAATAACGAATTGGTATTCGTAATTATTCCCACCTAGTAATTTTAACAAACTCATACAAAATAAATGAGAAAAAGTCGAAAACTCTATTTCTTCTTCCGTAGCCAATATAATCAGACCCCTATTGAAAGCATCGTTCAGAAAATGAGTGGCAAATGTATTATGGAAGAATGTTAGGATTTATAACGGCATTATGTGAATATTAAGTTTAAACATTAATAAAAACAGCTAAAGATTATTCAACTAGGTATTAAGGTAAGTATAGTGACCGTAATTTGGAATACGAAAATATTTTTCGTCAATGAGATGAAAGGAAATATTGTTTGAAAAATTTTAATAGGACTAAAACGAAAATAATAACCTTCAAATGAGGCAGAACTTAGTACAAATATTCAGAAAAGTAAAGAAAATATCACATTTAAATTTTTTTGTAATGGCGAAAAATCTTACAAATTACAAAGTACTCCATAAATGTAAAAAAAATTTACTTAAAAAATTTAAACTATTTTTCAAAAACGGAAGTCATATGCAGGTAGCCTAATCCATTTTGTGTGCGGGAAACCATCATGAGAGTAGATAGAACAGAGCGGAGGAGCGTAGGGAGCGATTGAAGGACATAGGCCGGCGTGGCATCAAGGTGATGCCACCCGCCCGTTGGCATGACCTACGCTGGGCATCAATGCTATGCCATCCGCACTCAAAGGGTTAAAGAAAATAACGGGCTTAGGGTATATCGAGCTTTTGCGGTTTAAGGCGTTAATTGGATGCGATCTGATCATGTATTTATTTAGTAAACCTATAGTAGTAGAGGTTTTTAAAGGAAAAAAAAAATTGCAATGAGAGAGCGCAAAGTATTGTGTGTATCGTCCTACTATGTTTGCAGTAATATTTATCGTGGAAAATTTCCCATATGGGGTTAATGGTCCTCCCAATTAATTGTAATGTTGTTGTTTACTCTTGCTGAGTTATTGCTAGGGAGTAAAATAGTTCCTTGTACATGTTTGACTTGTTGTATTGTGGTTAGGAATGATTATTTGCAATAACCAATAATTTATGCATATTCCAACCCTTCTTTTCGCCTTTTTCCTCCTTGAATAAGAATACTTTAGTCACTCCAAACAATCGATAATATTACTTTCTCAAATAACGCTAAGGGCAAATTAGATGCGTCAGGCTTATAGAAATAGTTGTACCTGCGGTTATTTTGGCGTTTCAATTTACATTTTAGGAAAGCTGGGCGCTAGTTGGAAGTCGCGGAAGTTGGTCAAGGATAGCGTGCTCGCTAACGTCGTGACAACATGGAGAGGAATGTGATTCCATCGAATAGCAATTCGATTGACTCATTCAAAACATTTATTTTTACCTTTTTTATGTTTTTCGTCGATTTATTTACTCTTATTTATATTTATTTTTACCAAATGTCAAATTGACTTTTTTCCGTTTGATTAGAATTATTCACGTTTTTCCTTAAGAATCGTTTCTGAAATCTTTCGGAAAGTAACTCGGTAGTATGTCTCCATTTTTTATCCAAAAATTGTTGTACTTTTTCATTATTTTTGTTCATGGCTAACTGCCAATCAGCTTCTAAGCCGGTTGGCTGATATTGAAATTTCCTCATACGCCTTCTATGCTCAAATATTTTCATGTGAATGGCTTGCCTGGGAAGTTTTTCAACTACTTTACTGCCATTTACACGATAATAGTAGTTCAGTATTTTTTTTTTGGAATATGAAGTAAACTCACTTGAAATTTATTCTTTGTAAGGAAGCGTATCTCCATAACATCATATTATACATCTCGATGGGTATTGCAGTGAGTGCTTTTCTAAATTAATATTGATCCTTTTCTCAAATCGGTTGTTTAAAATATTATTTTTTTACGTGACTTTTAGGTAATTTTGATTCGATAATCATTGGTGTGACGGTTTGCTTTTTATGGCTTTGTGAAAATTTTACTCATTTTTAATTTCTCTAAAAAAATAATAAGAATCACGCTATAATATTTCGTTGTCGTAGAATCGGTTTAATATTAAGTGTAGGAGGGCACATTCTCGAGTTGGTATGCCTTGTAATTAGTTGCGGCGTTCTCGGACGTCTGAATCATGTTGTTTTTTGCTCATGGCCTTGTGCACTGTTTAGTTTTTCAATCACGTCGATCGAAATAGAGCACTTGGTGAGTAAGGGAATGATTTCTGTCACTCTGTCGCCACGATGTCATCACCAGAGTTGAACGGCACGTTTGCGATATGAGAAACTCTTTTTTTCCATTATCAGTTTCCATTGTTCTTGAATGTTCAGTATTCAGTCGGTTACGGTCGCCGTTATCTTACTTGCAAAGTATTATATTATTCTTGAAAGTTTACCTGTAGTATGTTCATTTTAATTTTGGTACGTATTCAACGCACCAGTTGCAAGCATGGAGCTAGATTTTTGAGTTTTTTTTTACGTAAAGGAAAAAACATAAATTTTGATTTTTTTGTGAAATGCACCGCGCTGGCGATTTAATTAGAGCATTATGTGATAGAAAGCATTCCTGGTTCGCGTTTCGAAAACTACTCGGTGGCATTTGGTGAATTTGGTGTTTTACATGGGGTCATAGTCTCCGCGGTTATCTAGGCCTAACCGCTTGGAAAGCCTGAAAATTTTCAGTAGAAATTGACATCCTCATGCTACCATGCAAGCTTATCCTATGGTAGTTAGGAGGACGTGTGTTTTCTTTTACGTACACTGCAGGTGTTTTCATCGTATAATTACAATCTTTTGGAAACGTTTTGCTCATAGTGCGGCGATAAAATGGCCGAACCGATTATTGCATAGTTTAATTTTTCCTATCTGTGCGATGATTTACTCAATGTTTAATAAATTATGGCCCATAAGGTGACGTTTAAAAAAAATAAATTATGAAAATGATGTTTTTTAAGTAATTATAATCTGTGAAGCATGTATTCTTTGAAATCAGGAACCACCACTTTACTACTTGGAAGCGGTCGTCACTAAAATGCTGGTTTTAAAATTTTTATCTTTAATTTGCAGAATTGGTAGGGAAGACTCGTTCCTCAACTTCATTCTTAGTTATCATTGGACACTGGTCTCTTTCTGCGACTTTTTATTACCGTCTCATTTAGAATGAATGCTATTTATACTTATCTCTTTATTTCGAAATGATGACTGATAAAGAACATGGTTAACCATTTTTTTAAAGCTTAAGAGTTCGCCTTCGTGGGCTCGTTTCCCCATCGTCGTCGGTCCCACGAATTACGGATCGCGTGCTCGTACGTATTCCGAGCGAGGTTTTTTAATCGTTTTATTTGTGTAGAGGAGAAATTACCGCTGCCGAATCACGCAGCCCGGTCGAAACGGCGGGCTTCACGGCTGCGAAAAGGGGGAGAGAGTGCTTTATATTTATATTTTATTATTTTTTTAAGGCAGAAGTAGTATTAGTAGTATTCTCCCTGGTGGTCGGCGGGAGAAATCCGTTTAAAGGGAGGAAGAAGGGCTGGGGTGTCTCGTGTAGGGGTCGCGCGCGTTTGCCGCTCACGGTTTGCCTTCGCGTGACGCTACCCCTTTTCCCGCGCTTTTCCTCGTCCCGCGTTTTTGCACGAGTGGGGGCTTGAGCAAGGGAACAGCTGAGACAGGGGGAGAGATAGGGTACTTAATGTGAGCTCGTATGCATCGCGTGCTCCATCGGGTACGCGAAGCGTATCTTGAAGCAGTAGTTCCAAGCCGTTGAGATCCAAGGCGTCCGAAGTTCATTGGCGTTCCTTCATTTTTCACTTCTACTCCGTAATTTTCTCCGAAGTACTCGAATCACATTGCTGTAGTGTTTCTGCTTTAGTATAGATTTATGTCTTTCTATTACTAGGGACGTATCTATTTGCGTTGAAAATATTTTAAGAATGCATCTAACGGTTTCAGACTTCACTTCGTTGAAGTATTTAACATTAGTATCGGAATAAAATATATTCTCTTTTAAAATTTTTGTATTTTTTTCATTCAAGATTCATGTATTACCCTGATGATGCCGCAAGGTGTCGAAAAACCGAGGAATAATGTGCAAATTGTGGAAGACTAAAAGTTTTACTCCCAACATTAATATTTTATTAAGTTTCTTCGTGTACTTAGAGTTATTTTTAGTGATCAGAGTTGTTCGGAAAACTTAGTTGAAAACAAATGAAGAGGTTATTGAGATCGTCTATGGTCTTGCTTTCTGCTGAATTAACCGTATCTAATCCAAGAGAAGGACGCTTGGCTCACTTGCATGTTTAAAATTATTTGAACCCAAAGCGTGTTGCCAACTTTGGAGGATTCTAATGAGTTTTCTCTGAGAATAACGATCGTACCCTCACCTCGTGAATTCCTGGTTATCTTTTTCCTGCTCTAACTTTAACCTAGTAGAATTCAAAGAGAAGAAAAACGAAAGTGAATATCTTGGCAGGCCCAATAGGTCGCGTACAGTTGATCATGGGTAGAGAAACAAATTCGTTAATTATTCATGAGGTATCCTATTTTACTCTAGAACTAAAATAATTCGTGCCTAATACTGACCTCGTTCGCCTCTTTTTTATTGGCGATTGTACTAGAGTTTGAAAAATGGAGAGACCTGTATTTTTTCGATTCTCTATCCGTCACTTTTCTCTCGGGTTATTTGGGCGAAAAATCGACGGTTAACCCTTTTACAGAGCAGCTGAAGGTATCGCGCACTCTCGTCAAGCGGTTAATCGCTTCTATTCCGCCTCGCATTTCGTGCTCCCGTGGTTCTCTATTGTTGACACTATCGTGAGCAATTTCCTCCCTATAAATGAGAGGTTCTTCCTATAAGAGTTAATGTACGGGAACCTAAGTGACGTTCCTAGCTCATGAAAATTGAACTTAAGTGTTCTTCTATTAAGTTACCTCTACATAAAGGAGACCGAATGAGGGATATTTTTTGCGTTCGTCGTAACTTATCACTCCTTTTTTATCTACCGGATTCATTGTAATGAATTGAGAGGTTTTGGGTCCGTTAAGGCGACCCCAGTATAGTTTTTTTTCGAACTTATAGCTATGTCCGAATTAACAAGTATCCAAAGATTGTAAAAATAAATTAAAAACTTGTGTTTTAAATTAATCAAAATCAGTTACTTGGGCATCACTTAATCAAACTTGTTTTCTTAAAGTGACAAGCATGAGTTTTTTAAGAGCCTGCGTTGAAAACGTTTATCGGTGGAAATGTTAAGCTGGTACGTTCATGTTCAAAATATCATAGCTGCATCATGATTCTATTTTATCCCTAGTCAATCAGCTACTCAACTTGTGGCATTGTTGCTTGAATGTTAAGAGAGATTAGTTCGGTTTCCATGAACAACCTAAGGTTCCGAAGGTGTCGTCCAAAATGCATTGTAGTGTTTGAGGGACGAAGGAAGTTTGGCCGGTGGCATCGATTCATTGTTCGCGCCTTGTGACACCGGCGGGAGGGAAGGGGGAAGCTGAATGAGGTGGAGTGGGAAGGGAAGCAGGTGTGTCGCCAACCGGGGATGCGGGAGGAAGAGTTGGGTGTGGGGAGGTAGTGGGAAGGGATGGATGTGGCTAGGCTACTTTGATTTGCGGTTTTTTGCCCACGGATATCCACGAAGAAAATGGGCTCTTTCACCAATTTTCTGTTAGCATCAACTGTTATCTAGTTTGAAAATTAAACAAAGACTTATTTTTTTCATTTTGAGATCAGAATCCCTCTTTTTAAAAAAATCCCTAATTTTTCCATTTTTATAACACTTTTTTCGAACTGATCGCAGCGAAAAATCGACGGTGTTAAACATTTCGGAGATCAGTTGATGACGTTACGAACTCATTCCTAGCTTTTCTCCAACTCCAAGTCCTTTTATTTGGCCTGCTGTTGCTCGTGAAGTGCAAATGGATGTAAAAACACTAAGGACCTTTCTTCTAAAATCAGTGAAACCGAAGCTTTACCGCAGTTGTATGTTATAGCACCCTTCCCTCGCACAAATGGACTTGAATTAGTCTTCTAGCAACCTTCATTCACCGTAAGTAGCTGCTTTGAAGATAAATTCGTCGGCCCCTAGTCCTAACTAACGTGGTTTTAAAGTTATCGACGGAATGAAGTGAGAACTTCCCTGCTGATTTCACTGTTGTGTGTAGGTTCCCACCACGTATCGGAAGGGACCCTTCTTTTGAGGTTGAGGCGAGCTGCTTGGGAGTGTGCGGGGTTGGTCTGGGCTCAAGTTCAAGGATGGTCGCGTGGGTTGTCGCGTGGTCCGGTCTAGGGGTGGGGGACTGTGATGCTTTAATCCCCTTTCCCTTCGTTATCGACGTCACTACGGGAGGCTAAAAATATTCCTCAGGAGAAGAGTACCCTCTCCTTTGCGTGGTATTGTGGTCGCATTCCTCCGAGTCGTAACGCCCCCCCCCCCCAATACCGTGAACGTACCCTAAACGTGTATCCCTGCTTCACCTCGAAGTAGTGACCGTAGAATAAGATACAAACAGTTGCAGCAATTTTCCACGCTATATTATTCGCTCAACCGGTTTAACTTAAGCGAATAAAATAGTGTGGAAAATAACTACAGCTATTTTTATCTTATTACAATGAATTTCAGTAAAGTGAACTCGTCAACAATCGATCTGAATAGTGACCTTGGAGCTAAAAAAAAAGTCACCTGTAAATTCATTTCGATCCATTGATGACATTTTTTTCTCTCGCATAGTGGTTCAATACGGAGGTTTATACGGATTGGGAAATTACTAACTTTTTCTACTTAATGTTTGAGGACCCAGATTTTTAACGCTTCTTTAGTCGCCCTTTTACTGAATTGAAAGGTGTGAAGTGAAACTTTCTTCAACTTGTCCAATTCTTCTGTTTACATGGGAAAATGTGTGGTTTATGAAATGAAAATATACAACCTTGGTAACTTTTTCACAGGAAAATTTATTGGTACAACGCGTTTCGACGCTGAGGCGTGATTATCAAGTACACCTTTGTTTTGTTAGCATCAACTGTTATCTAGTTTGAAAATTAAACAAATACTTATTTTTCCGTTTTGAGATCAGAATCCCTCTTTTTAAAAAAATCCCTAGTTTTTCCATTTTTATAACACTTTTTTCTCCCTTTTGTGTGGTTTATGCCCATTTTGAATGATTACCTTAATTGTTTTCATGGCTGTGTTTTATTATAACTTGTTTACTTGGATTGATGGTGTGCCAAATATCGTCGAAAGCTCTATTATCGTGTCTTATCCATAACATAAATTGTGCTTTTTTATGATATGATTCATTGTTTTGTATTTTATGGATTCTCGCGGTTTAGAAAGGATCTATTTCGACCGTCATTTCGTGGTTTTACATTACACTCATGGCTAATACTCGGTTCATCTTTTTTATTCTGGAGCTTTTACGGGAGATCATACTTATTCTATAAATGGTTGTAGGCCCTGAATTTAAAAATTGGCGGTTATAAAACAGCCATTGATATAAAGTCTACCGTATTTGCATTCTCGTGGGACGTTGGTGCGAGTGATCCATGTCCTTCGGAAAGCGTAAAGGATATCTTTGTTGGTTGAGACCTCCTCTGATCGCAGGTACTCGTGCCGTATAACGCATTTCTGTATCCCAACCCTTTAACAGGCAACAGGCCGGATATCGATGGTACATATCAGCCCTCGTTGGATTTATGAAAGCTACCACGGGCCGATAATGGGCCCAACTTGATCTCTCTGTAATTCTGTACTCAGAAGTATATACAGTAATACCGTGGCGGTCAGCGTGTTATAAAGCAGAAATGAATAAAAACGCAGCCGCCTCTCCGTGTCCTGCACCGATATTGATTTTTTATAAATATCCTCGGAAATGATATTTATGAATACAATTAAAATTTTAAAACTAACCAGTTAATCACACGATGTTGAGGTAGAAAATTAATTAATTTTTCTGTGATTCAATCCGGGCGGAGAACGGTTAATGTAGGAGAAGTAGAGCTCGCGTCGAATTTAGCCACATGCATGTAATGGCTCACATGGCCTAACCTAAAAGACATTTCCCGTCTTGGGTATTTCGTGAGCATTGGGATTTCCATGTTGTCTAGTTCTTTTCATTTTTGTTGGTTTTTCATTTTTTTGGTTTGATGTTATTTTGGTGACTTGACGCCACGCATGGATTTCGGTCTACTTTTGCGTTATCTTCGTCCATAGTCTCAGCAGGTTACCTACTAAGTAGCCTCTTTATGATTTCAATTACTTACTAAGTAGGTATGTACTATTAAACAGGAAATACCAATATTATTAGTTCTTACCTATTGACAGTACTGCCTGACCATTATATTTTTTTAATTTGCAAATTGTCGTTATCCGTGAATATCCAATTCATATTTTGTATGGCTTTAAGTATTTGTTTTTTTCTGTCAAAGCCAACTAACCATTTATGTTAGAATCAACTCAAACACAAAACTTGTTTCCTGAGTATTATTGTAATATTGATATATCGACAGTTAACCAGCATATACGAACATGATTTGTACCTACCGTTTGACAATACTGCCCAACCATTATATTTTTTTGATTCGTGTCGTTATCCGTGAATAACTAACTTTTCATGGTTGTATTTTTTTCGTGTCTTAATGTTAGATAACCATTTATGTAAAAATCAACAAAGGGACTCTTCTAATAGACTCGAACACAAAACTTTTTCCCTTACCCAGTATTGAGAGGCATGTAACCTTTTTTCGGAGGCTGCCCTTTACTTTATCGGTACGCACGTATGTCCCTTTCTCCCTCTGGAGACGTCGGAACTAGGAGGGGGAAGAGCATGGATGGGGAGAAGGTGTGGGGTGTGGATGGTGTGATGGGGAATAAGGGTGGGGAAGGACACTTATAAATACCTGTTGGAGTGGGAGAGGGGAGGGCGAAGTTGGAAAGGTCGGGGAAATTGAGTGCGGGGAAAAAGCGGATTTGGCATTGCCAACTTCATGTTCGGGTGAAACAACATCTCTTTCGATGATGCGTTTAAGCTATTCAGTTAGGAACCAACTTTCCCCGTGAGTTCTAACGATTTAACTTACTATTTCTCGCTGGTTTTTAGTTAATTTATTTAGTTGAAATTTGGATACTTCATACGTTGCCTTTTTAAATCTTTTTGCGTCATTATTCTTTCTTTGCTATCATAGTTTGAGTATTTATTCCGTAGTAATTGCTTGATGGATGCTGCTTATGCTTTATTCAAATGCCCAGAATTTCGGCCAACTTTGAGGATTATGATATTTTTTATCAGTAGTTTATTCTTGCCCATTGCAAGAGTCGAGTCAGCAGCACAAGTTAATTTTTTTATCGAGTTCTCCGTCGCCATAAAGTACCGATTTAGCGGGAGGATTGCGTCGTTTTAAGGCGATTAAGGGGATTACTCACTGTAAATTTTAATCTTCAAAAGATCGGCATTAATTAGACCGTTGTAAACATTTTCATGTATTTATAATTTGATATTTTACCTGAAGATGTATTTTTTTAATATTTGAGATGAGATGATCAGGATCTTCTCTGCTTACTACGAAAATTTCAAGGCGATAGTTAACGTTCAACAGATTCAGGCTTCAATTGGTGGAAGTTTGACTTAATTAAATAAATAAAAGATCGTAGCACTTTTCCACAAAATTTTGCGTTAGTTTACGTTTTAAGCGAGTTAAATCCGTCACCAAAAAAGTTCAAATTCAAGTATTTGGTGAAATGTGGTGAAACAGTATTATAAATGAATCAAGTAAAACTTTTTGTATATTCCGATTTTTAATTTCGTACTTTTTGCACTCCCTATTATAATTTATTATAAAAATATTGTAATTTAATTGAATTGATGATGACGCTGTGAAGTAAAAAATTCTCAATTATGAAGCGGACGTTATAAAAATGTTTAATTATCGTTTAATAAAAACTTATGGGCTATGTCGTCGCGTCAATTTTTGGGTGGCCCCAACGTTTCCCGACCGATTCTGGTCACTTTTTCAAGGAAGTCTGATGAAGTAGGAATTTTTAGCGGTAGCCGAAGCAAAAATTGTTGCCAAAGTGAAAGGTTTCAAATAGACTCGTCAGAGTAGCCGTCGAAATAACAAAAGAGAAAAAGAACAATTTTAACAGGGACACGGGCCTTAATAAGTCGTACTTGGCAATCCGAAAAAACACTCAACGACGCCTCCAACCTCCCGCTCCCCTCCCCCTCCCCCTGACTCGGTTACCTGTATACATATATGAAACAAAAATTCCTACCTCATCAGACTCCCTTGAAAAAGCGACCAGCATCGGTCGGGGAACGTTGGGGGCACCCAAAAATTGACGCGGCGACATAGCCCCGAAAGCTTTAATTTAAACATGACTAGTACCCGCGAAAGTTTTAACGAAGAATGTTTAATTTAATTCCAAAAATGCCTGCCGATTGGGAGATACATGCATCCTCTCAAAGCCACGTCTCTCGTCCGTGTTTGCACCCGCGAGAGGGGTGGGGGCGTGGTGGGGGATGATTGATGCGGGGGCGGTAACCTAGCCGGGGAGTGCACGAGGACGCGAGGGCTGAGCGAGTGGGAGGCGAGTCGTCGTCTGACTCTCACTAGGCGGTCGCGGTGAATGACGTCCGTGTCGCACGAGCGGTGGCTGGCCGGCCGGGCGGCGCGATAGAGCGACTCCCATTCGCGGTCCCCGCTATGCCATCTCCTGATGCGCAACTACGCGCGCGCCGCCGCCGCTCGGAACGCCTGTTCGATTCCTGGTGATAACCTCCCGTGGACCAATCATTATGAGACTCTTAACTTGTCTTTATGTACTCATTCGGTTGACATGACTCGCTCTGAATCTGCGTGTAATTTCTATTGTCCAACTTCGAAGGCCAGATTTCACGTTAAATTAACACGCACGTTTAAATGTGTAATTTAATACAGTAGTTGTAGATAATTTATTTATCGCTCTGAATAGAGGCCTTTAAGATCAGGCATGAAAATAAGTGAAACTTTTACAATCCTATATAATGTTAGGACGTAGGTTTCCGCGGCGATGGTTTGATTCAGGGTTTTATTCCGCGTCAGCTTGTTTGTAGACAACAGTTTCGCTGGCTATCCTGCTAGCTTCTTGAGGGCGAAGGTGTCGGCTGTTGGTTTCTGCCTCGCTTTTATCCATTGTCATATATAGTCATAAAAACAGTACAATCGTAGACTTAGTTATTTTTTAGCATGAGATTAGCAGAATGATACTTGTTGTTTGAAACCCAACAATATTTCTCAAGTTGATGTATGGCAACTATATAGCTAACGCAACGTAAGAAAAATCGTAAAATTTTCATATGAAAAAATATGTAGATGAAGTCGAGAGTGATTGCGAAAATGCACCACACGTCAATATATCGTTTAACCAGTTCTTTGTAACATCACCCATTTTACGAATGTACCTTACTCCATATACCCTCAATTTTTATTTAAAGAATAGAATATCTGGCAGGGCAAAGTCAGGTGGAGCACGTCAGGAATCTCGGAAGATTTAAGGAAATATGACTTTGATATTTTACTTTACTTTTTGATTTTGTTAATCACATATTACCAATGGATATGCGGCATGTTCTTGATAACTATGGCATTAAGAAACTGCTGGGTGCCGTCATGGAAAGGTTCAAAATTTCCTAATGGGACGTCAATATCCCAATTTAATTCAAATATTTGGTCTTATTTTTCTAGTTAGGCGGGGATCCATCTTGTTTAAATTCTTTTTTGAAATGCAGATTATCCTGGAAAAAATTCTGTGCCCTCATTTCAATCTTTATCATAGCCTATGAACTGTCCTACGTCTCAATTTTTTCATTGTCAAAATGGCAGGAAAATGTGGTAATGTTTGCTATAGGGTTATCTACGCTTGGATAATTAGTTCGAGTAAGCGATTTAAATGCCTCTCACTATGCTGTTAGGAATAAATTCGCCAAGAATATTTCATTCTCTTGAAATTCGCATGACTTATTGTTTGCTCCCTCTCGGTCTGTGGCAGTCGCTGTGACTTTCCCTGACGCATCTCTTCGACCGAGCCGACCTTGAATTATTCCACCCTCTCATCCTCGAGACCCATGACTTCGATTTGTTTTTCTCGAGAATCGTCTCGAATGGACCGAAGCACTCTTCTTCTCCGCCTTCTCTTTCTCATCCGTCCGTGTCTGTTCTCATCCCACCTATCAGTCGAATTGTGACAGACAGTACAAACGATCTTGTCAGAGATTTGTGGTCGATTCCGTCGTATCATGTCTTCTGATCTTCAAGCGGCGTTATTTTTTCCAGTCGGACATGAAATAGCAATTCTTGAAAATAATTCGGTTGATGGATGGGAAATGTAAGTTACGGCCAAGAATAAAAAATCTTTCCCATTCATAAATTTGTAACCTTCATTATATGAAAACGCGGAAGTTGACGCCCCCTTGTTCATGATTTGGTGATGTCATCAGAGATCTACCTCATTTACTCCTTCAGGAAAAATTTTTATCGGAGGGAAAGAATCACTCACAAGAATGTAAACGATATAGAGTCACTTGCTTTTAAAATTTTTGCTCGTTTCAAGCCAGAGAGCTTATCGCCCAATCATTCCGACAGAGGTTCTATTCAAATTGTCGTTCCCAATTATGTTTTTTTCGTCTGTTTTGATTATTCATCTTTGCTTGTCTCATTCTCAGACCTTGAATTACCACATTTGCTTGCGCGATTTTTCCCATGTCGTTACCAACTGCAATTCAGCGTTTCTCAACCGTTCCTCAAATGCTGCCTCTGCATTGACCTTGGGCTTGGAGATGACATCTTTGTGTAAATAAAGATAGAAAAATTGCGTTAGTTGACTAAGCAAAGGCCATTGCTGTAGTCATAAGATGAGATGAACTGGTAGCAGCATTGGTTTCTCACTCACTCAGTGATTAAACTCTAAGGTTAGTGTGGGTAGGTGAATGTAGACCTCACCGCGAACTTCGCCACAAGCGTGTGAACTTCACATCTTCAGGGGAGGGTGAAGGAGGGCTCATTTCTTTGGCCCCCCTCAAACTTGAAGGATTTTTGTTTGGGAACGTCTGACGGGATCACCCGGGATTTGAACCCGCGACCCTTCGATCAGCAGAATACCGCTCTACCCAATAGGCTTCCGCGCTCCCCTTGAAAACAAAAAAATGATTTCTTTGCTATAATAACGAACCAAAACGTTTCTAATCGAGTTTTCATGAAATCAGTTTTTGTAATGGGGTGATTCACCTGGACTCGAAATAACATTTCCTAAAGAGAATTCGTTGGATGGAAGGGAAAGATATTTTACGACGAAAAATGGATTTTTCCCCCGTTTCAGCCAGTAAGTTCAGAAAAGAAAACGCGGAAGTTGCCGCCTACATTCCACCAGTTGGTCACGTCGTTAGTTTTGGCTCATGTTCTCGATTGGGAAAACCCTTTCACAGAGGGATGGAATCTTTCACAACAGTGTAAACTACAAAGAACCATACGAGGCCCATGCACAAGGTCAAGGAGAGGTTGAGAAGAGGAGACACAATGTATGAGTTCGTGAGCTCATCAACTTTTATTTAAAGGAGTTAAGACCGTCAATTTATCGTGGCGAAAAGGAAGAGAAATAGGCATCGTATCGAAAAACAGAAAATACGGGTACCTACCTTCATTTACTCAACTCTATCGAAATCAACAATACGAGAAAATTAGCTAGCCCTCTAACCCAATTGTATAAACCCTCCTGGGAAAGTAGCCTTCCCCAACGAAAAACCCCTTGATTCCGGTGAGCCGCTTGCGGTTACTTAAACCGCGTGTTACATTGCGGGATACGCGTCCCCGAGAATATGTTCCTCGCGACCTCTGGTGGATGTCTTTCACGATGTCTCGTCTCAGAATGAAATTCGAGATTTTTGTTTTTGCTTCTTCGTCCACCCGAGTGTCGAAGGCTTCTTCAAACGTTATTCTTGGGCTACGCTCCGGCTGGAAGGAAAAACATTTAAAATCACTCACACTCAGGCGCTCCCCATCTATCTCAAGTCCAAAATTAAGTCACAACAACTTTACTTGGCGCTACTCCTTCTAGCTTACTACGAACCGGGCATACTAAGGACACGTTCATTCATTCAAAGCCCAAACCGCGCACCAACCGTGAATTTGATTCTAGAAGACTCACGGTAATTTTTATTTTTTCTAGCTTGAGAACACTATCTCCCTAGCCTCTGGTTAATTTCAAGTGAAATTTTAGTTATTCTCTTCTTTTGACAATCCTAAATTTAGTTACGTCATTCTAACTGGAAGAATATGGATCAATTATTCTCAAAATGGGTGAGATTGTGCAATCGTATTGTTGGTAATCGTTCAAAGGTCTCGTTTAATTTAGCTAAAGATTGTTTCAGGCAATTATAATAGCACATTTTCGTCCAAACTTCATTATTTAGTGTCCTAGAAAATCCAGAGTATTAAATAGAATGTCGAAAAGGCTGGATACCCAAGAAAAACCGTTTTCATGTTAACTACAAAATGTATCCAGAAAATGTTTGCGTTGCCTTTGCTCAGTAACTAAGGAATTGCAACCCCATGTTAATGGACAAAAAATGCTTAAAATTGTCTCCCCCACCACCTCCTGAAGTATTGCCTGAAGAATTCCTCCTGATACACCCTGTATACTCTTAAAATTTCAAGGTTATCAGGGAAAGTTTGAATGGGGTAATGCGTCTCAAAAAAGGAAGGACACACTGCACGGGTCGAGAGGAAGGGATGCGTCTCCTCTTTTTACGAGTCCCTCTCATTGGGCATCTCCTCCGTCGCGCACTGGCATTCCATCTGGATTCAGACGTCGCGTCTGTCGGCCGGTCGTGCACTCGCTTGGATCGCTGCCACGATCTCTCGTGTGTTTTCAATTTCTCCTTCTGTTCCTCCCTTCTGATCGTCTCTCTTTCCTCTAACCCCCTCCTTCATCCTAACCTCTCCTCGGGGACTCTCGCGAGACGCTGCATACGATGTATCTGAGGGTGTGATCGCGTGTGGATTGAAGCATAAGCAGCCGAGAGAGGGAGGGAAAGATAAAGATGTTGGCTGGTTGTGGTATGACGATAGTTCTTTATTTGATGCGAGGGAATTTCCTTGACTTGGTCAGCGGCGACTCCACCCGAGTATTTTCGAAAGATCAGTATTTGCTGACTATTTCTTGGAGCATAGGTGGATCTTGATCTACGTGCCCCCCCGAGACCCTTAAAAAATATGCACGATTTTTAATACGATCCCATTATCATTGCGCTCGTTTTGTATTACGAGGTATCCTTGTTCCCCCCCCCCCCCAGAACAAGATCCTGGATACGGCCTTGCTTACGCCCCCCCCCCCCCGAAAGAAATCCTGGATCCGCCCCTGTCTTGGAGTATAGGTCTATATTTTTTCATTTATTAAAACAAATGTAATTCCAACGTTTTGGAAAATGATCTTTCTATTATAAAGGCTTGAATGAAAATATGTTTGAATTTAGTGATAAAAATTTAAAGTTTTAAAAAATAAAAGAAGTATCTGCTAAATTGCTAGTGAAGAGCTTTTTGTTAAATCATTTAT
This sequence comes from Ischnura elegans, assembly GCF_921293095.1. Taxonomy (NCBI): domain Eukaryota; kingdom Metazoa; phylum Arthropoda; class Insecta; order Odonata; family Coenagrionidae; genus Ischnura; species Ischnura elegans. The sequence continues at coordinate 113,944,004 of NC_060248.1, read as the reverse complement.
TTCATTCTAAATTTTTGTGATACATGGTAACAACCTTTTAAAATTGTTTACATCACTAAATTTTATCATATTTTCATTCAGTACCTTATAATGGAAAATAAAAGTTCCGAAACGTTTAATTAACTACTGAATGATAGATGATTTAAGCCTAATGTATGATAAATAGGTCAAGAAGAAAGCTAAAGCTCATTAATTTCATGATTTTTATCCAGTAGCACCATTCCCTCATATTTCTAACTTATTTATTTTTTGTGAATATTTTATTTATTTTTTTTGCGTGTGAAGTTCCTCCTTTCTCCGTCCACATGGAGGTATTTTCTCGTTTTTCTTCCCCCTCTGACGTCAATGTTTCGTGGATTTTCACCTTCTCTTATAATTTTTTTTTTCGTGTCTGTTTTCTTTGGGACGCGCGGGGGGATAACTAGGTTGACGGGCCAACGTGGCGAAGCAGAAGGTGTTCACCATACTGGTTCATGCGGGTCCATGGAGTTTATTTTTCACGTGGGATTTTTCTTTGTGGCAGTCTCTTTTTGTTTCGCGAAGTATTAGTGCTCTGACTTGTAGTTTCCTATGTGGCTCGTAGCTTCAGATACAACAAAATTAACTTATAGGTTATTTTTATAGGAGTAACATCTAACCTTTTTGCTTTCCTTCTCCTCTGTTACAAAAGGTGAGGACAAATCATAGGTATTGATGATAGAGAACACGTATAACAAGTCTTTCAGCCTATGAATACTTTTATAGTATAAGTTAACGTATTTTCCTCATCTCTCCGCAAGCCACATCAAAGGCGTTTAGTTGGGCGTGAGTGTCCTGCGGCGTATTCTGTAGTATGTCAAGGTATTTGACGTCAGGTTCTATGAAATCTTAAGTCCAATGGCTGAATTTTTTCGAGTATGGTCCAGTTTATTTTATTAAAGAGGACAAGAGAAAGAAATGTCAATTACCTAGGGCATCTTGATAATTTATTCATCCTTCCATTCCTTTGAATTCTTTTTAGAATTTTACTTGGTTAGTTTTAAGGAGTGATTGTTACGCTCGTGACTTGCAAGTTTTACACTCAACCCAGGGTGCTGATAAGAAGCTTTTTGTATAGTTTAAAAATATGTCTTTGTCTTAATGTATTAATGCTAAATAATATTGGTGAAATCATTGGCGTCTTTGAGGATAAGGTAAGCAGCCTCATTTCATCCATTTTTGCAAAATTTAAGGGTTCTGTTTTACGTCATCAAATGTGGCCTCTCTCTTGAAAAATGAATCATTGGATTTCTTTGTGCATGGAAATTCATGGAGTTCAGTAAATAAGCCTGTAAAAGTGAAATGATTTTGCAGTACTTCACCTATTACGCATAGGTGTAGGCTATATATTTGAATTCCTCTATGCCAAATTTAATTCAGGCGGCTCTCCGATACTGTGAGTAATCATTGAGATTTCCCTTAAATTGCTTTCATTCCTACATTTTAAGTCTTTTTTTTCCCATTTTATCAACTGCTATGATGAATATTCGTTAAAATCCTTTCTTACATTATCTAACGGTCTGAAAAATTGCGAAAATAGTCCTTGAATGTCTGGTAATTTCACAATTTTCTGTTTGAATGTCCACCCTGATGATGCAAATGACCTCACCGTGCGGTAGTCAACTGAACTCTTGAGAGCTGAGAAACTTTTGTCTTGCTTAGAATGGAAGAGGAGACGTGGAGGAGAGGGTCCTGAATCTCCGTAATGGATTCATGACGCGTTTCATTCTTAGCACGAGCCCCGTTGGTTGGAGATACAGTGAGACAGATACCGAGGGCCCTCGGCGTATTCCTCGGCGCATTTTAAAGTGTTGGGAGGCGCTCCTTGCTTGCTCGGAGAATAAAGGCGAGCGTTCAGGGCACTGCCCCGAGGACAGCGCTTAGTCGCTCATGTGGCGTGAGTGCGATCTTCTGCTGCCGTTGGGGGTTTTCGTCGTGCCTTTTGAAAAGGGCTCAAGCTGAAAGGATGTTCGCAGTTCTGCGCTGCACTCTGGGTGTGCCGTCGATGCTGCCTCGTCCTTACTTCTATGCGAGGTATTCCCATCATCGTGCAGCTCTCATCCTAAAACTCTCTTCTTTCAGCAACATTTGTTTTCTCGTTTTTATTCGGAGTTTTCCTCCAAGGAGAACTTTTTTTTTGGTGTCGCTTGCTTGCACAGTAACTCGCAGCCTCTAGAATACTTTAAAGGCCGTTTTACACGGTGCACGGAATTGCGCAATATGAAGTACGTGCGAAGGCGCAATCAAAATTGCGTCATGTAAAGCGGTGAATTGCTAGAACACATGCGAGAATGCGTGGTTGCGAGACGGCAAAATAGTCCCTGTCCTAATTTCATTCATGCATTCGCGCAATTTCACGCCATTTTAGAAATTAATGCAGCTCTAACCTGCGCAATTCCGTGCCCCGTGTAAAACGGCTTTAAGAACGTGCGGCGATGCATCATTGGTATCGTTTGTATTTATTTAGGGATTTTTCATTTTTTCTCGGTTCCGATTCCGGTTTGGTTCCTGATATCAGTTTACGGTCCCGGTCCTCGATTCCTGTTCGTAGTTTTTCGTTTTCTATGCGTAATTATCCTAAGCTGCTAATAAAATACGTTGGGATATTACATGAAAATGGCATAAAATAACTCATAAAGTTAATTCACTTGGAATTAGAAGCATAACATCACTCTATTCAAAGTATATTGTTTAAATTATGCCCAAGGAAAGTTTTCATTTGGGTTTTGTGCAATTTAATAGATACCGATTATTTTCTTTCCGATCTCGGTTCCAAGTTCGATATCTGGCGGAACCGGGAACCGATCCGATCCACCACTCATTAATTTTATTATATCTTATAGGAGAGACAGTGGGTATTTGGTTTTCATTACTTTCGAAGTCTTAGTTTCCTCATTACCGGGCTAATGTTTTCCTCAAATTTCCTTCTACTGTCCGAAATTCCTGACCTACACCACCTTTTCTCCCGCTGTCTGACGTTATTTCACTAAACGTATACTTTGTTGAGGTCCAGTGGTGGATCCAGAGAGGGGCTCGGGGAATATACTCTCCCCCTTAGGTATCCTATTTACACTAGATTAAATGTTAATTTTGTTCAGTAGTCGAATATATGCAGGAGAGGAGAGCCCCCTATCCCCCTTGTCCCTTTCACGGATGCGCTACTGTTGAGAATTAGAGTAAAATATGGTGTAAGATGAGATGGGTTGGTGAAAAAAGTCATCGGGATATTTAAATTTAGCTGCCCATCGAATCAGTGTGGAATTAATTTTTGGATGTAGCCGGCACGCCCTTGAGGTGGCTTTATGGGTTCTCTGTTGGTGTGGAAGGCTTCAATCCCGTGGCTGCTAGTGTTCCTTAATCCCTGCGTAATTCCGGAGGAATCCCTTCCTTTCGTGGGCACACTTCGCACTCCCCGTAAATTAATCCTCGCCGCCTAAAACCCTCGTGGGCGTGGGCGGCGGATATTGTTCATCTTGTGTGTCCGGAGGTGGGAAGGGACAGCCGCAGGCTTGTGAGGCGAGAGAGGGGGAAACGATGGGGGGCTCACACCCACGCCCCCAACCCCCATGTTCGGTGCCGTTAACCCTGCCGTGGCGGTTTTGTCTTCACTCTCGCACCTCTCCAATTCCGGAGGGAAGGGAAAGGATTTTGAATGCGTCGCCTGCGTCAGCTCTCGCCGCAGACGTCAGCAACCGTAGGTAAACTATCGAAAAGCTCGGCTGTAAAAAAAAAAACTTAAATTAATGCATGATATTGGGGCAGGCCTCGGTGGCGGCGGGGTAAAGTCCTTGCAATTTTCCCCTCGCACGACCGGTTTCAATGCATTTTGTATTTTATTTCACACCTGAATATAGTACAAAATGTGTTGACCCCGGTCGTGCGATTCGCAGTCTTATTTAAGAATAATTGGCAGTAACTTTTAATTTATCAATCCTTCTTGTGCTTAAGTTCATATCAATTTAAGGGCTGCATACTGATGCTAATGAAAAATTACGAGAAAAAATGGGGAGATCGTGCCTGCCACTCGCGAGTTCGAGTACCGCCTGGGTAGGTTGCCCCCCATCTAGGGTATGTATGCTCGTTTACGTTTGATTTTTAAGTTAAAAACCCCGATCTCAAACGCCATTGGATCTGCTTTCGGTGGCTCAGGAATAAATAAATATAATACCGCAGCTCATATGTATGCATACTTTTTAGTGCAGGAAGTTGTTTCAGGTTTAATGTCGCGAAATTGTTGCATATCAATAAATATAAAGTTACTGGCAACTTTCCTCTTGCGTGACTGGTTTCCATGTATTTTGTACTATCGTTCACACTTGAAGGGTATGCAAAATGAATTGACACTGGTCTCGCGATTCGCAATCGTATTCATGGACATTGGCCGAAACTTGGCAGCAAGTAAACCAAACCTTAAGTGTACTTGCTGCCTAGCCTAGTTGGAGTGAGTATACTCACAATAATATGAAAATAAATTCAAAGGTAAGGAAAGAAAGGGATAGGAACATATTATGGTAAAAGGACAACGGTGCTGTGGTAGATGGAAAAAAAGGATATCATATTCATATTTTTCTGTTGCAAAATGCACACTTTTTTCATTTAGTCACATATAAATGTATTCTTGTTCATGCGTTAACTGTATGTCAAGAGTTTATAGGATAGAAATGTTTCTCGGGTTTTCCACCGGTTGATGTCGTCCATGTCTCCCGACGGTTCGATCCGCGACTTGCTGATCATCCTCAGGGGATCTTCCGAAGATTCGGAAGATCCCCTGAGGATGATCAGCAAGTCGCGGATCGAACCGTCGGGAGACATGGACGACATCAACCGGTGGAAAACCCGAGAAACATTTCTGCAACTGATACGCCGGGAAAACCTAAGATCATACAGTTTATAGGATACTTTGTTTAGGAGCCACTGTTAAAGTTTTAATCGAATGTTTTTTTATAACTATGTTAACGAATTCGGCAAGTTTTCTTGTTTCATCCATGCTGTATGGCGTTGATGACGATGTTAACTTTTCTTAAGCTGAAGTGTAGTGCTAATGTAGACTAAACCCGACTTTAGTATTAGCCTTAAACCATTTGTGTTTTTCTTTTCTACTTATATATTCTTTCTCATGCGAACATTAAATTTTTAAGTATTGACGTATTTTGAAGTGCTTTTTAAAATTATATTTTGCGGAAAAAAATTGGCTATTGAAGAAATTTTCTTTTTGTCTTTATGTTATCTACGCATTGATTTTTACTGTTCCTCTCTTTCTATTTTTCAGGTAAGTTCTATAAGTATCAGAGGTCTATCGCCAGCTGCCAAGCTGATTGTCCGTATTGAATTATTATGATGCGGACATAAAGTTAAGTATTTTCTGAAACTTCTTTCAACCCCGTGGAACACTTTTAGACTCGCCTTAAATTGCGTTCAACGTTACCTACTCCCAAGTACTCTGGTGAATTTTTTTATCTCTCCTCGGGGCGGATATTTTTCTTATCTTTTTTTAATGGGACTCGTGTGAGCTTGCCGAAAGAAAATCTATTTTTTATTTTGCCCTCGAAGAAAAATTTTTCGTGTCATGTTCTTTGGTCCTTAACAAATGGGGTGCAGGGCTGGAAATCCTTCGCGGCTGCTCGCGTGGAATAAAAGGTTCGCTCGCGTTATTACCGTTTTGAGAACACTTGTTGAGTCTCCTCGTCGGACGCGTTAATTAAGCTGCGTTAAATTGAGCGCGTTGATTTCGCTCAAGAGACGTAGTGGTGAAGTATTCCCTCCTCCAATGTGTGAGCTGCTGGCTTCCTACATTCTCCAAATGTCAGTGCTCGTCAGTGGAATACGTCCGAAGTTTCGTGGTTGCTGTTCGAATTTCAAGTGAGTTCGTGTAAACTAGGGGAAGAGTCGAGTACTCTTATGTATGGTGTTATTTCGTGTTTCACGTCGACGGGTACAGTAGAAGCATTCGAAATGTGGTGCTACCGAGTAATGGTGAATGAATAATGATGAATGTAATGGATCGACCGTGTAAGTAATGAGGAAGTCGTAAGAAGAATGGGAGAAAAGGGGAGTCTTCTAAAAACCTTAAGCAGAAGACTTAGTTGGCCACATTATGAGACATGATGGCCCGATGAAAACGATCGTAGAAGGTCAGGTGGAAAGGAAGAGGGGTACGAGACGCCCCCGAATGAGTTACATGGGACAGGTTATAAAGGATGTAAAAGAGATGAAATATGTCAATATGAAAGGGCTAGCGGATGGGAGGGAGGAATGGAGAGCTGCGCGCAAACCAATCTTATGATTTTTGGCTAATGATGCTGATGTGAGACGTATCGTGAGATGACTTAGGTTGGTAAATATTCAGTTGTGACTTTCGGGACTCGTACCCATCCGTCTGTAGCCTGGTTTTTCTTTCCAATCTCTATGTCAACTCGGGGACATTTTTTTTATTGCCTCTTGGAATGAAATGGATCATTTCATAGTGGCAAAAAATCGTGGTGATAGGCGACCGCGCATCATTTTTGTGAAATATGACGCATCGTTGTTTTAGCTACCTTTTTTTTCTTGCTGGTTCTAATGAATATGCTTCGTTTCAAGTGATTCCATTGGCGGGGAAGAATTTAACACAATCGCTGTCGTTTCAACCAACTTCAGTTTCCAGTTTGTTGGACTAAGTTATGTCACGACTGCCTTAAAATTAATATCTCTTTATGGCATTACGTTCGGAGTTTTTCCGAAGAGTTAAGATATTCGGAGATCTAATATGCCGGTTTGACTTCTTCTTATCACCTGTTATTTCCTGCTCTCTAGTGTCTCATTTTTATGCATTTGCCAAATAAACTCAGTCACCTCTTCTTTTGCGATTAAAGACAACTTTGGAAACTCGGCTGTTCGTGCATAAAAATATTTGATTGATTTCATTTCTAAATTCTCACGTATGTTTGATATTATATTTTTTACTTTTGTACATTCTCATGCTGTCTTTATAGGCATTATAAAACTGAGTAACGGTGAGAAATACTTTTTAAAATTAGCCTTGAGTTTAGTTAGATCAAATTACCTGTGCAGGATTTGTCGATACATGGTTACCGTCGGCGTGGACAGATGTATTTCCAGCTCTTAGTTTAACCTTTTGCGGTTGACTTCTTTCACCACCAGCGCCTTCCATTTAGACATTAAAAAATGAATCCATTTTATTCTTCGCTCAGATCTACGATTTTTTTGTCGGGCCTATTGGGCTCTCGCAACCCGTTTCTGCTTTATTCCATTCCAATTCTCTTCCGTTATTACTGGAGGAAGTCCTCTGCCCTGCCCGTAATTTGGCCGATGCTAACGAGCGGATGTTAGGACTCTGTTGAGAGGAAAATTATCGCTGACCCCTGAAAAAAAGGGTATTCCACCGTGGACAGGTCCATTAATCCCGTGGGAGGAGCTAAATGCTCTGTTTCAATGGTTGCTTGAGGGCGTCCGCTGTCGCCTTGGTGACAATTTCGCTGTGTTTTTTTTCTCTTTCCTTTCCTGCATTTCGAACGTCTGCCTCCCCGACCGTGGTGCCTTTCTCTGACTTGCTGCATGCCCTGCCTTTCGTACCGTGGTCCACAGACGCCGTTGTTTCGTAATTAAAAAGTTAATGGGGGAGAAGAGGGGGGATTGAGCCTAATAGCCAGAATCGATATTGCCACTTCCTCCCTCAGCCCAACTGTTTTTCTCGTCTGTCTCCCTCACGATGGGTTCTCAAGGGAGGAGTGGTTCCGATTGGGTCGCCATTAAAAGTCAAGTTTCTGTCCAAATTTCGAATATTTTTCCACTCTTAGCTTCATTTTCGATGTATTCCCTGTTATCAAGTCTCTTTAACAGTTGTAGTATAATTCGAGTTTCATTTTATGACGATAATCGTAACGTTTCACCAAAATGTGCGCAGAAACCTCCAAATTAATTTCGCTGCTCCGGTCTCATGCGACGTTTCTCAGTATCGATTTTTGTCGTTTGGGAGAAGGGACCATTTTAACCTTGGTGCGTAAATTCCGCCTCTCCAGCCAGGGTCGCACTAACGCGAAGTTGTGTTTCCCTTTACCTCACGGTAGCGTTTGATTTATGTATATAGTTGGGTTTTAATCTGCTTGAACAAGAGCGAGGCAAGCATTAAGATCTAGTAGGCAAAATTTTGATATTTTAACTAAAAAAGCCGGGAGAACAGGGATTATCATTGTAAAAGATGCTTTAAGTAAATATGGGTTCCTTTTCAAACTATTATATGATCGCAGATTCGACATGCATTAATTTATGATATCAATAATGTTGTTAGTTTCATGAATGAGCCTAGAGAAGTTCATTTTTAAAATATAATATTATTAATATAAAAAGAAGGAGATAATTATAATTTTTTTTAACTCTCGCAAACATGTTTTTCGTGACTGTGGGTTCGTTTTAAAACTATTATATGGTCAGAATTTTACGTATATTAATTTATGAGATCGGTAATGGTCTTGCTTCCGTACTGAACATGAGACATTAATTTCTGAGCTCTTATTTTAGATGATAAGGTGAGAAAGTGTTGAATCTAGAAAAGGGTACCTCTGCACTGGGGAACGTTTGTCAATTACAGCTCTAACCCTTGGATGATTCTCTTAAATGGGTTGAAGGAAAAAATTATTTAAAAGCCTTTATGGAATGTATATTTAAATTCTCAGAGTGGTTAGTCTGGCATTTTTATTGCTGATTTTGAGACTTATAAGCTGCTAAGGTCTTAATCCGATATGGCTTTGTCATGCAGTTGGACAGGTATGCAATGCAGACGCATGTACTTTGAATGCGTCTGCATACGATCGCGAATTGGCATATTTGAAATATGCTGATAGTATATAGATTCATGAACCCCGTGACAAAATATGCGTAGTATGTTTCTCTTTCTATGCGTGGAATTTTCATTGTTCTAAGGGCTCATCGAAGGTGGTTTCACCACAGGTTTTTCTTGTTTCCTTTTCGCATTTATCTGTTTATTTTTTGATTATTGAAAACCTGTTTACTGAGCATGTACCTACTTAATATTTTTCGAGTATTTAAGTAGATAACCGTTCAGTTTTTATTCCGCCAAATTTTAAATATAAGGTTATATGGCCTTTTGACTCATTACTTTCATCTACATAATTAGTTTTGGCTTCTTTCGTCATATTCTGGCCGTTTTCTTTACTTTCTATCGTTCAATTACATTTATTTTCTCTCCTTATTATAAGCTGACCCACTGGGAGTGGATTTGTTATCAATATGTGTATTCTTTGTTAAATATTTTTAATGGTATTTTGACGATTACATTCCTTTTAGTGAGGAAAAACGCATATGTCTCTAAAAATATACAGTACTAAACGAGTCATTGCCCAAATTTTGCTTAGTATTGCAATAGAGCTTGCGACGTTTCGGGGAATTACTTGTTCTCCATCCGCCGGGCTTATGAGGATTCAAGAGGTTGGAACCCCTTTACGGTAGAGATTTACGGTACGATAGGGGGACATTGACCCGATCGAAGATCCAAGTAGGCTTCAACGCCGAAAACTTAAACCTTGCAACTCGTAAGGAAATTCGCATGTGGAGGGAGGTATTTTTGGAATTGGGACAGGAAAAGAAAGCAAACAGCGGGAGCGCTGAAAATTGACTCGCACCGTTGTATTTGGGAAACGTGGCCGACATATTATATTGAATATTCGATCGGACTACGTTACTTTTTTAATATCGAGAATTGGTGATTACAATAACTATCGCCCTTTTGTACTCGATATAAGTTTCACTTTATATCACACTATTAAATCCCCCTCTGGTTAAAATATAAAAATATATCGCATGCTATATCGTTATGAGTTATATGATAATCTGTAACGATATTTTATCATAATATTTTTATTAGGCTTCATATTTTGGGTTTAATAATTGGGCGATATATCATGTTTTTTTATCGGACGACCGGTTTCCGCTAATGTTCAATAATTAATAAGTATATATCCATAAAAAATATCGAATGTAGGTCGTCAGTTTGGGTGGTTTAAAACATTTTTTTTAGTGGATATAGAAATGGAGGTCGAGAAGGAAGATGGTGGGAAAGGTGGTAGTTATATGCAGGTCCAGGCGATAATGAATATTCATTATCGGACTACGATGTTTTTGGAATATCGATAATTGGTGATTGTGCTATGTTGGACAACTATCGCCTTATCGGACACGATAAAAATGTCACTTTATATCCCCCGATGAAATATACTTGATCAAATAGTATTTTGGTACGTATTACCGACTATTTGTTTATAATATTTCTATAAATATGTCACCTGATTTAATACATCGGGAATACGTATCTCGATATCGTGTTATAATTATCGTGTTATGATTAGATATTTCGATATATCTCTCTGGCAAATGTTCCATCTATATATCGATACCGTGTTTGTATGTTTGTATCGTACCGTGTGTTCATGTTTGACTTGCGTGATAGCATAATTACGGCTGCCATACCGCTGTTAACAATTTGAATACCTTTCCCTCCCGGAATAATTCTTTCGTATCTCGCGTGACGTTAGGGCGGTGCCGAATTACATAAGCGTCCGGGGCCCCGTTATTCGTTGGGGGCCCTTGGGTGACAAGGCCGGGCAGACGGTGACCTCTTCTCTGCGACCGTTCTTTCCTTTCCTGCCGCGAATTCACTCTCACTGTGCACGCAAATGCCTCCACGTTGGAACAGTCCGTGGACGCCAAATCCAGAAGGCGAACGTTACCCAATTATTTTTATTTCGAGGTCACGCCCGCTAGTTTGATCTCGATTGTGAAGCTGGGTTCGCCCGCTTGACTCTCTCGTGTGCGCCATCTGTGTTTGTGGACGGGGAACTAACCTATCCCAACGCGCTCACTCTCGATGCAGTACTTATCGTCGGGCCGCCTGATGAAGTAATGACGGATATCATCTCTCCCTTTATAGAATGGAATGCTCGTGTGTGTCTCCTGTTAGAGTCTTTAGCCAAATGGAATTTTTACCTCTTGCCCGCTGAGCGACTTCACTAAATTCTTTTTTATAGTAATTTTAAAATATTGTCTTTTGCTTTGGGGCTGCTTATTGAATAAGACAATTCTTTCGCAAAACAGCCAAATTTTCAGCAAATAATTAGGGGTGTGTCCTTCCTGTGGGAGTCTTTTAACTAATGGAATTTTTACCTCTTTCCTGCTGAGTGGCTTTGCAAAATTCTTTTTTATAGTAATTCAACAATAACGTTTTTCTTAGAGAATGCTTAGTAAGCAAGACAATTCTTTCGAAAATCAGCCTATATTTTTTTGCAAATGAATAAGAATATGGAATAGTTCGATAGAAAGTTTCGCATGTAGGTAATTAGGCAATTCTGCATGTTACGCATTAGTTTACAATGCCGACGTTCGAGTTGCATTATGAACATGAAGTTTTTTGTTATTTCAACAGAGTTATAACCTGACGTGTGTGAAATTCGAAGGCAGAGTATCTAATTATGGAAATAGCAGATGACTGCGGTTTTATTTGGGCTCTTGAAGAGTTGCATAGATAAGAAGACCTAGCTTTTATAACCCTGGAGTAAAAATATTAATCATGATATGTGTACTTGGGCGAAGGACAAAATATAAGTTCCACTCATGTCGTAAATTCAGAGCTTACCATTTTCAGAAGAATTGTTGTTATTAAAGGGGACTCGTTTATTCAATGTGAACTAGATTTTGGGCCTCGAGGATTTGCAAATGCCATTTTTTTCCGCACCATCGCGATTTATGACGGCTGCGAAAGTTTGAAAACAGTTTTGAACTCACTTTTCCTCCTTGAGACAAACACTATTCTTGTTTCTTATTTATGATTGGATTTCATCCACATCGTTATATAATTATAATTACTTTCCTTACGAGTACTTTTTAAGATCGTCAGTTTTAGTCATTTTATGATAATTTTGTGTTGATATGTCATGTAAATATTAGTGTAATGAATAAAATGGAGTCTAATGAATATAATTGCCCCTCTATTGCATTTACCCAATTCTTTACCACCGTCTGGAACGGTTTTTATGAAATGTGACGCTGCAAATCCAGGCTTGATGAGGGAATTTTAGATGCCTGAAAATTGTTAGGACCACGAAAAATCGATCGAAGTTCGTCTCGCTTCCCACTCATCTTTGTTGAATATTTTTCTCGTTACAGCCTCAGGAGCTGCTCCGTCAAATTAAGGGGCCTATCGTAAAAAAAATCGAGATTTGATATTCGATGCCTTGTCATGCGGAACTTATCATCATCAGCCGTTTTACGTGCTTTATTTTTCTCTAGTGGCGGACTGTAAAGGTCACATTAAAGGAGATAGAATCGTAAATCATACGTTAAAAGTCATTCCTTCTAATATAGTTGGTTTATGGATGAACATCAGTGTAGCAAAACTGTTGATGATTCTTACCTTCTCTTTCCTTTAATATATTCCTTCTATTACTTCTTCTTATTTGAATAGCTAATCTCTCCTGGCTGTAGGTTTTAATATAAACTTGGCAAGGTACAAATACAATCGCGGTTTGATGAATTTGCATTTACATGTCCGCTGCTGCCTCGTCGTAACATTTGCAATAATTATTTCGAGTGTATCTATCATGGTGATGGTTACAATTGAGATTGCGGCGTATTATTGGGAAATTGTGCGAAAAATCCACAGAGGAAAAATCATTCGCCTTGACCGGGATCCCGGTCTTTAGTCGTTACATCCAGCTGAAATTTCAAGAATTTCACCCATTTGCTCGTGCAAGTGTTATATTTTCCTAGCTTTAGCTGTCCATTGTGTATTTAGTCACTTTTGCGGCTAGCTCGCTTTATACTTTTCGAGCTATTGCCTTCCTTTTTGGGAAAAATTATTTTTAAAATTGGCATATTGGTAAAATAATTGGTATATCGAGGCGAATCGCATGGAATATATGTGTTTTCGTTATCTTGAGACAGTTGATACACAGTTCATCTAGTGTATTTCACCGTAGGAGATAGGTGAATTGCGTCATAATCCAAAGGTCTCGTGCAATGCATTGCCTTTTGTAAGGTATTTCGCAAATCCACTTTGTCTCGGATTTGCACTTGCATTATAAACACCGATTTCCTACTCAAAATCCGCGTATAAATCAGTAACGGAGGGTCGTAGTATGATATCAAATTACCCCTTGACGGAAAGATGTCGGGTTGTCAAGGGGGAGTATTATTTTGAGCTAATGGTGTCAGTGAAGTAACAATTCTTCCCTTTGGATCAATGATTGTAGTGCGGATTGAGGCAAAAGTGGTTAGTAACATCTATGCTTAAATCAGCGCTGGAGAAAAGGTGAATGAAAAGCTTTGGCGGAACTTATAGCTACCTCTCAGCTGATGGACTGAAATAAATTGCATCGCCGAAGTATCGCCACCGCTCCGTTACATCGTGAAGTTGAAGATACTCGATTTCTCGATCGTCTTCCTCGTTTTGTCAACGTTCAATGCATATTTCCCCCGTTCCTGCTGACTTCTTCATCCTTCACCCTCGAAATTATTACGGCTGAATGATATGGCAGAAAAAGTATCATTAAAAAGTAGTATTCGTATTTCCCGTTAGGATTTTCGTCGTTTAGGTTTGTGAAAATAAGTATTTACCATTCCACATTAGGTCTTATTATGTATTATATTTGCGTGAACGAAGTAAACGTTTGCATCTCAGTTCACACAAGCATTAGCGAAATAAAGTAATCCCAATATATGCTTTAGTAACATGTTTAAGATGCCCATGAATTGTCTTTAACCCTTTCTAATCCAGAGCTGCTGCTGCGAGAAATCAAATTTCAACATTTCATTTTTAAAACTTGAAAATGTTTCACTCAATCATAACTATCGTGACAGCTAAATATTTCGTCATTGCAATTTACGCCACACAAGAATGCGTATTTTAGATATTTCCTTAATAGATAAATTCAGTGGATGACACAGATACTTTATGGTGATCCATTATGAGGAATGAAGTGAAACACTTTGCACTTTCCACATAAAAATTTATTTAACTGCAGTCGAAATGTTTTGCTGCACTGCAGCATTATGAAGACTAAACCAAGAAATTAAACATACCAATATAAATGCTGATTAGTCTTCAAAATCTGCAGTGCAGCAAAACATGTCGACTGCAGTTAAATAAATTTTTATGTGTAAAGTGCAAAGTGTTTCTCTTCATATCTCCTAAATAGAGCTGAAAATTTATACATTTATTATGTTGCTTTGAAGCAACATTGGGTTATGTAGGTTAACGTCGGTGCGCAACAAAGTTTCTCAGCCTATGAACCTTATAATTTCTTGGGGGTATGCGTTTCAAAGAATTTTTTTAATATTGATGTCTCATCGCTCGTTTACCTTTCTATCCACCAATGTCACATCTCCCTTGGGAAAACATTTTTGGCCCTCGTGCGTGCATATTTTCTTTATCTTTTATGAAGGGGATAATCAATCCTTATCATTACATTCTTGTTACTATTCTATTTCATACTTTAAATAGTTCATTCCATACGAATTCTCCCAAGAAATAAAAAAAACATGGGCTTCAATATCGTTTTCTAAATTAGTTTCTTCTCTATCGCAGCAAGGCGCCCCACGCATCCAATATAGCGACGTTGTTTTGTAAATTCCTCCTAGTTTTAAAACCTTGAGGATTGTCAGCTGTGCATTAACTGCTAACTGGACTGCGTTAAAGCTATGTACTTGCTTCTTTTTAACCAGGCTGTTTGCCTCCGTTTTTCTCAACAAATAAATAAGCGACGAAAGATTTTTTTTGTTGCTGTGTTAAGATGATTGTTTCCCATTCCTTTATTAAATCCATGACCGTAAGATTACGCGAGTCATTTTTTCGACCTTAAGGTTTTTTAATGCCAGAGCTCTCATAATACCGCTGAATATGTTTTAATCGAAACAGGAGAACGGGAAATAATCTTCAAGAAAGTTATATTTCTGCTCTTCGTCGAAATATTTTTTTAATGTGTCACTTTATCGTACCCGTTTTTCATATTTTCCCAGATATTGTCTGAGTGATGTATTTGTGTAAATTTTTGTTATGTTTTGTCTTCATTATAGACTGAAAGGTCATCAGTTTTCAAGTGTTTTATGTCGTGCCCTTGTGTAAATGTCAGCAAATATTTTCTGCTTACTCCGCTTCATTAGTTGATGTTTATAGCAGGTAAGGTGTCATCCATAGCGTACTGTATTCTTATCGTTCTTGTGTCGACCTTGGCATTTCTCTGGCCTTCCCAAGTATTGTGACCCTTAATTGACACAGAATCAATGAAAGCGGTAACTATTGTGCTGCCCATCTCTGGGCTTAATTCGCCATTAAATTGCGAAATCACTTAGTGTCGAAGGCATGTTAATTGACACACAGATCAACTGCGAATAAAATTATCTAAAATCTTAATGTGTAAATTAAGTCCATTTTTCTCAGCGTGTGCACGGCGTCTATATCCTTATATTGACCTTTTGTTAAGGTGCCCCTGTTAATGCCAAGGTGTTATTCAAGTATCATTAGTTATCGATTTCATCGGATTTATTGCTTATTTATTGGGTTAACTTGTATCCCTTGATTGTCAGTATGTCAACACCTATAGGGCGTTGGAATGAAAGCTTATAAGTAAATTCTAACGATATTTTGAAATCTGTGTGGCATCTGAGATGCTCCTTTCCGTAGAACGCACTTTTAAAAAATTAAACTGACGTTGAAATACGCATACATTTATTAAAATAGAAAAGTTATTAAGGTTCTATGATGGTAGCTAAAAGAATCGGCGAGTTTCATGTCTTTCCCATCGGGGTGTAGTGATTTTAAAAAAAATTTCCCTATTTCATATATGCAGTGAAAAAACATTCTTTTAAGGAATTCCATGATTGTTCTTATATTTTTTCGTACATTTTGAACTTTTGTGTCCTATTTTAGTCCAATAGAACAAATATTCTTTGTTCTTGAAGTGAGCAGCATATGTTTCCATTTATTCTGAGATGAGGTTGACAGGCAAAATCATTGGGCTCCAATTCGAAATTCTCCTCTGTACGTACCTACTTCAATCATCTATCCTCTCCCGAGTGTAACTGGAGCGCTCTCATTGTCTGAATAGAAGCCTTCTTCTAAATAAATGTCTTTTTGGAGTTCATTTTTATGTCTATGTCGTTCCAGTCTTTTGTAAAGGGAAGGGACGATTTTAAGTATTATCTTTTTAATGAGGTCTGTGTTGCAACATCCAATTGGTATAATGGGCTACATTAGTTAATGGGTAAAAATGTGTGATAGTTTTGTGATGTGGAAAAGGTGATACTTCCGTTTTGCGAGCATTTTTGTAGGTTATGTTAAATTTTTCAACCATCCGGGATATGAAGAAAATTAAAAAAAAACATCAATTAATTATAGATTAAACTTCCGTACGCTACTTCAGCAGTTTATTCATGAAACAAGCTTAAGCTTTTTCTGAATTACTGTAGGAACTCCGGTGTATATGATATTATCCTTTTAAAATTAATGCTGCAAATAAAATAACACTTTTTTATTCCGATTGACTCATGTTTTTGTTGCCAAAGGTAATTCGCCAATCTTTGTAATAAACGTTCATTCATAAGCGTTGTATTTCATTCATAAGTGCTATCGCAATCGCTGCTCTTTCGAAATTTTTCTTTTACCTGTGTCAAAGAATCTACGTTAATTTCATTTAAGGTTTTTTTTGTTTATTCTATTGAATTGGCTTGATATTTTCTTGGTAAATTCAGTCATTGTATTTAATGTTATATTTTTTTGTGTTTCAATAATCGTGTTGTTTATAACAAGGTGACTTGCATATATCTCTTGTTATACCACAGTGCTTGTTCTTTTTCTTTATGGATTGGATGCATGCTCCATAGGCTTTGCCTTGAACAGTAAATTTGTTTTCTATTCTATTCTATTGTCCTAAAAAATTGGGAGTGAGTGGTTGTTTAACCATATCTTATTATCGTTTCTATTTACGTAATCGATTTTTCTAGTGATCGACATTACATGTCCATGCTAAAAATGTGTGCATATGTTGGAATATTTGTCATCCAATCGTTATATTATTCTAAACTTTGTGTAATGGTTATGGCATATCTTATTTTAAAAAATGTAGATGTAATTAAATTTCCTTAAATCAAAATTTTTAGTGTCGTGTAATTGTTGTTGAATTTGTTTATGAAGTTGGAAATTTAAATTTTATTTAAATGTTATGCTTGCTATACGCCACTGTGAAGTATAAATGGAGCCTTCTGTCAAGCCCCATGGCTTTGAAGGACCAAGCGGTGTGTGCAAATGAAGGTAATTACTACTATCATTATTATTAGTAGCTAAAAACTACAAATCCCTTAATAAACTGACTTGCAATTAGACCATGGAAATCAGTTCGTGACAAGGAGAGAAAATTCACGGCTGCATTCGGACAAACCCCGGATAGCTTGGCTTAATGAAGACTTTATTCGTTCATTAGTTGTTTTGGGCCCGCTGGCTGTGTATTTTTCTTCGCGTTCAGTTTCGTGTGGTTTCAAATTTTTTTATTTTTATTTATCCTCGAGTCCGGCTGGCAGGGCAGACGGCGTCGTAGTATAGTGGTCGTGTATGTATAAAAGTGTGGGAGGGAGAAGAAGGGTGGGGGTGGTGATCTCCTCCTTCGTTACGTATTCCATTTCATTCTCCTCCAACCCCCCTTCCCCCCCTTTTTCCCACGCGATCGATCTCTCCCACCCTTCCCTTGGTCCATGTGGCCTGATCCTCACCCCCCTTCTCCCGCACGAGCTCTCTCTCCAGCGGGGGGGGGGGGGGGGGGGGTGTGTGTGGTCGCGCTACCCGTCCTCCCCACCCTCACATGTCTGTGTTGACGCTGAGCCGCATTTAGAACTGTCGTCCACTCTTTCCTACTCTCTCTATCGCCTCTCCTCTCTCTCTCTGTACATCTCTCTTCCCATCCCCGAACACTTGCGTTCCGCTCACCTGACTCTAATGACGGCTGAATTGCGATCGAAATGATCGCACGACTGAATGGCTCCGCGGATTTGGAGCCTGTGGCCAACGTGGGGGCGCCCCGCTCTGATGCAGCTGTTCATCCTGTAATAGTAAACCTGGAGAATTTCATTTTGACTGTAAAGTGATTGGACATGAAAAAATAAGTCTGTTCAAATTAAATTTTATGTGAAAATGAAATGGTATATTTCATTTTCGACACGTAGGATCGCACGACTGAATGACTACTCGGATTTGGAGCCTCTGTGGCCGACGTGGAGGCGCCTCCTCTTTGGCCACTGGCGAAGTAGTACAGAGTGGCTACTCCTCTGAGGTAAACCTGGAAATGGCTCCCACTCAACCGTTAAAACCTTGAAACCGTGAATAAGCCGCGAATCTCGTTTACCGTGAAAAAAAAAAACCTGGAAAAAGCCGTGAATTTTGTCATAAACCTTAACGTTGCGTACGGAGTGTAGAAACAATCTGACGCCAAGATAGTGGCGCCAGTCCCGCCCAGTTCCACGCTATGACAAAACGTCTGTTACTTCCGGGATCGCCCTCGTATTTCCTCGATACTTAAGTGTAGTTCGATATATGTACTTCCTACTGCCAAAAAGTCATCCTTCCAGATGAACAATTCCGGGTAATTTCTTGGCGCGCTTTGTTCCGGGACCGGTGACAGTAGAATTCATTGACTTAACTTCTTTTTAGCACATTTTATTTCTTACCACTAAGTTTTCACTATGATGTTGAAAACAGTGTTAGAGGGAAGAATATTAGGTTAACGAGGGAGAGGAAGGAAAAGAATAGGATTTTTAGATAAAATTAAAGGGAGTAGGCCTTATTGTGAATTGAAGAGGGAAGTGGTTGATGGGGAGGGAGGATCCCAGAATTCTTCTCACTACTCCATGGAAATCTACCGTAATCGGTAGTATACTTTAATAAAAATAATAATAATCATGTACTAATAAGCCGGGGCGTAATCTTTTTGTCCTTCATCAAGGGCCTATTATACCTTGACCTTGATTTCATAATGGTCGTTCTCCTCTTTCTATTCTCCAGTGGAGCGGTCTCCAATCTCTCTGGTGTTGCTCCTCCATTTTCTCACACATTTCCAAAAAATTGTAAATTAGTTCATTAAATTTGCTTCTTTTTTATATATATATATGCTTTGCTTAAATTTACATCCCCATAATGTTCCGTATCCCCAAGGTACATTAACCATTAAGTCTCCCAGGCCCTGGTTGGAGATTTATTTAAAAATCCCTATATTGTCTTTTCACAACACAATAGCGTCAGAAAATCATTAATATTTATGTAATAGATGGGAGTAAGTGCTTTGATAGCCATGGTCATTCATTTTATTTTTTAATTTAGCCTTAAATTTGCAGTTGCTTATACATAAAATTAAAATGGAGTGAGGTATCTGAAGCATTATTATTGTGGACAATGAGAATTTGAGCTACTCCTTTGTTCATTTTTTGCACGTTAATATATCTTTTTGGCGTGGATGAGTAAATTGTGATTTGATTTAATATGGAAATATACTTGCAGATACTATCTTTCCCTCTGTTTTACTTCATTACTGATTTATTCGATTATCTTATCATCTAGCAGGAAAGTGTTTCCATGTACGTGACAGTGTTTAGCATTTAGAGTGAATTCTATCCGTCCCATTAATAAGGAATATATGCAGCAGAATAAGCGTGCAGAGTTGACCTTAATATATCTTTGCAGGTATACTTATAATTAGGTTTGCGAATGAATCAATTCTCACTGAAATATGTACCTCGAAGTATCCATCCCTAGTAGCAATGTGAATATACCTATTGATGCACCGGATTGAAAAATATTTTTAATTTAATCCTGGCCTCTGTGATTGCGGCATTAAATGATCGCTTAGAGATAACGGGAACTAATCTCACCCGTTAGGGTTTTCAGTATTCAGGGAATGCATTTTCTGTTAGTTGGAACCTAGAACGCATTGCCCGAAATTTCCGAAATCATAATAATTTTCTATAATAATGTAATTTAACGCTTAGGTCTTAGAATTTCTTTTTATTTACGTGCAGATTTTAACTTTTGCCACTGGCGTTTTGGAAACCATTTCGACGGCAAAAAGGTTTTCAGACGTGTTTTAATCCCGTTATAAATTCCCCCAGCCCTGATTCTTTTATGACGGCCACGGGTCATTTCCCGGAGGGTAGGTACGGTGTTGAAATAGACTCTATCCATGGTACCTATTATTCTGTGTATTGGGCAGAGAGTGCTTTAATCTGCGGAGCCCATCTCTTTATGGGGTTGAATTCGGAGCGCTCGGAGGTCGATACTTTGCACAGTGTATCTCGGCGATTCGTTGGTGTTTCTGTCTGTCGTTTATTGGCTCCCACCCCCCTCCCCCCTCCTGGCTCTATTCCATTCAAACGCCTCGCTCCCGAGTATTGATGGCGATCCAATGAGATTTCCACCCCAAACGCCGAACATTCTAAGTCCATCTCGCAATTCAATGACGATAGATTGCCAATACGGTATCCTGTATCCTCGCGTGAAATTTTGAAGCCCTTTGCCACATCACGAACGACCCCGTGTGTATGTCGCCACATTCGAATGAATGGAAATTTCGGAAATATTTCAATATTTTTTCGTTCACGGCGTATTTGGAATTGTGTTGCGAATCGAACGATCCTGTAAATGACTGGATCATTTTTAATTAGTTGATGTTAAGGGATGCAGTTGGATAGTACATAGTTTATTTGCTATAGTAATGTGACGATTTGAGGACAAAGCTCAATTAAAATAAGTCTTAATTCCTTGGTTAACGAAATACGTTCTCATTCCTTGTGACGTTATTTTCTCCACCTTTGCTACTGGTCAGTGTGGTCTATCCATCGTATGCACCGGATAAATCGATGTATGGCATGAATTGAAACGATCGTTTGCCAGCGCAATTAGATTTTGTACTCTACCCCTATCACCAAGCGGGAAAGAAATCAATTCAATAATTCTTCAAAATTCCGGAATTGAAACGAGTTATTTTAGTAATGTGTATTTCTAAGAGTATTTTATATCTAATGGTAGTAATAATATTACTGTGAAGTAATTGCTGCCTGAGTTGTGAGAGCTAATAATTGCCACTTACGCTCACGTGATTGGGGCAGTACCTCCATGTATCTTTGGGCACGTAAACGTCAGAAGGTAGTGAAACCTTTTTTTCTTATTAAAGTCGGGGAAAAAAATATCTCCGAAACAGGTTTTTCAATTGACTCGGCAAACATTCACGGGAAGAAGAACATTTTTTTTAACTTTATAAAGGATAGACTTTTCCTTTATAATAACATTTTACCGTAATCTAATAAGGAGCTGAGCTTAATTCTCATTTCTTAGGCTTATTGGGGAGCAACACCCTTCCCAAATCTAAAGAAGTGTCTCGGAGGATATCATGTTGATATCGAAAGGTCCCCTTAACGATGACCTTGCTTCCAAAAATGAATAAAAAACTCAGATGTACGCAGTTCTGATGTCAATTAGTTGAATTCCGAATTTTCTTTTCCTATCCATTTTAAAGTAAACGAGTGGATGGGTGCTTGAATTCTTCAAGCGGGTAATTAGGGAGGTGGGAGCATTGTTGTGTCACGTGTTGTCGAGTATTGTGTCCATAAGTGTTTTAATTATTCAAAAATTTCCCCGCCGTTTTTTTTAATGGGAAAAGATGTTAATTGTTCACTCATAAAAGATTTTTAATGTTCAATAGGATTTCATTTTACGGATAATTCATTCTATGGATAGGTTAAGTATAGCATTGAGAAACAATTGAACTGAGATTTCAAGATAGTGGCGATTTTGTGGTTATTTTTCAACTCTTAACCTCCATAAGCGTTGTGATAGGCGAATCTTCAAAATGAAACGCAGATTCGTTAGATAAATATATAAAGATATACCACTTACAAAATATATGTGCATCATGCAATATGTAAAATACTAAATTGTAACCATTCCCCAAATTTCTTTACTTTTAAAGAAATAGTTTTCAAGATATTACAATTTGCAAAATGGCCTTGATAATGGTCGCGGTATTTCAACTATACAGACATCTACTACAGACATATTCTATTGATTTCTTTCCATTCAATTGTTGTCCCCAATAGACACCCTTCCCAAATCTAAAGAAGTGTCTCGGAGGATATCATGTTGATATCGAAAGGTCCCCTTAACGATGACCTTGCTTCCAAAAATGAATAAAAAACTCAGATGTACGCAGTTCTGATATCAATTAGTTGAATTTCGAATTTTCTTTTCCTTTCCATTTTAAAGTAAATGAGCCGAGGTCCATCTAAATATAGCCGATCTAGCTTCATCAACTTAAGGCTGGAAGGCGATACTTGGTGGAACTTGGTGACAGGAAACATAATGAAGATACACTTTTGTATGTTCCACAAGAGTTTTAATACCGACCCAGGTTTCGACAGTACACTGTCATTATCAAGGTCAGATAATGACATAGTGTACTGTCGAAACCTGGGTCGGTATTAAAACTCTTGTGGAACATTCAAAAGTGTATCTTCATTATGTTTCCGATCTAGCTTCAGGTGATCCCATGCAAATGGTGTACGACGGCCGTCATTCCCTTGTACGTAGTTGAGTGTTCCCATCTTTTATTTCAGTTCTTTCCAGAAATTTCCTGTTTCCACCCTACTGCGCTTCTTGTTTTCCTCTGTAACTCCGTTGCACTTTTTTCTTTATCTCTCAAGTTTTCTGGTCCAGGCTATCTTATCGATTTATCGGAAATAGCACGCGCGCGACAATCCCGCCGCTAGTCAGTCGACTTAGCTAGGTGAAGTACGGAGACGAGTGGGTGGAAGGTACCACCGTACGATTCCATTTCCATTCCATTCTTATCGCCCTCCTATTCCCTTTTCTCTGGTCAAAATCTTCCATCAGGGGGTGCACGATCAACGCTTGGGATAGACAAACGCTCTTACTCCAAATAGTGCCTCTGTTTCCGGGGCAAAACATGCAATGTAGAGTCCACAATTTTCATTCCCTTACCTCTTACTCAGGTATTTTTCATTGGCTTTATGTTTTTGCCAATACCACCCCGAAAGTGGCATAATGAGGCCTTTACATAAGGGGATTTTCAACTAGTAACAATGGAAGATCTCAAATACAGTGGAACGTGGACAATTCGAACTTTTTCAGTTCGAAATATTCTTTAATTCTAATATTTCTCTTGGTCCCTAGGATTTTGTATTCAAACAATGCGAAAAAATCGTGGATAATTCGAACTATATTTTGGACAATTTGAATTTTGGTGTGTCAATTTAAGGTATAAATTATAAGGTAAATATTCTGTTAATCAATAAAGTACGTAATCAATGTTTTAATCTCTTTGGTTATTATGATTCTATTGCAGTGAATTAAGCTATGACATCTTGCCTAAACGTATACGAGTACGAGTGAAGTTGGTAGTGCACAGCAGTTCAGATGTTGCTGAGAACATTTTGAGGTTAGAATGAAAATGCTACTATACTTTACTTCGTAGTTTGTTTAATTATATATTTATGTTTTAAGTTTACTTTAATCTTGTTAATAGGCGTTAATCAAAGTATTTTCAAGAGGGTCAATTTAATAAAGAGGTTTGATTGGAAATATGAATTTTATTGTTTAAGACCTATTATAAAGGGCTTCTTTAATTCGAAGTTTTGGATATTTCGAAGTTTTTAACTGGTCCCTTGATGTTCGAATTATCCAAGTTCCACTGTACGTGGATAGGGTCAGTCTACCCCGCCGAGGCTCGAATAGATGAAACCGAGACTCGAAAGCAACCTGGCATGTGACGAATTAATCTCACCACCGTCGGTTTTTATTATCACGCCGTTACAATTTTACGAAAACCATTGAGATGACGCATTATTCCCTCTATACCCTTGGTATTTTTTTGTGGCGTATTTATCATATAATACTTTTGTTAACGTCTTGATTTTTTCTGGATAGTAAGAGTATACCTTCGTCAGTGGTGTAGCGAGGGGGGAGGTCGGGGGTGGTCCGGGCCCCCCAAAATATAAAAGCACAATTTCTTTCCTTCGTATAAAAAAACAAAATATTGAAAAAACATGAATTTACAAGAGAGGCAGAGACTTAAGAGTTACGGTTGAGGAGTAACGTTTTTCTGGCGTTAAACCCGATATCAAGAGGGGAATAAAGGTTGCCGGGAGAGGTTAGAGAGGGCGCATTTGGTAAAATCGTTTTTACTTTTCCATTCGTGTAGGGGTTTTGGTGTTCAGTGGGAATATGCATAGTCTCACGTTATACTTGAATGGCCCCTCCTTTGTAAATACAACTTCGATGGGGGAGGGGGAGGTTTATGGTTTTTTTTTTCTTTTCCCACAATTCGCTCCCGCCGTTCAGGGTGTCGCGTGACCATGGAGAGGAGATCATCAGGGTGATAACCGGCGTCAATGAGTCGCTCGAAAACCGCCAATCCGTCTCTGGGATTACTCACGACACTATTTTTTTTCCCGTAGAATCTAAATGGGGTTCACTACGCTTTTCTCTCTCTCTTTACTCTTTGCGCCTGGTCGATCGTATGAGGCTTACCGTCACATTTCCTCCCAATGATTTTTTCTGTGCGCCCATTGTGTGTGTGGAATCACTGAATTAGTGCCTCGAAGAGACTCGATATGATAATGTGAATTGAACAAATTCACTCCTTGCTGAGTGCGGTGAGTTATCTGGTCTGACGCCCACGTTCGTTGAGGTATGGGAGCTTGTCAATTAAATATCCCGTTATTTCCTACTTGTCCGTTGCGAGGATTTAGGCGTAGTTACTTACTGCACTTTTTTCGGAAGAAGAAGAAGAGTGAACAACTATTTCTATGTGGTAAATAGGTTCCGCAAAAGGTATTGTCTCACGAAAATCCTCTACCTGCCAGGTGGTCAGGGAAATGGAGTGCCCCTTACCCTAAATGCATGAAATTCGCCCTTCGGTGGCTTAGTCTAGGCTGAGCTCTGTCCTAAATTTCCAAACTAACCTTCAGGATGAAGCACTGAGTGAATGAATAAGGTTATATTTATTTTTTCCGTTATAACGTTTGCTTTTTCGCTCTTGTCTACGAGATGAAAAGGAATTAATGAGAGATCCTTTAGAATACCTGAGTGCGGAAACATAAAGATTGCACAATAGTTTACGTAACGCGGTATCCACTCGACGCTTTGGAGTTTTTATCATTGCGACCTGCTCATTATCAATTCCCAACTCTTGAGATAAGATGGGACAGATATGTTTACGGCAACGAGAGATTAAAATGTGGGACCTTCCCGAACCTGCCTCGCGGTTGTCAAGGAACAAATGAACTAGTGATTGGAAGATAGTTGCCATCCGTATTACTTCTTCCTTTATTTTTGAACCCCACTTGAACTTATTGATGCGATTACATAATTCTCGGGTGACTCAAACAATATACGGTTGTTCTTATGTCTCGTGAGAATTAGAGATGAATGTAGCCAGTATTTTGCCCATTTCGGCGGAAGGAAAAAAATTTCACTTTTTTAATTCATATTTTTTATTAATACCAACCATGGTGCATTTGCGATATCTTTCTTTTTCCGTGATTCAGCGGCCATGTTTTTTATTGGTGATTTCAATTATAGGTATCGTCATTTTAACCTCGGTACATGCAGTACCTGTCGAAATATTGGTTGGTGTTATTGGTGTGTAAGTGTGCAAAGTAAAAATGTTTCCAACTATGGAATTTCATCAGGTACAATAGATTCCCTGGCAGCTTTAAATTATATTTAGGAATAACATCTAAAAATTTCACTTACAATTCTTATTATAATTCCAGGTGCATTTTAATTGGTGGGAAATCGTAGTTTGGGCACATAATACTATATTGGCTGATAATGTCGATGATTAGAGTAATGGAAGAGAATTGGTGTTTTAATGTTTTATGACGTTCCACGTTTAGTATGCGGGCGAGAAGAGTTTTTCTGAATGACATCTCTCTATCAGCATTTTTCATTGAGTGCTCACTCCCTAGTTAATTTGAATTTTGAATGAATTATTACTATTTAACAATCGGCCACTTCTAAACTAGAGTCGTATATGCTTCTACCTAACTTCTATGGTTTGCCGTATAAAACATACAAAATTGTGGAACCATATAGAAAAAAGCGTCTTTCAATCACATGCTGTGGATATCCTCTTGAAGGTAATTTTTTATCGTGGTTATTTTTATTCTTTTATCATCATCTTATGGGTTTCATATAGAGTTTGATTAGAGTTCTTAATTACCTTTTTCGTGGCCACAACAACTGCTTTTATCTTACCACCTGAGGTTTGGCAGGAGGCATCTTGGAAAATATGATCAGCCCCCGCTTTCATGAAAAAATGGAACGTACCTAGTTATATTTTCCGTGGGTATCAGTCCTTCATATAAAGTCCTGAATTATAGTCTAAAATTTTAGCTTTTATTTTTAACCGAATTGCCGGATGATAATTAACTTAAATTATGGTGATTCGTAGATGTCATTTCCAAACATGGCCAATGTCTTTAATTTTTTCACCTTTCGCGTTTCGCAATGGATATCTGGAAATCATACGCTATCTTGACGAAAGATAAGTGTCCAGTGAAGTGAGGGGCTCACTCAGCACTCCAAAGATAAGTCATCTCGCCCCCACGTAATTTTTATCCTTGTTTGACCGTGAATGTTTTATTTCATAATGGGAATGCATTGAATGATTCACGCGGGTATCTTCGTGTCGTTATCAGTGTGTATCTCGGCGAATTGAGGAAACTCTATTTAAAGTTGAAAGCTTCATTCGACCTTGTGTAGTATGCTTTTGGTGCTCCCCAAAGTAGTATCCGGGTGGTTACTCGCGAGCAATAGGACTACAGAGGCTGTCACACATGTCCGTCTCGTTAAAGCATGATTTTTGTTGCCATTTTCCGTGTATTTTTATCGTTTTTCAAAATGTTCATGATGCAGCGATGGGGAGTGATCAATTTATTCTCAATATTTTTTATTTACTATCACCTCCCCGAAAACAGTACATTTAAGGTCTTTGCATAAGGGGATTTTAACAGCTAACGACGATGGAATATCATAAACACCCATGTCTTGAATTGGGAGAACCGACCCTGGCGGGACAAGAACCCGCGACATTCGGTTAGGCAGGCGAGGAGTCCAACCCGCCGCCACCGAGGCCGGAAATTACACAATGTTTATGATCGTGAGAAATACTATTGAAATGCTGTAAATTTGACAGAACATTCCCGCGATTCGTTTCCGTTCAGCTGGAAAATTCAATGTAATTGATCATTCTCGTGACTCCGTGTAGTACTGGGAACGGAGCGGACATTTAACGATTAAGGAGCGTGGGTGTTACCAAGTAATTATTCTGAATCGATCGAAGTAAGTCACTGCGGTGCGCCGTTTTTACCTTAGTCAATGATTGAACTACAAAGGAAGCGGGTACCTAGGGAGGGCCCGCGGGGGTTACCCCACTTGAGTTCGATCCTAAGTCCGAGACTTTTAGTGCTCATGCACTTCGAGAGGGGGGGTTGAGAGAGGGAAGGAGAGGCAAAGGAGGTGGCACCGCCAAGAGAACCCGACGACTATCAAGATTATTAAAGAGTAAACTCCTGCCAGAAAATAAAAAATAGAATATAAACAGTCATACTACAGCCAGTTCTCCTGTATAGGACGGAGGTAGGGACCCTAACAAATCATACCCAGAAGAAGTATTAAAATAAAATATTAGAAGGATATTTGGGCCACATTTTGAAGAAGGGGTATGCAGAATACTGAAAAACAGAGCTCGGGAACCTGAACGAAAGACCAGATATTGTGGCTGTGATAAGGAGTAGGTGATTTATTTTAGTATTGGTCATATAAGGAGGAGGAGGAGAGATTGAGATAGATAGTCTACGAGTTAAAAAGGAATTTATGACAGACCAAATTGAAGACCTGAGAGCGGAAACATTAAGATTGAAAAATAGTTTACGTAATGCGGTATCCACTCGATGTTTAGTTGCTATTATCATTGCAGCCCAGGGCCGGATTTACCGTAAGGCAAAATAGGCACGTGCCTAGCGGCGCCGCAGTCCAAGGGACGCCTTCTGTTAGGCAACCGGTAATGATCTGTACTGGAGGTGCCTCGAAGGGCACCGCCGCGCCGTCAGCAGGCTTATTATGTGGGTTCCGTCTGCCTGCAGGTACCCTCTTTGCTTGGGCTTTAAATGTGCTAAGTTAAAGTGATTCATGTAGTTTTACTCCAAGCTGTTTTTTAAATTGAATTGTCTATGTTTTCCCCGCGTAAAAATTCAAGCATTAACTAATGCTTTCAGCCATATATCTGTTTATTCCTTTTTTCCGAACCTTACCTCATGCGAGTGGCTATGCCTTATCATAAAAATCGGGGAAGAGGGGGGGGGGGGGGGCTCAAGTGTGGAGGGGCGCTCAATGGAGAGGTGCCTATAGCGTAGCTTAGGGTAAATCCGGCCCTGTTGCGGCCTGCTCATTATCAATTCTCAACTCTGGAGATAAGGTGGGATAGATATAAAGGGCAACCAAAAATAAAACTTAGGGCCTTACCGAACCTACCTCCCGCTCGTCGAGGTGCGAATGGACTTGTGATTGAACTTCTGTGATTCATCCTGCCCTAACGGCGGTAGGGTGAAGTCCTCGCTAGCCAAACAGCAGGTTGTGGGATCTAGTCCGGGGTGGGGGTGATATTTACCCAGGCTATGGGTGTCGGTAATTGTCCGTTGTTAAATATCATCAGCCCCGATTAAAATGGCCCACGGATGATGTTTTCTGGTGTTTTGGAGTTAAGAAATAAATTTCCCTTTTTAGCAATGTAGATTCCATATATTTTCAGCGACCACATTCATCAACTATCGGCGGCCGATGTTAAAGGGACCATCTGCCAAACTTAGTTTCCGCCAAATACGTTAAAGTATCGTTTGGGAATTACTCTCTTCTAATTTGGGAAGTCTTACGTTCCAATACGCGTCTAAAAAGCGTTTAAAGAGCTCACATTAAAAAAATATTTTATTCGAACTCTCTAAACCGCTCCGCCGTGGCCAGCAAATAGTGTTGTTTTATTTATCTCCTAGGCAATGGTGCGTAAAATATGTGCGCGTAAAAACTAAAAATTTAGGAAATCTAACCATTTAATCATTCCAGTTTTGAGTGGAATAATTAATATAATAATGGCCCATTTTTTCACCCATTCGGGTTAAAATTTAATATAACCTGTATTTAGCATTCGTCTCCTTCAGGGGCCACTTATCTTCAACCCGTCCGGTGACTTCTTAAGACAGGTTTCATCGTATTTAGGATCAAATTTTTCTATTAATCGACCGCAAAGTTGCTAAATCACTTCATTAAAATCGGTTAATATTTCGTTAGCACTTGAAGCCACTTTAAAA
This sequence comes from Ischnura elegans, assembly GCF_921293095.1. Taxonomy (NCBI): domain Eukaryota; kingdom Metazoa; phylum Arthropoda; class Insecta; order Odonata; family Coenagrionidae; genus Ischnura; species Ischnura elegans. The sequence continues at coordinate 113,914,562 of NC_060248.1, read as the reverse complement.
TGAGGTGTATCCATGTTGAACCAGCAAGGAAAAAACTTTGTTAACCTCCGCAGTACGATATGTTGCACGACCATGGTTTCGTCGAACGGTCGACATCATCCAGTGAGAACATTTTTCTAAAATTGCGAAATTAAGGGGGTGGGAATGGAAGTGGAAAATGAGGGGTCTACAGGCTAATCGTTTGAAATTGAGCGATTGTATCTCGGGCGTTGTTAGCCTACATGCTCTGATTGGCGTAGCGCTTAATCTTCGTACTCTTGAACTGCTGATTGTAACACATTAAATATGAATATACTGTTCTGAATCCCCTTCCAGTCAAATACAAAAAAATCGAATTTTGGCCAACATTATAGATTTATCGACCTCGTGCTGTGGAGGCAATATAGTCGGGAGTATTTTTCAAGGAGGTGAAATGTGCCAAAATGAATATGTGTTCATTTAAATTCCATTTTTACCCTTTCACGGCAACAATATGTCCCACCTTTGCAAATAATTCCATCAACGGCTGTTGGGGTGCCCTCGTATTTTAATTTCAAATTTCATATGCCTCGGTGGCTCGGCGGGATAGAATCGTTGCCTACCTCCATATTGCTTTGGAAAACTGGGTCGCGGGCTCGAATTGCTTCTGATTGGAATTGTATCCACAAAGGGCACAACTATTTGTATAAGGTTTTTGATTGATATTTCCAGCATCCGGCGAAAAATCGGATTTAATTTTTTTCGATGTAATTATGACTAAATAATTAAAAGAGGCGGTGGTGGCCTTTTGGGAAGAGGGCTTGATGTAGAAATGGAAACTCCAAAGTTAATTTCATTTTCACATGTTTCATTTCATTATCACATTCTCGCGGTGCTATTTTTTTTGTTGATTTTATCATGAGGGACCGCAAGTGACTTAGTGGCAGGAACTAATCCTACCTCGTGTCCTGAACCTGTAAAAATCCTCCCAGTAAATATGAGTGTGTCGTCGCCTATCATACTCCGTATGGAATTGCTAATATGTACCAGAAAATATAAACTTTGAATGTGATATCTGTCAGTTATTCTGCATTTTAAAGTGGAAAATTGTGTTTCCAAGATAAGAGGTTATTCACCAATGCTGGCAATCTCTCAAAAATAGGTGGTGGAAAGATAAATTGAAGATTTTTTAAATTTTATCATGAACATATACTTTCCCGTACTTACATATTTGGGTTTGCCGCAAAGTTTTTCTACTATTGAGTGCCATCTCAACAACTTCGTGTTACAACGGCTTCGCTAGCTGGAAAAAACCTTATTTCTCCATAAGAGCTCATGTTATATTATCCTAATTTTACCGTCAAATATCTCCAAAACAGCTCACGGTAATCGCTTTTTCTTTGGATCACTGAAAGTGCGTCTTTCAAAGATTATACGACCTAGTTTCATCAAATTCTTGTTACTTTTACCGAGGCTCTCTGACTACCTCAATTCCGAACCTACTTGAAATAGCTATCCAATGTATCTTTGGAACTTAATTCAATTAATTTCAAACAATATGGAAAAAAATTCTCTCTGCACGTTCCACAGTGACAATTTATTACCAGCCATGGTTTCGACTATTACCTATGTCATTATCAAGGCACCTGCAAAATGAAAGCACATGGTTTGGAAACTTTCTTCAATATCAAGTTAGCTTTATAAGTGTGGAATTCATGGTCGGTAATAAATAATTGGGGTGGAACGTAATAAGTTAATTTTGTTTCATGGTAGAAGAAAGCGAAAACGAAGTACTGCTCCAAAAATAACTTATTACTGTCTACTAATTTTAACAACTTAGCGTCATTATCAAGAAAAACAGGAAGATCACATGCAATATCGAGCCTTCCAATATACATGTAGAATATACATTCAACAACGGGAGGAGTAGAGGATAAGAAGAGGCTAGACGTATTTAGGGAAGCGGTGCTGATAGGCGTGGGTCAATGCATGAAGTATAACAGCGAGGTGTGGAGCAGAGAGAAGGTCAGGTGGTGATGAGGTTAAGGGGGAGAGGGAGGCTCAGCAAGGAAAAAGTTAGATTTTAAAACAGATGACAAGAATCGGGAACATTTAAATTCAGTCTTGTCGTTCAAAATTGTAATGTTAAGTGCAATAGAAAATTTAGTGATTGCAAAAAACTTCTAAAACCACCGGTTTAACACTATCAAATCTATGCAAAAAATTAATGTTAAAATCAAATTGAACGGTGAATTTTCTTTACCAAATTCGGAGACTCAACACAGTTTAGACGGAAACGTAAAACATTGTTCAGAATGTTTCGGTTAACCAAGGGTTGGGTATGAACGTCCTTGACCCTTGTACTGAAAACTATCACTGAGAAATTCGTGACGTAAATCGCGGTCGCGTGGGGAGCGCATATTTGTGAGATAAGAGGCAAGATCCATTGTCCGTTGGTAGCATCCTGAAAGAGGTGGCACGCGGAGTAAGTAGTGTGTTGAGGTGGGCGTAACCTTAGTCGTGGAGGGAGGTTGAAGGCACCAGCCGCCGGTGTCCGGCCTTGGCTCTTTCCGGATCGTTTGCTTCACCACGCCTTCACGGAGCGGAGTCTTATCCAGGAGGGAGGCTGTGGCATATCCCAAGAGCGCTGGAGCAGCACGGGACATTTTCATTCTCGAGAAATGGTGGGCGCTTCATATGAGGCTCGGTTGCCTCGGTCTGCAGAGGCCTCTATCTCCCTCTACATCTACATACTTCCTCCCAAGCCGCCTAAAAAGGCGTGTGGCGAAGGGTGTGAAGATATCAGCCGTTTACATGTGAAAAGAAAATGACCAAACGTAATTCTGAATAATATTCATTAAAGCCCTAATTTCGCGTAATTGACAGTGTCTTCAGTAAATAAACTTATTTTACCTCTAATTCGGGAGCATTTATGCATGTAATGAACAAAAGGGGGCCGATTACGCTTCCTTGTGGGACATCTGATGTACCTTAACGTGTGGTGTGCTTGAACGATGATTAAGTGGAATGCTAGTTTGCACTTACTGTGTGATCCTTGCTATTAATTCGTTTCCGCATCTCGATATTAATTCGTTCCGAAAGACCGTTCGTGGAGAAAATACCTTCGTGTGCTCTATCTGTATTTTTTCCAGACTACTAAACAGTTTAAAGAGTATCCATGAGTGCATTAAAATGTTTCTAGGTTCAAAAATGCGTTTCGTTAACAATGAAGACGTAAAAAGTACATCAATGATGACATATTGCGCGAGTGGAAACAAAATCGGATAATTTTGAGATTTTAAAAAGTGCGCGCAAAGTCTGTCCAAGTCGTATGCCTCATCCATCGTGAGTCTAACCCATCATAGAGCGACGCTCTACTGTGTTTATTTTCTGGTGCCAAATATTATTTATTACTTTTGAGTTGCATAAAATAGATTGAAAGAGTTGACCCTTTTACTTTGGTTGAGTTAGCTCTTAAATATGGGTTTTGTAACTACTATGGTATCTCACCGTGTTTACCTATTTTTCACCTACTGCCTGTGGCGATGCATCTCACCTATAATGAATGAAATACCATCCCACACCAAAATCGCGAAGATATTGCCCCTTCGTACTCATTGGGAGGTGCCTCAAAGACGTTAATTCCGTTTGAGTAGAGGGTGAAACTGAAATGTGAAAATGCCTTCATTTGCGTTGGCAATTTTTTCCATAGTTATTCCCTATTTTTCCCTCTTTGCACATCGTTTTTAGGCAACTGTGGTAAATTAACTTCGTTATCGGCTTTAGAGATCTACATTTAATTTTGGTTATTAAAGCACGCAATTTTTGGCCGTTCATTATGAAATCGTTCGCATTGAGTCGTATGCTTGGTGGCCGGTTCCTGCAAATGCCTGAAGCGACATTCTGTTACAATCTCTTATTTCTCGGGATACGTAATATCAAGGATTCAGTATGCAATTAAGTAATTTTATGCCGAAAAAGATATTACCTCTTTTTTATGAAGTGCGTAGATTTATCTGTATTCTAGCTGATTTTTTTCATCGTGTGTCTTCATGTGTTCATGTTTACATATAATTGGCTTTCTTGATAAGTAGGTATGTTTTTATTTGTGATGATTAATGTCGTTCTTAAATGTGGTTGATAATGAAAAGAAAGTTGATGGTTTTATGCCCTTCATAGTATTTGACGTTCCGATTACAAATTCACGCTTTTTCGCCCTGTGTAATCGTGTATGTCTAATTTAACTTGGCAGGTAAAGTCGTTTCGGGGTCTTTTGAGTTTTATGAGGAATTCCTCTTTCAGTTCACCCACTCGCCTACATTTGTGGCTTCAAGTTTCGCGTAGGTATAGACAAGAAAGGGGACTTGAACGTCAATTTTTGATCTTAATGTCTTTAGCGCCGCGTACGCCAGCCAGTGGGCGTCCTTCTGCCCCCGCGCTAATTTGGGCCAAGATAGAATTCATGACCCGCAGTGCCTCTCACGGAAGAAGATTGCTCGCTGCTTGGCAACCATCGAATCCAGCGGCCGACCTGCGTCTTTGTCTGCGCTCTATTCAGCGGGTGGGCGGTTAGGTATGCATACTCTTAACGAGTCGGTATCACGTTGCCATGCTGGATATAGGTATCAAAGTATTTGGAAGAAGACATTCGACCACTAGCACAATTATCTCTCCGTGGAATGTAATTGTAGTATTCCCGGCGTAAATCTTTCAAAAATTATGAGGATCCAAAATGAAATTAATTGGACTCAGTATTTACCCAGAATTTGTACGTTACCAAACAAGGTCGTTTTTCAACTTTGCAAGGAGCAAAAAAGACATCTGTATTGTAAAAGTTACTTTTAATTGACATTAACATTGAACTTCTCTGGAAAATACCTATTTGAATGCTCTTCATTTAAATTAAAATTCAACAAGTTACGCTTAACCCCATCGCAACACTTAAGAAAAAGAAACTTTGGGAAGTTTTAAGACGTGTCATTGAAAACAGTTTTCGATTTCCCATTATTTTTTTTGGGTAAAGAGAAGAGGTGTATAATGCACTCAGAAAAGGTGGAATTATTTATAATTTATCCATTTTATTTAGCACCCATCATTTAGTGTCCTCGGAAGAAATTACGTGTTGGTTTGGGAAGGTTGAAGCGGTATGAAATAAAATAAAAGGTTTTATCGTTGCGGATCCATTAGATGACTTATGTATCTTTGCGCCAGGCATTTTTTTATTGACGAAACCCAAGTGAGAATTTTATCGGGATAGATTTTCCCCGGAGTGCATATTTGTTAATTTTTTAAAGAATTTTTGGCACTATTCAATGTTCAGGCCTTTGAAAATAATATATTATCAATGTGGTGATTCAAGAATGAAATCGACATTTTGCAAATTTACCTCGTAAACTCTCGTCGAGATAGTTTCTTTAAATAACAAAGAACCTACTTATACAACAAAAAAAAGAAAAATTATTCTGCTATGCTAATCGCGTAATACCAATGATTTGGTGATGGTAATTCAATTTATGGCCTTCGTCGTGTGATTAAGGTAGGGTGTGTATATATTGAAATTTAATGATGATTTATACCATCTTCAAAAATATCTTGAAGGTTGAGAATAATATAAATACATTTTAGTTCAGAGTTTCGATTTCCTTACGTGCCTCACCTTGGCGTATTTTGTTGTGCTTTGAATGCGTCCTCAATTGATTTATTACCCCTTCCGACTATCCATCGAACTTGAATGTCTGAGCAGTTGTATATATTTATTACTCGTCGAGATATTTGAATTTTAGAATTTATTGAGTGCCTTTCTTACAATCGATCCCGCATCCGGAATTTCATTGCGTTTCAAAGTAAATTTCAAGGGTACTGCATAGAGGCGGCCCAATTCCATCCCATGTAAGGGTGATTTCTGTTGCCAATTCGGTCGCATTTTAATTGGTTTTGAACAATGTCCGCGGCTCGGTGTTGTTCGCAATGCGATCCACTTTTTTCCAATATTTTGCCGTACAATGTTTTTAATTTCGAGGAATAGCATAGAAAAGCAATGAATTTGATAGATCACGTCAACATTTTTACAAATCAGGGTTTATACCCCTAATTTTGCCTCATTTCCCCGTGAATCTCGGATGAATTTGTCCGTCAGCGACGCGAGTGGCGACTTCTTTAAACCCACTTAAACGCGCGGTGGTTGGCAACGTATTTACAGGTCAATTTTAGGATCCTCTTTTGTAATATTCCTGGTATAGTTCATGGATCACTAATTGTAAGTAAATTACCGTGTTAGCTCAAAAACTAAGGTTTGATTGACTTGTCATATTCATTGCGATGATATGGCGCTTATGTGACATAATGCAAGAGTGAAAGATAGAGGGGAAAATGTCTTTGCCCGATAAAATGATACCAATGGCAGAAGAGGCATTTGGGTGATAAGAAATTGACAGTCGAAATTGGTGGTGTGTGGTTAAGTCAGCCTACATTGGATTTTGATGAGGATGCGGTGCCGTCTTCTTACCCTTACGGAATTACTTAAAACGCATTTAATATTGTATCTTTTTTGATAGTACGTAAATTTATGAAAGCTTACTTTTGATGGAATAATTCTAACTTTTCACTGTTTTTGAGGTATTTAACTTACCGCTGGTGGTACACTAGTCCATATTGACGTCTATTTAAGCGATAAGTAGCTAGAGGACTTGGCGGAAATACATATTATTTTGATTTAATCATTTACTCCCATTGGTAATTGTACCTATCCAATAATTGTAAAAAAAATATTTCTTTAAAAATTCAAAAGAAATTCAGAAAGAAGTTTGTTTCTGAGTTACCTCGTTCTGCTGTTGGCAGGAAAAAAAATTGCTATTGGAGTGCAAGGATAAAAGTTGAATGCATTAAATTTTACTATATTATAACTTCAATAGCGCCAATATTCTAAATGACGGCACCTTTTGTACTTGTTTTTTCCTGGCATGTTTGTCAGTGTACTTACAGTTATAGTAGCAGAGTATGAAAGATTCCTGCCATTTCGCACAAAATCAATGTGAAAACCTAAATGTAGTCTACAATACATTTATAAATTATAAAAAAAGGTATTATATCATTAAAAAAGAGCCCTGGCGTTGAATTACAGGAAATAATAAAATACAACACATAATTTATGAATTATAAATGGGGTATCTGAGATACCCCACGCGGTCGTTCACGCAAGTTTTCTTGGCACAGTTTCGGAAGGGTTTAAGTATACTTAAAAGGTCTTAGAGGCTATAATTGATTTCTCAATTTCGTCGTCATCAATGGTTTTGATATCAATCCTTTCTTTATTTCCGACGATCAGTTAAAGTGCTCATGAATACGACGGCAATCATGAGAGGAGTTTTGACCTTTCAAGAGTCTGTGCTCTCCTGAGATAATTGGGAGTCCTCAGTGAAACTGGTGGTGACGCACCGATAGCGTGCTTTGCGAAGTAAAAAGCTCGGTGATCGACACGAACCAGTGCATCTAACCTTGGGAGGTCGCGAGCGGATGCACTTGCAGTTTGTGTGCTTAATGCTGTCCTTATGAGGCCTCTTTGTCTCCTTCAAGTGCTAGATTAGACCACAGAGTAGCCTCCCTTCAAATTGTTGCCACATTGTTCAAACATTTTAACTGAGTAAATTCCAAAAAGGAAAAACCATTTGCCAAGTCGGAGCTTCCGAATCCGCGCCAGGTGTTCTGCCATTTGAAGTACCTAGGTTATTTTTTTACCTCGCGGAATTTTGATGGCTTTTGAGGACTAGGTTCGCTCATGATTGTTCGAAAGTTCGATTTACTCTGTTACGGTACGCCGCTGGCTAGTCCCTGGTTATTCCTTGAATAATTAACTAAATTTTTATTTTCGCCTTTGCTCTGTGTTCTCGTTACTTACAAATGTGATCGAGTGCTCACTGATCTCCTCTTTTAAGTTTATTTATCATAATATGATCATTTTCCTACGGTAAAGGTTGTTACACACTAAATTAACATAAAGTTTCATTGCAGGTAAATATTGTTTGTTTATAATTTATAATAACTGATTTCCTGGGTTCCTTCAAAAGATATTCACTCTTGTTTTGCACTTTTCTTTTACGATGCAGGAGTTTTCATGCATCGGTTTAATATTGCTGTCCGCCCGGGCGAATAGTGATGGTAGCGGGGCGCCGAGATGCCAATTTTCGATAAAAATGGGGCGAAGCTTTCCCGATCGTAACAAATGCCCGCCCTTGTGCGATGACCGTCTCCCGGTGGGTGGGAGTCGCTGCCAAGAACTGAAGAGTGCCCTACACTCTGTAGCTGCTTTTTATGTTCTCTTGCATTCGCAAAGTTTTAAAAAATATATTACCTTTTTTCTCCTAATTTTTTTCTTACATATATTCGTGGAGTGATGCTGGGCCTCCTCAAGTGACGTCACTGGTGATCGCGTGCGTCTCTGTGTTCCACGAGGTTTCCTCGCTGCTTTCTCTCCGTTTGATATCCTTTTTTTATTTGAGTAGCCCTTTTTACTTGCTGAGATAGCATAGTAATCAGAAAACGGAAGTAAAATCAAATATTAGTAGCCCTTTTTGCTTGTTGAGAAAGCCTAGTAATCAGATAACGAAAGTAAAAACAAATATTAGTGGCGATTGAAATAAAATGATTCGGAAAATCTCATTGTCGTTCCTCGTTGCCACCATTGTTTTTCATGTTCGTTGGTTTCAGGGTTTTCAGTGTAGTGCATAAAAGATAACCGGGTTTCGTGTATTACAGCTTACAATTCGCTTGATTAATTTTTTCTTCCTTTCTCGGAGGAATAATTTATCAACTTAACTTCCTGTCCCACGAGTTTCGGTCGAACCACGGTAGCATATCGGCTTTTCATAATTTTTTGAAAAGTGTTGCTTGCAATTGTGTTTGTAAAATAAAGAGACTCACTTTTTCTGGTTTTTCGAACCGAGACCAGCTTCGCGAACAATTCGCGGTGAAAAGTCAACAGATACTTTGACCCTTACGCAGATACTCCGGTGACGTCACGAACTCCTGCCGTGAGGATCACCGCTTCTCAGCTACGCCTCGCGCATCGGTCTGGCGTGGTTTCCCTGTTGTTTGCTCTCTTGTGAGCGTTTCCATCCTCCTGTGAACGGTTCTCTCTGAACGAGTTTTAAGAGCCGAAACTCTATTAACGCTACCTACTAATGATAAGTGGGTGACAAATTTTCGCGCTTTTTTGATGTTTTTAAATTATGAGAGAATGGCTGAATAAGAAAAACTTTCTTTTCCGTCTTAACTTCTCCTTTCATCTACCGAATCCTTTTAATGAATTAAGAGGTCGGAGTGAACGAACCCTTTCCCAATGTCAATATTTACCACCGAAGGAGTAGAAATGTGTTCATAAAAGGGGCACCGAAGCAGTGCGAGGGGTATATGTTATAGGTCGGTGACACTTGTCCACTGAAAATTTAAAACGACTGTGGTGGAAACGCAGAACAGAAAGGGTACCTTTTTGTTGGAGTGCTTTGTTTCCTTCTCCTTGCCCTCCTTCCCCCACATTTCACATAGATAATATGAAGAATATTTTTTTTGTATAAACCAATTCTCTCGCGTGCCACGGGAAAAAAGTGCGATGTTGGTGTCCATTTTTCATGAATTGTTGCACGACCAACCCAGATACCTCTATCTGTATCTAGGGGTCGCGGTTTGTAGTGGTTAATTCGTGGTAGTCAGACTCCTGACTTCCCACCCTATGGCTCCGGGTTTAAATCTCGTCGGGGGAGGAGGTTTTCACAGAGTGCCCGATCCCTGCTTGAGTACTAGTCGAGGGCACTGTAAGCACGGCACTCCGTCCGTCAGATGAGAAATAGGGTCGGTCCCATGGCGCCTATCTTTAAGAGGAGGCTAACGCCGACACAAGACCTCAGCTGTCGGTCGGCTCCTCCAAGTACAACATGATTGGGGGTCATGCTTTTTGTCGTCATTAAGTTCTGTTTCTTTCATTCGCTCGGGGAGAACTCCTTGCTCTCTGGGGGAAAGAGTCTCTTCTTAAATTGTACATCATATAAAACCACGCGAGACCTATACGAGCAGGGGAGGAGTTGCTGAGAAGCTGTCACCCGCTCGTTAGATGCGCTTTAAGTCGTCAAATGACTTGCGAAAGAGTAAGAGTGGTCGATTATTCGCCGCATATAGCTCGAAAATTAGGAGACGGATCGGTGAAAATTGGTCGATTGCAAACCGAGGAAAGGGCGACTGGGCGTTGCATTTTGAAGTTTCTCGTCGGCGACTGGCGAAGCCCCATTCGGTGCTTCTGCTTCAGTTTGACATTTAATGGGGTCGTTCACTCTGACCCGTAAACCTTAAGCAATGAAATATCGAGAGAATTAGGTGGACGAAAAGGCGAGGTATGAAAAATACTTTTTTTCAACATTCAGCCATTTTATCACGGATCACATTATAGAAATGATGAAAGTACTGCCCATTTTTCATCTTTTGTTAGCGTCGTAGTGTCATTTAAGTACTTCGGTTCATTGAATCGTTCAGAACTGCTCATTAAGGGTAACAGTTTCTGTTGGACTCGTTCACCAGTTCTATTTTTTTATCCATTGTGATTGAGTGGAAAGTAAAAATACTCCTATATTTCCGTTTTCCCATCCGCCGCCTACTTGTCGAGTTCTTCGCGACGAAAAAAAAATTAAACGTGCGCGAAATTTCACACTGTTATGATTACTCAGATGATAAACGAATTAGGCTGGGAGTCGCCAGAGTCACGGATGGTGCGCGTTAGGCTTAGTTTGCTTGAGCAATCGAGTGTAGATATCTTTCGGAGCGACACGGAGAACATCATATTCGAATCCCACTATATTTCCAGGTACGACAGAAACGATAGATTAAGAGAGAATTTTGCCGAGCGGATAGGTAAGGGAATTCGTTTTTCCCTCAAAAGACTTAAAAAAAATAAATTCCAGGTGGACCATCGATAGAGCATTCACTCATTATTTTTTAACTGCTGGTGTCCTAACACCCCCGTCACACACCTACTGTGGCGGCTTTCGGGGTAATATGTATATGATCTGTACATTTTCAAAGAAACTCTCCAACCTCCTTAAATGCGAAAATGTTTCCGCGTTTGACCTAGGTTTTGACTTTGGTCTCGCGTTGTCTTTCCTTCATGAAGCCGTTAATTCCTTTCGCTTGAATGATGATTTACGAGACGCTGGACTCCGTAACGCTGGATATGGGTAAAATATGGAGTTGGAGAGGAGTGAAGGCTGCGTCTGGCTCAGCCTTGCCGTAGAAGGGGACGGACGACAGAAGGTGAGTCTGTGAAAGATGAAAATCGTGTCTTTTGGGATTGAAGATTTCGTTGCGGCGTGATGTCAACGCGTCCTTAAGAATCCTCCGGACACCCTTATCGTGCTCGCAATGAGTGTAGAAATTGTATATTTTTTATCATAGGTACTTATGTAAGTATCACGAAGATGGGACGTGACCTCCTTTTTCCACCTCTCGCCACCCACCGCCCACGGGCCGCTGCATTGGCGGTTTGCGTCTCGTCTTATCACCCTTCCTGTAACGTACCCCACTCCCCATCGCCTTATGCGTGAGAACCGTGCAGCGTCAGCAGAAGGCAGCCTCTTGGGTGGCCGCGAGTTAGAAGATAGAGGAGATATCACGCGGAGAGGCGTGCTATGAGAACGGCCATCGGAGTTGCGTCCACGAAGAGCAGAGAGTGTGTTTGGCGGCTGTAGAGTGCGGATGTGCCCAATAAACCTGCTTGAGTAATGGAGTTTTTCCTTTAAACTAATCCTGCCTTTCCCTGATGCTATCGATATACTGAACCTTACATCTGGTGTCCGAAGTGGGGATCGATATGTATCAAGGGGCAGTACACGAGACGACCTAAGGCGAGATGGCGAGTCGGGTTAGTTTTGGCGGGCAAGAGGTGGACCTCCAACGGGTGATCGACGACTTTTCAGACAAACTTGAGCAGCTGGGTGCTGAGAACGAGCGTTTGAGAGCCGTCGTCGCCAGGGGAGAAGGGCCGGAGGTCGCTTCACCCGCGAGTGCAAAATTCACCCTCCTAAATTCCATAGAACCCTTCCATGGTCGCCCCGGCGATGACGTCGATGCCTACCTCGAGCGAGTCCAGCAGGTGGCGTCCCTGAGCGGATGGAGCGATGGGGAAACGCTCGCCGCCGCGCGGCTACGTCTGGGTGGGGAAGCCGCGGTGTACGAGCGCACGAGACTAGAATGTAAGACGGCGGCCACTTACTCGGCATGGAAGAACATCATCCTCGACCGCTATCATTCGAAAAAGACCGCTCGTTTCTACCGAGAGCTCCTAGCAGTCATTCACATGGAGCCGAAGGAGGACATCGAAGAGTTCGCGGATCGAGTCAGGCGGATCAACGCGCGGACGGCGGAAATCGGCGGAACTCCGGAGCGGATGGAGGCAATGAGATACGAGGCTGATCAGCGAGCCTTGGATGCATTCTTGAGGGGCCTTTCGGGCGAATTGGGCAGGCTATGCCGACTCGCTATGCCCGAGAGTTTCGACGCCGCCGTCGCGACGGCAGTGAGAATCCGGGAGGCTGAGAGGACGCCGCGTAATCCATCGCCCAGTCGTCGAGCGTTCCAGGTGACGGCTCGTGAGTGCTACAATTGCGGGCGCACTGGCCATTTCGCCCGTGAGTGTCGCAGCCAACGCCGTGGGAAGTGCTACAGCTGCGGCGTGGAGGGCCATTTTGCTCGTGAGTGCAGGAAGGGGTCATCGAGCCGGGCGGCCAATTTAAACGGCAAAGGGGTCGACCGTCCCGCCGGCGCCGACCCCTGGTAAAGGAAGTGCTGATTCCAGCCGTCCAGGTGAGTGCGGGAGTGAAGGACTTAGTCGTACGAGCGGTGGTTGAAGGGAAAATGTGCTCGTTTCTGTTAGACACTGGGGCCCAAGTGTCATTATTAGTGCGGGGATCGTGTAGAGGGAGCGGGATGAAGCCGTCACAATATCGCATCCGAGGCGTCGCGGGGCGGGTGCTGAAAAGTTATGGTGAGAAGCCGGTGTCTTTAGAACTAGGCGGTTATGTTTATCCAATCAATGTGCAAGTAGTTGAAACATTGGGCGGTTTTGAAGGGATTTTGGGGTTAGATTTTCTATGTAAATACGGATGTGTAATCAACCTTCCAGAAAGGGCAATGAAACTAGACGGGCGTGTAATTCCGCTGCACGGGGCTGATGGGGTAGAGAATGATCGTTCGGAAAAGACATTTAGTGCGTTCCGGATCACTACGGACAAGGACCATGCGGTAATTCTTTCAGATGAGGAGTACATACCGCCGCGGTCGGAAAAAAGGTTTCTAGTGACTGTACCACGCGCGGCGGTAGGGGGCGCAGAAATGGTTGTGATAGAACCCAGATTGATCGAAGTGGAAGGGTGCGCCGTTGCCCGGACCCTGAGTAGGGTGGATGAGGAAAACCGGGTAATAGTAATGATGTCTAATTGGAGTGACGAGGGAATTAGAATACGTCGAGGTACGACGATTGCCGCGGCAAACGGTGTGGAAATTAGTGAAGTTCCGGAAAGAGCAATTAGACGCGCGGAGAAGGACAAGTCGGGGTGGGATCTCACGGAAAAACTTGCACACCTTTCAGAGTCGGAAAGGAAACCTCTTCAGGAACTAATAGAAAGTTTTCGGGGACTATTTAGTGAAAAGGAATCCATCCCTGTTACTAATCTCGTCGAACATCATATTCCTACTGGTGACGCTCGTCCAATATACCGACGTCCGTATCGGATTCCTTTTCACCAGAAGCCCTTGGTTGAACAATTCGTCCAAGAGCAGTTAAAAACTGGGGTAATATCCCCTAGTTCCAGTCCTTGGGCGAGCCCAATTGTTATTGTTCCAAAAAAGTCTACCGATGGAAAGCCGGCGTACCGTTTTTGTGTAGACTTTAGGGCACTTAATGCTGTCACAATTCCTGACGTGTACCCGCTACCTAACATAGTAGAAACTTTGGATTATTTAGGGGGGTGTCGCTATTTCACTACTTTGGATATGACGAGTGGTTATCACCAGATACCCATGGCTAAAGACTCGCAGGAGAAAACCGCGTTTATTGTCGATAGTGGCCTGTATGAGTATAAACGCATGCCCTTCGGCCTTAGGAACGCGCCGGGAAGTTTTCAGCGGATGATGGACGGCGTACTTAGAGGCCTTAAGCCGGAACGTTGTCTCGTCTATTTAGACGATATTATCGTATTCAGTGACACAGTGGATGATCATGTTGTCCGGTTACGCTCTGTTTTCCAGCGGCTAAGTGACGCTGGGTTGTCGTTAAAAATGGAGAAATGCAATTTTGCGGAAAGCAGCGTGAAGTATTTGGGTCATGTGATAAGTGGTGAAGGGGTGCGACCGGAATCAGAAAAAATTCAAGCGGTGCGAGATTTTCCAACACCTACGAACGTCCGAGAGCTGCAGTCATTTCTCGGCCTGGCTAACTACTATCGGCGATTTGTAAAGGGATTCGCGTCGATTGCAAAGCCGCTCACAAATCTTCTTAAAAAGGGGAGGGCATTCGAGTGGGACGCTGAATGCGAGGCTGCTTTGAGTCAATTGAAATACTCTCTAACTTCCACCCCTGTGCTGGCATATCCTGATTTTCGGAAACCGTTCACGTTGTCTACCGATGCTAGTAATCACGCCCTCGGCGCCGTGTTATCACAAGAGATTGGTGGAGAAGAACATCCCGTCGCCTTTGCATCTCGTAGGCTTAATCAAGCGGAGCAAAATTATTCTGCCACTGAACGAGAATTACTCGCCGTCGTTTGGGCCGTAGGGTATTTCAGGTGTTACTTATATGGGCGAAAATTTAACATTATCACTGATCATGCGGCTCTTAAATGGTTATTTAGTCTGAAGGATCCTAATAGCCGGTTGATTCGTTGGACATTAAAATTGTCGGAATACGATTACGAGGTGTGTCATAAGCCGGGGAAATTGCATGGGAATGCCGATGGGTTGAGCCGCAAGGTAAGAAAAGTCGCTGCAGAGGAGGAACTGAATCTAAAGGAGGCGCAAGAAGCAGACGCAGAGTGCATCGGATGGATCGGGAAGAATAAGTTTGAATTTGCGGATGGCTTGCTGTGTCGAATTGAGGAAGGGGTGCACAAAGTAGTTGTTCCTGCTGGTTTGAGGAGGCAAATACTAACGCAGTGTCATGACCATAGGCTCGCTGGGCACATGGGTGTAAATTCCACGAAGTATCGCGTGGGCGGTCAGTATTGGTGGCCGGGATGGAAGAAAGACTGTACTGATTACGTCAGGGGGTGCGTGTCATGTCTACGTAGGTCGCCATATGGGAAGACAAAGGCGCCATTGCAGCCGCTGCCGGAGGCGGACCGACCATTCCAATTCATTGCACTAGACATCGTGGGGCCGCTCCCAAAAACGGAACGCGGAAATCGTTACGTATTATCCATCATAGATCATTTTTCACGGTATTTGGTGATGGCGCCCTTGGGGGATCAAACCGCGGAATCTGTGTCCGTTACTCTGGTGCGCGATTGGATACTTAAGTTCGGTGTCCCGGAAAAAATACTTTCCGATCAGGGTAGTAATTTTACCTCGGAACTCTTCCAGAATGTGTGTCGGTTGTTGGGCATAGAGAAGTTACAAACCTCCCCATTCCACCCCCAATGTAACGGCAGGGTCGAGAGAGTACACCGTACAATAGCTCAGATCATCTCCCACTATGTTAATTGCAAAAACAATGACTGGGATTTATGGGTAGGTTATGCAGTCTGTGCATACAATTCAAGCTGGCATAGAAGCGTACGTCGTTCCCCTCATGAAGTGATATTCGGGGAAAGGCTAAAGACCCCCTTTGAGTGCGTGAAAAACGCCCCTGTTTCCGTGGACGATTTTGTGTCCCAGCTACAAAATAGACTGCAAGTGATTTGGAAAGATTGTAAACGGAATAATCGCAGAGCCCATGAGGAACAAGCTAAAGGATTAAAAAACACTAAAAGGGGGAGAAATTATGTCGCGGGTGAGTATGTGTACTTGACGGACCCAGTTCTTAAACCGGGCAAAGTGCGAAAGTTTCACAGCCCCTGGAAAGGACCGTATAGGGTGATAGAAGTACTTTCCCCCTCCAATTTAAAATTGCAGCTTCAGCATAGGACTGTGATCGTACATAAGGATCGAGTGAAACCCCACCCTAGTCATCTTTCGATTCCTCCCCCACCCCACGGAGAAAGACGGCGTGGCAGACCGAGAAAGGCCGTATCCGATAGTGAATGGGAGGAATGCATTGGCGAAATTCCGTTTGCGTGTGCTGATCGAGCGTGCAAAAAACAAAAGCGAGAAGCTGACTGTATTTTCCGCCCTGAGGTGTTTAGAAGGGGGAGGGGAAGACCAAGGAAAAATTTACCTTATATGACTAATTCCACATGTCCTCCTCAAGAATCGCCGAATACGCGAATTGAAGCCCCCCCTTCCCAAAGTGAGCCCTCCCCCACCCCTAGTGTTGGTGAAATCCCTCAAGTTTCCCCCCCTGAGTCCACTGTCTCTCGAGAGGAAGCATCAAGCCCAGGCTTGAATACGGAGTGTAACGAAGAATCGAGTGTTAACTCGGCGGCCGGCGAAGAAGAGTGTCAACAAACAGTGCGGCATCATCTGGGCGGTGAGCGTGAGATAGGCTGCATTCCTGCGAAGGTCGACACGCCGGCACTTCCGCGGAGACCCCCATATCATCTCCGCCCTCGACCGCGACGGCAGGACGTCTCGCCGCCAGCTGGAGAAGACGTCATTGACGAGAAGACGCCCTTACCCTCCCCTGCGCCCCCCGACGAGGTCCCAGTGGGTGTGAGTGGTCCCCGTGTCTACGACTTACGGCCGAGACGAGAAAAGTAATTCAAAGGCCAGTGATTGTAGCGTGAAATGTTCAGAGTGTGTGACTGATTTAAAATAAAACTGTTTGCCCTTCCCAACCCCCTTGCCCCGAAGAGCTTTTTCGTGGCTGTCAGAGATCCTGAGAAAAGTGAAGAAATTTTTATTGTGTATCGCGTAGAGTAAATGAAAGTGAGGAGAAGTGAAGTGAGAGAGAGAAAGGCGCGTGAAATATTTGAATGATTTGTTTTCTTCCCAATTCTTTCTTTCACGGTGGCGTTTGAAGTGTACTTTCATAGTTTGGTTTGTGCTTTTATTGTTGATGTACTGAATTTGTTGATTTGTGTAATGGTAGAATTGTAATTATTATTCCACGATGGTTTTGATCACGTTTATTTTTTATTGTCTCTCAGAATTTATTTTTGTGTAAACATTATTCCTTGAATGCTATGTTTTTTCTTTTATTTTGGGGACATGATTTACCATTACTGAGTGTTAATTTTTTTTTTCTTTTGTATCGTGTGGGTAATCCCAATTGCTTGGATGTTTTTGGTTCTTTGGTATATATTGTCACTTATTAAGCATTTTTTCAGTTTCCGGCCATCCCCATTTAATCGGGGGATTAAATGTTGTTTGGAGGGAGGGTGATGTAAGTATCACGAAGATGGGACGTGACCTCCTTTTTCCACCTCTCGCCACCCACCGCCCACGGGCCGCTGCATTGGCGGTTTGCGTCTCGTCTTATCACCCTTCCTGTAACGTACCCCACTCCCCATCGCCTTATGCGTGAGAACCGTGCAGCGTCAGCAGAAGGCAGCCTCTTGGGTGGCCGCGAGTTAGAAGATAGAGGAGATATCACGCGGAGAGGCGTGCTATGAGAACGGCCATCGGAGTTGCGTCCACGAAGAGCAGAGAGTGTGTTTGGCGGCTGTAGAGTGCGGATGTGCCCAATAAACCTGCTTGAGTAATGGAGTTTTTCCTTTAAACTAATCCTGCCTTTCCCTGATGCTATCGATATACTGAACCTTACACTTAAACATTTTCCGGTGAGCATTAGCGTAAAATACTCCGTTCGTAGGTTGGGAAGTTATGCCGTTTTCATTTTCCATTTCAACCTTTTAAAATATAAAAAATGCTCAAAAAATCATGTCGTTTTATTCAACAACTAAGACACTTGTCGTTCATATAATAATAATCAATGCACTGAGAATCAATTTTCTCATAAAGTGAAAGGATATAATTCCGGTGTCTAACCTAGGCTTATATGGCCCATTAAACCCCTAAACTCCTTTTATTTGGTGGTAAACGAGGGCACCGAATTGATTCCTGTAATACTTTTTTACTTTAGCTCCTAGTTGGTGAGGTACTTATGGTATTTTATGGTACTGATTCCTCTACGAACTATCGTACACTGCCTACCTTAACTACCTTACCTACTACCCAAACCTTCGACCTGAAGACGCTGACTGCAATGTCAGCGAAACTGTTGTCACCAAAACACAAAGGACGCGGTGAAAACCCGAAGAAAATGCAGAGATCATAAACTCATAGTTTTTAGGGAGGTAAATAATAGTTGTGGCAGTAATATTACCGAAGTATTTTGGCGAAGAATTCCTGTCATTGACGCGAAGAGTTAATGATCCGGAGTTCCACTCAATATTTAGGTTATTTTTTCTACTTTCTCAATTTGTATGCCATTATTGTTACCTTTTCAAGAAGGAACTTCTGATTAGTGAAGTGTCTGTTTGAATCATTCGAGTCTTCTGCTTTTCCTGACTGTTGTTCATCGATTTTTTTTGCAAAGGTTCATTTCTCCTATTCGTGATTGACTTTGACTCTCACCTGTTCAAATGTTTACGTTGTATACAGAGAGAAAGCAGATTTCGCGTGGTAATGGGTAGGGGAGACCGGAGCACGTTTGTTCATGCGGTGCGTTTACACTGATGTTCAAAATCCATCGGGTAGAGCGCATTACAAGTTAATAATCTCGAGGATCATTCCTGTCGAGATTTTTCCAAAATTTCAACGCTCTACTAGCTATAGTGTCTTATTTTGAACAGATTTCCAGTTTTCAGCCAATAAATTAAATGTTGTAGTACATTTACCGGTGTTGTTTGTATTTAAGTCATGACAGTTTTCAACTAAGAAAATAAATATTTAATTTCATTCATCGGTGTTAATATTAAAGTCATGTCTTAATACGCCCTGATTCATAGTCATTGTTGTGGGCATTACCTAGGTCTCTCCTGGCTGGAGCACAGCTAGTGGTCCTCTTTGATGTGCAGTTTATAAACTTAACTTCGGGGGAGGTGACGCTTATGAATCTCTGACGAGGGGAGGTCTGATAGAGTTATTCAAAGAAAAGACCGAGTAATCCCGTAGTGAACGGTTCAGTGAGGTTTCCGGTGCTATGTTGTTACGTCAAGCAGCGAATGATCACCCCGGTGAGCTGCGTGAATTAACATGGTTTGCTGCAGCGGCAGAATTGGTGAAATTGCGTTGAATAAAGTTATTATGCTAAATCTCATCATGCCGTATAACAGCATCGTGAAACATTTGTACAGGCCGATGATAGTTCCCACTTAAGATTAAGGGGAAAGCGTAAAAAATCAACATCATAAAATCCTTTAATCGGATATTTCAGCAGTGTTATTTTATTGCCGATATCTTAGGGTTATTCTTCTTCATATAGGGTATTATTCCAATTATCTTAGTACAGCAAATTTTGGTTTCGCTAGTGGTAGGTTGCGTCGTCATCATGACGGCGTTGAGGTTCTCCCATTCCATACCCTTCCTCCTCCATCCTAACCCTGGAGGCGTCGTCGGGCTTTCGTCGTGGTGGCGCCTTCTATCCCTTGTCCCCTCCTCTGTCCTCCCTCCCTTATCCGGGCATATGGGCGTATAAGTCTCGGACTTAGTTTCCGGACGGGAGAGGTGTATCCCCGCGGGCCCACAAATTTTAAAGCTACACAAAATTTTTTATTCAAGCATCGTAACAGAAATTAGTTGCAAAGTTCTTTTCATACTTCATTTTCACATAGTTCCATTCTCAGTATTCGATATTTTGAACCCGATATCGACGTGGAACCTGCTATCTCTGCAGTATTAACATATATTTTCGGACCGATATTTAATGCCGACATTTTTACGCCTCGAAATATATACATCAGGACTGCGCGGTGTACTCTCTTCCGCGCACTTCTGTAGGTAATACACGTACATTTTGCACCTAAAGTTAAGGGCGAAAAAAAGAGCCTGACGTCTAGAATTAGTTTTACCCCCTGCAAAATATGTGCGCATACAGAAGTTAACACGTAAAAAATACAAAAAGTCAACATCTTGAACACGATAAAATGAGTTTTTTCCCTTTTCCTAAAGTCTATATTTAATATTGAATCAGTAGCTTGGAGTGTAGGTCTTGAAAAAATAAAACAGTTTTTGACGACGTTTGTATATTTTTATACCTTAATCAGGGCTTGAAATGAAAATGAGTGTATAATTTTGATGTATCTACAAAATTATGGGTTTTATCAATGTTTTTTTTACATTAAAAGCATTGCAACAATTCAATATTCTTTCAATTTATTGTATAGAAGCAGTGTTATAACCCTTTATTTTGTTTATGTATCAAAATTATGTACTCATTCTCATTTCAAGCCCTGATGAAGATTTAAAAATAAAACGAAGCATCGCAAAAATGATTACAGTTTCTTCGAGACTTACTTTTTAAGATGCCGATTTAATATCCTAACTAGGTACCTAAAAAGTGCTCCGGTTTCCCTCGGGGATGGAGGAGTGATTGGGAAGCAGGTGTGGACTTTGTGTCGCAGGCAGGGAAGTCGCTTTTTTCTGCGTGTCTTTGCGTGGTCTTTGGGGTGTGGGGACACCCTTTCCATCCTCGCCGTTTCCGCCCTACGCATGTGACTCATGTCACTTTTCGCTCCGTGGCGTTGACCTCTTCCCCTTATTGGGTGCGCCCTCCAATAACGGCGGGATTTGGAAGGTGGGGCTACGCAAATTCGAGGGAGAACGCACAATCGTTCGGCTCTGTCTGCCCTCCCCCGCGGAGTCGCTGTTAGAGGCGGGCGAACGACTCTGCGATTGATATCGTCATGATGTGAACATACTTGGTGGGCCATCGTGCATGTCGAGTGCATTGTGACGTACGCGTCGTCCTGCCTGACGATTACTAGATTCCATTTTCACCTAGGTTCTAGTACGAATTTTAGTAGTAAAATTGTCTTCATGCATTTTTACGACTTTAATGTTGTTTATGTACCATTTTAACCGTGTAAACCTTAAAAATTATAGTTGTCAAATACAATATAAATGAGTTTGAGTGAATTGAAATGGACAATACTTCTCTATTAGCTGAGAAATCGTCCACAGTTGGTGATTCCATAGATGGTTTGATGTGTATATGTACTGCTGAGAGGACACATTGGCTATTTAGAAATATTTCGCAGTTATGATTTCATTGTACTATTCTTGAATGAATATTTGACGTAACGTCATCGTTCCAAACATTTACGTTAGTTCCATAACTATTTAGTATTTATCGTATTTTTCATTCTGTATGTCATTGGAGTAATTAATTTGCTTTCTCTTTTCAGGTAAGTGTAGTCCATGGCCCTTGACTAGTGGTTGCGAAGTCCCTCTGCTGTGGAGTCAAGTCAGTGAGTAAAAACTGGTATCGCCAAATGAGAGGCAAACAAATTTTATGGTGAAAGAAAACAATCTTCGAGAAATTTATCGTTCTTTCACTGAAATTTGTCTGGTGAAGAAAGGATTGGTGAGACGGGATGACTTCAAAGTGGCCTAATGATTTTGAAGTGATGTGGAATATTGATTGGTGGAAATGTGTGATTCAATATCTGCAAGAGAAACGTTTGAGAAGAGTTCTGTTGAATTTAATCTTTGTTTTATGGTTAAATTTGCTGCCGTTTGTTATCATTGACCCTATGCTTTGTTCGCACATAGCTGAAGTCGTGATTGTTCACCATTGAAAAATGTTCTTTCGATAAGTCAATAGATACATTTCATTCATCTGAAAGGAAGTTGAAACTCCATCTGTCACTGAGATAAAGCCTGTTTGTGTATTACTCCGTGCAGCTGTGCCGAGCTGGTCGAATCTTGATGTGTGACGTGTGTTTATTTATCGATTTTATTTCGCCTTCGTGTAAGGCATCAACTAGTTCAATGAGCCTTTGGTATAATAACATATCGCGATAGTAATATTTTTGGGGCTGGTGTTTTAGTCACACCTGCGCTCTTATCAACTTGCTTAACGGCTGCGATATTGCCAATCGATACCAATTGTAAGCTGACCCTCATTATTCGCTGGGGTATCGAATTTAAAAAAAGTATATGTTCAGTAATGCTCCCACACTGCGATCATTCTCATTTATTTATGATTATTACTATATTAGCGCCTGATTATCACCGAGTGATAGTATTAACGGTATTAACGAACCTTCCTGCGGTTTTTCCCCTTCTTAAAAGAATCCCGTAAGTTTCGTGGCTTGTTCCGGTTTTATTCAACGTCCTCTTGAATAATATGCACCAGATGACGGGGGAAAAGAATTATTTTATGGCCATATCGGTTCTCTGTGACGTTTTTTTAGATGCTGCGCATCTGGGGAAATTGTGATTGCGGTTATAATTCGACTTTGGAAGCACTATCGCTTTTCGGCGAAGCCGATCATTGGGATAGAAATTATTTTCCTGTCGATGAAAATGTGTCGCTGATCACGAATTAACTCGGTGGTTTTACTGTTTTTTCCGTGTAGTTAGTATCTGTCCCGAGTTTGAGGTACGATCTATGCATCTTTCTCTAGCGTGTATTGTTGTGTCCAATGAAATTTTATTTCATTACTTTGTGAAAACTGGTTCTGGCTTCACCAAACAAGCGAGTAACGCATTTCATGTTCCAAAAATTACAAAGACTTTTGTTGGGTCATTGCCCCCAATCTTTCGCATTTGATTGGCGCACGAGGCCAATTCTGTGCACTTTAATCGCCGCACCTTCATTCATCAGACAGGAAACGTGCATGCATACATTATTCTCTTCGTTTCCGCGAATGTTAAACGGATTTTTATCCTTGAAAAATGTAGGTCGCCTCTGCCCTTCCTCCCCTCCTTCCCTATCCGATGGAATTCGTAGCAGATAGCCGGTTAGGGGAATTGAAATACGATTCAACTCTGATCGCGATAGATCAGCCGTGGAAAGTATGTTTCTTTCGTCCATATATTTCCCATTTCTAGAATATTTCGTTTACATTTTTTTGCTTGCCAAGAGCTCTACTTCTTCGTATCACAAGCTTAGCCACGCGTCACAACTTGTTCATGTGATAAGATTTTTTTTAATGTTCTGATAGTATTTACATTTTACTGCGATACGAAAATTCATCCTTGGGTTCATGATGATGATGTTATGGCCCAATTTTTATCCTTGCCCGTGTCTTAGGGATCCTTGAAACTTGCGTCGCGAGAAGGCGTTTCTGTAGGTGTCCCTGTCTAGATAATACTTACTATTTTATCATTCTCTATAAAATTGTGGTCAATCAACGTGAGGAATAGGTTCGCGTTAAGTGTCTCGAATAATCTCATAGCGCAGTAACAATCTGCTACTTTTGCTCCAAAAAGTTTTTTATAAATCTCTTTTGTTATATTTGTTCTTATTTCATCATCAATGTCCTACAGTCCTCGGATTAGATCGACGCAGTTCCTATCTGAACTGTACTAACTCCTATATGAGATTATTTATCATGTATGTGCTTTTTTTATCCTTCATGACGAGAAACATAGATCTTATAGAAGGCCTTCCTCAATCGTTCATTCCGTTCCAATGATTATCTTGATCATCGCTGACCATCGTATTTCATGACTTATACTATTATTTTCCCATCTTCTCTTTATTTTCTGGGAGAGACTTCTTCAACTCTTCTTGGGACTCCATCATAACTCACCTTGTGGGCTGGTCGCTTTCATTTTCATCATTCTTTTAGATAGCTCCGCATTTGGAATGCCTTGGCCCTTGACTTCTTTGTTTTTGCTGTCATCGTCCATGCCTTGCAAACCCATTCTTCCAGCGATTCAAACCCTATGGCTGGTTTGGGTTGGTGAGGGTAGAGCCCACCTAAATCTAAGCCAGTGGCGTGTGAATTTCACACATTCAAGAGTAGGGCCAGTTCCTTTCCCTGAGCCACCACGCAGTTCATGTTTATGGGTGTCCGAAATCATGGATTTGAAAGCTGTCAAGCGTCCATTCGCCCTACGTTCTTCCTAGTGGGCCACCAATCACTACAAATGAATTAATATACTGCATATGTAGGTTATGGAGAAATTATTCCTATTACTTCTACGCTTGTATTCCATGTACGATCTCGTTAAGGTAACGCGATAGGCTAGCCAGGGAATTCGCTTCAATAACTCTGGTGAGCTTTGAATCCCGTTTCCTCTGTAACAAAGTGATCATGCCCGCCGACTGGTCGTCCAACAGCGCTTCCGGAAGTGGTCGGCAGCGTTTTCCTGGGGATTGTGTGTGCTGTCGTCTGTGAAGTTCTCCGACTTTCATGCAGCCGGAGTTATAACACAAAACTCTCCGTGGTCGAGTGGCTTGGGTGAAGGAACTTCGCGAGGAAGATGTTATTTACGGCTCTGAATCTCTGAAATTCCCTCTCTCTCGTGGCGCCCTTTTCAAGTGAGGTGGTTCTCTCCGTCTCTAGACGGTCAAGCAAGACTACTTATCCACGCCCCTCGGCGCTGGTACGTGCGTTTCGCTTCCATTCTTAATAGCCGGAGACCTCTCTCTCTCTCTGTGCCGACGACCGTCGGGCATTGTCCGGGAGCGTAGACGCGGAAAATCGAAGCTCTTCGGCTATGCCGCATACGCACCGCCCTGTCGCCGAATTTTCCTGCTCCCTCCTTCACCACCCGAATTGATGTTCCGAGGGGATTGTCTGGAGGGGTTGATGTCTGCCGAGGGTATTGTCTCGGGCGGGTTTATGGCGGCCGCAGCCAGTTGAAGCTGAACCACTCCCATCCGTTCGGAACTCCTATCTTGAAGGCAAGGGTAATTTTGTAGGGCATTCATGGTGGGTAATCAAAGTTTGTTATTTCCCCTGAAATTTTATTTTAAACTCGCACAGCGCGTTTCACCATTCCATGGCATATTCTTTGGGCTGGTTTGACGCAGCTCTCCACTCAATTCTCCGTTCAGCTAATCTTTTAACACCTACCTTCGTATTTCTTCTTTTTCACAGCCTTCCTTACCTGCTCCATATATTTATTCGAGGTCTTCCTTTTACATGATTAAAACACAAATGGTAATTTCCACACTATTTAATTTAACATCCAACCAACGACCATGGTTTCAACACTTTGTGTCATTTTCAATGTCATTGAAAATGAAAAAAAGTGTTGAAACTATGGTCGGTCGTTAAGTGTTAAATTAAATAGTGTGGAAATTACCATTTGTGTTTTTATCATGGATTTAGCAAACTTCCACAAAATCAGGCCTTAAACAATTTTATATCTTCCTTTTCTTTTCTTGCCACCCACTCGTCCCTCGACGATTTTCTTCATCAGGCTATCTTGCCTCAAGATATGGTTGGTTAAGTTGTTCCGCCTTCTTATCGAGGTTTACACGAGGCTTCTTCTCTTCTACTCACTAAGACTTCCTCGTTGCTCACTCCGTCGATCGATTTGATTATCATCATTCTTCTGTAGCACCACATTTCGAATGACTCCACCCTTGATTTCTCTGATAAAGTATAACCTCTATACCCTTATACAATATAACCAACGCCTGGAAGAGAGTGTTTAGAAATCCAACCAATCACGGCGCAGCAGCAAGGGTAAACGGCCAACAACACCGCGGCCGCGAGGAGGGAGAGCTATATATACATACACGGCAAAAACACCGAAAGCACCACTTCGACCTGAAGACGCCTGGTGGAATCCTGGCGAAACTGTTGTTACCTGTGACCATGTAACGCGGCGATAACCCGGAAAATGGAGATATCCACAAATTCTGTACGCCACGGAAGACTCCGAGACAACCTTGATTTCTCTGTTAATGTCATTGTCCATGCTTCGTTTTTGTGGAAGCATACTCCAACCGTAAGTTCTACCGTGAGCATAATCGGTGGAACCTGGAAACCAACAGAAATTTTTCACTGATCTGAATCGGAAAGAGGATCATTGGACGCTTGCGCGCTGAAGGATGGAGTCGCACGAGGAATTTTTAGCGTTTTAATGAAGAGAAAGGTCATTCATCGTGCTTTTTGGGCGAAATTTTATCTCTTTTCTTTGATCTTAATACGTGATGTGGGCATAAAGGGCTTATTTCATTAATTACTTCAGCATTTGCATTCGTGCTGCGAATGGGATATTAAAAGGGAGGACGAAAATAATAACGAAAAAAACATTTTTCTGGTATATTTGTGTCCCGTAATGATGTCATTAATTTTATTGATTACCGTGTCGTGCCTCAGACTTAGATGTAAATATTAGAGATCGAAAAAAAATAATAGTTAAATTTCTCTTTGTTACTTTCTAATTATATTAAAGTAGGTGTTTGATCCACTATTATGACATTCAGTTGGAGTTTTGTTTTCGATTCAGAAGAATGATTCCACTGCTACATTCATTTATCTCGTGGCTGAGCTTAAAGCTACCGCGTGCGTCCACCGGGTAGCGGATGGAGGGTCGATCTGATCCTGACTTCAATGGATAAACGCATGAGCAATCAGAACGAACGCCTGATCTCTTTTACTGACATTTATGGGAGCGGAATTCGAAAATCACTCTCGTTTTTATTTACTTTAGGTGAGAACTTGCCCGCTGCTTGAATCCATTTTTATGAATGGGGTGATATATCTATAGTCAGCCCGTATTTCAATGGGGTTTTTTCATACTCCCTTTTCCGCACGTATTCCCTCATTAAATAATTCGAAAGGGATCCTGGGAAATCGATTAAAGAGTGAGTGTGGGAACCATCCTAGCACCAAAATAAACTTCGCGTCGTGTTATCAATGAATTGAAGTTAAATAGAGAACAAATAGGTAGAATGTTACCAATTATTATTTCATAAATGATTCTAAAAAAACCTTGGTCAGTATTTTTAATTTTAGATTTTTTAAAATTTTCTTATTTTGAAGTCATACACTAGAAGGTAACCGAAAGAATCGATAAATATCCTGATGACATTACTGGTAGCGTTAATTACGTAATCAAATTTCTGTCTTATGTGATTAAAAGTGGGTATTTATTTCCATTTTGGAAGATCGTTTTCACTGAGTCAATGAGAGAAAAGTTCAAAATGAAAATTCATTTACGTGTGGTCATGAATTATACCTGTTACTTGGTTGCGGATCGGTCTCCCATGGTTAAGCATGATATTTGGTGCTTGTTTTTTATATGGGAATCCGCGGATAAAAATTTGTCGATCGTCATCTGGTGACGGAAGTTTAATCCCTAGATGCCGCCATCGTCGGGCGATAAGTTCTCGAACCCACGTCAAATTTTTCGTCGCGTGACGCTCGTTTATCTCATTACAGAAATTTATTTTGGTGTACGAGTGCCGGTTTCAACATTTCGTTTGTATCGAAACAGTCACGAATGAGGAAATGCGCCCTATATAAATGCTCCCAATTCGGATATGGGCTCGCACCGTGTATATAAACGAGCAATGCCTGCTTTTTGGGTGTTTTTGTTGAGATTTTCTATCGACCTATCTAAACGAATTTTTTATCATATTGTATTAATGTATTAACGCTTAATGAAATCCGTGAATTCAAAGTATCGCGGAAAGTAAAGAAAAGCTTTAAAATGTGTAGTCTGTGGAATTATATTTGTATTTGCTTTGGATTTCCCTCTGGTTTATGAAAAAATGAGAAATTTAATGGTTCCAAGAATATACATTTCAGTATTCAAGGTTCTGTGGGTGTCTTGCGCGTAGGTAAATATATGATTGCGAGTTATCCTTGAAAATTTTGAAACTTGTGGAAAAAGGCCCATGCGTGCGCGTTTTGTATTAGTGCGTGTAATACTTGGAAAATTTGGGTACTCACCAGGGAAGAGAAGTATCAGGACTTTCTGTTTTATTTGATAACTTTTTTCATTTCGTGCTATGTAATACTGACGTTGGGGTTTCATTGTTGGCCTCTGCTTTTGCTTTTTCTGCCACCTTGAGCGATCTTGTAGATATCTACTCGGAGTTTACAACGACTACCTTCCCACATCCTGTAGTCGTTCCTTATTCATGAAGCCGTCTTTAAAATGAGGTGGGACTTCATCCTGGTGGGGGATCGGGTTGGTGAGGTGGCTTGAATGACTTCCCACCCAGAAGGTCCGGATACTATTCTCGGCGGTGGCAAAGATGTTTCAGTGACAGCCCTGATTCTCCGCGTGAGTGCGTAGTGGAGGGCACTTCAAGTACAGCTCTCCGTCCATCGGATGGGACGTCAACCCTGTTAGTGTGGCAGGCCGATATATCGGCATTTGCTTCTCAGCAAGAAAGTGCCACGAGGCGAAATATGGGCTTTGAGGCACTGAATCGTTCAAATTGAAAGTTATCCAGCAGCTGAATTCTCGAATGAAAATCTGGATTAAATGCAGTTAAAAATTGATATAACAACAGTAAAATAAAAAGAGCTTGTTGATGTACCAAAAAATGGCATAACAAATTTTTTTATCGAAGATGTTGCGTTTAATTTAAATACCTTTGTCATTTCTCACCAGTGCCACTCCAAGCAGGTGGCACTTGAGAGGGTTAAGAGCAGGCTAATGCCGACGCCGGGTTTCTCTCAACCCTTTCTACTCCACCTTCCCCTATGGTGCAAATGACCTTAGCTGTCGGACGCCTCCTCCAAATACCACATCATAACTTCATCCTGGAGTAGCGAGCGTCCGTCAGTCAGTTCCTGCTTTTGTGCGGGACATCACTGCCGCCTCATCCGCACGGAGCGAGCGATCGTCGACCTGCCGCTCCCTCTTACAACTTCGCTACTCTCCCCACTTCCCCCGTAGGCTTAAGCGCCCCTCTTACTCCCAGAATGGAGGAAGTCAATAAGAATTAAGGTCGCACGAAATAGCGCCGTCGAAATGGGCCGACGACGACTTTAAACCCGCGTGTCAGTTAGGCATAGACCTCGTTTCGCGTAAACAGTGGAATTTC
Organism: Ischnura elegans; assembly: GCF_921293095.1. NCBI lineage: Eukaryota > Metazoa > Arthropoda > Insecta > Odonata > Coenagrionidae > Ischnura > Ischnura elegans. The sequence goes on along the minus strand of NC_060248.1, from coordinate 113,885,560 downwards.
CGCCCCAAGGGACGCGACTTTTCTAAGGAAAGTACCTACTTCTCTTGCTTTCGCCTCCGCGCGATAGCCTGTGATGAAGCACTTAACGGTGATATCGAAGTGTCGAATATAAAATCGAAACATCTCGATGGGAACGTGCGTTATTTTGGCTCCTTTCCCACTATTATTCTATTGTGATATTATACTAAGAAAGCTCCGCGATTCGTCAAAAACTGCTGCGGGCTCACAGAAAGCGTTACGCAGATGTTAAACGAATTAGGTCGGGAACCGTTAGAGACTTGAGGCTACGCGCTAGGCTTCCATTGCATGAGTAATTGAGAATGGATTTCTTTAATAGCGACACGGAGAACATCATATTAGAATCCCACTACATTTCCAGGTCTGACAGACGATAAATGAAGAGAGGTATTTTGCCGAACAGATAGGTATGGGAATTCGGTTTTAGAGCTTTTCCATTTATGTGTAAACGGCTGGTGTCCGAACACCCAGTTCCCCACACGCCTATTGAGGCGGCTTGCAGGGTAGTATGCAATGTTTTGTCTATTGTGATAGAATTTGAGAATAAAGATACACGTATTTTTCAGTTATTCGATCTGTTGCCTGCCTATCGAGCTACTTCTCAACCCAGTCGACCTTAGCGAGGCCCCTTCAACTATTGCAAAGTTTCCTTCGATTTGTGTAAGTGCTTGTGAAGGGTTTCTGGTTGAGAGGCTGGGATTGGTCACTACTGCGAATCTTCCCGTTCCAGTAAACCAACAATGTGATTTGTTTCATGCCTGTGACGTGATTCCTAACGATTACGTTGGAGACTACTCTTGCGTTTCACATTTACTGCTTTCATAATTACTTCTTGATACCCTTTAGGTCACCCCCATTCAATGGAAAAAATGGAAATTTTATTCTGTCCGTCCGTGTTAACAATCCTTTTATCCTGCTGAAACAAACGTATCAATTGTTTTTCTTTTTCCTCATTATTTTGACTTAAAATTAAATTATTAATGCTAGCAGTAAATGTAAATGAGGTTTATTTTCTATCACAGTCTCTCTTTGAAATCCAATTCTCTAATCATTCTTTTTCGTTCCTACGCGAGTAGTGAATTCAGGCTGAAAATACGCTGTTGATTACGATGGTAACTTCCATAATAAAGGATAAAGCGGAATAATTACTTTTTTATGCTGCAATCTTGTGCTTTTACTAATAATGCGCCTTTCACTAGAACACATCGTTTATGAAATTAGGAAGCTCTGATAATTTTTTACCATTTCTTCATTTTATTAGGGACTTGGAAATTGCTGATACCTCTATCTAAAACCTCTCCTCCTGCCTCTCAACATGCCTGGCTCTGTTCCCGCATGCACTTATCTCTCATTAAGTTCTCGAAGTTGCATAAAATATTTGGCATTACTCTGAAAGTGTGCGTTCATCACTTCTAACTTCTTTTCGTAAAATTGTCCTTCGGTTTATACGCACACCCCAAGGAATGGATTGTCGGTTTGGATGTTTTTGTACAGCGTGATGGAGATCGATGGATATCTCATTTAGACTTATCGGTGGTACCCCGGCGATAATTGATCCGACTCTTCTATTTGTCTTCAGTCTAAATCGAGCGCTTGATTGCCTCGGTTAGGGTGATGTCGTTGCCGACTCATGAAAACACCTGTGCGTCGGGAAGTGCGAAAAAATGGCGAGGAAGTTTACTCTCGTCTTTCGCATACTTGCTCTAAAAAAACTGTTTGAAGTAGCCCTGGTGTGTCATCTGCATACAGCCTCTTCCAGGGAGTTTGGCATGTGTGTTTTTGGTAGCATTCTCTTCTCTGCTTGCTCTTCTTAATTTTTTTGTTACAATAATATACGATTGTTGTGAACTCTTTCGTCTAGGGTCCCGTTGGCTAAAAATGCCATTATTCCGAGCTTGATTTGCGCTGCATAAGTTCATCGATAACATGGTAACTGTGTCATTTAAGATAGCTATAAAATTATTCGGAAATATTTGGATTTGAGGTACTATTCAGTTCTAAATTAGTTCCAAATGTTGTTATCGAAATGTGTAAGGCTGTAATTTTCGCAGTTAAATGGAATGTACTTGTTTGATCCCATTAGCTCGTTCGAATTTTTTTTATGGACATTCCCTACACTCCATTCAATGCTATCAGATTTCTCCGTTCTACTGCGCAGTACTTTCTCGTACTTACTGCACGAAATCGTAAGTGACTACTTGACGTTTATATGCGATTGGTCTCATCGTCTTCCGTGCACCGCCAGAGAAGGAAAAATCTTCAGTGGTTTAGAGGTGATAATGTACTCGTTCGTATGCTGGTGGGTCAACTGCAGTTGGATAAGATTTTTTTTCGGTCAAGGAAGCATTTTAGTCGTCGATTTCTTCGTTCCTCTTCGCTTGCGCCTCTCGAAAGAGGCCGAACTAACCTTGGGTGCGCGGAGAACGTCCGACTATACTTGATTCTCGCAATCAGTGGCGGATTAAGCTGGAAATAAGGAGTGTGGGGAGGTGGTCTCCCCCATAGTTTACGGAAAAATTGTAAAGATGGCTAAGTTAAAGGTTCTTCTCTTATTAAAGGTTTTATTTCACCGGCTTAAAAACATAAAAAAATAATTGACGAATATCTGAAAGTCAATTTTGTACGTATATCAGACCTCAGACGAGTTATCGCTGAGAAGTATTGAATACCACCGTATGCGCGGCGTAAACTGTTTAAATACCCCCTGCCCCCGAAAAACTACGACTTTATTCCGCCCCTGTTGACTCTCCAGTTCAGAGCTGGCCCATGCATTCTCCACCTCGAGTCTCGAGTGCTAGTGGAGAGTAATCTCGCGAATTTTCATTAATTAGTAAGACTTGAAGAAAAATATTTCTCTCTATTGGAAATACTCGTAGAAGATTAAAATATCGTAACCTGAGCGTTGCATTGAGTCGTTAGTATCCTCTAGAGTATAATTCAAAATACCGGAATTTACTCTTTAATTGTGTTTACATTGAAATTTCATTTACAGGTGTTTGCCACGTGTGGGCAACTTTTGTTATCAATCGGACGTTTTCGACGGGTCCTAATTTTTCTGCTGCTTTTATCCGAAGGCAAAGCACTAGTTGCAAGGGCGTGAGTGTAGGGATGGATGATGTAGGGGAGTTAGCCACATTGTATCTGTGAATGACTGGCTCTACGATACATGAATACGTAAAAATGAATGAGTAAATTCATGAACCGAAAATATCTGTTCTAATGAGATTCATGAATTTGTACATATTCCGCTCCAGTGTGTCGAAATCGTTCATTCATTCACATATTAACTGGTACTTGTTAATGTATCGTGTAGCCAGTCCTTTACGTAATTGCATTTTAAATTCTCCATAAAACTATTACAATTGCTTATGATAGTAGGAAATACAGTTTTCATGTTATTAGAATATTTTAGTTTTATCATTGGAGAAAGGAGTGTGAATAATTCGACCATAAAATCGGCATTTAAAAGATCATTCTCGGAGGATTCATTATTTCTTTATAAGTACACGGCGATAAGGGTACCCTTCAGGATTTTGACTTGGTTTCTTAATGTGCAATAACTGTAGTTTTCGAAGGATTATCTATATTCGTTATAGATTACTTCTGTGAAATTTCATTCGTTTTTCTTCCACAGTCGCGGCCATTGTTTTAGTAGATAATTTAGCCCTACTTTTTTGTACAATCGCAATCTAAGAATTATTTTAAAGGAAATTAAAAAAGGAGTATTATGTTGTTCTTATGATTCTACGAATTCTTGGGCTGCTGTAGCCATATAGCCAATTCCTTTCCCTGAGTCACCTAACAATTCCCGAGTTTTATTTGTATATTCCATATTTTTATTCTCCCGGGATTTCGACTGGCACCCTTCGATGTGGAGTCAAGCGATCTACCCACTAAATCCCACTTCCCCTCTAAAAAATTGTATCCGAGACTAATTTTTCTTGTTTTACAAGAGTAACATAATGCAGGAAACATCATCAGCAAAAATGGAAAACTTCGAGTGAGCACATGTGTAGTTGCATCCAAACAATGGCTGCTAAGTTGCTAATATTTTCATTGAAATGGGTGGAATTTGTGGAGAAGGAGTTGGCGTGGCAGTTTCAAATGGATGGTGACCCGTTCTCTGGCGACGCGTCGGCGTTTTCTTTTCGTGGTCAGCGTGGTCGTCGTGTCCATTGCATGACGTAATGGAGAGCGCGTGAGTCGAATCCAAATTTTATATCGTAGGCGAGAGGAACGGATGGCCACGCCACATTATAGCTAGAGGTGACTTCCTACCTCTGGTGTCGTCTCAAGGGAGACCTTTTCGTCTTTCGTTAGTGAAGTTATACACCTACCTTTCAATCAATCTGAAAAAATGTGGCTAACAATACCTGGCTCATCCATAATAACAGTATTAATTAATGAAGAAAGGAAAGATCCCTCATGAATTCCACCGTTATCTTTTATTTTCTCAATCCATGTCCTAATTTACACCTCTATCCGCCTCTGATCTTGCCCACAAGGTCTTTTTTCGCACGTTAAGAATCACTACTGGTAATCCTGTAGTTTATTGCATCCCTCTGATGAAGATTTTTTTTATTCTACTCAGGAATTCATTTCTTTACTGTTTTAATGGAGTTCCATAAAGTATTGGCCGCTACAATCACTTTCAATTTTTGTATAATTGTTGCGACTGTTTGTTCTCGTTCCCTTTGATGGTATTTTGAGTGCTGACGTTAATGGTGCATGTTCGATTATACCGCGTAATCTACGAAGTGAGTGAATTTTTATAGCCTGGAAAATAAACAAATCTGAAAGCTAGCACATCTTCGCACAACCATTATTTAAAAACAACGTCTCTTTCTAAGCTTTTGTTATTCTTTTTGTATGTGTATTTCACAGTATCATTATGCTTAAATTATTCGGCTCATTTGTTGTAAACCCTTAAACGGTATCAAATTTCGTTGTGATATCAGAATATACGAGCTGGCTTTTATATGTGGGGGACATCCTGGTTTAATTCCTCCAGCGAAGGTGAATGTGCTTTTACTATTTTCACTTTATCCTTCGAGGTATGCACCACTTTCTCTTACTGATTTCTATCTTCTCGCCTGCGACGTATTTTCCAATGGGTATCCACTAAGTTCGTCTTGCATGTCTTCCGTCCATTCTGTTTTTATCGGGCTCGGATCGGCGTGGTAATAAGAGTGTATAAAGCGCTGGGTTACGAACCCAGTTACTCGCGCGGCTGTTAAAAGCCATTTATGGAGTCTTTGTTGTATCCTCGTTCAATACCTGCGCCGATTTTTTCGCATATTGTAAGAACTTTTATGTGTATACGAGGGGATAGAACTCGGCTCTGTTGTACCAAATTTTGTATTTTACGTGCCTATTTTGTATTTTACATGACCTGTTACGGTTCGAGCTTTACCGTCCGCTTTTGAAAACCAGTTTGTTAGTATAAGCACGCGGTGAGTGAGTGAGTTAGTGAGTATTGCCATTCTCTTCCTATTTTCCTGTCTCACGGAAAATTCATAGTGGTGATACTGTACACCATTTTAGGTGGTAAGAAGCCAAGGGGCACAAGTGATTTTTTTATTTACATTGTTAGGAACAGAAATTGGGCAATGGAAACAAACGACGGCAAAAATAGATATTTAGTAGTGCATTTGATTTTCTACTCGATGTCAGCACAGAACAGAGACTCACTCGAGAGTATCCCATGGCCACCAAGTTTTTGTATATTTCTTCCATCAGTTACTGTACCTAACTCTGTTAAGAAAAAAATCACTTGTACCCCCTGGCTTCTCATCCCCTCCTTTGTGTTCAAATGCGCTCTGCCAATCGCTTGCGACAGCGGTAAGCCCATTTTTCGAGAGCGATAAGGGGATCTTAATCTATCTTTCCATTCATCTCATGCTTATGAACCATTGCGATGCTCTGGTGATTAGGAGCTTGTGCGATTGGAATTATAATTCTGACTGAGGCCATTCCTTGTAAATCCATGGTTAATTAATTAAAGTGATTGCCTTTCTACCTCAAGATTAACATAACCGAATTGAGGTGATCTTACATCAGCATCTTGCATTGCCGTCGTCAGGAACAAGTGCACTTGCCTTCATATAGTATTCATTTTATCAGTGGGCTTTTTTTAATAAAATGATTCATTCCCCGTAAATTCTAATTCAATCTCGCCGGCATGAATGTTTTATCATAAGTTAAATGATCTACTCTCTATCATTGGTACACAAAAGCCTCGCAACTATAAGTATGAAGAATATATGGGCTCAACCAAGTCTTCGGTTCCCTAGCTACCTGTACGATGAAGGATTTTTGACATCAGATAAATTTTTTGTAAGTATTATGCTACAATTTCAAGATTTAAGTGACATGAGTATTAATGGAAGAGGAATGAACATTATAATAATTATTTAGATGAGCCAGGGAATCGATGACTCGGTCGAATCCATATATTCGTCACGCTAGCTGTGAGTTTTTTTTGTATTTCTGGTGGAGAAAGTATCATTTAATTTATGCTAGAACATTGATGTCGGTAGGATGAATGAGAATCACGGGGAAGGGAGTACTTTTGTTCAAAAGTCTATTCGTATCAGCCTTATTTGATCAAGCTGCGATGATGCGTTTAACGCCAGCAAAAGAGAAGATCCTATCAGATCCTGAGTCGATAAAAATAAATCCAGGAATCTATCAAATTTTGGATGCCAGATATCACCAGTTTTTATGTCTTTAGAGAGACATAAAGTGTTTGTTACAGTTCTTACGCTCAGATGGGTTTTTAGAGCTTTATCGCTTAATCTGTATGTATCATGAACTCAAGGAATTGAGTCGCGGCGGAAATGTGTAGCGCTTCTGAATAGTTATAGCCATTTTTATTGGATGATTTTTTTTCTTGTAGAGGAAATCAAACTGTCTTACTTCCTCACGACATAAACTTTCGAGGACATTGGAATTTATCCGAACACGTAAACTATTTGTATTCCGTATGAGTACTATTAATATATAATACTTTGAAGAAGGGGGAACTGCTTTAAAAAATCGGATTAAAGGGCGGAAAAAAGTTCATTTTTTAATCTGATCTCCTACCCGTTTTAAACTACTCCAGTGGGAGTTACTGTCCCTTCTGGAAATTATCCTATTGCATAACATTGTTGTGTCCGACGTCTGCGGGAATTCCATCCGATATTTAACCATTTGACGTGCTCATTCGTATCGTTCAAAATTGATCGCGAGTCATTTGCGTGAATCGAACGGCACCTCGGGCGGGCGCGGCCTGTATCGAATTATTCTTTATTCTCCCTGCGCCGTTAGTCTGACTGATTTTAATCAAAGTGCCGGTAACTAATGGAAACGGATCTATATCCGACTAGGTGAAGGGCATTCTTCCTTTGAATTGCTAATATCGGCTTCGGGGGAGCCTAATACATTCTGTAGACGGGATCCCTGGCCGGGGAAGGGGTCCGTCTGGTGGGTAATCCGGCTTGCTCCGATCGAAGGTCGTGTGGTTGACCTGAGCGCAAGAGCTCGGGTGTTGCGATGCGTAGTGATTTCACGCCGTGTGGTTGATGCACACGACGCACAGTGGGGCCGAACCCCACTTTCAGCGGATGAAAGTCCAAAAATGTAAGTTTGAATTGGTTTTTTTTCATATGTATTAGGTTTGGTTATGGGATGTTTGAACTGCATATGAGTATTTCACAGGTTGGTATGTATGCACCTGTCCGCAGAAATAAGTGTCAAAGTGAGAGAAGAGCTAAGCACTAGTCCCTTAGTGCATATCAAGTTAACGTTTCATATTAATTCAAGAATATCGTGCAAGGCATGCTCAGCCGCTCCTATCCCCTTCTTTTGTTCACGCAATACACATATTCAGTGAACTGTTATTCCGCGTGTTATTTGTTGCGCAGAATTCTTTTGAGTTTCGCATTTCTCTTTCATCTTATGGCGGGAATTATTCAAGTGATGCGTAATTGACAACGTCATCATGGCTAGCAAATAGAACAGTCGTTTCTTTTGTTGAATTACATGTGTTTTAAAGTAAAAATGGTTACCTCACTTTGCGCCATCAATAATCGAGGAAATTTGTCTAATATTTGTTTCATTGGCCGAATTTATTCTATGGTTCCGCTTGTTGACGCCTGAGAGGTTATATTCTGTCCGGCCTGGTCCAGCCCCATACTCGTCTTTCCAGCCAATGGCCGTTGCCATGGTGATTTAATAGTTTCCCAGCATTGAATCGATACACCAGTAATTATAGCATCTAATTGGGCTATGAATGTCTACTTTCAATTTATTTCTACAATTTAGAAATTGAGCTGATGTACCATAAAGGAAAAAAGCTTATAAATATGAATAGGTTTGAATATTTTTGAGGTTATGATATATAGATTTCAGCGTACGTGGCTGTTTGACGTGTTGATTTGGCATGGGGAGAGGGGGACTGCAATTGAGTTGTATCAACTCTAGCACCAGCTAATATTTACTTTTTCATTTAGTCTTCTCAATTACAGCCTTTGTTAAGTATCCTGCATTGGCTTTGTTTTTCCGTAATTCCCGTCAATTAATTAAATACGAATTGAAATTGTATAAAGATAAGCGAAAAATTTTACAGTGGCTGGAAGCTTGTGGTTGTGGATTTAATTTGGCGATAATTTTCTCTACTGGTCCCCTTCGAAAAGGTGACTGCCTTGAGCTTATTCCTACCGCGTATAAGTAGTTTTGTTTATCACGCATTATTTCGTTTAGTATCGGTACATCAGTGACGAATGGTTGCTTTCTCTACGAAAAAATAGATCCAGGTATTATTTATCATGTCTGTTATTGCCTACGGCGCCATTAATCTCCCTTGGCTGTTTACATCTCATTGCCTGCAAAAAATGAAGTTCTTTCATTAACTTGAAGCTTCTCCATGAACTCTTGACCATACTTAAGTAGAATATGAAGGGGTGTGACTTTTATAACTCAGAAAATTGAAAGTTTATCGCTTGGGGTGTGACTTTAGGCGATGGTATTACGAATGATTTGTCTTGGAAGATCGCTTTATTCATGGCACTGAAATGTGAAGTACTCGAAAGGAAAATGAAAAGAGATAGGATAACTAGGATCGGGAAGATACGTGGGCTGTTTAAAACATGCATAGACTGACACCATAACAAATACAGCATTTAGAAGTGACATATCTATATTATTGTCGCTGCGGAACGATTGATTCGAAAGGTCATGTCAGGAATTACGAAGGACGTTATGATCACCGTTTTTATATTGCTCGTTGAAGCATGACAAAGTGATTGAACAGACTCCCTCCGATATTGACAGGTACTCTAGTCCACCTGCTTATTATAATGTCTATCGTCCCCGACATTTGTGTGCCAGAGTCATTCTCAATGTCGAGTGTGAGAAAATCGTCGGTATTAGACGCTTATCTCACGCAAGAGATTAGCCAAGAGAATGTAGAACGACTCGCGGTCTGAAACTTGAGCGACGATGGAAATACGGCTGCAAACGCAGACCTGAAATCGCTGGCCATTTAAAGAATTCGGTGGATGGAAGGAGAAGATAAGTGCCGCGGATGAAATAAGACTACTAAGTTTCCTCCCACTTTTAACGAGTTAGTGACGTCATTTGAGTTCTGTATGATTTACTTATTGAGGGGTATAACCTCTAATTGACGGAAGGAATCGCTCATAAGCATGCGAACGACAACGCAACGCGCGAGGATCTTGCACATGATCAAGGGACAGCTAAGAACCGTTAACTCGCTCGGGGTGAGCTCGTGACGTCATCCACTTATCTGCGAAAGGGTTAAAGCTTTCGGTTTTTCGCCGCTAATATCTCTAGAAGTGGGCGACGGATCGAAAAACGGAACAGACAAGTCTCTGTATCTTTGAAATTATATCGCAATCGGCTATGAAAAAAGTTGGTGATGAAGCCCATTATAATGCGGAGGGAGACTAGAGTAGCTCTCCACGCCCCAATAACGACGGGAAAGCGTCATATGTTCCTACACCGCGTCCTATCTCAATGAACTCTTCGAGAACGGGTCAGCAGTCGCACATGACGCGATCAAATCTTGCCTCAATTTCTAGGAACAGAGGCGGCTCCCGTTTCAACGCCTCACTGTGTTCCATCCTCGCTGGCGCGATCACCAATCATCTGGAAATCTGTCTGACGAATATTTCTCGGGTTGTCAGCCAGGTTAATGCTTTTCAGGGGCGTAGCCAGGAATTAAGGCTTGGGGGGATGGGTTTAGGTGCAACTAATACCAGGGTGTGTGGGGGGTATGGTATACCCACCAGGATAATCGGTAGGTGAAGGATTAATAAATTGCGGAATTTTAAGATGAATGGTTAAAAATGGTGAGTTTTTTTTACGGCTTTCTGAAGGATATTTTATTAATCGTTACACTATTATATTAGTAATATCAATCCAATTAAGTAAAATGGATTAAACTTCAAAATTTCTCTGAGCTCTGGGGGGGGGGGATAAAGCGAGGGGGCTCTGGGGAGCCCCCTCGCTGCGCCACTGATGCTTTAATATAAGCCGACGTTTCGGGAGACGACTTGTCTCCCATCCTCAAGGCTGTGTTACTTTATGGAAGTCCAATTTCACACTGAACCGGATCAACCGCTTACCGAGGACAACAATGCGGCTCAGGTGTCTGTAGGTCTTTTGAAATTCTTCACCCTTATTCAACCCTTATGTTTTTTATACAGCTGATTATAGGTCTCCATGTATTGCTAAGGTGAAAGCCCGATTGAAATTTTTGGGATTGAGGCGGATCTGTATTGCTTCCTTAATCTTGCGGTCCCAGTAACTTTGTGCGTGGCAAAGGATTTTTGTATCTTCCCATCTAATAGCATGGTCTTAATTAATGCTATGTTCCCCCACGGCCGACTTTTCTGGTTACCTAATCTGAAAAAACGGCAAACGGTCGATCCGGTTCAGTGTGAAATTGGACTTCCATGAAGTAACACAGCCTTGAGAATGGAAGACAAGTCGTCTCCCGAAACGTCGGCTTTTATAAAAGCATTAACCTGGCTGAGAACCCGAGAAATATTCGTCTGGAGTATTCACCAGGAAAAATTAAAATCGTTTATCTGGAAATCTGGCTTGGAAAACTATGCGGTGCCCACTCTTCACTGCTCGTGGACATCAGCTGCCCTCTGCCGGCTCGCTGGTGTCACTGTCTCTCAGAGAGGCTCGTTTCCCTTTCCTCCCGTTGATACTCAATGACCCCTCGCTCCCTCCCTCCCCACCTCTCTCTTATGCGAGAACCCCCTCTCCTCCCGGAGCGCTTGACTGACCTTGGCCGCTAGAGGAGACGAATGGAAAGAAGTGGGAGATTGTGCCCGTCCCCTTCCTTTCTCCGTCGTTGGTGAAAATCGCTGCAATGTGTTCCCACCAGAGACCCCTCTCTTCCCTCCCCCTCCCATGACATGCCCCCCACGAATAGGGATGGGGGGCAGAGGGGGAGCGCGCCGTATTTGGTGATGCGTAGTACTACGCACATCTTTCCCCGCTGTTTTACGTTTCTGTACACGATCGCGTCATAAGGTATACTAATGCTTCTTATGATGTGAAGGCCGTGAAACAGTAACCTAACGATTAGTGCATTTAGCGGTGTTCATTTTCTCCTAGTACGATAGAGCTATATGTTTTTTATCGGTTCAAATACATTTTGAGAATCTTCGCAACGTTCGAGTCGATGCTAAGTTCTCATATTTTTTAAAAATAAATCCCATTTGCTATATCGATTGTGGGTCAGTTTTTTAAGTGCATTTATGAATCAAATGATCTATAACAATAATTCGTTTTTTAAATTTAGGATATAATTGATTATTTTCCCATTGCTTTAATACTCCCCCCTGCGGGTCCTCGCATTTTGGTGATGCGTAGTACTGGGCATCTCTCTCGCCGCTGCTTTTGCGTTTCTGAACACGATCGCGTCATAAGGTATGCTAATGCTTTCTGTGACATAAGTGGCTTGATTCCGTTCTGAATTATGGATAAATACCTGTTGGCCGTTTTCATTTTCTCCCAGGGCGACGGATCTCTCTAAATTTTTTTGAAGTCGGGTCAGCTACATTAGGCGAATCATATCAATGTTCAAGTCGATGCAAAGTTCTCATATTGCCCTGTACTTGTTGAATATTGTATTTATAATACTTTTATACTTCTGAATATTTATCGCTCTTTGTGTTTTATTTCTATTCCATTGAAGCCTCGAAGAAAGTTTTAAAAGTATTTTTTTGTCGTAATTGCGGAACAACGTCCCAGTAAAAGTAATTGCCTATCTATCCATTGTATGATGTGTGGCACGACAAATATTGCCATGTCTTATTTAACTAATAACCTATCTTTCTCCATACTTCGCGAACCGAAGCGTATATTTTAAATATCAATAACCTCAGGTTCAAAACTTCAAGGACGCATAAGGACCACGTATTAAAGTTAAATCTCAAATAATTTTTTTTCGACTGTTTAAATAAAAGCTGCTGCGTTATTACAAATAGATTTAAAGTCGTTCATACATGGGATGACTCGCTCAAATTTCACGAAATTCTCCAATTTTTGTGACCTCTAATTTTTTCTTAATGTATGCTAGACTCTTGATTTTCATTTCTCTCCTAAGTCACTTCATATGCTGAAGAAGAATCTCAGTGATTTGTACGTTGAAAGCTCTCGGGATTACCTGAATGTGTTTAGGAGGAATATGTATTATTTCAGAGGTTCAATTCGGATAATTGACGTTCCTACTGACCTCTGTCCCCTCCTTCTTGCTCCCTCGATCCCACCTTTACCTAATAGCCTCCCCTCCAATCTCTCTGTTCCCCATCGGTTGGTATGCATCGCGGCCACCTCTGCCGATTGAACATGCTTCTGGTGTGACATTTTTGTGGCTTCTCCGATATTCAGTCTTTCAGAGTGAATGATCAACCGCTGCCCAGTCTTGTTCGTCGGTGGAGAGTGTAAAGCCGACCATCGACCGATTTTGGTTCTTAATTAAATTGATAATTCAAGGGACACTAGGTTTCAACGGATATACATACGCACGATGATGAATTGATTCTTTCGCTGTTCTGGTTCAGCTCACCTTGTTTATATTTGCTCATTGAAAAGTTCAGTACTCCGTGTCTGTTTCAGTAACATTCCTTGAAATTTACTATGGTGTTCTTGCTTGCACGATTGCATCGGTGTTTCCAATTTTTTCTTATTATTACCTTTTTGTTCTGATGCTAGGCTCACTTGGTTAGGCTCTTTTTTATCACAAATGTGAGTGGGTGATTTCCTCTTCAATTTCGTAACTCTTGCCTATCATCACCCTTGTGTTAAATTAACTTATTTGAAGATGCGATCAGTTCTTTGCTTCAGTATGCGCCCCAATTAATGCTCTTGTCATTCATGCTAGTTGTTAGGAGTAAGAACGTACTGAAATCACTGTGGTGGGAAAAAATACAATACTCTTGCCTAGGCGCTAGGCCCCTCAAGGTTCACCCAAACTGGTCTCAGCATCTCCCTTGGTTTTTGTGTTTCATGCTCCTAGCGCTCACTGGATTTTGTTGCATGAAATTTGCGCAATCCATCGGAATATTGAATTTGAGGTTGTAAGTTGAGAAATAGCGAGAAAGGGAGATGGAATACATCATTCTACTGGTAGTATGGGGGGAAAAGAATCCTCCCGCTAGGGGTTTTTTGCTATTAGCTGATAAACTGCTATTCACCTGGATAATGAGCAAAAAATGATATTGTTATTGGATATCCACTTTGATTTGGATTGCAATCAAGCATGCGTACCTGAAACCAGTAAAATTAAAATAGCAAGGCGTATATAATTGATTAAATGTTGAAAAGCATTGGTAGTTAAACTTTAGGTGGTGTAGCATATGAAACTTCGTTATGTGGTGGACTCCTTGCTATCTACCATCCATCACGCATTTCGCACGTGATGTATTGAAGGGCGTGCATTCGCTCATTGCAGTCGCCGATAACGGACGGAACTCTTCCATTTTTTATGGGCAGTCTGGACTTGAGTGTATTACTTTTCCTCTTGCGCTCGCAGCTTCGCAAGAAACACACAAGTCTCCGGTCGATGCTGGAGGTGCTCGATGTTGCCTCACCTATTTCCCAATGCCCGCGGGACGTCAGGAAGCTAGAGGTTAAATGCCTTCGACCTAAGAAGGTCGACGTTGCCGAGAGGCTGTGGTTAGCTTCTTCAGTCCCGCTGGACCCACAACAGAGGAAACGGTAATCACGTTCGGATTAAAAAATAAATTTTTTTGAATTAATGGACAGCGGCATCGTTGATCCTGGATTGAAGTCATCGAGCGGATGTAGCGATCGGGCATATAAACAATCATATAGGATGTATATCATATTATCAGTGATAGGAAGTGTATTGAAAAATGTAATCGGGCCCAATTACAATAATAGTGTCAAATTTGTGATTAATTACCGTTGAAAATTATCTTTGAAAGAGTTATCGGTGGGATTACAATTACTTTTTCCGTATCAGTGCAGGAGTGTGCCGGATCAAATGTGAATTGACGCTAACGTTTTGTATTCCGCCCCATTCTTGTTGCTATTTATATTTCCCATTGGTCGTCCTTTACCTTCTTTTGAATTCAGTAGATTAATCGCACTATATCATGGCGTTAGTTTTGTTCAATTAGTTGGCAATAATATCCATTGCCTTGGGAAATTTTCCCGAACCGGGAATTGAACTATGGACCATATAATGGTGGAAGCTTTTCGTATGTTTCCGATTCGATTCCCGGGCCATAGATAAATTGTTCCATGGCAATTAATAATAATTTCATCGCCGTTATCGGGGCTGAATTCAAATATTGCGTATTTACCGCCTACTCTAGCCTAGCGTTGGAATGGGGCTAACCGCTTGTACTGGCGAAGCTTTATCTCCCTTGCGTTGTCTCCATTGATGGACCGCTGTTACAGGGCCGGAAGTGGGCCTTTTGTCAGGGGTGGGCAAAGATCAGTTTGCCGTCCCCCCTTCCCTGATCCCTCTTCGCTCCCTCCCTCCCCCACCACTGTAAAATAATACATTCGTAAGCTTTTTATTTTGAGATGCGGTAGTTGAAATTCCACACATTATGTTCGCTATCAAGAAGTTTTTAAAAATATTATTGCTTAATAATTAATAAATTAATAATTATTGTATTTAATAATGTAGTCAGACAAATTAAATTATGTTTTTAGATATACTTTTGAAATTCTGCCGCCCCCTGAAATCTGCCGCCCGGGGCACGTGCTCCTTCTGCCCCGCCTTAGTTCCGGGCCTAGGGTCTAACTCCTAGCGCGGTAAACATCAGTAAATTGTCATGGGAATTGAGGAATCGGAAAGCCTCAATTAATCAGCTCAACAGTCTCGAAATTTAAAGGTCCGAGCTTAGTTTCCCGGCAAAGGGTAATTTTATCCATGCCTAGTTATAGGAATTTCGCGTCCGTTCATGCGGAAGAATTGAAATATACCACTTTATGTGCCAAGGAAAGTTTTGGTCTGAGGTTTTTCCTGTGTTGAGCGCTGGGCGGTGTGCATTCTCACTGTGGGTCCCTGTCATCACCGTGAACTGGTGCGAGCAGCTGGGAGTGAATATTGTTGAGGTCAGCTGTTATTAAGTCGGTCCCACGTACCGCCGGTCTATTAGCTTTCTCATTTTTTCTTGTGCTTGAGCTGACCGGTCCCTCGTCGGTAATTTTCGAGTTATCGGTCAATGGCGTTGCCGTAATTTATACTGCAGTTTCACATCGTATCAGTGCTCAAAGCCTCGCCCCAAGGTCACCCTCACATAGTTACAGCTGGAACCAGAAATATGTCATATGGGCTTTTCCCATCATTCCTACTTAGCCGTCGCGTTTTCTCGCGCTTGAAAATTCTCACTTTTCATTTAATTGCGAAAAATAGATATCGTCATTTTAAAATCTAAAAGCGTGAAATACGTACTCCAGGAGTAATAATCTTTCGATTTGGGCCATAAAAAAGTAATAGGAAACCACCCTAATGAATGATTTCGGCTCAGTAATACACAAAAAAAAACGAATGTAATGATAATCATGTTGAGAATCTTTTCTATTTTTTAAGCATCTGGTGGGGGGGCTTTAGATTATAGAGATTTGTTTCAGAATTAATGTGGTGGAAATATAGCATATTATTAAATTACAGTTTCCTGGCAATTTTTTTCAAATACTTAAATTACACATATAAAAAGACGACTTCGTTGATTTCCACTGATTTATTTTCTTGGTACTGTTTTCTTCTGAAGTCAACAAAGTCGTCTTTTCATTTGTGAATATCAACTTCCACATAGTTGAGTCTGATACCATTGAACTTTAATTACAACACCTGGCTTCTTTCATTACATTTTGTATTATATCATGTTTTGTATTACCTGAAAATAATGCAATTTTTTTAAAGCCAATATGGAAGTGAAAATTTAGGGAAGGGGAACAGGGGAATGTGTCCCCTTTCCCATTCCGCAATCTGCCTATGTCTACTGCTAGTATTTCAGACCCCTTACTCTAGCACAGATGATCATATTTTGCTGTTTTGTCTCTTTGCAGTATGGACGAGTACACATTGAGAAGGCAAGGAGGAGGGAGCGGTACGAGATTGGCATGGACTCGTCGGAGAGCGAGAGTGAGGAGGATGGAGGGCATGGGATGACCGCGAACCGATACAGTGCAAACCATTCGTCGAATAACAAGGTGGGCAACGGCCCGTATGACCATGTAATGGCCAACAATCATTCCAATTCCAACCACAAGTGCAGCGATGGGATGGTCAACTCGAAGCTGCAGAATGGACACATCCCGAGTGGTGACCACACGCTCATCAGCAGGGAGGATCTGATCCTGGAACCTGATCCAGAGTGTAACCATCGGCCCAACCACAATCACATGGAGTTAAATCACAACGAGCATTACTCGAAAATGGACCTCAAGGAGAACTCATTGTCTGACAAAGGAGAGGTAATGAAAATTTGGAGCTGGATGAAAAATTGAATGTGGAAATAAAATTTTCATTCAGTCAATTTTCGTACGCTTCTCCTTGTCCTTTAAATTGGAACATATGAGGAGTCTTTCAATTTGTGTTACTATAACTTTCAACTCAGAGTAATGCACTATTTGGTATTATAATCATCATTAGTCAACAATCCTAAGATTGATTCGACGCAGCTCTCCATTCATCTCTCCTCTCCTCTAGCCTGTTCATAGCGACATATTTCTTCTGTTTTACATCCTTTATAATCTGTTCTACGTAACTCATTTGATGCCATCCCTAGCCCTTCTTCCCTTCCACCAGTCCTACAACGATAAGTCTTCATCAGGCCATCATGTCCGATAATGTGGCCAACTAAGTTGTCGCATCTAGCTGTTGGAATATGGAAAATGTTTCTGTTGCCATAGTAATCAAAATTTCAATGGCAATTCTATCTTCAGTGGCGTATGTAGTTTGGTATGGATGAGGGTCCCTGTTATGGTCAAATAAAGTCGGTAAGGGTAGTTATGATTAAAATTACATTAGAAAATTTCATATTTAACAAACTTCAGAATTAATTTTCATTACCCACATACCCTGACTGAGTTATATCCTAGGATTTAGTTTACTATTCCCTCCCTTTTTTAAATATCTCCTTTATTTTTTTGACCAATACCTTTAGATTACTTTCTTACCCTCTATTATTTTGTTATTTTGAGTTTTTCATGGGTCAAATTGAGCATGATGTATTTGGCTGAAACTGCGTCATAGTTAAATCTGTAACTGTGAACTAATGATAAATTAAATCAGTTTCTTTAGTTATTACTGAAGAGCCAGGAACATTTGGTTCATTTTTTTTGGCGGGAGACATAAAATTGTTGATAAATCTTCAAAGTGGTACTTGGATTCAATGGGATATTTTTAAGGTAAGGCATTTATATATTTCTCTGGCAAAAATTTTGAACTGAAGTTGATTCATTCTGTTTTAGGAGAAGTACCCCAGGCGGAGGTCTTTCGAAACCTTAAAAAGGGAATTCGAATTGGCCGATTGCTTAGATTACGTGAAAGCTGGTGTGGAAGCTATAATTGAAGACGAAGTTACTCACAGGTTCGAAGCTGAAGATCTCAAGGTAATTTTTTTTTCAACTTCCACATTGTCTTTGATTCATAGTTATCCTGAATGTGGGTTGTGATTGTTCTTTTGCTTTTTCAGTCATGGAATTTGTTGACTAGGACAAACAGGCGTTATGAGTTCATCAGTTGGAAATTGACCATCATTTGGATGCTTGGATTCTGCATCCGGTACTTTTTCCTGCTTCCTCTGAGGGTGATGATATGCTTCATTGGGGTAAGCTAGATATTGAATAAATTTTGCCATTGAATTTTTAATACCATATTTACTCATGGAAGCCATGCACCTTTTTTCGCGGAAATATCGGTGAAAAAAAAGGGTGCACGACTTACACGAATCCTCCATATTTTCATGTAAGCCAAGCACCATTTTCCCCTCAAAATCCTATTATTCATTTCTCCAGAGTTTAGAGTCATTGGTAAATAATGTCAGAATTACATTTCTGACATTATTTAACTTCAACAATCATGGTATCATAACCAGTGACGTCATGGCAAAATCAGCAGTACCGGGACATACTTAACTTTTTTAGAAGTGAAATATTACTCTGGGTGTTTTTTGTTACAAGTTATTATTTACATTTTACTACAAAATTTTTGGTTTTGGTTACAAATGTATATATGTATTAGAAATTTTGTGGAAACAATATCGATTAAAATGTTATTTGACTGTTATATCTTTTGTTATAACAGGGACCACTGGTTATAACCAGTGCCTGAATGGTATTCCGGCACCATGACACCTCTGATCATGAATTAAATTTATCGATTCACCCATAAATCATGAGTTCCTATATTAGACCGCACCCAAAAAGCGCTAAAAAGTTTTTTGCTCATGAGCCAGCCAAAAAATGGGGTTGTGCAGGATACAAGAAGGCACGGCTTAGGAATGAATATGCTAGTTTCATTTTGTTCCTGTAATTTCATTTCAGAAGGCTTAAAAGATTTTTTTTTCAATAAGAATTTTATCAATAATTTTTTTTCTTTATTAAATTTGAATCTTAAAATTAAATTATAAAAACAGGAGTTATTGCACTTAACACATTCAGCGCGGAGTCAATTGACGTGATCCCGTCCAAGCCAAGATACGGAGCATGTCATTTGATGTGCTCTGCCGGTCGGGCCGGGAGCCCTTTCCGCCTCCGTACGTGACTAATATCCACTTCCGAGTCTTCCGATCATGTGTATGGCCTTCAGCAAGATTCCCTCTTTCGATCTATGTGCGCCATTTGTAAATAGCAGAATTTGATCGGAAGTAATGGCGCGAAAACCGCTCTCTATTTTTCTTTCATATTTTATCGGCCAATTCTGATGACTTTCATGAAAATCAGGCCCGCATTGAATGTGTTAATTGGTATATACTTAAAATCTAAGTGAGAATATTCACATTACAGTCATGTTGGAAGGACTTTCCATTCATGGTCGTGGAAATGTATGTTGTTTGTGTGCAATACCAAATGGTTATACTCCTTTAGTTCAGTAGTTAAGCTGTTGCATAATATCACTGTTGCCTTAAATTTCATTTTATGTGACTCAAGAGTTTAATCTCATGGAAATTATTGTTATGATATATAGTAGGGTTGCATTGAAAATCTTTCTTTCCTTCTCAGTGAATGTATATATTTCAACCTTTATTTGCTAATGTTACTTTTCCTTCAATTAATTGTTATTTTGGAAATATTAATGTGGTGTTATCCCCACTATGAATTTTTCAGTGATAATTTGTTAAATTCATGTATTTTTAGTCCTTGCATTTGTTTTGGTTACTAGCCAATAGTATCTGTTACAGTATGCTGTGGTGAAAATTTGTTCATCTTCTATGAAAACTTCATTAAGTCTTTTTGTGACACTATTATATGTATTTCAAAGTATTCAATGGATAAGCAGGGATAACTGACCTGCCGACCTCGTGTAATGAAAATTTGAATGCTCGTTGGATTTACACCTATTGCGGATTATTGTAAAATGAAATGTTGAGTACATTTTTTTTCCTCCACTTTCAATGCCTGATACCAATATGTGAGTCATTATTGCTGTATAGTGAGGAGGAATTGCTGTTTGATGTAATTTTTTAGGAGCTCTCTGTGTTGTGTGGTTGATATCCCCACATTTTTCTTTGGAATCAACAGTTAGAAAATCATGCTATGAAAATCACATGAAAAAATATGGAGACTTACTGTCTATTTTATTTTGAAAGATGAATAGGTCAGACGACTCAAACTACCGTGATAAATATTTTATTGTTACGGTTTTAGGTGTGATTTTTCATTTCAAACCAGAGGGAAATTTTATCATGTCATTTCTTAGTATTATAATCATTTGATCAATAAAACTATTATTTTCTAAATGTAGTAGGTATTAATTCAATTTAATTTATCAAATATTTTTTGGGTCTTAAATATGTGTGTCTGTCTGAAAGGGTGAAGATAATGTCCATTTTTCGTGGATAAAAGAAAAAAATTGGTAAAATCTACAATAAGTCTCATGGTAATGACCTAGGTTTTGAGATGAAATGTTATCATCATCTGCACATTTTTCAGTTTAGTTAGGTATACCCATTCTGTTGCTTTAGTCCTGCGTGTCTGAAAGTTCAAGGTAATTAATGCCAAGAGTAAGAAGATGTAAATAAACAAATATATACCAGTATTTTCCCATGTAATGTGTGATGGTGTTGAAGTACAAATGAATTATCAAGGGGCGATATTAATTTATTGCCATGGAATCACTCAAGGAATTAAAATAACATCTTTATTTATTTATTAATGTATAATTCACACGGTCAAAGGATATAGAACATCTTGTCATTACTTTGTTTATGATTTTGTGCTTCAGTGTGAAGGTGTTGAAGGTTGAAGCTCAAGGTTGATAGATAAGTTAGTTTGGTATCAAGTTGGAAGTTATGAAATAAATGTAGTTGTGCCTTGCACCAGAGACAGTTTTCTAGTGAATGAATCTGTGCATTCTGTAACAACTAGACAATAAATTAGTAATAATAAAAAATAATTTTATTACTCCACACACAAATTACATGTCAATAGCAAAATTTAGTCATTTTAGGTAGCTGCAAAGGATAACCTGTTTGGGGCTACCATCCAAAATAATAATACATTATGCTTTACATAGTGTAGCTCATTTTGTGTTACCTTGATAATCTATACTAACAAAGCTTAAGTGCGTACATGAAAAAAACAACTAAAGCAGTATTTACAATTCGATTACATCAATATTTTATAACAATATTTGTTCTACACTTTCTTAAGTGAGAAGCCAAGAATATGCATTTCACAAAAACTTTTTCAAAGACTGAAATAAAGCATGATTGGGGTAACAAATGAAAAACCTTTTGTCCTACGTACAAAAAACATCTTTTAAACAAAGTCAAATTTGGTTGTGGTAAGGGCACACTTATTTTAGCTGACATCATGTTTGTATACTAGAAAGAACTACAGAATGAATCAGGATTTATACTTCAGGTGGCTTACAACTAGAGATGGTTTTTACTACTATCATTGCTCCAGAGGGTTGTGAAATTAATGATCATTGATGTGATTGGCTTCTGTTAAGTATCCTTCTTTGATTGATTTCACTACATATTTATGTATGATATGAGAATATTTCAATATGGGATTATCATGTTTTTTCATTCAAGAGAAATGAGTTATGCTTGGTGATATAATTTTTGGTTTTTTCCCGGCGAACAATTGCGTTGAAGTTTTCTCGGGTTTTGCACCGGGTCAGGTCCTCCATTTCTCCTCGAAAGGAGAAATGGAGGACCTGACCTGAGAAAACTTCACTGCAGTTATGCTTGGTGTTTTTGTTACTTTGACACTACTTCAACGTAATTGCTATTTTATTCTCTAGGAAAATAATTGAAGTGTGTTTTTGTGAATTCCATTTTAAATCAATTTTAACTAACGTGTTTTGAAAATTTTTAGAAATCGTTTATCATTTGTGAGATTTTATCGTACAAACTGATTTAAATATATATGTACTTGCTATGTATCAAATATTAGTGAAAAAAGTCAAGATCCTGCCTCATTTTTTTTTATTCACAAACCACCGAATACAGCTCATATGGCCATTTTATATTGGGGTATTCAACAAATTTAACAATTAAAAATACACGAACTACCATGCCTTGGAAAGGGGAAACTTACCGTGGCAGGACTCGAACCTGCGACCTCTTGATTTTTGTTTTGTATTTCTATTTTGTTTTAATGTGAAAGTATGCACTCACCAAGTTCATTGTTGTTTAAAATATATTTTTTTATGGTTTGGAGGTAAATTTGAGTGCCTAAAAATTGGATATTGCATTGATTATTTTGTTCCACTTTTTTAATCTCCGAAACCAAGAGTAAATTTGGCTGTGCTGTGTTGAAAAAATTTTTAATTAAATATTGTTGCTCTATTCAATTGAATAATCTTGTCAAAAATCCTAGATCTGAACATTTTTGGTTAAATTCAATTTATGTATTTTTAATTCGGATGAAATGATAATAATATTCTTTATCCTATGCATGTATATTTTGTGCACTGTCCTGTTAAGGTTTCGTCCTAACAATTACCCAGGAAAATGAAATTGGTTTCTGATTATTTTCTAGTGGGCAGAGAATTTAAAAAATTGTAAACTTGCCTAAAATTCCAGGTTTTGTGGACTGTTGTATCAGCCTCAGTTATTGGCCAAATTCCTGATTGCCGCCTGAAACGCTGGCTCAATGCCAGAGCATCTCTTACTTCCTTCCGCATATTTGGAAGGTCTTTGTCAGTTGTTTTGACTTTCCACAATTTGCAGTATCGACCAAAAGGAAATGGTGTGTGTGTTGCCAACCACACCACTCCCATTGACATTGTTATGCTAGCTACTGAAAATGTGTTCTCTTTGGTGAGTTATATAAACGGGAGGCAATTGTAGACGGAGCATACAAGTACACAGATCTTGGGGAGTTTTGTCTCATGTTCCATGAATGTCTCTCTGTGACTTTGAAATCCATTCACTGTGGTTTATGTTTCTATTGGGATCATTGTTCATTTATTGGTATCAACAAAATGCTCATGTCATGTAAATGTCTCATTTGTTTGAATAAGTTAATGACATCATTGTACGCTTGACCATAAATGTGTTTTCCTGTGTTTAATGGATTATGTATTGTGGGAATTTAAGTTTCCTTATGTGTTGGGGATGATGTCTTTTTTTCCACTGATAGGAAAGTTGTTCATCTGGTTTTTATTTAGTGATGTTTTCAGCTCAATTTGAGGAATGCGACTGGAAAATATGGTATAAGTCATTCCTGAAATGAGAAATTTTATCATTTACAATCAGTTGATCTTGAAATTCACACTCGGTTTACAAATTTTGTAATTAATTATAATGCTGCACAAAAAAATGCAATGTAAAGTAGAAAAAGACATCATTTAGTTGTATGTTAATTTATTCCTCTCCTCTCCTAATGCAGCTTTCTCATTTCCATATGCAGCTATTATCTTGGGTCATACAAGAGATTGGTGGCATCAAAAATGAAGATTGTTGGACTTCTAATCATGCTAAATGTGTGTTAAAGATTTGTTCATATTTTTTTTGTCTTTTGTTACTTGTGCCGTGGTAATTTGTGTCAAATTAACTGGGTCTTCTAATAATGTTAGGAATATGATACTTACTTAATTAACTTTATAAAAATGGAAAATACTTATTTTGGGTCCTATCTGAATAATGGAGCTGGATATGCCTGCTGGCAACTGATATGGTTAATTTCTGTATTGCATTAATCGAAGCAGATCTTGGGATCTTATTATTTCTGATACTACATCTACTAATAAGAACATCATCATCTTTCTGTTGGTCACAATATTGAGAAATTAATGAATAATACCCTAACCTTATATTTTCCTTACTTTGCTTAATGTGTAAAAATGTGGAAAGTACAAGGTTGGAGTATAAGTCATTTCAAGATGAATATCCACTACGTTAATTCGCCAATGAATGAATTTATTAATGCATTGATGTTAAGGTGGGGAAAATTTTGCTCTATCATGTTTTGTGAAGTGTCACATGTGTTGTTACAACCAGGTGCTTTCCCATATGTTTGTCGTACCTCATCCCTAATGTACTTGTTTGTGGAATGATTGCTGTTTGCATGTTGGGTCATTTATATATGTTGTCATAGGTCACCTGGCTGACCCTGTGTACAGCTTTTGTGGGGTACTTCCCTGAGGGTCAGTTCAAACGATGGCTAAACCACCGTGTCTCCATCATGTGCTTTGGGGTCCTCTCGAGTGCTCTGTCTGCCGTCATCACCTATCACAATCGGGAGAATTTGCCCAGGGGAGGCATTTGCGTCGCGAACCACACATCACCCATTGACGTCCTAGTGCTTGCGTGCGATAACTGCTATGCATTGGTATGTATCACAGTCTTGGAATCCATTAATATTTCTTTAGGTTTTCCATGCTCTTAACCAGTTTTTCTTTTGGCTTTTTTCATTTCCTTTTCAAGGCTTGATGGGGAATTGTTATTGGTACTTTAAATAAGATATTTGAAGCTCTTTTCAAATACTTTATTCTTTAGTTTCTTACTTACTCCAGCCAAAACTTACACTCCATTTGCATGCTTATTCTGGCAGCTTCATCTTACTTTTTTTTCATCTGCTAACCATAGCTTTCGTTTTCATCAACCAAGACTAATGCGTAAACCTAGGGATAGTTTGGTTTGGTTTTTAGTTCTATTAGTTTTAAAGCTTGTTAAAAGAATCAAAATCAGAGCCAAAAAGAATCTGCACAAATCAGTTTGCACTTAACCCAGTTTAAAACATTACTTGATCATAAATTGTGTGACCTAATTAAAATATTATTATGTTATGAATATAGTCACTTTGTGATGTCTTTTTTAGTAACTTGGATCAAGTGCTTGTTATTTGAGGTAGTTTTTATAGTAACTTAGAGTAAATTAATTGATTTTGAAAATTAAGTTGTGAAAATGAAGCACTTCATTTAGAACAGGTTGAGAATTGATGCCAATGCAAAATAGTGGTACTGGCTCATCCTTAATTATCATTAATCCATCCTTTTACGTAACTGTACTTCAAGGGTTAACTCTCTTCATATAGGGTTTCTTAACTACAGTCTGTCTGTGGAAATATCTTTTATTATTTATAAACTACAGGCATGATATTTGAGACAATGATATTTCATCACTATCATTGCCTGCCTTATGAAACCATTTATTTTTGGGATACAATGAAGGTTTCTGTACTGTTTATTCTATTTATGCTCTTAGCTGTGCTTGCATGGGTGGATTGGGCGTTGGGTAGCCAAATTTCGTTATGATTAGCTAGCTCTAGTTTAATCATTTGTATTCAATGTAATTGTCTTTAGAAAACATCTTGAGGAGAAGTAATATGGCTCCTCATTAATTGGCATGCAAAATGTCATTTTGTGGCTCTTGAAGGATTTGTTGAGGGAGGAGAATTCCAGTGCTTAGTCATATACAAGCATGCTTGCATTACCTCTCCATTTATCCCATTTACAGATTCATGGGAGGCTTTTCTTAGTTTTGGCATTTTTCAATGTTCAACCCCTATTGGAAACAGAAATACACTAGGTGCATTCTATACTGACACAACATTTCTGACCATGGTTTTGAAACTCCTACTTATGTCATCATCATGAACATAACACTGTCAAAACCATGGTTGTAAATAGAGAGTCAATGTGGAGTGTGTCATGTGAATTTTCTTTTCCTATTTGGTTCCAGTAAGTAAAGCCACAAAAATCTACGTATGTGCGTACAATAGGCTCTCTTGTGCCATGCAATCCATAATTATTACTGGTTGTTAAGTGGCTATTTATCCTAAACAGAATTGATCAACTGTTTTTGAGGTCCAGAATGAAAAGTATGGTCAGAATCAAAGGGAAAATTAAAATCCCACCCATCTTACCCATCATACAATGGCCTCATATCTCTAGCAGTGGTAAATGTGTGGTATGCTAACAGTTTTAAGTTTCATTCACTTCTAAGTGGGATAGTGAAGAATGCTCTGTGGAGTGCACATTCTAGTTTTATATCAATTAGGCAAATATTCTTTCTGTCATGACTTTCACATTTTATATGCATGCTTTTTTGTATGTTAGGTGTGGATGTTTTTAATAGTTTTCCTTTATAACCCTACAGTCATTTTTAAGTGTGTGTTGTGGCTTGCTTTATGCCTGGTGTTCATTTTTGTTTGTGATAATTATTTTTGCTGTGCTTGTGGATTCAGGATTAACTTAGCCTAGCTAAAGTTATGTAAATTTCAAGAAAGTTATCAAATTAATCTTGAAGTTGATTACTACCTGAACTACTTGAGTGTCACGAATTTTAATTCTATGAAAAGCTCAAGAGTCTTTACTGGGTTGAAAATATTTTACTTTTGAAAGAAATAAAATTGCTGCCACCTATTAATATTTGTAAAGAATGATGATTCATGTATTAATGGGATTAGATGTTTTCAAAAGTCACATTCTGAAAGTAACCTGTTAATGAATCAAATGGGAATAATTTGACTTTGTGGAAATTAGTTTTGCCCCTACGCACAATTTTAGGGTGATGGTGGTCATGCCTTTCTTTCTGGTTGTTTATTCCCTGGCAGATTGGGCAACGCCATGGGGGATTTTTGGGAATCCTCCAAAGAGCACTAGCAAGGGCGTCATCGCACATTTGGTTTGAGCGATCAGAAGTAAAAGACAGGGAAGCTGTAACTAGGAGGTGAGTATCTTTTTATCAGAATATTTACCTCTTCCATTCATCTCAGAAGTATAGCCTTATTGGGTCATATTATCCTAATTCCTAGGATGTTGCAATCAGGCGTGTAGTCAGGGGGGGACCTCATAGGGCTTCAGCGCCCCCAAAATTTTTCCCTTAGGGCTCAGCCCAGGGGCACCTTTCCTCTAACTGAGAACCGTACAACCTCTTATTGCCACAATCCAAATATCGATGGTTAAGTTCTAACAACACCTATCTCAAAAATAGCAACTATTCAGGAGAGCGAAAGAAACAATTTACATATATAAGATTTAACACTTTCCCGGCGAGCAACATGTAAAAACTCTTCTCGGGATACCGCGCGGGTTAGATTATATGAGCGCGCCAACGTTTCAGGTACCGACTCGCTATTACAAAATGCTGCATCTGCATCACATCGCGTCATTTCTCGCTATTACTCGAATTTACATATACTTTTAATTGTACACTGAAATTAAAAACCAAAAATTCATAAAACTTAAAAAGAAGCATATACCGTATATGTCTGAATATAGTCCCCCTTTTTTTCCAAAAATGTCCGTGGTAAAAGTAAAGGGGGGGACTGTATTCAAACGCATTTTTTAAATTATTTCGTGAAACTGAAGTCTCAAAATTAGGGGGGGGGGGACTATATTCGGAGAAATACGGTATGTACCTACATATTTGCAAACGAAGAGTTGTTTTTTGCTTGAATTTTAGTTTTTAAATGTCATTACACTTTGTTTGAGATATCGTGCAAATTTTGAGGTACGTGTTGTTAGAACTTAGCCATCGATATGCATATTTGTGGAAAAAAACTTGGTTTGAACTTGAAAAGACAATTTTTTTTAAGGAATCTCCTCTGAATTTTCTTACTCGGGATGAATTGAGTATATCCATAATTCAAATGCATACAAGTGTTTCTAAGAATTGCCCATCGCAAAAAAATTGCGATTTAAAAATTATAATTGAATCTCTCTAGAGAAGGACCTAAAGTTCGGAATTTTTTTTAATCTGATGGATTTTGGGATCAAAAGGTTATGAAGGCTGATCCGTGATGATAATGATCCATTTAAGAAATAAAGAAATGACTTAAACTTTCAGAATAATAAATATAAGTGTAACCTTTGTGTATTTAATTAAATGTTTAATTAATTGAACTGTGTGTATGAATTGGTGGTAATTTACTAGTATAGCCAACTTGCCCGCCATCCCAGCCCTCCCTGAATCAAATTTCTGGCAACAAGTCTGGTGACAATGATGTCAAATTTTTGTGTGACTTCTAGAGTTACTTTAGATTTCAATGTTACACTTTTCTACACAGGTTAAGGGAGCATGTTTCTGATCCAAACAAGCCTCCTATTTTAATTTTTCCGGAGGGCACTTGCATCAACAACACTTCTGTGATGCAGTTCAAGAAAGGCAGCTTTGAAGTGGGGGGCACTATATACCCAGTAGCTATAAAAGTAAGTATTTTAGTTATAACGCTGGTGAATTTGTATGCCTGCACAATCATCTCATTATTTTTATTAATGATGTTGCACTTGCTGATTGCTTGTTTTAAATGAAAGTTGATTAGTTTTCACAGGTGCTAACTTTTCAGATTTTGTTTACACATTAAAAGTATATGCTGTTGTTGATTTTATGAAAGATTTCCAAATTTATTTCCTGAAAATGTTCACAAACATTTGATCTTATGATGTAGCTGAAGAAAATCTCATAGATTGGTTGGCTAAATTGTAATAATTTCATTCATTTTCTTTGGCTGCATGTGAATTTTATTTATTTTTCTCATTACATGCAAATATAATAATTTAATTTTTCCTCTCTTTTTTCTAGTATGATCCAAAGTTTGGAGATGCATTCTGGAACAGTAGTAAATATTCCATGATACAATACCTGTACATGATGATGACAAGTTGGGCAATAGTTTGTGATGTTTGGTACCTTCCTCCCATGCATCAAGAACCAAATGAGTCAGCCATAGACTTCGCAAATAGGGTTAAATCAGTCATAGCCCGACAGGGAGGCTTGGTGGATCTCATGTGGTAAGCTTTGATTTTTTAATGTGTGATGGTTTGAATTTCAGGTCAGATCTTCGGATATTTTCAGATCTAAATGCATTTTCAATGGCCTGCTATGAAATGAAGTAATTATTAAAGTTTGTTCTGGGTATGTACAATCTAAGGAATGTTGTTTACATTGCCAGCCTCATTTTACTACTTTTACTGATTAAAAATCATTTTTATAAGTTTTTAATTTATTTTTAAAAACACTAATATCATTACATGCTCAGAATCTAAAGTTTTACGTTTGTGTTTGGAGGTTTCAATCTTCGGATAAACCATTGACTGAATTCGGATTTTCCTCACGCATGTTTCCCCGGACTTTGTTGCTTTCTCATCACATACTGAATTTTGTTTCACCCGCAAATGCTTCAATTGTGGTGGTGAGGATTTTTCACTTCATTTGAAAACAAAATGGTCATTGTGGATTGTGCCAATTGCATTTTTATTTATGTCGTGACTCCACAATGTAAAGCCATAGAATTTAAACAGTCTCCTTTGGCTTGGTGTGCTACTCATTCATTGGCATTTTCTTTGACTGGACAGGGATGGACAGCTGAAAAGGATGAAACCCAAAAAGGAGTGGAAAGAGAAGCAGCAAGAAGAGTTCAGCAAACGGTTGAAGGTCGAGTGAAGGATGAATTGTAAATATGTACAATGACAATTCTGCCAATCTGCCTCATTTCTGATAATTTTGGTGTTCCATCTGCTCCCGTAAGAAAACTTGGTATAAGAGAAACCTGCCTTCCGAACTATCCTTTTTTCAATTCGCTCGTGGTCCCATAATCCTGTCCCCCTCCACCTTTTTTAAAATCTATATGTGAGGAAAACGTCGGGAGCTTGCTTTGGGAGTTGAAGATTGGAAGTGTGGTAGTGATGGATTATTTGCAAAATTCTATTACTTTTTTTACTCTCAGGATGTGTGCATATTTGGTCCTAAGTGTGAAAGCATAAGAGTTTGCAAGTGGACTCTTTTTTTTTGTGTGTAAAAATATCTGTTCTACGTTTTTCATTGGATGGAATGAAACTTCTGGATGGGATAAATGTGTGGGCGTCTGAAAGTGAGGTGTGCTTACGACGACAAAAACAAACAAGTGTGTCCGAGACATCTGTGATGAAATGGGCTTTTTTTTTGTGTGTGCCTGAATTTGGTAAAGTGTGAATAAAATGTTAATAGAAAACATTGTGAAAATGGGAAAAAATCACCATAATAGATCAAACGTGGTTGTGAATGCTAGCAGAGATTTCTGGTTTAATTTTGTACAGGAAGAAAAAATTTCTTGTGTAGGGATCACATGCTCTCCTACATTTTAGTCGATGTAAATATGGTGTCAGTGTCCTGTAAAAAATATGATGTTGTGCTGCATTGCCAGACTTTAAATGAGTTACCAGTAAAATAAAGTGCGAGAAATGTTGTGATACAGTACTGGTTTATAGTGCCATACTTGCATATGCTCACAGGTTGAATAAGGCAATGTGATTGTGTGCTTTCTGGTGACCCAGCAGTTCCACACTAAACAGTCTTGGCAATTAAAAATTTTGATGTATTTGTAACATCTCTTTTACTCTATGTCCTTTCCATAGTATTTAAAACCTGATAAGAAGGATTTTCCCTATCCTATTACAGTAGACTCTCCTTAATACGAGCAACATTATTACGAAGTTCTCGTTATTACGAAGCAAATCGTTGGTCCCGACGAAAAGGCCTATCCAAGCTATAGTATGAGTAACATTATTGCAAAATTTTCGTTTTTACGAAATAACGAACCTCAGTCCCGGTCCCGGCGGCTATAAAATGAACTTTATTACGAAGTTCCACGCATAAGCAATGGTATTTAGGTGGATATTCACTATGCTAAGTTATAATAATCGCGCCGCGTTTAAGTTCTCCTCCTGTAATGTGCCCAAGAGCGTCAATTATGGTTCTTTCTTCAGTGTACATGCAACATCATATAATAAGTTTCATTCCTGTGGAGCCATGGTGACCCACTCGTAACCACTCGTAAATTGGACGTACAGTTAGTCCTTTTCCTACGCACATTCTATTTACGAATTTTCAGAGATACGAGCATTCAAAATTTTCAAATTTCGAATTTGGTGCCTTTTGATTCCGCCGATACTTCGCAGTTTGGCTTGGCGTAGAGGAACTCTCACTTTGGGCACAGTCTGAACAAAATATCATGGAAGCCGGTGTGAATTTAGGAACTGTTTAGCATTTCGCCCGTTCATCCTTACCGCGAGGAGTGATTTTTTTCGGCTCCGGCTGCGTCGCACGCCCAGCTAGATCAGTTCGTAATATCGTGAGCTAGAGCATGATTGTGATGCAGCGTTGCATTTTGTAGGATAACCATACTTCTCAATGCAATTTCATACAGTCTGGGTGGCGAGAGTCGCCCAATGACGGCAAAATAGGAGGGGGGGATAACCCTACGCCAGCACGGTTTACAGCCAATCGCTGTCCTTCAAACGCACCCTCGCCTTGTCTCTCAATGTTGTCAACTGCATAAGGCGCACCGAAATATGGCTGATCCACAAAAAAATCCTTTCTTTGAATAACCAAAACAAGTGATTCTTCCTTTGGGTCCTTCATGCGCCCTTCCGCATCCTTTCTTCGCGGATCCCTTTGTAGGCGTTTCCCTTTCTTAGCTGGCAACCTTGTCCCCTACCACAACCTAGACCATTTTGTGTGTCATCGGACAACTCTTGGCGACCATACTGTAGGTTTATCAACTAACGAACAAGGTCTTGGAAGGCATCCAGTTTGTATATCGGACTTACTGTATTCGGCAAGATATCAACCCTCAATTGTGTCGTACCACATTCTTCTGTTGAGAAACTGGAACGAATTTTCCTGTTTAAACATTTTCCATGTAATTTAATTGGGTTTATTCTATACTGTTTTTTCCAATGATTCGTAAAAGAAACGTTGATACAAACTTCGTTGTTACGAACATCCGGATTTTCGGTCTGGCGAACTTAATAACGAGAGTCTACTCTACCTTAGGTTTTTGATTTTGGTGACAGGTTTTTACTTCAGGAGCTAAAATAATGTGGGTGCATTTATTGTGGAGTAAATTAATTTCTTCGATGACTCGGCTTAAGTTTATCCACCAATGAAAATTATTACTAGTTAAACTGAACACATAATATATGACAAACTGTAGATTATCCGGGCTAATAATGGGGAGAGGTGGCATGAATAATAGGAAAACTCAGATAATCCAAACTTTCAGTTTAATTTCTTTTAATGTTCATTATTTACGTCATTTGAACAATGTCTTGAGTTGTTGTTAGGTAATCGATGCACATAGGTTGTTATTATAGATTGCTATTTTTTTTAGAAAACATGTTTTACTAAAAAGATTTAAAAAATGGCGGCATACAGCCACTTAATTTTTAAAATTTAAAATATTTAAGAGGCTGTAGGCCATTGTTTTCTTCTCTTAATAAAACATGTTTTTAATACAAAATGATATAATATTATTCTAGAATAACCTCCAATAATTTAACAGCACGTAGAGCTATTCTGTGAGAATATATACAGCCCTAATCATTAAATGCATTTAAGAACATGAAGATGATCAATCTTATGGATCACTGGTTTGCTAGTATGAAAAACTATACGTAGATGGCATATTATAACAGTCTTAATGGTCCATGAATCTTGATCATAGTGAGGTAGTAAAGAAAAGTGATTTTGTTCCTAGATGATGCACTCAAAGTGACCTTGAAGTTAGGGAAAAAAATATTGGATAAAATCATGTGTGATAGTTCTACAGAGGATTAATACCATCTGCACACAAAGTGCCATTGTGGTTGACTATATTAGGGTTCATTGGTGGCTTGCCTGCAGGTATGTATTTCCTTGAATATGAAATAGTTTTTACCATTTTTGGTCAATATATTATACAAATGTATAAAATTAATCTCTGGCAAGGGGTACGGTGACATATCATAGTAGCTAATATCAAGCTTATGATCTCTCAAGGTGTACGAGTATTCTTAATAAGTACATCCCTTTGGAAAGTACCAGGGTGAAAATCGGCTTGTGTGAAGAATTCTGTGAGGAATGTGTTAATTTTGGAATTGAGATTAGGAGCTCTGATTGCCAATAATTGGAAATTTTATTTATCCATTTTGTGCGAGAATATGAGGAGTAAGTTGTCGCAAAGGATGTAGCACTCAAGGTCTACATTTACCTGGCACAAATATAACTATAGAATCAGAAAATATGGTAGGTAAAGAAGGAATTTACAACTCTTCACAAAATTACCTGAAAAAACTTGCGAATGAATTCATGCAAGTTTGTGAGTTATGCTCTGTTTTCATTTTGATTCTCCTAACTGAATGTTTGTTTCAAACTCTTTACTCTCAAGGCTGGAGTCAGAAAAATATTTTCAGGTGAGTTTTTTGAGGAATGAAATTCCAGGTTCTTTGGAGGAGGTGGGCCGAAGACTTCCAAACATTTCAGGAGGTTTTGAACCCATTGATCCCCCTATCCACTCTGTATGCAGGCACATAGCTGGGGGAGAGGGGACAATTCGGGCGCCCCAAATATTTTTCCTTTGTGGTGACCACGTGCAATACATCTGAGGACACCTCTCATCTCACAGCAGCTATCCTATGGCACTCCATTTTTTCATAAAGTTATATTTCGTAATGTCAGCCATGAACCAATGATGAATAAAAAAATAGCATAATGCAAACAAAGTATATTCTTTACAAATGAAATTATGCTTTTCTTTAATGTGCAAATTGACTATAAAATATAATATGGGTCCCCTCTGATCTTCATCCCCTTTTCTACCTCCTCCTTTTCTGCTCCTATCCAAAGAACTTCTCCACTGAGTCACACAGTGCGAGTGCCACTTCAGAATGTGCTGTGTGTGGTGAGGGTGATCTCACAAAAGGTTAAAAGGTATGGATTAGGACTAAGGCCTATCATAATTGAAATGATTTTTCTAAAATGTAATGCTACTTCGATTTTTTCTAACTTAAGAATAGACATAAATATGAGCAAGTCATATTTTGGATTGGGTTCTTAAACCATAACTTTTGCTGTGCTGGACTCAATACCTCATGGGTTATGTTATGGAAAATGTGCAAGCAAATGATGACAAGATGTACTTCACAGAGTGAAATACATAACACTTGAAGACAAAATAAGCTGTGAATCAGTAAAGGGGGCTTTTTGATAAATATAAATAAAATTGATAGAGGCTTATGTGCCTTGATGAAGAGCTGCGATTAGGTGGATGCTGAACTTTCGTCTGGAAAATGAACTGTGTAGACTTTGCGTTATATTGACCTGGTTTAGTGGTATATTTGCCTAGGTATTCAGTAGCAAAGCCATTGGTGGCATGATAAATTTTTGCATTGGTCTCCTTAATGTATATGCCATGAGTGATGAGAAAGCAGCAAATATTTATTGGAAGAAATATCTATGCATGTTTAAAACATCATGTGTGGTCCTTGCATGATAAATTGAAGACTGATCTGAACATATTGGCATAAACCATTTCTTCTTCGGTGAGGCCGCAAAAAGCTATGCTTCTCTTCGGGACAAATTATTGGTACTTACGTTAGTGTACTTAACACTCCATAGCTTACCATTTAATTAATGACGAATGAGTGAAAGATATTTCTGCTTAATCTATACGAGGGACTAGAGGTAGGTAATGCTGTTATTGGAAGTGATGTGTAAGGAGTGTGATGAGTTGGAGGTAAATGAAAGGATTTACGAAAGACCTGCCAAAATAGTCCATGTGTCTTTGGGAATACAGAATTTCTGAAATATTAATATTGAAAAGTAGGTAGTTGTGATTAATCAGGAAAGATGTACAGTATGGCCATTGATGTCTTGATGGGATTTGTTTTGATCTAGCAAAAAAAAGTGTGGTCAGTAAGGGATGGCTAGGGAGGGGTTTTGGGGGTTAACTATTTGCACAGATTTTTTCTCTCTCTTTACCAGTGCCCTCATGGAAATTAATTTTTAAATGCCCCCAGAAATAAGAGTGGTTTGTTAAGTGACAATCAACGGATGAGTTGGTGGTAAGCTATACTGTGTTGAATATCACAGAGGCCCCAGTGGAAAGGGTTAACACTTCTCCCAATGTGAACGTTGCTCCAGGAAAATAAGAGATTCTTGCTGAAAGTTTAAGATATTTAAAAATTATGGTTTGAACATTTAATAAAGTAATATCTGGCTGTAATTTTTGCAATATATGGATGTGAAACGTGGACCTTGGAAGAAGAGATGGGAACAATGACTTCTTGGATACAGGGTGGAATTCATGATGGAAATGTGGAAGAAGTAGTCATTGTTTGGCAAGAAAGGGGAGTAGTATGTAGTGTTAATTCATTCAATTGATATTATAAAACCCAAAATCTTCTAGCTCTGTCAGAATTGTGATGAATAGGGATGGAATTCATGGATTTTCACCGTAAGATCATTTTGAATCCTCCATAATTACGGCAAATATGAAGTTGTTTAGTGAATGTATTGTATCATATGCTGCAATTTTATTCCAAGGAAATACAGATGGAAGTGATTTCTGTTCCTTAACATGCATTACCCACCAGTGCTCAGAAACAAGTACTTTTTCTAGACTTAAGTCGAAGGAAACTGCTATGAATTTTCTTAGCAATGGCATTAATGAGCTGATTTGTTGACATATGATGAAATCACAACTCAAAGGAAGTGTTTGATTTTACTTGAAAATATTGTTGCATCAACATAATCAAAAGGAAGGAATATAGAGATCCGCAAACTTCAAGATGGAGGACTGTTGTTCACGTTGGCTATGAATTGTCCACACATTCTGATTTTTTAAGGAGTTGAAACATTTTCAAGCGACATAATATTATGTATTTATTACAATTTATCCCTAGAATTCTTTAGATGTTAAACGTTGATAAGAGATCAAGCTGAAGAGAGCCGATGCTATCATTAAATTTGTGCCCATTGGTAGCAAATACATGATTTGAAAAAAATAAAGCGATTTACTGTTTTGGAGCTTTGGCTCACTATGGTATATTTACAATAATTTTGAAATAGCAACTATAACGAAGAGAATTACCTTTATCCTTGCAATATTGAAGTTGCAGATTCTTTGTAATAGGATTAACTGAGTCTTAAAAAATTTATCATTTAATTTTTACCCCGTCCATTGTTTATAAAACACTTTCCTTTGTATTTTCTGGTATTCTCCCTATTTAAAATTTGCCACCACCCCACCACCGTGTGACCATGCTGCCACCTTTCGGGTTCCGAAGTTCAAATGCCAAGTTGCGAGTCACGGTGTGCAGTTGTTCGGTGAAAACAAACGTCGGAAAAATGGCATTAGCTGATGTTTGTGGATATGAAATCGGAAGTTCCTTCAAACCGTTTCGTGGGTTTGATAATCCACACACAGAAATTGATCTTAACTGTGGAAACTTTTTGAAAAATACCGATCTTGCGGTTCCTCCGTTCCCTGATGTGAGTATTCTAAATTTCTTCTAGAAGTGCACCATCATGCTTCGTATTTTCTACTTTATACTGATGTAATTTTTCCTGTAACTTTCAGCCCACTCTAAGTTTTGAAAAATTGGCGGTCGATGAGACTGGGAAAAGTATTAAAATCAAGTTCGATCATGGTACCACGACGTTGGGTTTCAAGTATAAGGGAGGAGTTGTCCTTGCTGTCGACTCTCGTGCCACCGGAGGCCAATTTATCGGTAAGCATGATATTTTCTATCATTTTAATTACAGGGCAGTTCTTTCGTATTGTTTTTGTGCGAAAGAAATGATATTCGGTCTACTATGTAGAGAGCCTGCGACAAAAGTGAAATTTGTCATTCTACTGTTAATTTTATCGTGTTAGTATTCACAGGTGGATTGTTGGGCATTTTATGTAGTTATTGATAGTTTTTGTCCATTTGTAGACCCAGATTTTTTCTGTAAGCCTTCAATATCCAAACGACGTAAAGTTTTCAGTCGTTCAGTGACCTATTCGCACTCAATTTAAAGTTTTGGTTTAAAATATCCAACTTAAACAACACATGTGGTTGAAGGTTAATAAAGTCCCTAATGTTCATTAACTTCGTACATTATTATTTGAGGGTCTTTCTTTTGCGAAGAGGTAACTGGGTTCGATTTAAGCTGCTATAACCAAGATTTACTTAATTCATCAAAAATATCAATGATTGGTGTGAGTTTCTGTGTACCTTCAGGAACCGAATTTCTTTTGAAACATCTTTTCATGCAGTCATAGGAAAGAAATTTATATAAAGTTAGCGAGTTCTAAGAGAAATGTGTCAGATGTTCAAATAATCCGTGCTTCTGATCCATACAGTAAAACAACTCAAGTAATTATTGATTTCTTGTATTTTTCTTGCTGCTGTCAACGAGTTAGTCGTTCATGTACATACATGCACGGCTAACTCCTAAAATCCAACTGGATATTTAACTCAGTGTACAAAGAGCAATAATATATTTTCTTGCATTGACCCCCTATCAATGTATAATTTTGGGACTTGGGGCTTAAATGCAGCATATGTTTCAATTTTTTGAAAAACCCTAAAAATTGAGGAAATCCCGACTCCATTTATTCCAAGAATTTTCCATTTAAGGTTAAAGCATTGAATATCGGCATTCATCTTATGTCATCATACACCCTGCATCTTATACAAAATCCTCAGTACACTTTGTCCTAGATAATGCGGTTTTGATTCGGTGGGTGATTTTTGAGCGTTTGTGCAGTGGAAGTATTGATAATATGTCTGATGATCCCCGAATGATTGCCTTAGAGTGGATGTTTGCATCTAACCCTTTCCTGCCGGTGCCTACAATAGGAAAAAGTTTTTGTGCTACGAGTAGCATAAGAATATTTTAAACCTCTTTGTAAAGAGTTCTTTTTTAGGGGTGAGTTTCTTTTTCTTTGAAATTTGAACTTCGGAACCCGAAAGGTGGCAGCATGGTCACACGGTAGTGGCAAATTTTAAATAGGGAGAAGAGGGAGAATGCCAGAAAATACAAAGGAAAGTGTTTTATAAACAATGGACGGGGTAAAAATAAGACGATACATTTTTTAAGACTCAGTTTATCCTAAATACAAAGACCAAGCTCAAGAGACTTGGTGCCTGTCCCTCTCCCCGACCACTGGTCATGACCCTCTAACCCTGTCATAGCACGAATCCACAGTCAACTTAATGCGTTACTAGTGTTTTTTTCAACCAAACATTGTAGTTGATTTTCAATGATACAATCTTCTAAATGAATTAATAACTTTTTTAAGCATTGTGGAAATTTAAACGAGTTTCTATCATTAATAACAACAAAGTTAGTAACAGATTTGTGCGGTGAGGATGGCAATAAATGAGTGGGAGGGTCGGTCTTATTTGGCGAGGAATCTAAGTACTCATTAAGCTGGGTCTCAGGCTGGGCCTGAATGCATCCTACAATTGCAACCTCAGCGGTCACTTCCCTTCCCTCGCGTTGGCCAGAGCCGACGAATGGTCGTCTGCATTGAAAAATCTGTGACAGCTATACTCGATGTCAGGTGTTATGTATTTGAAAATGCCCGTCGGCTCCACCCAGTTTCCGGTGTGAAAGGATTAACTTCTGAAAACTTGGAAAAAAATTTCAAAATTATCCATTTTTTATGTGTGTAGTATGTATTTCAATCCTTCTACATGAATGGTGGTGAAATTCTCATGAATTGCAAAGAAAATTTCCCCTGGACCTGGAATCAAACTATGCACTTATGGCTTTCTGGGCCAGTGTACAGATGCTATCACATTGCCATGGGAAATTAGGAACCTTGAAAGGGTAGCGGTGTGTGCAGTGCCTTGGAAAGCTAAAAGTCTGTGTTTCAATTCCCGGCCCAGGAGATTGTCATTGCAATTAATTTGAATTGGTTAAGTTTAACATGCTGAATTGGTTAAGTAATCATGCTGATGGAGTGCAATAATAACTTAATATGCATAAATCCTAATAAATCCCAAGCAATAGTAATTAGTTACCCAAGAATTTTAGTGAGAGTGCAGAGGGATGAACTGCCAAATTTACATATTGCTGATTCCCCAATTCCTTTTTGCCATGAAGTTAGATGAGTTATTTGGATGAATTATTGATCAAAATCTCTCTTTGGCATAATGTGTAAATAAAATCACTAAATCTGTTAATCAATCACTTTATTACCAATTAAAATTTTAACATGTAATCCCTACATCTCTTTAAAAGCGTGATTAGTTTCTACTTTAATATTACCTTAATTTGACTCTTCCGACATAGCCTACCAGGGCCTTTCTCTTACTTATGTTAGTCTTAAGCTTCAACGTTCCATGAATAGATGCATTAGATTCTTATTTAACTTACAATTATCGGACCATATAACCAATTATATTAATAAACTGTCATGGCTGAAACGCGACTCTCGATGCCGGCTGCATACTCTTTCTCTCTGGTATCAAATTCTAAATACTAAAACACCTTACCTATCATGCGAGTTTAGGAGTCTTGACACTGTCCACATGACAAATACACGAGGTAATCACAATCTTGTTATGCCTCATTATCTAACTGTCATTTATAACAAATCATTTACCGTTGCTGCATGTTGGGAATGAACTAATCTTAATCTTTCAACTAGGAACTCATGAAGTGTTGCCGATTCCTCCTTAAACACCCTGTGCATAGCATATGTATTTGTAGAAGACAGTATTGCTGTGAAGTATTGCCCTAAAAATGGGGAGGAAGTACTTTACTCCTTTGAGAAGAATGTGGCTAGCATTTCATCAATTTTAAGAAAGTACATCTCGTAGATAGCATCAGTGATTGTTGAGTTTGGTTCTTCTATGAAATTGGGCAATTGGGATTAAATAATCCATTAACTGAGTGTGAAGTTCAACTGATTTTTTGTTTATTTCATATATTGTAAAATAAATATTGGACTTGGGAAGATGCCATAAATTTGAATTGTGTGTATCTTAAGTGCTGTAATTAATTAACTTAAGTCTCTTTCTTACAGGTTCCCAGTCAATGAAGAAAATTGTAGAAATAAATGATTACTTGCTCGGCACTTTGGCTGGCGGAGCTGCAGATTGTGTGTATTGGGATCGAGTTCTGGCTAAACAGTGTCGTATGTATGAACTTCGCAACAGAGAAAGGATTTCAGTGGCTGCAGCTTCCAAACTGATGGCCAATATGGTCTATAATTATAAGGGCATGGGACTATCTATGGGAATGATGATTGCTGGGTGGGACAAGAGGGTGAGTTGTCGTGCGTTATATATGTATTTAGTTGGTTATTTTGAAATGCTGTGATATGATTATCCATGACTAATTTCAGCCAATTTTATTGTATTTTTTCCCCTATGGTTGTTTCCGTTTAGTGGTTAAATCCCCCATTTGTTTTTTGAAAGTGTGTTCGAAAATAATTCTCTGTTTTATGTCTTTGAGTTAACCTTGGACCAGTGGCGGATACAGATGGGGGGCGCACGCCCCCCCCTTGCGGGTCCGCTTGTATTGCTGAACATTGCAAAACCACAATTGTTACTTTTTTATATCATAAGATGGCATTGTCTTTTACATGTTTATAATCACTTTAAATTAAATTTTCATATAATTTGCCTGGGACTTGATCATCTTTTATTACGATAAAAGTAAAGACAACTCAAGATATGTTGCGCCCCCCCCTTGAGTTTTTTCTGTATCCGCCACTGCCTTGGACATCGTGGTATTACTTTAGACCATGCTAAATTTTTATTCCTTTTTCAATGGAGATAATTTATTAGCCTGAAATTTTATGAAATGACGTATGATAATTTGCACAAGTATTAGTACATACATAATTATTTATTTTAGTTCATGCTTTTAATGAAAATTGATAAGCTCTGTTGTTAATGACAGTAAAGATAATGACATTTAATGTTGAGATAATTTTGATGCTGTAGTTACCTCAGAAACAGTGAGAATATGATTTGAAACCATTTAAGCTTGGAGAAAATCCTTGATTCAGTTAATCTATTGTCCATTAGTTTACTTTCTCTTTAATCCTTAAATTTTCCACGAGAAAATTGATGAATTTATCCTGTTTTTCCCATTTCTCAGGGACCTGGGCTGTACTATGTTGATAGTGAAGGTACACGAACCAAAGGGACTGTCTTCTCTGTTGGTTCTGGGTCTATTTATGCATTTGGAGTGCTCGACTCAGGTTATAACTGGAATCTATCTGATGAAGAAGCTTATGACTTGGGCAGACGAGCAATTTATCATGCAACCCACAGGGATGCTTACAGTGGTGGCATTGTTAGAGGTGAGATTTCATTCATTTCATAAATTTTTTAGAAGTTTTAATGTGGCTGAATTGGTAGAAAGGATGTAATGAGGGATGTATTCTTAAAGTTAATGCTGAACAGTGTTGTGATTGTGCAGTATAGGCAGTGCCGTTGATGGTTTATTTTGAATGAACCACATTGCTGTTGTTCTTACCTAAGTTAGTTTCATGGCACATCATCTATGAATTCTAGTGTACTTCAATATGTGGGACCCAGAAAAATAGCCATGGATTTAGAGTTTGTAGAATTATTGCTTGTAATTAAAATGTCAGGTGGATAATTAGTTATATGAGTGATGTTATTGAAACATGGCATGCTATTTGGGATAATTTATTCTTCATTACGTTTTATTCAAGAAATTTTCTCCATGTCAGAGTCCCAGTTTCCCCATTTTTCTTGTACTTCAGTGTAATAGGTGCTCAATTCCACTCATATTTCCTCTTTTGCTTTTTAAGAGAAGTTTGCATTTGTTTTCTTCCTTCTCCTTGTTCTTTTCAAATATAAGAAATAAGTGGAGCCGTACGAAATGCAGTTGTTATCAGTTGATATGAGTCTTTAGCAAGGGTGAAATCAAAACACTGTATTGTTGTATTATAGACCTATCGATTGAATATGCATCGCTAGTATGCATATTCAATCTATGAGATTTCAAGATTTTCCTATGCGGGTGAACGAATGCCGAATATATACATTTCCTAGCTATCCCCCTTTTACGACGGTTGTGGGTGTTCGATGTCTTTGTTTTGGACCCAACACTGCAGGGCTTAGGCTTTACCCTCGAAATCTGGGAGCAGGTACCCGGAACCCTCGCCTTATATTACCCCTCTTAGCTGTAAGGTAAGGGTCATACAATAGGAGGGAAAACTCAAAATTAAATTTTGGTTTTCGATATATAAAACCAAAAAGATATGAATGAAAAAAACACAGGCCAATTTTCAGAGCTGAAATTCGATTTTTAACCAAGATAAGTAGCTTTAAAAGTCCGCAAGGAGCCTTGGCCATGCCCACGACGTGTAACGTATTTCTATTGGCTGACGCCGATTGATGTGTGAACCTCATGAATGCCGCGTGAGTAATGCTTGAAGAAGCCGTGAACACATCGCATTCGTGGAAATGGTGGCCAAGAGTTCATCATCATGGCGAAGCGAAACGTTAATTTTGTTCTGGCTGACTCCGGAAATGTTCTGATCTAATTAACAAAGACTGTGAACAATTTTTTTTGACTCAAAACGAATCATTTTATTGAAATGAAACTTTTTTAAAGATGAAATACTTACAGTTTTGAGTGAGGCAGTAATTACGGCAATATAATCGAAATAATTTTTGGGATTTTGTGGTCCATGGTGGCACAAATTTTATTAATAATAGTGATAATTTCCCCCATCATGACAACTTACCAACAGACCTCTGTGAATTCAGTGAGAGGTATTAGACTTTGTTGAAAAACTCCGTATCTGGCTGAACATCTATAAGCGAAACCCAGTTTTCATTATTCCTCGTCTTAACAAGTCATTGATTCCAGTAATCACATTGCATTGAATGATGTCATATTATTTTTTGTAACTGCTTGGTAGGTGGCCTGGTAATACGCTCAGCATGGTCTCCCATAGTCATCAAACTTAGAATGACAACCTCTACCCCTCTCTTAATGGTAGAACCTACATCAACAAAATATCTACAAATGATGATTTGAAATTTGATGTAATTATTGTGTGCAAAAATCATAATTTTTTAATATGTACCCATCAAGCTGAGTCAGGAAAGAAATAACTTTTGATTACCAATATATTTGAACATAAGGTTTTAGTCCAACCATTATATTAATGGGCCACCCTGATATGATGATCAATGATTTTTTGGTGCAAGAACGATGTAGCTTGTAGGTCTAACTTGTTTGACTCAAACCTAATCTTCGCGTTTGCTTGGGAAATTCAGGTATAGTAATGAATTTCTGAGAAATTACTTTTGTTTAGAGATTATATTTTGCATTGATATATGCCTGAATGTTTGTTTTTATGAAAGAAAACGTACTTGTGATCCAATATCCACCTGCATCAAAACAAGATATTCCTGAAAATGGTGCCTGTGCAGCTGGATTAACAGTATTTTATTTCATTTTAAGCAATACAATTAATGGCAAATTACTATATTACTGAATGCTTATTGTGTTTCACTACGGTAGAAGAAAAACTACCAAAAATAAAATTTGAAACGTCTTAGCTTGTTGCAAGACTCTGAGATGGGCTTGATGCATACTCAGCAACTTTAAAACATGCACATTTTGCTATTACAGTCTGAAGTGCTGTTAGTCCTGTCTGTTCTGTTGATGTTACAATTCTCCTGACTTTTTTTGGCATCTTACTGTGACCAGTTGGTGGCTGTCTTCACCTCCCCCCATCTCCTTTAATGTTTAGTAATACAGTGTGTCCTCGTTTAACGTCGTCCCGTTTAACGTTGTTTCACGATGACGTTGTCCAAAAATTGAAACCCTTGATCATTTAACGTCGTTATTGCTTCGCGATAACGTTGTTCAAATTATGCGCGGCGAAAAAAAAATGAATGGCGAATAGGACGCAAGCGCAT
Organism: Ischnura elegans; assembly: GCF_921293095.1. Lineage (NCBI taxonomy): Eukaryota > Metazoa > Arthropoda > Insecta > Odonata > Coenagrionidae > Ischnura > Ischnura elegans. The sequence continues at coordinate 113,841,696 of NC_060248.1, read as the reverse complement.
CTGATGTATAGTAAATATTACTATATTAGTGCGATTGGTAATTTTCGCTCGACAGAAAAGGTTGGCGTGGGTAGCGTATGTTAAATATGCGTCAGAGCGAATAATTATCGCCTCATTTACCCATTATCCGTTTATTTTTCTGATGCCAACCGAAAAAAATGTCCACGAAGAAGAGTGGCTATCCTGGCGCCCCTATGAAAAAATTGTATAAACCTGTTTCAAAATTTTATACAATTTATACAATTGCCATGGTAATTGTATAAATTGTATAAAATTTTGAAACAGGTTTATACAATTTTTTCATAGGGGCGGTTCTTCAGACGTGAAGAAAAAACGGCGATATTAGAACAAAAACTTGGTATTATTAAAAGAATTGAAGAAGGTGCAACTGCTGGAGAGATCGGTCGAGTTTTAGGTTTGCAGGTCGAGTTTTTACAATTAAAATTTCTTCTGTTACTGAAAATATCGATGTTTCGCCATTAAAATACTTTCTTTTTAGTTTTTATATTTCATTTAATAATGCCTTCTTCCCAACCTTTTCGTTATGAAAATTCGTTTCGTTTCGAATGAATCGTTATCATGCTGAAGTGAATAATCGGTAATGAATGTTTCTCGCGATTTCCGCCGGGTTAAAGAATTCATATCATCACGAAAATTGACTCGCCCTTCACCCTCGTGCTTCCGAGTGTCAGATTCAGATTTTTTCGTTTTGGCCTGATTCAGGTGTCTCCCGATTGGTCACAAAGTCTGCTTAAAGTTACGGCTCCGATAATTGGCCTCCTTGGATTCTCGCCCGGGATATTCTGGATTCTTCACGAAGAAATGGATTGTTAGGAACATGGCTAGGAACCAATTTAAATTTTTTACATTGTTTCTTATGGGAAACACTGCATCGTTTAACGTTGTTTCGCTTAACGTCGACTTTTTCAGGAACGAATCAACAACGTTAAATGAGGACTCACTGTACATATTAATATATTGTTTTTCTTTTCAGTGTACCACATGAAAAGCACTGGCTGGGAAAGCATTTCTCATGAAGACTGCAAAGCGTTGCATTACAAGTATTTGGAAGAGAAGAAAGCATGAATTTTATTATGAACTTATGGAAATTTTTTTGCTTGTATCAATAAATACCACATTCTAAGTTTACTTGTATCTTGTTTCTAAACCATGGTGGAAATTACTCAACTGTTTTCATTCTCCTGGTAAAGAATTTGATCTTTTATTTCTGGATGATAGTAGTGATGCAATGAGCTGATGTTGACCCTTTTACTGTGAAAGAGCTGGTGTATTTATTTGTTTAGGCCATCATACACCCATGGAAGGTAGATTTATAGGGTTTATTTTGTCACTAAAATGATATAATCTAAGCAGTTGTTTTTTTCTTCAGCACCTCAAAAATATTGTTTACTGTGTTATAGTAAACTGGAAATATGTTCTGCAGGAATTTTTTTTAGCTAATGCTAAGCGGCTTGGTGAAAAACATTATCTCAAGTGGACGACATCCTAATGTAGCATTGATATTGCTGCTTTTCTTCTGTTGGGCTTAAAATGAGGAGTGAGCTCAGCAAAAACGGCAACTTTTCGGTTCCGAGTGATCTTTCTTAGTCACTAGATGTTTCTTTAGCTATTAGTAATCACTGGAGGATGCTACTCTGTAGAATAATGATTTCTTGTGCTATGAAATTGAACTTACTAATTCAAATAATTTTGTTAGAGCAACTTATGGTTGGCGGAAGAGAACTTATTTTCAGGGAATACTCAAAATTGATGTATTGAAAGTGATATATGTAGCAGGAAAAGGATTGATTTCAAAGGTATAATGATCGGGAAATGTTTTTGCTGAGGTTTAAATTTTGTATAACTTGAAAAGCATTGATTGGGGGAAAAAACTTAAAACTTAGAAAAAAAAAACAATTGAGAAGGTGTGGAAACCACCCCTAGGGTGGAAAGTGTCACTTTGCTATGTTACTAATGTTCATCGACCAATTCTGTAACCATGTATAAATCTGCACGTTAATTGGTTTTTAGTTTCAAAGGATTCCAAGTTGAACACATGATTGACTGGGTTATAGCTAAATCATTGCAGGAGTTTTCTTCGGGCAAAGCCTCTACTCATGATGTCAGAGAGAGAAACTTCTAAAAGTAAAGTGGTATCCCATTTGAAAGTTGATCTATTAGAATCTCACAAACACATTAATGAACATTATATTAATTCAGATGTCAGAGGAGTTAGTTTAGACTTTTTGATGTCAATGATGAACATCTAGCACCATGAATCTCAATAAAATTGTCATGGAAGTTAACATTAGAAGGATCAAAGCTGTCATTTTGACTGATGGCTTCTACTATGAATGTCACAATTTCTACATTTGTTATTGCATTACCTCAATTTTTTCTGACTTTTCCATGAATTAACTGTCATAATGACAGGTAAAGTATTGCGCACTATATGCCACAGTTCTTAGTTATTGTCTTCATTAACACATTGCGTATCGGGGTAAGCTAATGTTTAGAATATAACTTTACCCAATCAAACTGTACGATGCATCAATTCATTATGAAAAATGAACAACAACTGAAAACGTACAAACGAATACGTATTGTACGCTTTAAAATTGTTTAGGTTGACACGCCTAAATTCTGAGAATCTTCAATCAAGTCATCCGTCCGGAATGTTCGGGAAAAAAATGACGAGAATTCTCGCCATCCGTACGCAACGTGTTAAAATCACCTGCCCAACTTCTATACAGTACCATTCAATTGTTCACTGCTGTTTAGGCTGTATTTCAGGACTCTTGGTGTATAAAAGATGCATAGCACCTGATTTCGCCTACTGACCACAGAAAGAATCAAATTTCTCAGGTTAAATGAAAGTGATGGCTGCGGCTGATACTTACAATTAATGGGACTCTATTATACTAGGAAGTGAGAAAAAATTGCATATTCCACTTAAAAAAAATTAAACTTCATTGGACTGGGTGGATTAAACGACCATCGTTGGAAGGTTTTGTTTTTGAAAATCAATGGAAGTTCAAGGAGTGGGGAATAAAATGATATGATGTGGTCATTAGTTATGTATAGATGATTTTTAATGTGCAATGCAATAATGTTTGTTCCAAGATCCTGTCCCCTTTCTTCTCGTTCTGCATCAGCTCTGGTTTGCAGACTGTCTTGTGTCCCTCTGCCAGGAGGTGGGTTGCAAACTGTGACTTCCTTTCCTTCTTATCAAAGTTCCTCTTGTGTTCTGCTGCTCGGACTTTCAAGCTTCTTCCTGTCTAGCCAAAATAGCATTCTAAGCAGTCTGCACTCTCAAGTTTGTAATCTCTACTGTGGTCCATTTCAGTTACTGGGTCTTTCACTTTGAGGGGAGCATACCCAGTGAGAAATGGGTGGTGGAATCCACGTTGAGTGGTGGATATTGAGTGGTTGGACCCACGTGGAATCCACGTTGATTTCAAGTGGATTTGTGGTGATTAGCATAAAATGTTAAACAGAATTTCTAATTTGTGGAACTTAACTCTCTGGTGACATTGCGTCATTTATCATCCTGAAACCATACTAGTTATGTGAAAATGTATCGCACATTCTATTTTTATATAATTCGTGGAAAGGCAGCCATGAGAGCACATGAAAAATCGTAGACACATATATAGAAGGTTTAGATATAGAGTGGTTGAGGTTTTAATGGTTTTAGGACAGCACCTACTGCTGTTTTAATTTTTCCACCAAATTTCCACGTTGATTCCACGACCAAAAACACGTGGTATCCACGTTAATTCTCCACGTGGGTTCCACGTGGATTCCACCACCCATTTCTCACTGGGTACATTTAAATTAATTAATTAAGTAATTGAGAGGTGTTTAACAATTAAATTGTTGCAGAAAACTGTATTAATACAAAGGTGTTTGAGGTAATTGCCAACTTTTGAGGAATTTAGTCCAAGGTAATTAATATTCTGCCATCAAAGAGCTCCCAGTAAACACAATGTGTTGCGGAAACGTTGCAAAAGGGTTGTGCTAGGTTGCAGGATGCAGCTAGGCTTTTGACAACATTTCTGCAACGTCCTAATTACGTCACTGATACACTCATATGGTCTGAAAAATTTTAGAACTTAATATTTCAGCCAGAGCATATATATATTTAAATCTGATTCATCCTATTCATAAGACACGGATTGTATGTGAGGCTGGAATATTCAATAGGTTGCAGAAAGGTTGCGACATGTTGCCAGTCACTTAGCAGAAACATAGTTTTCCCCAAACATATATTCATGCATGGGGTTTTTAAAGCGTATTTTAATCTTCTGAAGCAAATTGGCTCTTACAAGAAATTTTTTTTTCGGCCTTAATACAGATGAGTTAGTAAGAATTTCTAATTTGTGGAACTTAACTCTCTGGTGACATTGCGTCATTTATCATCCTGAAACCATACTAGTTATGTGAAAATGTTTGAGATAATTGCCAACTTTGTATTAATACAGTTTTCTGCAACAATTTAATTGTTAAACACCTCTCAATTACTTAATTAATTAATTTAAATGTACCCAGTGAGAAATGGGTGGTGGAATCCACGTGGAGATGTAACGTGGATACCACGTGTTTTTGGAAATAACCTCATCAATGGAGTGTTTAGCATGATGCACTATATATCTTCTGACCGATATTGGGAGGGTTTTGTCATACTAAGGGAATTCAAAGACTAACATGAGAAAAAAGCAGTTTAGCACCATACTAACCTGTGCCTGCATTTTTGGTGAGTTAATTGTCATTGAATGGGTATTTATTTGGGGAATAATAACTATCACGATCCTGTCACTGAAATCGAAAGCCTTCATTTCAGATGCTTTTCGTTTAAAACCAACATTGGCATCTTACAGCCACAAAGATGCTAAGGAGAAGGTAATAGATTGGCTAAGACATGCCAATTTAAGGCAACAAAGAAATGAGAAGAAGGGCAAAAAATCTGTTTTGTCATAAATAAATATTTTTTTCTTTCTAAGTATGTATATTGTATTGCATATTTTAAAGGGTTATATAAATGTTGCAAGAGTTGCATAAGTGTTCCAAATATGTTTCACCAGAGGTTGCAGTTATGTTGCCATTACGTTGCAAAATCGTGGTAGAGAGGGCTTTTGGCTGGTTTTGCAACTTTGCCATTAAGTTGCAGTAACTCCTTGTTGGTTGCAGGGTAATGTGTCTGCGGCGTTTTCACAACACTTTTGGTTTATAGGGCTTAAAGTGATTTTACTGAATATATTTGTTTCACAGCTGCTTCCCTATATCTATCTGCTATCAATATGGTAATTTCAAGAAACAAAAATGATAATATGTATCAAGAAACAATGATATTATCAAAAGTTGATTTGAGGTAACCATGGGTACTCTGTAAACCAAAAGTGTTGTGAAAACGTTGAAAAAACATTGCGCTACAACCAAGTGTTGGACTACAATGGACAACCAACTACATATGGAGTTGCTGCAACGTAGGTACCGTATTTCTCCGAATATAGTCCCCCTCTGAATATGGTCCCCCCCCCCTAATTTTGAGGCTTCAGTTTCGGGAAAAGTTAAAAAAATGCGTTTGAATATAGTTCCCCCTTTACTTTTACCACAGGCATTTTTGGAAAAAAAGGGGGGGACTATATTCAGACATACGTATAACGTAATCGCAATGATGCAAAACCAGTCAAAGGTCTTCTCTACCACGTTTTTGCAATGTAATGGCAACGTATTCGCAACCTCTGGAGAGACATGCAACACTTATGAAACTCCTGCAACGCACTTGCAACATTTATGCAACCCTTTAAAATAATACTCACAATATGCCTTTAAAGAAAAAAAATTATTTATTTATGACAGGACAGATTTTAATTATAGATATTCTTCAAGATTCGCAGAGCACAAAACCACACCGAAAAACGCAAGCGTTGTAGGGAGAGAGACGGAGTAGCAACACGTTTGATGTTTCGAACATAGGCAGATCTAGGGGGGGCATGGGGGCACGTGCCCCAATGGGACCATATTAAAAAATCTTGCATATTTTTTAAGATGGTCCCATTATCATTGCACTCGAATTGTATTACAAGGTATCCTTGTGCCCCCCTGGAACAAAATCTTTGTTATGGCCTTGCTTATGCCCCCCAGAAAGAAATCCTGGATCTACCCCTCCTTTTGAATATGCAAATATCGATATTTTCAATGCACGCAATATACATATCGATATCATGACATCTTTCCTTTCTTTATCTCATGTGCAGGGTTTCTGCGTACTCTGCGCCCCTGCTGGTATGCTTCAAAATGTTCTAATTGCGGCAAAATTGTCTTAAGGAGGAAAATTTTTTTTCTTGTGAGAGGCAATTTGCTTCAGAAGTTGAAAATATGCTTTAAAAACCACATTTTTTAATATATGTTTGGGGAAAACTATGTCCAAATAACACTCCCCTAAGCGACCGGCAACATGTCACAACCTTTCTGTAACCTAGTGAATATTCCACCCTCACATACAATCAGTGTCTTAGGAATAGGATGAATCGGATTTAAATATGTATGTTCTTTGGCTAATATAGTGATAACAGAATTTCTGTAAGACTTATAAGAAATTTTCAATACCCAGTGAGAAATGGGTGGTGGAAACCACGTGGAACCCACGTGGAATCCACGTTGAGTGGTGGATATTTGGTGGTGGTGGATATTGAGTGGTTGGACCCACGTGGAATCCACGTTGATTTCAAGTGGATTTGTGGTGATTATCATAAAATGTTAAACAGAATTTCTAATTTGTGGAACTTATCTCTCTGGTGACATTGCGTCATTTATCATCCTGAAACCACGCTAGTTATGTGAAAATGTATCGCACATTCTATTTTTATATAATTCATGGAAAGGCAGCCATGAGAGCACATGAAAAATCGTAGACACATATATAGAAGGTTTAGATATAGAGTGGTTGAGGTTTTAATGGTTTTAGGACAGCACCAACTGCTGTTTTAATTTTTCCACCAAATTTCCATGTGGGTTCCACGTTGATTCCACGACCAAAAACACGTGGTATCCACGTTAATTCTCCACGTGGGTTCCACGTGGATTCCACCACCCATTTCTCACTGGGTAGGGCCTGTGTGGATATTATTTTTGGGGAGGAGTTGCCAAAATATTTACATCCCCCCGATTTGGGCTCCAACTCAACGGGGTTCCAGGCCACTGAACAAGACCCTCTAACCAAATATTAGCAGAGTCCACGGTCACTTATAGCGTTGCCAGTATTTTTTAAACAAAATATTGCTTTTGATTTTCAATAATATACACTTCGATAAGAATAAATGAAATTTTTTAAGCATTGTGGAATTTTCAACAGATTTTTAGCATTGATAATCACAAAGTTAGTAAACACAAGGTACTAAGACTAGAAACAGAAGTCTGTCTATATACAGCAAGGCTAAAATTTCGTTAAAAAATATCTCAGGCAAATAAAAAAACAAAGAATTCATTTCAAAATATGAAAAAATGGAACACGCAGCAAAATGTTTCTTTGCAAAAACCATTGACAATGTAACCACTCTATAATGGATTTATGCAGCGAGAAGGATCATAAATTAGTTGGAAGGTTAGGGCTAATTACTGAGGAGTGGCCCCAAAGGTCTTGCTAAGCTGGGTCTCATGCAGGACTTTGAATACCTGATCCAACCATTGCTACCTTAGTGGTCCCTTCGCTTTCTCCATGTCAGCTCTGGTTGACTTCTGTTCGTTTGCATTGAATAATCCTAGCCAGCTAGAGCTGACATGAGGTCTTTCCCAGTGAGAAATGGGTGGTGGAATCCACGTGGAACCCACGTGGAGAATTAACGTGGATACCACGTGTTTTTGGTCGTGGAATCAACGTGGAACCCACGTGGAAATTCGGTGGAAAAATTAAAACAGCAGTTGGTGCTGTCCTAAAACCATTAAAACCTCAACCACTCTATATCTAAACCTTCTATATATGTGTCTACGATTTTTCATGTGCTCTCATGGCTGCCTTTCCACGAATTATATAAAAATAGAATGCGCGATACATTTTCACATAACTAGCATGGTTTCAGGATGATAAATGATGCAATGTCACCAGAGAGTTAAGTTCCACAAATTAGAAATTCTGTTTAACATTTTATGATAATCACCACAAATCCACTTGAAATCAACGTGGATTCCACGTGGGTCCAACCACTCAATATCCACCACCACCAAATATCCACCACTCAACGTGGATTCCACGTGGGTTCCACGTGGATTCTACCACCCATTTCTCACTGGGTTAGCATGTGAAAATACTCATTGAATACTGTCGAAATTCTGTGCAAAAGGGTTAATCTGCCCCTGTTTTGCATAAAATTTAATGTTTAAGCAATCATCTACAAAAATGTTGGTTTTTAACCCCTTTAATGGTCTACAACAACAATAATTCATGGCATATTGTGAATGCATCTGTTTTTAAATGGAGTTTGCATGGGATTCGGTAAATACCTAATACTCTCGTAGAGTGGCATACATATCACCATAGACCCAAGTTCCCCCAATAGCACCTGATCGTTCCAGTACCACTGGAGATGCAAACTTGAGGAAGGGTGTTCCATGATTGGAGGCCAGGATGTGCTGTGCCGAGCACAGACCAGCTGGACCCTCTTCAATCACCAGAATGCAGAGGTCATCAACCGTAGAAGGTGGCAACTTGTCAGTCCTTAAGACACAGAGTAAAAGGAGAAAACAATAATAGGTAGATTCCTCAGTAAGATTTCAGAGGTGAAATACACAACTGTGGTTAGATACCAACTGCATTTGCAGACTTGTTTTAACTGCAATTTCAAAAGCTAACCTGTGAGGTATTATGATATAAATAAAAGTTGGTTCATTCATTAGATCTAAGATGTTTATTCCAAGATTAAACGATTTCCCTATTAATAGAATGAATAAACTTCTCCCAGGTTTGTGCACGGGAAAGAAAATTTAAGGCAACCAATGTTTCCAGTTCCGTCTTGTTACCCATTGTCAAGGCTATTGATTGAAATTTGATGTGACCATTGAAGTTCAGCATCAGGAGGGGTGGGATTGGTCTAGTCCTGATAGTTGTGGCTTTTAATTTTCGGTGTACATAGAGTAAAATGAGAACACAATAATAGATGCCCCCCTTTGCTCCCACTCTGATCTTTCCTTTTGCGGAAATGCTATTGGTAGACCACCCCGATGATAGCGATTGCTTGTATGCTGCTTATATTGACTGGTAAAAAAATCCCATAATTTTAATACACGAAGAGATTCGGTATGTGTTGTAAATAAAATCCATTAAAAATTTTGGTCTTTAATTTTACATTGTTTACATTTTCCATAACAATATTTTCCCTTGGCACCATTGGCGGCTGGGTAAAGTCCTTGCATGATAATCCAAGGGTCACGGGTTCGAGTCCTGCCTCTATAAGGTTTTTCTCCTCTCTGGACGTGGCTTTGTGTTGAAAATTCTGCTGGTAGGGTCCCTGGAAAACCTAAACACAGGATTTGACTTCTAAGATTCCAGGGGCAAACGGGCCTGTGAGAGGATTGTCAGGTTATTAATAAAACAAATGTATTATGATTTTGTTCTTTCCCAGCGTATGATACTGGTTTAATCTTCTTGGGTTTTCCATCGGGTGAGTTGCTTGTAGGCCGACGTTTCCATGGCTACCTCTGCCATCATCCTTAAGCAGGGGCGGATCCAATATTTTTACAGGGGTCTGACAGCTAGGTCTTCTTATATTTGAGATCAGGGGTGCAGCCAGGAATTGAGGCTGGGGTAGGTTTAAGTGCAACTAATACCGAGGTGCGTGGGGGTATGGTATACCCACCAGGATAAGAGGTAGGTGCGAGATTAGTAAATTGTGGAATTTTAAGATAAATGGTTCAAAATTGTGAGTTTTACGGCTTTCTGAGGGATAATTTATTAAATGTTACACTATTCTATTAGTAATATCAATCCAAATAAGTAAAATTGATTAAACTTAAAAATTCCTCTGAGCTGGGTTTATCCCCCAAAACTCCCCCTCGCTGTGCCACTGTTTGAGATTATAAACAAAAAATACAACAATTACTGTACAAAATATTCTCTTAATTTTGATATGAAAGTCATTAATATTAAAGTAAATGATTGAGGCTCCGTAATAAAAAAAACGAACTAAATGATAACTGTATAAAAAAATCTTGTTCATTTTTTAAGCATCTGGGGGGGTGGGGGAACGTGCCCCAGTGTCCCTCCCCTTAAATTCGCCTATCTCCTCAGGGCTTTTGAGTGTGATACTACATCAAAATGTTGGCCTACAAGCAACTCACCGAGTGGAAAACCCACAAAGATTATACCAAAAGAAATATAAATTCATAGTTTCAATGGTGCCCTCAGTTTTTGGCTAGTGCACAGCCACATAAGCGCTTTGGTTATGTGAAATCATTTAAGGTTTCGCATGGTGGAAATGCAATATATCCATGTTAAAATACAAGCAATGAATGGCAATTTCCAGGCTTCAATATATAGTTCCACCACTGACCATGGTTTCGACACACTATGTCATTTTCGAGGAGCAATTTTTGCATGTTCTAGCTCCATAGGCAGATTACCTTCAAGAGTAGTTTGCAATTTTTGCCTTTGCATGAATGTGGAAGTATAACTTGATATTATGTGTAACATTTTTAAGACTGTGTGGCTTGCATGTCCGAATCTTATTGCATGCTGATGATTGATCACCCCCTGCCAAACACATTAGAGGGGGCTCGCAGCAGGTATGCTGCTGGGAATTAAGGCTAGGGGGGCTTTTAGGAGAAACTGGGGGCATGGAATACGGGAGGTGCGGGTGCCCTTCCCCAAAACATTTTTAAGATAAATGGTCAAAATGGTGATTTTTACGGCTTTCTGAGGGATATTTTATTAATACTTACATATTTATATAAGTAATATTTATCCGATAAGTAAAATGGAATAAATTTTAAAATATCTCAGTTCTGGGGGGGGGGGATTTATCCACCAACCCCCCCCCCCCCCCCACGCTCCGCCACTGGCCCACAGGGTATTATGCAGATGTAGATTGAAGGTAAGGAGTTTGAAAATGACAGTGTTGAAGCCAGGTAGAGGAGATATATTTTAAAGTGTGGAAATAACCATATGTTAGGGGAGCATGGCTTCTTGGTTGTCCTCCGCATTGATTCATCTTTGTAAGGCAGTTTTGCCGGCATTCCAAGGTGTCTTCTGGGTAAAAACTTGCATCCGACCCTTCAAACCTGAAGATGCCTGCTGCAACGTTGACGTAACTGTCGTAATAAGATGAATGGAAGCGGAGGGAAATCTCGACGTCATGCTCCTCCTACTACACAACTCTGTGGAAGCCTCCATCAATACATTACATTATGTCGTTTATACTTTATCATGGACTCTTTTTTTATATTTAACTCTGAGGCCTCTGCTTCAATCGGCCAACTTGCAGCACAGTGGGGTAGCCAAGAATTTTGTTCTGGGGGGGGTGTCCAGAACAAGGGGGGAAAATTTTTGAAAAACAGGGTACTAAGTTGAGAGTTTTAAACTAACTTTAACACTATTCATAATCGAAAAAACTTCATTTTTCAAAGAAATCTTTTATAAATTCATTATTTTCAATATTTGGTTTTCTTTTGTGATGCAAAGTAAGCGTGCGCAAATATTTCGGGGAGGGGGGACTCGGACCTTCCGAAATTCCCCCCCCCCCCTCGCTACGCCACTGTTGCAGCATGGTGAGGTGAGTCATTTGTTCGTGGTGGCGGAGTAGCATCCTTGAATGACCTTGGGACGGACCCTGCACCCCCTCCCTCAGCTGTTATTCCACTCGCAACAATGGGGGCTTTCAATTCTCGGAGGACAGCTGATTCCGGGCTACGACGAAGGAACGGCATCTTCATTCGTCACGCGCGGCTGAGCGTTTTACGTCCGGAATTGGTTCGCGTTTCTGTCCCCTCGGACTGTCAAACTATATTCTCCGATTTATGGAAAAGGTATTTTCGCATACAAAGCATTTAATTTGTGTCAAATAGAAACCCACAGAGAAATGAAGATTAACCCATCTTATTGTTTATTAGTTTTTCTATCTGTATTCAATGGAAATAAGAAAGCCGTCAAAGAAGAAGGCAGATTTCACGCTCAAGAAGGCATACCTGTCTCTTTGCAGTCACTTCTAATGACGCATTACTTGCATAAATCTTTCTGTTGTCTCAAAATTTTCAACGTAAGCAGGGTAGACTCGGTACAACACTTCCTGTGTCTCAAATGTTCAAAAAATCATTAGTAATTAATAGGTAAAGCCAGGGCCGGGCTTAGGGCGGGGCGACCGCCCCGGGCCCCGCGTTCGTGAAAAAAAATTAAAATATACGATAGTTTTGAAAACGCTATTGAAAAAGCGCGCTTTTTATGTTTATTTTACGTTATAATTTTATGAATAAATATAATTAGAAATTTTATTTGTATTATACTATTTTGAACTCAACTGCGTGATGGTATCATAACGGCGTAATTACGAAGTCTGAATTTGGGAGGGCAACACATACTTAGCCAGAGAGTGGTAGGGATTCAAAATGCTCGAGTTTGTAGATGGGGCATAGAGTTTAATATTTTAAGTGAAGGGCCCCGCACTGAAGGTTCGCCCCTAGCCCCGCACCTGCTAGGGCCGGCCCTGGGTAAAGCGATCCAGGAAAATATTGTCTAAGTTCCACTTCATACATCGTGAAAATTTGAAGATGGTTGCCAGAGTTTTAAGCTCGTAATGTGTCACAAAAAAGACTGGTTGAGCTGGAAGTATACGTCCTCTTAAAAAGCAACAGTTAATGTCAGAGCTGATGCTGGGGACCAGTGGCGCAGCGAGGGGGGGTTTTGGGGGAAAATCCCCCCCCCCAAAGCTCAGAGAAAGTTTTAATTTTAATCCATTTTACTTAATTGGATTGATATTACTAATAGAATAGTGTAAGGATTATTAAAAATATCCCTCAGAAAGCTGTAAAACTCACCATTTTCAACCATTTATCTTAAAACTCCGCAATTCATTAATCTCGCACCTACCGCTTATCCTGGTGGGTATACCATACCTCCAAACACCCTGGTATTAGTTGCACCTAAACCCCCCCCAGACTTTTCCTAGCTGCGCCCCTGCTGGGGACTGAAGCCACAACGGGATAGGTTTCGTATATTTTTTCCGCATAAACGATCGATAAAGAATAAGCTCGTCCACTAATTTTACTTTATTATCGAGTGTGATATAGAGTCTGAAGAGAAAATATGACCCGTGTTTTCTCGATTTTTTAAAAATGTGATTGTGTAAACAATAAAAAAAAACAGATGTGCTAAAAATTCATTCTACGCCGAATTGTGTGCTTCGAGTCATTTACGCTCTCCACGAACTCCCACTTTAAATTTGTCTGGTTACGCCTCTACGGTGCTCTAGATAAAAATTCATTTGAAACAAGCCCGCAGCAATCCCTATGCTGTTGAAATGAATGGCGTCTGTAGCGAGTAAAGCCCTCGCAGCCGATGTTGAGGACTGAAGGCCACTATGGGACAGGTTTCGTATGAGCATATCTTTTTCCGCATAATTCATTGAAGCGACCAACTCGGGCGGGCCACTGATAAGCATCGGCGTTGTGACGAGGTGATATCACTACGTTCTAGGAAGAATGGAAGGAGTTGTAGAAGAACGTAGCTGTTTTTAAAGAGTTAGATAAAGATAACAAGACTGTCTAGAGACAAAATAAAAAGCAAAGAAGGCTTAAAAGATAATAATAAAAAATAAAGTTTTTGTCATGGACCCTCAAGGTAATAAGGACTTAAAAGAAATAAAAAAATAGCTTGCTTTTACAATTAGAAAACAATAAGAAATAATAATAAACTACGAAGAACTTCATCCGACACTTAACTGTACCTTCAATATTACAACCATAAATTCCACTCAATACACCTCTAGAACCGGAACAAGATATAATACTTATCGGGAGCAGAATGAACTTCGAGAAAAACAAAATGGGAAAGTTCACAAAATATCAAAGAAAAAGTGACTTAACCAAGATGATTGGTAGCATACACTATATAAAACATGTCTGTTTACTATTTACATGCACTACGGGTTTACATTATTACAAGATAGGGGTAACTCGAAGATAAGAGCCTAGCTTGGACCGAAGAGTTCATTTCTTGTCGGTGGCTGCCTTCAGCTTATCTTTGTTGCTCTGTGCATGTCGAAGCAAGGACAAGAGGTCTCCCAAGAGGTAAACATTGGGGTTTAGAAGAGTGAGAGGTAAAATGCAGCGCCGGATCCAGGATAGGGACAAGGGGGGCTATCAGTAGGTAGGGGATCTGGGGGGTAACCTCCCGGCTGGAGTGGGGGTCCTAACAAAATTAGGATTTTATATAGTGTAAATAGGATACCCAAGGGGGTCTATAGCCCCTCTCTGGAACCGCCACTGGACTATAATGGTATGCACTGGAAGATAGGGGCTTTATTCAATCAGATAAGTTTGGATCCAGTTGAGTCTACAAGTCCTGATTGACCCCTAAAAGAGGCAATGGAAAGCGCGGCCTAATCCGGTGATATCAACGTATGGAACATAGGTGGTAACAGAGTGGTAAATAATAATAACATCTAAGTATACTCAGGTGTTAGAATTATTTCAACTGAATTAACAGGTAAGAGGAATTTGGCCGGGTGTGGTAGGGTAACTTCATTACCTTTATCGTTATTAAAATCAGGGTAGTGGTCATAACATAGTGGGGCTGAGACCACCCACGTAATTTCTAGAATTTAGGTGTTAAATTATTTATCACTTAGTTACCAGCTACGTTTCATGCGTTGATATCACCGGCAAGACACCACTTATCAGGGGCGTAGCTAGGAATTAAGGCTAGGGGTTTTTTTTAGGCGCAACTAATACTTACGAGTGTGGGAGTATTGCATACACACCAGGGTAAGCAGGAGTTGCTGGGTCCCTCCTCAGAAAAAAAATTGAGAATAATGGTTCAAAATGGCGAGTTTTACGGCTTTCTGAGGGATATTTGATAAATCCTAACACTATTATATAAGTAATACTGATTCAAATAAGTAAAATGGATTGAACTTAAAAATTTCTCTGAGCTCTGGGGGGAGGGGGTTATCCCCCAAAACCCCCCCTCGCTGCGCCACTACCATTTATAATTAGTAGAAATTAAAGGGGAAATAAGTTCCATTTATGTGATTCGGTAGTATTTTCCTAGGTAATCGGTTAATCAGTTAATTGTTACCCAAGATTATCATTTTCGACCGGCAATATTAAAAATGGTAATAAATATGCTTAGAATCTTTCTCGGGCTTCCGACCGGGTTAAACGTCCTTCGAAACGTCGACAGAAGTGGAGAGCCTATTCCGGACGGAATCTCAAGAAAATGCCATCGCATGTATATTCAAGAGCAGTTTATATTCCGACGAAGTTAGCTATATCTTACTAACGCCAACACACTATGTTCAGATTATAAAAGTAAAATAAGAGAGATAGACTGCAGAAAAAATAGATTCAAAGTGCCATTTTTTCACGATCGATAAGAGATTATACCGACAGTGTTAGGGCTTACAAATAGGTTAGTTGACTCGTGGTGTAGCCGTCTAACTTACGCAATCCTTAATGTATGTTTCCGAATTTTCCTAATGGATCTCTAACCGCATGTTTAGCATCCTCTAGCTTCATAAGCAGATTGCCTTCATGAGTAGTTGGCGATTTTTGCCTTTGGATGAATGTGGCAGTATAATTTGTTAGAATGTGTAAAAGTTTTATGACTTCGTGGTGTGCATCAGGGAATTTTTCTTGCATGCTGCAGGCTGGTGATTGATTATCCCCCTGCCAAACACCCTAAAGGAGGCTTGCAGAGTAATATGTAGATGTAGATACAGTCAGGGGCGCAGCTAGGAATTAAGGCTAGGGGGGTTTCAGGCGCAACTGATACTGGGGGACTTGGGGTATTGCATACCCGCCAGGATAAGCGCGAGGTCGGAGGCCCTCCGCCGGAAAAAAATTAAGACAAATGGTTCAAAATAGTGATTTTTACGGCCTTCTGAGGGATATTTTATTAATCCTCACACTATTATAAGAGCAATATTAATCCAATTAAGTAAAATAGATTTAACTTAAAAATTTCTATGAGCTCTGGGGGGGCCTTTATGTCCATCACTTTCACCTAAACTACAGATCTTTTTCATGTTTTCTTTGTGTAGCCTTTTCGAAATTGGAGCTCATGATGTCCTCGGTAGCATATTCATACTTATCAATTTAAACTTATTAATAGTAGTTGAGAATAAAACATGGTTCGTGCATGAAGTCTCAAAGCTCATCGTAAGAAGAAGAGAGTACTAGAAAGAAATATAGAGGATGGGCAGAATTGTTACCAGAGGATTTGCCCCCCTTCGCTGCGCCACTGGATACAGTAGCTCTCCGGGAAAGCATTAAATAAACCTTAAGCAATGTAAATTTCAGGGTTAAACCCCAACACGGTCAAATCGTTGACGGCTCGAAAATATTCACTCAAATGACATAAAATATTCATTAAGAAGGACAAACAATTTTGATAGATTTTAGTAATTTAATGAGAACTGGAAACTAGAGAAATTATACACTTGAATGAACACGCAAGAGGCATCGCAAGGGTGTTTGGCAGGGTTACTTTACTACCTTTATCGTTATTAAAATCAGGGCCGTGGCGGAGTAGGGGTGGAACCACCCTCGTAATTTCAATAAAGGTTGAAGATATTGTTCTCTTTCAGGTGGCTAACCAATCATAGTTTTTGTTTGATCAAAATAACGAACAATTGAGTTTAACGTCTTAGGCATTACCATGTCGAAATCAAGAATCGATATCATGATAAAGATAAGACAGTTGTTTTATTTCCGCAGATTTTATTTCTTAAACGACCCAGATTTGGACAATATACTCTGGATGCGGTAACTACTACCGTGATAAGGATAGTGTTTATTGTCGAAAATTAAGAAGGTCTGTTTAGAAATTAAATCTGTGGAAATAAAACAACTATTACATCTTTATCTTGATATCGATTAACGAACAATGTTTTTTAAAATGGTGAAAACCACATAGCCACTCGTCTACGAAAATGAGGCACAACCACACCACAACCATCGCGACACGGGAATTAATGAATCCTCCGAAACAAAGATCTTAAACATCATCAGAAAACTTTCGGAGGGAGAGGGAGGTGGGATCCGTTATTAGAGGTTTCGCATATGACCATTTCCTTCCGCATGGGGGGTTGAACCCCTTTGACTTCCACACCGCTGCTACGACTATGACCTCAAAATATTACCATTGTTTCATCGAAAACCATAACGAAAACACATGCTCGTACATGCGAATAATATAAAATTTACCCTCAAGTGATCAATGCACGATGTAGAACTATTGATCAAGTGAACTGCTCGAATGGATGGAAAGTAATTCGCAACGCAAAAACAGTAATGCGATTTAACCTCAACGTACTGGCTAACTCCCCACTTAATGGTGCAACAAATTAATTTATGTACTACTCATTTTGAAGCTTTCAAGCGTGCTAAGAAGAACAGCAAGGTAATGATTTTCGCGTCCATTAACGCCGCAGATGTTTTAATGAAAAAAGTACATCTCAAATACATGGATTTTAGAATACTTTTTACTTTTTTTGGCCCTTTACACCCCACCGATAGATCCCGCAAATATCACGAAAGTCACCACAAAATAGCCTACATACACTTTTCGTAGTAAGTGCACTTTATAAATTGTTATTCCACTCAAATATTAAATTTGCGTACTCACGTAAATGGTCATCTTAAGAGTTTTTAATGTCTCCTTCGCACATTCGGCTGTCTTCTTGCACCAACTTCGTAACCGCTGACGTAGAAGGTGATCTTGACGAGGGTGGTTGGTATGTTTTTCAGCTGTCTAATGTTAAGAAATAAGTTGCTTGCAATGACTCCAAGGTTCCTGTTGGTCAGAGGAGAAGGGTATGACTAGTTGGGAGGTGGGGTAGGATAGTTATTGAGTCGGTTGAATAAAGGCTGGCGTGACGTCAAATAGCTATGGGTATACCAATAGCCAAAGTCAAATAGCCCAATTTTACTTCGAGGAACAGATTGTCATTTGAGGCAGAGGAATAACGCAATAGCTGATTGAAACACTGATAATGATGAGTCTGTGGCTTTGAATGGCCTTTAAAGCCGTTTTACCCCTCCCACAATGAGATGATTTTTCTGGGAAGCCTCTGCACGAAAACTTCCTCGTGACCCCCGCGTAAGGATACAGTTTTCCGTTGACGGTTATCGTGTTACTTTGAAATTTAAACTTGTTCTCTTGCATTTTAAATAAAAAAATTTAATCCACCGGATAATAAAATTAATGAACAGTGTATAGTATTATAATTAATATTATTAATTATTTTATATAGTATTATTAATATAATTATGTTGCTTGCTTTGTGCTGTTTTAAAAATGTATCGGAACTATTTACTGCGGCGGCCAGAAGTCACGTGACACTCGCAGAGTCCTAGGGTCCTAGGATTTCACTTCGTCATTCTGCCGGCAACTTTCATCTAGTCAACACGTAAGTACATCACTGTGCCCGAAAGTTAACAACTTTCTCTTTTTACATTATTCTTCAGTGTTGATGGTGTGTGAATTCCTCTTAAATTGGAATGTGACGATAATTGTTATTGCTCGTAGTAGATAAGTGATTATCGAGCTCGTAGAAAATATTTATTTTACGAAAAATCGTGTTCAACGAAGTGCTCAGAACCTGTTTTCCCGTTTCATGTTAAAGACCATCTCATCTTTTTTATTGGATTTTTAAGGTAAATTAGTGTTATCGTTATCGACATGATAGCCGTGAACATATTTTTTGGAATGAAAATTTTCACCTTTACTTTTCAAGAAGCATATTCTCGTGTAGTCAATCTGTGGAACTAATAAAATACTCGCAGCGTATTACACATCCATTACTGTGCGTTGTGAATTTCTGTGTGTCACGTCTTTTAGGTTTTAATCTGTTTTTCTCTGCTCGTGTGAATCGGCCTCTAAAGCTGCGCTGAAGAAATTTTGTAAGCGGGGCTTCAATACCAACTGTTGAATCAGCGATCATCGTGGCAGTCCATTGCTCTCAAATTTCACCATCAATACTGCTGCTAATTATTTTAGTAGTCACCGGTGTATTACCTCGGTTGCGGAAACAATTGTCTTCTATGACTATGAAGTAATGCTATTCAAATATCGGTATCATCAAATCTTTTGCCTGTCTCCGTTGGTTATTACACCTTGCCATGAAGTACTTCTCACATATTTTAATCCTCTTTCTAATGATAATCTACGTAGTATAAATTGAGGTTTCCAAACGGCGGAAACCATTTGAATTGTGTCCTAAGTAGTGATATTTAATTTGTTTTTTTCTTTCTTTACAGTAGGTTAATCAAATCCGTTGAGTTAACGCTGTCAGTTACGTCAAATGAAGTAATATTTGCCGGGAAATCCTTTGAAGAACGCATGGGAGAGATGTGAAGGTTACGAAATGGTAAGTCAGTCAAAATTTTGTTTATTTAAATATTTTATTTTCAATTTTCCACTGTCAATTTGCTTCATTTTGTCTCTGTGAACTGGCAAAGTAGAGATATTTGATGACATGCTGACCATTTATTTAGTGATTCACGAGTAAAGTAAACTTTTTTCGCTATAGTTTTCTCTGTTCGCTTTGTTCTTCGTGGTATAGCTTTCCAGAAAAACGTATCCAGAGTATAATCAAAATGCTTTTGCTTATCGAGATGTCATTACGCTCACGTACCGTGAGGATATTGCTATTAACTTACTAAGTTTCAACCATCAATGAATGAAACTCATGTTTCAGCCCCACAGTGATTACAGTAAATTGTCGTCACATTAATCCATTGCGAGTATTTACAATTTTGTTAAGATTCTGGTTAACAGGCATAACCATACATAGTGATCATTTAAGCGTACTTTTAATGGCTTGCTTACGACGATTTGCCCTGTCTTTTTTCACCATAAGCCTCCTACACACCATTTTTACTTCGGTTTATTTGTCAACTCGAGCGATAGGTCTTTATTTGAGCTCATACTCGATTTTGACACATTGGACAACTTATAGACTTCCTTTTTCATCGTCAATCTTGATAAATAGACTCACACAATTTTTCGTTTACGATTCGTCTTCCACTTCCCGAGATATTCTTAGTGATGTATCAACGGGGTCGTCAGTCGAATTGAATTGTCAAATCGTCAGAAAAGTTGATGACGTCAGCAGTTATGGCGAAGTCGGTCACTGCTGCCCAGTTTCAGCGAGGAACAGCCCATGGGACTTTCGATGTTCATTGTTGCTTATTTTATTCATTTATTCCGACGGTAACACCGTTTATACATTAATGAAAACAGTAATAGAAATATTTTCAGATGCGTAAAAATAAACGACTAATTGTAAGCGATAGGTAGTAGAAGAAGTCATCATCAGGACTGGACAACAATCCTGATTGGTTTGGCGCAGCTCTCTACTAAACTACGAATGTTTTCTCCTTCACATCCTTCTGTAAACTTTCCATATATTTTATTCGAAGTCTTTCTTTTCCGTTCTTGCTATCTACTTGTTCCTCGACAACTGTCTTGTTACATCACGTCTTAAGATGTGGCCTATAAGGTGGTTTGTCTTCTTATCAAGGTTTTTATGAGGCTTCTCTTCACTCCAACTCTTCTTAGGACTTCGTCATCATTAACTCGGTCAATCCATTATATTTTCACCATTCTTCTTTTGCACCACATTTCGAAGGCCTATACCCTTGATTTCTCTGCTGCTGTCATTGTCTAATGGGACTAGCGAGGTTCATTGCCGTTTCAGCGAGGTTCATTCGTTTGTGGTTTTATGCAGCTGGTTCAACGTCTTTTATCCTATATTTTTAATTAGGTATATTTGAAAATCGTCAATTCCAGATTATTAATCCATCCGCAGGTTTCCAAACGCCGCATCTAATTTTGATCTTTAAATTAGGGCTACCGTGTCATCTTTAACCACTTTCCTTCTGTTGTCGATAGCATTGGTTTTTAGGTTCTTATCTTTGTGTAACTCTTCCGGATATTTTTTCTACACTTTGCCTTCGTTTTCAATCATTAATTCTCCATTTCTGTCCCTTAGTTTAAACAAAGAGTATTACATCTTACGCCCCTTTCCTTGAAATTGTCCCTTACTATCTGTCGGTCCTCTTGCTCGATTATCTCCCATATGGTCAGTGCCACCTGGGTGATTACATTTATCAAAGATGTAGTGACGTCACCGACTCATGAAATGTGGGGGGTTTCTTCGCGTGTTTTTAATTTTAAGTATAGAATAGCTAAATGAGAAAGAATGTATTTCGTCCCAGCAAATCTTTCCGCTTCTATCTACGGAATTCTCATACTGAATTACAGTTTCGTGTCTTATAGCTCCACCCTATGGTGAAATTTTGCCTCCTAAATACTATTGTGAAATGAGGAATCCCTTCCGGTGAAGAAATGGGAACTTTAACCCGGCTGAAAACCGGAGAAAACATTATTTGACCGCAAAAGAATATTCAGCGGCGTGGCTGACGAGTTCATAGTATTTACACCCATTTATTTATACTTGCCCAATTCACATTATAGCCTACTTAGACTTGCTCATCACGTTGTTCCCAGCATACTCTCGTCTTTCTCCCAATGACTATTTCTTACTTCCTTGATATCAAATAAATTAGAATGTGCCTTTTCTCCAAATCAGGCCTCCTTATTTTTGATAAATTTTTGATTACTCATTGTTCACACATTTGAATTTATAACTAATTGTAAGTACTATTTCGTTGTACCAACGGGAACTAAATCATAGTCGTTTAATTAAATTTTCACATAGTTTAATTTTAAGAGACATATAAAATAAACCTTTCAAAATCATGAAGGGGTAGTTCCGTAGCTTAATTAATAGCAGTATCATGCAATTTCTTCTGTTAGGGGCTCAGCAGGAGTACATTCGTTTGAACTGATCAGTCTAATTCATGGATCTCGACGATTTATCACTCCCAAATGGGCCATTTCACTCTTTGCCCTTCTGTTTGAAAATATCGAAGCCGGACTATACTAACGCGGCTCTCTTCGCGAGCGTTTTCTCCTCCTTCGATGGATTGATTCGCAATGTTCCGAAGCCTAATTGCATAACGGGTTTTTTGAGAAAGCTTAGGTCATCTGCGTCGTGGCATAATGATATTAAACAAAGAAATTGACCGGTACTTAAACTTTGCGTTTGTTGTCTGTGATTTGTTTTAAAACACGTTACTAGCGAGTCAACTAGAGCTGGGGCTTAGCTCGAGTTTACTGGGGTTGAACTCTAAATCTATCAAAATATTTTTGATATTTTTAGGAAGCTTATTTTTGGTCATTTGATTATCTCATAAAAACAAAATATCATTTATTTAGTAGTTTTGACCGACTTGTCAGTTGTTTTAAAGGTAACAAATCCTAAATGCCGAATTATTACCTGTAATTTTTTTAAATTTCGCCTGTGATGTGGTAACTCAAACTGCGATCGGCTCGAATTCACTCGAGTTGCATTCTCAAGCCATTGAAATGTTTTCGATATTCTTGCGAAGCTCAATAATCAAATTGGTAAAAACAAAGCGAATCATTTGGCTAGTAATTATGACTGACTTGACAGTTGTTGCAGCGTTACCAACCCTTAAAAAAATCTTCTGCGATCAAGATTAATTTTTTCGGCAAACCTATACAATATTTTAATGGTTGCTCTGGTATTTAGGACTTAGACGAATCCGATTGAATTTATTTGTATTTCTTCTTTGAAACCCACGCGGGTAATTGTAGCTGTCGCTGAAGTTTGTTCGGGTGTGTTATTTATTTATTATTAATTTCTTATTTATTTACTTAATATTTTTACTTATTCGGTTTCTTTTCCTACGTTTCGCGGCCGTTTTCGGTCACCTTTTCTTAGGGAATAAGGATACTTTTTCCTTGGAGGGTACTTATAAGGGTTCATGGAAGAAAGGAGGTTGAAAAGGGGAGGGCATGAAGGAGTTATAATTTTATTATCGTATAACTTAAGAGCAGGATTCCAGAGTGGCTGATTTTTAAGGCACAGTCCCTGTGAGCTGATACATACACGACTGCTATTAACCTGAGCTGGGTATAAGAAACGGAAACGATCGAGAGCAAGTGTAATTGGAAAACGAAATGAAACTTGGATTGAAGCTACGTAAATAGTCCTTCTAGGAGAGAATTTTTTCTGTTGAAAGCTAACCTCAGTAGTTTTGACCGTCAGGCGTAATATTGGAGTTGCCGAGTTCAGGCGCAATGTACTACATAACAAACACAGATATGAAAAAAATATTAACTCTTAGCACGGCGCAGTGATACACCTTTAAACTTTAAACCACCATTATTAGTTTATTCTTACACATAAATCATGTCTTTTGTGCTATGCATAGATCCCTGTACACGCCGTCATCCTGCTCCGGACCGATACAGCGAGGTGTGCTTTAACGGGCTCATTAGGACATTAAGTACTAATGTGTGTAAAGTATTGTAATATGTGAACTCTATATGGTCAGTTTTTTATTTTTCTAACTTATTTAGCTAATAAAGCTTCCATTTTTCTTTATTTTACCATTATTTTGCTGATTTATGCTAAATAATTCGCCACTGATCTGTCGGCATGCATGCGAAAAGGAAAATGCAGCGCAGAGCGTGCGACAACTAACAGCTACTATGAGTATAAAGGGCCTATGCCGTCTATTGGCAGGGGCGGATCCAGGATTTCTTTCTGGGAGGGGCACAAGCGAGGCCGTATCCAGGATTTTGTTCGGGGACAAAATCCTGGATACGGGTTCGGGCACAAGGATACCTCGTCATACAAAACGAATGAAATGATAAGGGGACCGTATTAAAAATCTAGCATATTTTTAAGGGTCTCGGGGGGAGGGGGGGGGCACGTGCCCCCCCTCTGGATCCGCCTATGTCTATTGGTGCGGAGAAATGAAAAAAACACTCGCACTGAGCGTGTCAGATTCATTGCGCCCGACGGAAGGTTAATATTAAGGAGGACGGAAGGTTAAGGAGGGCCACATACGGATACCACATCGCCAAATGGCCACAATGCTCCATGTCACTTTATTACCACATCAATAATCATAGACGATATTACTGATGGCATTAGCCTTTTTGGCTGCAATGTTCTGCTGCACGCGGACGATTGCAAGATTTTCAATAAAGTGGATCGCCCCACCGACTCACATTCCCTTCAATCTGCACTCAATTTTATCTCCGAATGGTGCTCTACTTGGCTGATGCGGGTCAACCCCTCTAAATCGGCGATGATGACATTCACTTTAGAAAACAATCCCCTGAAACACTCTTACAGCCTTTTAAATAAGCCTATCCTTCTTATAACCTCCCACTGCGACCTAGGTGTGATCTTTGATGATAAATTAAAATTTCAGGATCATATTTCGATGCTCGTGAAGAAAGCAATGGCCATTGTTGGTATGCTATATCGACTAACCGACCTTCACGACCGTACCGCTTTAAGAACAGTTTTTTTCGGATGTATTCTCCCTATACTTGAATACTGCTCACCAGTTTGGTCTACCACCTGCCCCACTACTCTAAACTGGCTCAACCGTCCTGTAAACTTCTTTCTTACTGTAGTCCGCCATCGAATCCCCACACTCAGATAATACGCCCGTGACGCTATCCTTTCCTCCCTCAGGATATCTAACATAACAAGCCGCCGTGTCTAACTTGACCTCATGTTTCTGCATAGAATCTTTAGCGGTTCTCTACGGACAAACGAAATTCTCCCTCTTTTCCGTTTTCATATTCCTCCTCGCCCCTTACGAAATAACTCTCTGCTTCACATTCCACGATTCCGTCTCTCCATCTCTCAACGCTCTCTGTTCTACCGAATCCCCTCCTTGTTTAACTCCATATCTTCAAAAATCCCTTCCCTGGAGCTATTTTCCTCGGCTGTAGTTACAAAGCCACCTTAAAATGCCATCTGAATAATTCACCATTGTCTAATCAATAGTGCCCCTTCTTATGTTTAAAAGTGTTGTCTTCTGCTAGTTTTTATTTATTGTTCTATTTTTTGTTGGGTATTTTTTATTTAAGGTTTTTGGGTATTAGTTATTTAAGGAACAGCCAATGTAAAGGCCGTTGTGCCATTTTTGGTGATAAAAAAAATTAATTTCTAAGTACCATAATCTTTATAGGTTAAAAAGTTCAATCAATCAGTGCGAATTTTGAAATTGCTTCTTTTTAACGAGTGTGCAGATATTTGGTTTCGCGAAACAATAGTTTCTTTAGCCTCTGAGGGCCGCAAAAAATTTTCCTGCGAGCCGCATACAGCTCAGGGGCCGTGGGTTGAAGACCCTTGGCCTTCAGAATGTACAGTTGAAATACTGGTCGCATTTTCCTAATTTCCAACGCCTCGCGGATAAGTCACCTTGGCATCTTGGAAGTCAATCACGAGTCCCGAGGCTGCATTTACCGCTCCGACGATTTCAATGGTTGTCCAAGTCGAATGGCACGCTTTTGTTCTTCTATTCTGGTTTTCACGGAGCGTCCGGTTCCGCCGATGTATTTCTTGGGGCAATCTTGACAGGGTATCTCGTTCTCTCCTTCTACTTCGAACGGCAATTTTTAGGTTTCATGCTTAAAAACGGTTTTATGTCATATTTGGGGAGGTTATTCCCTATACTGGGGAGAATATCTCACGTGCGCTTGCTATTGACAACCAGATTCGGGTCTAAATTCGTTTTTGGAGTTAGATAGTCAGATAAGACGTTTCAATTCTCAGAAAAATCCTATTAGTGTCATGATTGTCGTCGACTTCGATGTCCCATCGAGCGATTGGGAAAATATTGTTTTTAAAAATGGAGGTAAGAGCAAGGATATGTGCGAAAGTTAGCTTTTCACATTTAATTCCATTTCCTTGACTCAGCTAGTTCAAACACTTTCCAATTCACTATCTTCTAATATACTACCTGTGATCTCATCTTTTACTGCAATGTATACTCTTGCTTTAGTTTTTCGGTCCCTCCTGTATCCTATGATTTCGGAAAGATCTCTCTGTCATGACTTTCATCCGATAACCAACTTTCAGTTCCTGTTATGACATCAGCTTCTGTTTTTTAAAATTCTTTTCCTCTGGTATTCAATCCTAAGATTGTTTGGAAGCAGCTTGAATTGTTGGTACTCTCCATTTTTCTCGTCTCGTCGTCTTCCTCTTTATTTCCTCATTGTTTTTGCATCCAATATCCTTCATTATTTGGTCCATAAATTGTAGCCGTGGCCTGCCGTTTTCCATCAACCTGTCCCTCTAGGATTGTCAATGGAAGCCATCCATACCACGTTATATTCCCAATAAGTTGGGCTCTTCTATTCATGACCAACTTCAACATGGTTCTTTTCTCTTTCATTTTATTCAATATTACTTAATTTATTATTCAATCCGTCCACTTAATTTTTAAATTTCTATAACACCATAGTTCGAAAGAACTCGGTCTTTTCTTATCCTCTTGACACAGAG
Source organism: Ischnura elegans (assembly GCF_921293095.1). Lineage (NCBI taxonomy): Eukaryota > Metazoa > Arthropoda > Insecta > Odonata > Coenagrionidae > Ischnura > Ischnura elegans. The sequence goes on along the minus strand of NC_060248.1, from coordinate 113,815,081 downwards.
TTCGTGTTCCACCGCCACATAATGACACACTCCATGCGTAGGCTTTGAAAATTCTTTTCTTAATTTCAAGGCTGTTAATTCTGGATGTTAAAAGTTGACTATTTTTATTGAATTTCGCTGTTGCCTGCGCGTTCTTGCTTCATCCTTACCTTATTTTTTCCATCTCGCGCGATCTTATCCCCTTGATAGGTTAATAGGTTCGTTCACTTGATCAAGTTTTAATCTTTCAATATTTATCTTCACTTCCATGACTTCCATCTGTATCACAGACCATTACTTTATTATTTATTTTCATTTTGTATTCTTCTTTTATTGCTGTTTCTATTTTATTTAGAATGGTCTCGAGGTTTTCCTGACTTTCAGCTAGGATAGCAATGTCGTCAGCATATCACATCATGACTATTCTTTCACCATGAATTCTTATTTTTCAATTTTATAGTGGTTTATTTATCAGCAACTATGTTTTTCATACTACGAAAATTTAGAACTAAAAATAAGGTTTCTTTCATAAGCGGTTTTTTGACCTTTTCTGAAATCTAACATACTCAGTGTATAGTACAGTAAAACCTCTATGTAGTGAACCTCTTTACATCGTAAACCTCTATACATCGTACCAACCCTCTGGTCCCGTCAGATTTACATGTAAAATTATAGGCAAACCTCTCTATAGTGAACCTCTTTATATCGTAAAACCTCTATATATCATAGCAACGAGACACCCCCGAGACGGCCTAACTACCTCCGCATTTCGTACCGAGACAACTTGAGACCATTAATGCAGCCGCGATAACGAACATGGAATGACATTTTCAGCAATAAATTTTTCACGCTTATTCTTTTCTTTTACACCTTTACTATACTGTAATTTTCACGTTAACCATTAGTTATGGCCGTTTTGTTCCATATGAGAGCATACCTAACAGTAAATAAGAAAAAGGCAACGAACTATCCTAATCATTTTAAGTGCCAGTAAATGAAGACAGAACGCATCGTTTTCTCTCGAATCATGGTAAAAATTGCGCGATAGCACTCGCTTTCTGTTACTTATGGCTTTATTTTCCTGTAAATGCTTACATATTATGTTCAATTAATATAAGGGGCGATCAGCGCAGCCTATAATCCTTTGTCGGCGGAAATATTTCAACTAACTTCACTCCCATTCATGGAGACAGAATTACTCAACCGCATTGCTACTTCCGTTTCTAAAATGAAAATATTTCATGAATTTACTGTGACTCGAAATAAATCAAATACAGTTTTGCAATTATTTTGTTCCCATATTTCCCGGTGTAGCACTTTCTCACTGCCGCCTTGGTATTTTTTTCGATGCTTTCGTGAACGATCGCATATTGCGCTTAGCGACAGTCATATGTCTTGCGTGCGTATTTATGCCGCGAAATCTGACTCTTCCATCGGGAGTCCGGGACGTCAATTTCAAGCAATACTGAACGAACATCACTCCATGCGCGACAATGTTAGGTGAAGGAGACGGCTAATTAGCTGATACGCGGTAGAGCAATGAAATTTTTTACCGTAGCCGCCGCATTCTGAAGTAGTTCGCCCAGCATTCTCACTAGGAAATCATGTCGTTTTGCAGACCTAGCGTTTCTTTGTGCCCTCGACAGAATTTTTCTACAGAACTCTATGAGCATTGTATTTTAGAGAAAGGGAATTCGACGAAATTTTCAAAATTACGCTCAACATCTTGTTTATTTTTTGCAATTGTTTATTTATTTTTTATAATCTTTAACAAGTCATACGTTATAAGAATGATAAATCAATTTTCTAAAATATATTATAAGGAGTATTTTCAATTGTTTGCCATAAAATATGAATACATACGAAAAGTACTTAATTAATTATAAGCTACTGATGACGGATTCGACAGATAAAACAAGGCGGCTGCTTGACATTACCACATTCCGAGGAATTTTCCGAGCCATCGACGAGGGCATGCAGGAGAAAGATGTAGCAGTGACCTTTGGAATGGCATCATTTACCCTGACATCTATTTTAAACAACCCAGGAAAAACAGAAGAAACTGTATATCTAGGCTGCACAAATAAAAAATGTGGGCAGTGAAATAAGAGGATTAAGGAATTATGTTAAGAAATATAAAAGTTGTGTACTTCCCTCCAAACACTACTAGTAAATTACAACCCTTAGACCAGGGAATTATTTCTTTGTTCAAAAGACATTATCAAAAACAGCGGGTGATTTATTTTTTATGGAGAGTGAATAGTGAAAACGACTTTAAAAGTGCTCGTGGAACATCCTTCAGACTATGAACAGGCTGTGCCTTTCGTGGAAGGAATCAATATCCTCAATTTTTGAGAAATGCTTCATTAATGGTGGTAGCAAACAGGAGGAAAGTGAGATATTTGAGAATGAACCTACAGAGTACGATAAAATCAACAAAATAGTTGACACAAATTCAACATTTGAAGACTTTGTAAATGCTAATAATGATTTATTCATATGTTACCCACATGAGTTGGAAGGTAGTGGTGAAGGAGATGTATACATATTGCACGATACAGGAAAAGATGGATTTAGAGGAAGATGTTGGTAATGAGGAATCAATTACAGTTCCCACCGAAAAAGAGGTTGAGGATTCATTGTATGTAATTGAATGGTTTTTATCAAGCATGGAGGAATGCGATCATAATATGATTATATTCAATAGAATTGAAAACATAATATCGAAAGAGTTTCAAAAAAGGCTTAAGCAAACCCAATAACTAATTTCTTTCCTAAAAAGCCCTCTTGAACAAGTTACTTTTACCTTTGTGTGATCATTAAATTGTAAATATATGTTCACTAATGCATGCATGTATGTTTAAATATATTATTATTATGGTTTATTAATAAAATGGTTCCTATCACTAAAACCTCTCTATAGTGAACCTCCATACATCAAATTGCCCAAATTTTGGTCCCCTCCATTACGATGTAAAGAGGTTTTACTGTAAATATGATTTTTTACCACGTACTTACCAGATTATAAAATTAATCCTTGCTTGTCAATGTATATCAGACTTGTCTCTTGGCGAATGCGAATATAATCTTACTTATGCACTACGTGTTTCATTTGCCACATTTGAAATGTTCTTCTAAACCTTATTTCAACTTCCTCGTCAATCATATTTGAAAATTTCTATAATTTAAGGGGGCCTATGCCGTTATTTTTTATTTTTAACAAAACATGGTTATTTTATAAAATATCATTTTTATTCTTCAACCTCCTTTTTCCTGTATGAATTTCTACGATGTTTGTGAAGACAGAAGGAAGTTTTACGAATTTTATTTACTTTCTCAGAAACCTTATCAAGACTGTTCATCCCGGAAAAATAATGGCCCATGTTATTGATGAAAATGAACTTTCGTTCATAATTTTTCCAAAATTAACGTTCTAGATTGAAGGGTAAATCGCAATATCGCCAGAAAAAAGCAACTTTGAATTCGAATATTAACTACACTATGACAAATTAAGGCACTCCGGCTTATTTTTTAATGAAATTACACCGTAATCGATAATTTTTGTCAGTAACTTCAATAATTTGATCTATATTCATTTTGCTCTCCTCCTAACTTTTAAAATACAAAATAGTAACTGCGATGTGATTATTCCAATTTTTAGATATGAATTTATTTAGTGCTTCTTATTTTGAAAACGCTATGGCATATTATAATGGTATCAAAAGTGTTTATTTTTAATTCAATTTATATTCTCATATATGTCCTTCACTGCTAAAATAAGTTGGAGTCAAGGATTTCTTAATCCATAATAATATACTTTGTGCACGAGAGTTGCCAATATATCAGCTTCATTCAATTGCACTTTACCAAGCTCCCTAAAAAAATTGGCAGTTTTCAAAAAGTTATTGAAAAAATCGGTGAATCGCTTGAGATTTTTTTGAATGGCTAACCATTAAATAAATAGCCTTTTTTCTCGCATCCATTATACTACAAAATTTTGAAGAAAGCATATTCGGATTATTCCACCTCCATTCAACAAACGGAAAATTTTGAGGCACTCATGTGTATTTAAATTTTTACGAGTTTTTGCCAAATTACATGCAAAATTGAATCGTATAAATCTCACATCTACCACCAAATCGTTACATTAATAGCATAATTGAAATCTGCATAGAAACCGTAAATTTTCTAAAAACGGTCTCGTTTTTTATTTAGTATGTATATATTGGAGTATTTAGTTTGAGGTTAATATAGACGAAATTAGAAAATTTAATCAATATATAAGCTTCAAAGGAACAAAAGTTTCTTTATTTGGGGTGAAATGAACCGTATTTAAGAAACTATAGCCCAAAATTTATTTTCATTTCCTCCTTTTTCCCTAGGTGCAAGCCATCCCTGGTTGGGTACAGAAGCATGAAGACTCATCCTAAGAAGTGATGCAGATCGAAGACGATGACCTCACGGGACTCCAATGCTTTTTCTGATAATGTGGAATATTTGACTTGTGCTATAATTAATATTAATTTCAGAATTTTCTTCAATGTGTATTGAAGAAAAATTGATTCCCAGAGTTTGGACAACAATCATCAATTTGAGTTTAAGGCTGAGAAGACTTCAGGTTTCCTCAGGATGCTGTGGATTTCATGACGGTATATCAGGTTATCCTGAATGCGAAATGGTAAATGAGGGGCGATCTGAATCACTCTACTGGAGTTATGAGAGACTCCTGGTAGAAAGTGAATTCATTCTGGTAAAGTAAGGTACGAGCTCTAGGTAACTAAGGTATACCCGAAAGACAGTGGCTCAAAGGAGCAAGTTTAAAAAGGTTTATAAACAGCGCTGAAATAAAGGTACCAAAAAGTGCACTGCAAAGGTATTAATTACGATTGAGACCGGTCCTGGGTGACAGAGAATGCATTCTTGAGCAGGAAATTCATTTGGGGTATTTTTCTCTGTCTGTATTAATGGCTTTATTTTGTTCAGGTATTTGGGTGGCTTTTGTACTCACACAATTTATTTCAGGAGTGAAGAATGAAGATCAAGAATGAAGAATGAAGACTTAGTTAGGGCCCCGAAGAATGAAGACATCGCTGGGGCCCAGAAGAATGAAGAAGTGAAGATAATGTGTGTGTGTGTGAGGCGTGAATAGACTTTGATATCCCTCGCCTGACCTGGGTGTGTTATTGTACTAAATTGTAATATGTCTGTACCTGTTTCCCTTCCAGGAATGAAGAATGAAGACATCAAATGGAGCTAGAAGAACGGCAACGATGCGATTGCGTGTGTTTTTTCTCTATCGAGTGATTTCGTGTGATATTTTCCTGCGTGTGATTATTTTCGTTTGCGTGTGCTGCGAGATATCATTCCGTTGCGTCGTTAGTCCGGAATGATCGGCGTTAGGGCTTGCACGGTAGTGTTATTTATTTATTTGTTTGTGCATGCACTAATCTTACCTCTTCACAGATTCAAGCCATCGCTGGAACTCAAGAAAGGAAGAGTGAAGACTACACGAAGAAGAGAAGGAAGTCACCGTAAGAAGACGGGAGCGACATTTGCAGCTTAGTTTTGGGCCCTTCTGGCCAGTGAATACAAATTTGCATAAGGCTAGGCGTTTTTTTCCGTGCGTTAGCTTTAGTTTTTTAGTGTGCCGTGGTTTTGCATTGCGTATTCCATTGCATCATGCAGGAATGGGGCTGTGGCTAGGCACGTTCTTGTGTGTTGCTTTGGAGTGGTGCAAATCCTCGGAAGGGTTATTTATTTGTGTATGTACTAATCCGCTCTCTCCCTAGGTCCAAGCCATCGCTGGATGTGAAGAGAGGAATGAAGACTCATCCCAAGAAGAGAAGAAGAATGAAGACGATGGCATCGCGGGACCTCCAAGAAGACGGCGTCTTAGCTTTGGGCCCCTCCGGCCAGTGAACATTAATTTGCGTAAGGCTAGGCGTTTTTATTCGTGCGTTAGATTTAGTTTTTGTGCCGTGGTTTTGCATTGCGTATTCCATTCCATCATGCGGGGATGGGGCTGTGGCTAGATGGGAAATTTAAAGTTTCCTATCGATGCCATTGTCGCGTTCTTGTGTGTTGCTTTGGAGTGATGCAAATCCTCGGAAGGGTTATTTATTTGTGTATGTACTAATCCGCTCTCTCCCTAGGTCCAAGCCATCGCTGGAGCGAAGAGAAGAATGATGACTCATCCCAAGAAGAGAAGAAGAATGAAGACTATGGCATCGCGGGACCTTCAAGAAGACGGCGTCTTAGCTTTGGGCCCTTCCGGCCGATGAATAGCAATTTGCGTAAGGCTAGGCGTTTTTGTACGTGCGTTAGATATAGTTTTTGTGCCGTGGTTTTGCGTAACGCATTCCATTGTATCATGCAGGAATGGGGCTGTGGATAGGTAGGAAATTCATAATTTCCTATCGATGCCATTGTCACGTTTTTGTGTGTTGCTTTGGAGTGTATGCGAATCCTCGGTAGGGTTATTTATTTGTGTATGCACTAACCCGCTCTCTACTTAGGCGCGCGCCATCGCTGGACATGCTGATGAAGCTGAAGGAGACATTGGAAAGAAGGTGGCATGGTGTCACCTTCTGATGGCTCTACATGAGTTGCTGCAGATAAGGAGCGGTATGATCCAATACTCATTCATTCATATTTGCTTTATTCTTCCAGCATCAATTTTAAAATTAATTAACTCTGTTTCATAAGTATGTTGGAGATGCTTATGACATTTGCTAATGCTTATACAGAACTTCTAATTTGTCTATCATGCCCTTAACATTCTCAAGTGAGCATAATATCACTTTCACTTCAATGATCGATAACTTGGTTTAAAAATGGTATATGGTACTCAGCAACTGGAGTTGAATTTTCTTTGATGAATTGACTTTCAGTCGGAAAAACATGGAATTTTGTTCGATTGGGCTTAACATATTTTTATTCTACAAATTAATATTATTTTTGTAATGGCGCTTCAACTATTTTTTGTGGCACATGTGTTAAACAATGTCAAATGAGTCAAATTGACGTCAAAGTATCACTTCCCTCTAAAATCACCGTAATATATTACCTAACAATCAGAGCTAGCCTTATTTATTATGAATTTTAAATTAGATTCTTGGTCATTATATTACTTTAGTTTGCCATCACGACTTTTCACTTTCAATCAGATTAATTAAATTATTATTTATTCTACAAAAATTTATCCACTTCATAATCAATCCTTAGATTTTCCTATTTTAGGTAAATGCCTTGTTCCATTCAATCGAAATGATTTTTTTAAAGTATTAATAATTAATTCCAAATTATTTTAATTACCTCTTCAGTATGAGAAATTTTTTATGCATTCTTTTTGAAGTTTTTGATTTTTTCCCAATTCTTTAAAATTTGACCTGATTTGCTATGTGATGACAATATTGAGAGAAAATGAATTGCCATTTAATCCAATTACTTGGACCCCTCTTCTTCTCATCATAAGTGATTGTATTCTTTTATAATTGCAGGGACCATTTGATCCTGATGAGTGCTGTTTGGCCTCAAGAAAACCACATGTAAAGGGATTGAAAGCTGGAGCTCGTCACTGCTGGAAGAAGGTAAGATTTCATTTATTCCTCTCTCAATTACCTTAATTTTATTCTGTTATTTTATTATTTTGGTTAAAATGAAATAAGTTGACAAAGTTTTGAAATCAGTTCAGAACTTTATTCTTAGTAAATCTGATTAATTTCTTATTATTTTCGCATTCGGGAACCTTTGTAATAAAATCAATCAATGCGTTCGAAAAAGTAGAAATATATGTATGTGCTCACTTCACCGACAAGAGAAAATTTGATATCTCATTACACAAAAATAAGATAAACCCCAGTTGAATCTCAATGCATTGATTGGCTGACGACAGCAGTAGTCTTTTCTTTCATGCTCTTATTTTCTAATTGAAACTTCATTTCCATTGAATTTAATACTCGGGTAGAAGGAAATTTTTTGACAATTATGGAAAATCTAATATAAGGATTTACCCAGCTTTATTTTACCAGTGTTCAGAGAAGTTTTTAAGTTTCATCCATTTTACTTATTTGGATTAATATTACTCATTAAGTAGTGTAAGGTTTAATAAAATATCCCTCAGAAAGCCTTTAAACTCACTGTTCTGAACGATTCATCAGAAAAGTTTTCTCGGAGAGGGCCTCTGCACCTCACGCTTAACCTGCTAGATATTCCATACCTGTCAGACCCCCCAGTATTACTTTGTACCTAAAATCCCACCTAGTCTTAATACTTAGTTGTGCCCCCGACTTCAGCGTTTATAACCACCAACGTTTCAATCATCTATGAAAACTATATACAGTGAAACTTGGTTAGTACGTTCCTCCTTAGTACGTTTTCCTCTTTAGTACGGCGATTTCCCTCGGTCCCGGTACCATCCGAACAAAATACAGGTAAAAGAATTTGGTTAGTACGTTTGAAAAAATTGCGCTTTCCTGGTTAGTACGCTCAATTGCTTGCCGTGACGCAACCCGCAATTCGTTCTTAAGTGTCTTCTTAAGGGTCGCAAACGTCTGAATTCATGATTTAATTTATTATTATTAGCCATTAACATTCTTCCATTCATTCCACATCTCTTTCTTCTACCGTAATTTATCCAAATGCATTTCTGAATTCTTGTGACGTGCTGAATAATAAAATGCGGCCATTTTTCGGGAATGTCTGACTATGAAAAACTACAGCCAATAGGAAGCCCCAATTTTCCCCACCCCGAGCTCCTCACCTTCTGTTGCCTTTGGAGCGCTTGGGCTTGGGAGTGCCCACTGCTGCGCCCAAAGTTCGTGAGTGGGCAATTTTTGCTATTGCACGAGTTATCATGATGAAGAAATGAGTCTTAACGGTATTAGACAATTCCCACATTATCTAAAGCAGTACTGCTCCATAAACTCGACGTCGTGCGTATTTACTTGACTACTGTTGCGGGAGCAGACGATCCTCTGGATCTCCACGCGAAGCTTAGCTTAAAAATACTTGATCTCGGAACGAAAGCAGACGACATTAGACAAATTTTGAATGTAAATTTCAACTGTTTAATATAAAATTTTCTTGTAATTACGTCGTAATCTAATAATCTTGCGTGTCATCAGTCGATATATCGATCGATTTTTCAATCGAAATGGTATCATTCCAGAAGCGAATGTCTACGGCTGTTGCCGTAATTTGAAAGTCAATATAATTTTGCCCAATTTTTATGATGTTTAAAAAACCAGTTGACTTACTCCGGGTTGTTGTTATATTCTCCGAGTACGCTGTGAGAAAGAAAAATGACATGTCTTCGCTTGTCTGAGCTTCACTCGTCCTCGTTCTGAAAATATATATAGGATAAATCACGGGAGATAGACGCCGTAATCATGAAATCGTCCCCGGGATGTCCATGAAAAATTGCGATTTTTATTCACATGGTATTGTTTTTCATGGTAGCGCTCATTTTCTTGATTTTAAACGTGAAAAGAGTTCAGGAAGGCGATCCTATGAGAACTACCGATAGTAATTGTAATTATGACGACTTTTTCACTGATTGCAATAACCCCGACTGCTATTACATATTTGTATTGGGTCATTTTTGTTTTATTTCCAGTACACAATTTCAATGACATGTGTTACATTGTGATCTAATACCTATAATGCCAATGACATAGGTACAATATTTTTAATTATATTAGCCATCAATGTTGTTTTTTTTAGTTGATTTTTAAATTACTGAAGTGGTCTTTGGACTTATGCATTGTGTTGAGAATTTAATTTTGTATCTATCATACCAGAAGTCAGAATTTTACTTTAAAATTATTGAAATAGATCTCACTGAGTAGGCATGATTTCCTTGATTTGAAGTTTTGATTTGAGTTTATTTTTTATAGATGTCATTTTATTGGTTTTTCTGCTTACAATCTCGGTTTCCATTTCAAAATTATTGTGTCTATAAGGATTTTTATATGATATATTGTTGCCTCAATTATTTTAGATTTAGATTTACTTAGATTTCATAGACATTACTGAAGATGTCTAGCAAATTTGTCCAATAACATTTTTGTAATCTTTAAAGAATAATAAAAATGCATTGTGATATTGCATTTATATCAGTGGTGAATAATTTGAAGTTCTCCACTTTTTTCAACTTTTAAAATTTCTATTTATTCAATCAAATTTTACTAACGTTTTCCTCAGAATGATATGACCTTAGAGGTAACACTTTGGTAGCCCTTTTGTTGGAATGTGAAACTATTTTTTTATTTTATTATAGGTCAAGCTTGTGGACAAAAATAGTGCTAGCTGTTACAAGCTCAGAAGGCTCAAGATAAGAAGAAAGTGCGATGACAAACTTTTCCTGGAGAATGGAAGACAGAAGAATGAAGACATCAAGCCTGAAGATAGTTGTTTTTCTTTTTTTGTGCATTTTTTGTAAATATTATTGTACAGGGTCTGTTTGTATATATATTTTACTAATGTCATGTTTTTTTCCAGCTGTAGTTTGGGGCAGGAGAGTAGGGAATTTATATTGCGTCTTACCATCGATTAGAAAATACTCGGATTAGGCAGGTCTTTGTATATCGTGGCCACGATTCCGTGCGTTCATTGCGTTAATTCAGGCGTGCATATTGAAGTATTTAGGTAGGCAGGGCTGTATGAATGGATGAATGTGATTTTATGAATGTGTGAATGGAATTTGATTTTTATGAATGTGTGAATGGAATGTGATTTTTATGAATGTGTGGATGGAATGTGATTTTTATGAATGTGTGGATGGAATGTGGTTTATAAAAAAGAGTGAATGGAAGTAGTAGTGTTTTATTAGTATTATTTCCTAATATTGTTTTTTGTAGTTTTTTTTATTAATTTCGCATGTAGTGTAGATAGTAGTGTAGTGCATGCCCCCCTCAAATCCAAACTGTTCCCTCATCGTGGGGAGGGGGTGTAACAGGGATAAGTCATCAATTTGTACCAAACAATAACGTAATCATTTACATCACTCTTGTTGAGGGTGTGATGGAATAAGTTTGTGGTTGTCCGCTATGGATTGCAAATTGGAAAGGTTATTTGATGACATGCAAATATGACTTATCCCTGGCTAAAACAGTTGGTACATTTGTGGTTTGTATATGGATATGTGAAGCCACAAAAATAAATGTATAATATGCTCCTGTGATCTTATTTTATTCCATAACATTGTAAAATTGCTGTTATAATGTGTCATTCTGGTGCATAAGCAGTATTAAAAAATATTATTTATTAACCTTCTGACTGGAAGGAATTGTATCCATTGCTTGATTCTAATTGTATCATTTTTTCATATTCCCTGCCTTGAGGTGAATTTAAGCGATATTAAATAATTTTTCTGTAATTTCTTTCAAGTTTTATTTTGTATAAGTGCAGCTTTTTTACCCATTACCAACCCATTTTTAAATTTTTTTATATTTACCCATTTTACCAATTTGTATGATTTTTTTTGTATGTTGTGCTTTAAGGTGATTTCAAATGTTTAATGTTCCTCTAATTTCTTTCAAGTTTCATTTTGTACAAGTACAAATTTTTGTACCCATTGCGGTTTTATTTGTGTTATTGTTTTTGGCATTTCATGCATTGAGGTGATTTTTCAATGCTGTTAAATGATGTGCCTATAATTTATTTCAAGTTTCATTTTGTTCAAGTGAAACTTCTTGGCAATAAAGCTACTTACTGTATACCTCTGACTTGATTGCTAAGAAAATGTTAAAATAATAAAGTATTGTTATTTAATTCTTTGTGAGTAATGTTATAAAGAATAAAATTACGTTTATATTTTGTGAAAATTAAAATACTGGAATAAATCCAGTAAAATGTGATGGCTTCAGTTATTGAAATTTTTTTTGCAATTGTCAGTGGAGGGGGGTTTTGGGGGGATAAGACCCCCGGCCCCAGAGCGCTGAGAAATTTTTGAGTTTAATCCAATTTACTTAATTGGATTGATATTACTAGTGATCAGAGTAAGGATTAATAAAATATTCCTCAGAAAGCCGTAAAACTCACCATTTTGAACCATTTATCTTAAAATTCCGCACTGCCACTTATCCTGGTGGGTATTCTATACCCCCACGCCCCCGGTATTTGTTGCACCTAAACCCCCCAGCCTTAATTCCTAGCTGCGCCCCTGTTTGTTACTAATCTAAGATATGATAATTTAACCAAAGATTTAATGCTGGATGATAGAAAAATCCTACTTCCGCAATAAATAAAAAATTCATAAAATGTTGCAACGCCATTGTTATTGTTTTGTTTAATTTTTGTTTGAATGCTTAACTATTCTTAAACTTATATTAAAATTTTTACACTCCCAATACGAACCAATTCGTCATTAAAAATTGTGATTTGAAGCAGGCTCAAAAAACTGATGCCCAAAACACTTGAGATATAATTATTCTATTTATGCATCAATATGTCGCCAGATTAAAAAAAAAGCCTTAAATGGTAAAGTTGGAAGGCTAAGTAGTAAGTAGCAATGAAATTTATCCAGCTTATTCCTTTCTTGATGCTTTCTTATGCTAGTGACGTACGGTCTCACAGACCGCTAATCGAATTGAAATTCAAATTTACAAAATTTAATAAAAGGAACATTAATTTTTCGGAGTGGGATGTCCTTATTATGCAAAAATATGAAGCTAACGAGAATTATAGATATTTTGAAATATTAATTTTGAAAATATTCATAATTTTAGAAATGCAGCGATCTCTCAGACCGCTCGTCACCGGTTAAGGGATAATGAAAATCTATTAAAAACTTTCGTTTTAAATTAAATTTACTTTTGCTTCTAGGGGGGGCAGCTACCCCCACCTACCCCCTGCTGGGTACGCCCATGTGCACGACTCGGACATCATCCTCGGGGCCGATTTATGAGCCCAAGATGAGCATACAAATGTCGACGTGTGAACACGTTGGCAATGTAATGGCAATGTATTCGCAACCTCTGGTAAGAAATATTTGCAACACTTAAGCTACTCCTGCAATGCACCCAGACGGCACAGAACCCTCCGTATCTAATTCGTATGTACATAGTACCCATTGACTAAGGGGATACTATGCCGCTCCGTCGCTTTTCGTCAATGGATACATTCCATTCGCGGCCTGTCGACGAAGCGCGTACGCAGCATGTGAATGTCCGCTACTAAGCACGTACGATTGGATACAAAGCGCGCAGGAACACGGCACTCAGGCTAATCTCAATCGATTAGGTCGAAATTAGTTATATCGTAACTCGCACGATCGAAAAATGTATCGAACGCAACACAATCGATAACTACCGACCGTAGCGAGAACCTTGATACGAATCATTATGAATTGTAAGTTCTCAATAGGTAAATAACACCATATCATGAATTCTAATTACCATGAAAGACTCACGACCGACAAAGTTTTTGTCGGTTGTGAGTTTTTCATGGTAATTAGAATTCATGATATAGTATTATTTACCCATTGAGAACTTACAAAACTTACTCGGCCACTTAAATAACTCTGCGAAAAATGAGATTCTCACGGCTAATTCACGCATCCCCAGCATCCAGAATTCTTAAGTGGCTCGTACTTACATGGAAACCTTGAGATGTTAATGAGAGTAAATTCTTATTAATTTTGACACTAAATAAGACATCACATAGCCCACGAGCATTAAAAAGCTTACCCTAAAGCCTGACGAAATAAAAGTTTTAAATAAAAATTACCGATGAAACAGGATTGCTGACACATCTGCTATTAGTATGATCGAATTCATCAAAATGCAAGCAAAAATTAACGTATAGTTCAGTCTCAGCTACTAAAACTTACCCATATCAGGCGCTAAAGTATTTGAAAAATTATTTGGGATGAGTAAAAGTCTCTAGGTCACTGCAGTAAATGTATCAACCTATTAAAAATATGAAAGTCCTGCCAAATCACCAGCATAAACACTTGTAAAATAAAACATGTTATCTCTTAGATCACACCTCCGATTTTATACTTACTTTGCATGTAGTCACCACCGCAAGAAATTTTAAAGAGGCAGGAAAGAAAAAACCCACAGAAATACAATACATATATTATGTATTTTCTATTGTCAACCACAATAATATTTCCAATTTTCTCTTCTATCCCACATCTAATTTAGCGAAACAATTACTCTTATTCTCTTTCGAATAGAAAATTATTTAAAAGAGGACTGGTCGATACATACAAACTATCGTCAATACTTTCTCCGATGAACGTCCACTATCACTGCACCAACTTGCACAAATCAAATCCACATCCACAAATATGTCACTTCTGCCACAATGTCTGTCTTCTTGGCGACAGGTAACAGTGAAGCAATGGTACCTTCCTCCAATCTGGGTAACTTCAATTCAGCAAGAATTTTCTCCTCGTCTTCTCGTCCAAGGCCACAGATTATTTTCTGATATCACAAGGTGCGATGTGAATCTCACACACCTAAAATTAATAAATAATAAAATACCATGTAACTTATTAGGTCAAATCATTTCCAATTTTTGGTATTTCTGCATGAGAAATCAAATTACTATAGGCTCGTAAATATAGTAAATATTTGTATGCCTGATATTTTTATTGTTTTAAACTATAGCATAAGATAATTTGAAATGATGAAAGCCGACGTGTAATACACCATAGGGCAAGCTAAGAAGCAATATTCGATCCTATAAACTTGGCAGCTTATTCCTAGTTTCTCCTTTAACCCAACGTTTACCGAATGAATTAATACAAAAAAGACAACTAAAATGCAAGAATTTTCAAAAGAATTGCTGCTACAATATTTTGAATCACCATTTTTAGTACTGAATAGTACTATAGTACTTCAGTACTGAATAGTTCGGGATGTTGATGCATCAACATCCCGAAGCCACTTCTAACTTAAAATTACATCCAAATAATTACAGCGAGAAAGAGTACATACCTCACAGTTTTTCGTGGGGGTGAAATGTTTTCTTCTTATCGCCCAAATGCACTTCTTCTTCAACTCAGGATCTTTTGGAAAGCTAAAAACTTGAGCCATGTCCCGGAGATTCCATTACATCCCGACATTACACACACGGAAGGCATTTTTAACAAAAATATCTCACAAACACGTTTCTGAAGCCCAGAGAATGAAATTAAAGAATAAGGGAAACTTCAACATTACCAGACACTATTTTTCACAAACTTAAGCACAAAAATCCCTGAAATGTGGTGAGACGTGACGTAAACCATGCCATCCGATGCCATCTCCAACGGCTTGTGAAGGCATGTGATCTTTCTAGGAGGATATGGCACGATGGCACCAGATGGCACCACCCGCGAAAGAAAATAGTCCCAGACCGAATACAGTTTTATCGATGAGATACAATTTTATCGATGCATATGAATTTGCCAGTCCTCTTGCATCTTTTTTCGTCATTAAAGGAAATAAAGAAACAAAACCTTCTAAGTAACTTCCTAAGCGCGATTTTTGTATCTTGATTGTCCACCCTCGTATTTAGGTACGAAAACTTCCTGTGCCGTCTGGGGCACTTGCAACATTTATGCAACCCATTAAAATAATACTCACAATATGCCTTTAAGGAAAAAAAAATTATTTATTTATGACATAACAGATTTTAATTATAGATATTCTTCAAGATTCGCAGAGCGCAAAACCACACCAAAAATGCAAGCGTTGGAGGGAGAGAGATGGAGTAGCAACGCGTTCGATGTTTCGAACATAGGCGGATAGGTACGGAGGCACTTGCACCCCCCAGACCCTTAAAAAATATGCAAGATTTTTAATATGGTCCCATTATCATTGCGCTCATTTTGTATTACGAGGTATCCTTGAGCCCCCCCCCCCCCCCCGGAACAAAATCTTGGATACGGCCTTGCTTGTGCCCCCCCAGAAAGAAATCCTGGATCCTCCCCTGGTTTTGAGTATGCAAATATCGATATTTTTGATGCACCGAATATACATATCGATATGGTGCCGTCTTTCCTTTCTTTATCTCATATGCAGAGTTTCTGTGTACTCTGCACCACGCCCCTGCTCGTATGCTTCAAAGTTTTCTAGGTGTGACAAAATTTCTTAAGGCCGAAAATTTTTTTTTCTTGTGAGAGGCAATATTCTTCAGAAGATGAAAATATGCATTAAAAACCACATATTTGAATATATGTTTTGGGAAAACTTTGTCCAAATAACACTCCACTAAGCGACCGGCAACATGTCGCAACCTTTCTGCAACCTAGTGAATATTGCACCCCCACATACAATCAGTGCCTTACGAATAGGATGAATCGGATTTAAATATGATATCCTCTGACTAAAACATTACGCTATAAAATTTTTCAGACCAAATGAGTGCATCAGCGACATTATTAAGCCGTTGCTGAAATGTTGCCAAATGCCTAGCTGCTTCCTGCAACTCCTGCAACCTCATGCAACAGTTTTGCAACATTTCCGCAACACATTGTGTTTACTGGGTATTGCCATTGACTTTATGGTTGCTATTTCTTCATATTATTCATGTGGTGAGAGGGTTAATGAAGGGAAGGAGTGATGAAGGAGATCAAAAGCGGGCAGTGGGAAAAGAGCTTGTAGAAATGCATGTAATACCAAGAGTCTATTCCTTTCCATACTAACCACATGGTTCACCTCGACTCCTTCCTGGAAATCTCGGAAAGAAACAAGTGAATCATTGCATCGATTTTACAAAATATGTAATTCGACGAGTGATGAAGACTGTTGAGGTGAAGCTGGTGTGCAAATTTATAAAAAACATAGTAAGTACCAATGGTTCCCTAGAAATATTAATAATGGACCAAGAAAATGCATTTAATTAAAAGAAAATTAAAGATTTATGAGTGGAGAATGGTATAAAACACATTGAGAATGTGATGGTGACTTCAGAGAAAATGGCCAAGTAGAGAGAGTCAACCATGCAATAATAATGATGATGATTATGACTGCATGGGAGAATAGTAGGTTTTGGGATGAGAAAAATTTGGAAATGTATTGGGACCTCAACAGCCTGATGAACAAGACTACCAGGAAAACACCACTTGAACTGTTTTTTGGCTTTCAATCGCCATGGAGTTAGAGTCAAATAGAGACTTGAAAGAAGAGGAAGAGAAAGGGAGAAGGCATCAGCCATTGATAGAAATTGAAAAGAGTCAGGAGATGTAAAAACAGGTATAATGGCAGATAAAGACCGCATAGAATGTATAGGTACTGTTGGGGATTTGGTGCTAGTAATGAGAGAAGCAGCCAGTTTTGGGCAAACCCAAAAGTTAGAGGCAAAATGCAAAGGACCCTATAAGGTAATGTCTGTGTTGGACGATGGCAGATGCATTTTGTAGGATGTGCCAGGGTGTTTGTTAGGTGGAAACTGCAGTGAGCAAATGCTTGATGAACTGCAAAAAATTGAAAATAAAGTGCATTTTATCAATAGACAAGAATCCCTAGCAGTTGATAATAGTGATGGGTACTGTGCGAGTGAGTCAGTTCAAATGTGCGACTCAGTAGATAGAGCTGTGAGGCGAGAGAGTCTTATTTGGTGAGTCATGACTCCCTCCCCTCTGCAGACGGCACATTGTGCGTGTTGGAGTCGTAAGGGGTGGAAGTTGGACTCCATGCGCAAACGACTTTCCTTGTGAGGCTCCTTCCACAAACATTTTCCTTGTGAGGCTCATCGCACGTTTGGCAGGTTAAAGGGAGCACATGGCACTTATTGTGGGTAGCCCACTGCTCACCTTTTCATGCTGCTTGAAAGATTCTCCTGATTCATTTTCTGGGTATTACTATAAAGAATCTCATATGACCCTTATCATAATTCTCTCTCCTGCATTTTCCATACATCGTGAAAGAAAAATGGTGTAAGATGCTCATGTAAAAGTTTTTGGCGACGGCAAATTTAGGAAAATAATACGAGACAAAAATGAAAATTTGTTCTAACACAAACAACTAAGATTAATTGATGAAATTAATTATGAATTGTTTACATGATCATGTAGTTTTGGATAAAATATTTTGATACAACAGAATATTTTAAATTACTGTCATCTCTAAGCACAGGAGATGGAATACATTTTTCATCTTCAATGAAAGATATAACACAGTGGATCTAAAAGTGGGCGCTACCGCCCCCTGGGGGGCGTTGCTGTAGTCTATGGGGGTGAAAAGTGCCAAGGGGGCGACAGGGGGGTGCCAGAGGGTCCTGACAATGTGACAAATGTGAAGCATCCGTAACCTTCCTTTTGTCTTTATAGGTGATAAATCTGTTTGTAGATATTGAGGAAGTTGGGGTATTAGAGGAAGAATTAATTGGACTACAAAATGACATTGAACTGAAACCAAAGTTTATGATAAATTATCAAGAGTTTTGGCTACAGAAGGAGATTTCCAATCGTTATCCTGCATTATGGATGGTTGTTAAAAAACTCCTTCTTGCATTTCCGACTTCATATTGGTGGAACGTGGTTTTAGTGCAGTCAATCAGCTTATTTCCAAGCAGAGAAACAGACTTCAGGTTTGCGAACACGGTGATTTAAGACCTCTGCTAAGTGACATTAAACTGGACATTGGAAAACTTGTATCATGTCATCAAGCTCATTCTTCTCATTAAAATTTTATTTGATGGAAATATGTAATTAATTTTAGCAATAGAATCTTCTCAAATGACTTCTAGGCCATAAACAACTATAATAAAAAGTCACTTAATTGTTAAAATAATTTAAACAAAACATGATTGGTCATGACTATAAATTGAAAATTTTCATGCTGTATATGTAATTGCTTATTTTAAGTAAAGAAATGACATGAAAAATTCTAAAAAAACTTTCTTAAAATTATTTATTTTTATGTCAAAAGTATATTCTCAGTTAAGTTCCTTCTATTGTATATAAGGTCATTTGCATAAATGATTACAAAAACTATACATGCATTGGATTCTAAACAAACATTGAATAAGTACTTGTTTATAATTTAATTTTTACAATGTTCCTCATTTGGTTAATTAAAATATGATTCTCATTGTTATTTTAAAGACACCGATTAGGGGTGTGTTGAGTATAGGTTTATGGATCCAAGGTGGCTCAAAAAAGTTTGGGAAACACTGATATAATGTATCGGCAGAAATGGTTCCTCAGTTACTATATCACTTGTTAAACATTGTGACTATGCAATACCTGATTGATACCTGAATACAATTTTTTTAATTGTGATCTAGGAAATGTTGCATTTTAAATGTTCGTTCAGAAATCCCCCCCTCACCACCTTCCCATCTTCCCCTTTCACCACTCCCCTCTTCCCCACTCCCCTCAACCCAGAAGCGCTTTGCTGGGTCGCACTGTTTGAGCGACTCTCTGGAGTGTGTTGTGAGTGATGAGGCAGCTCCACAAAAAGAGTCGTTTATGCCATCACTAGTTGAAAATATCAGACATTTTTTTAAGCACATAATATATTAAATAATAGATTGTTTCAATGATTCCTTATAGCAAGTAACACTGAAATGTTACTGCCATTGTTATTCTTGTATATGCTTGCAATATCTTCTTTCAGTATTCTAAAATAATAACTAGTACTAATCCTCTGTTTCAGTTTTTCAGTCAGCTTTTCATTTTTAACATTTCCCAAGCAAATAAGTGAGTAGAAGTGAAAATTCTCCATTTTGCACCACTTGCATTTTCCCACAATTAGCGCATTTTTCCTGGGGTCCCTAGAAAAGTGTAAATAAGAGATTTTACTGTAAATAATTTGAAGAATGGATACAATTTATGGGTGCAAATAGCCAATGGGTGTAGCTTTTGATGATGGTAATATTTTTTGCATGCACCTGCAGATTTGTGCCGTCATATACCCTGTGGATGTACTAAACATATACATACATGCCTGTAAATCTCATGAAGATCTTCAAAAATTCATTCATTTTCATGATACATGGATAATGATTCTTGTTATTGCTTAGGTAGGGTTTGTATAGAGCAGGCCTCTATTTCCCTCTATCCCATGTCAGTTGCTTCAATTTCACAGTTCCTCTTCCTGTATCCATCTTGACCTGCCCATATGTTTTTATTTCATTAATATCAACAAATCATTTATTCATATCAATACTTCAATCTTTTTACTTCCCTCAGATCGTTGTTTCTAAAGAATTGTTTTGTGCATTCGGTTATTCTTTAGATTATTAAGTCTTATAGTGTCCTCTCTTCTCCTCTTCTTTTACAATTATCTCTCACCCCATCCATACATTTGAACTTCTGTCTCCTTCTTCAACAAAAGGTCTTGAAAGCTTATTATTTGATTAGTTTTTTCAACGGTGCATGTTTCTGGTTTGTGAAGTGGTAGGTACTGCCTGAAGGATATCCATACCTCCACTGCAAAAATGCTCAACAGTCGCCCACCGAATCAAATGCGCTCATCTAGTAGCCCAACAATACGAATCCGCTCAGCTGGCAGTGTCCAGAGCATAATCGCTCACCTCCAAGCTTGGAGAATAGGAGATGAGCGGTTATGCTCCGGACACTGCCAGCTGAGCGGATTCGTATTGTTGGGCTACTAGATGAGCGGATTTGATACGGTGAGCGATTTTTGAGCGTTTTTGCAATGGAAGTATCGATATTGGGCATATCAAAAAAGAGGTTTCAAAAAAGTAAAAAGTAAAAGTCAATATTTCAGCAAAGGGCATGAAATTCCTTTGATAGTAATTCATTAGTAAAAATGTCCTTTTTACTCTGTATCTGTCCCACCAACATCAAAATATTCTTATCCGATATTTGTTTCCGTAATTAAGTATACATTTCATTTAAGTAAATGTATACATTTTTTTTGCATATTCCATTACATATTAGTTTGCATACATTGGGTTTTGTGGTATTTTTATATTAATAAATTGGAAGTTTTTACATATTATATTTGCTGAATAATCTGTTTATTTTACCTTTAACCTCATAAAATGCATTACAGATTGCATAAAATCGGGATAACAGTTAAAATTTGCTACCTGAAACAAATTTTGTGAGGACATTTTTAATTCTGCCGTTTAAAAGAGACTAATACGTTGGAATTTGTTTGAAGAGGAGTATCATTTTCATTGAATGATTTGTTTCACATCCTGAGGATGGTTTATATTTTGTTTTAATTGAGGAACATGGCACACGCTGAATACCATATTGCTTCACTTTGCCGGCAACTCCAGCCCATTGTGGCCTTTAAGCTGTGACGTTGCTAACACTATTGAATTGCTGGTTTAAATGAAATGTTCTCTTTTATTTTCCTTTTGCAGGACCTATGAGTTCTTGCTCATATTATTTCGACCCCATGTGCATATTTTTCCCTCAAATGTCACCACCAGATCTCGCTAAAACTTTGCTAGGCGATAGGTAATGGATTTCCCATGATATGCATTTTTTGATTTAGCATCCAACGCTCAATACTTGTCGACAGTGGGAGTAGCGAGGGGGTGGTCCAGGGGGTCCGGCCCCCCCTCCCCTGTAGCATAAAATCACATTTACTTTGCTTCATAAAAGAAAATAAAATATTTAAAAAATCTTGAATTTATGAAAGATTTCTTTGAAAAATGAAGTTTTTTCGATGATGAGAAGTGTTAAAATTAGTTTAAAACCCTTTAATTAGTACCCTGTTTTAAAAAAGTTCCCCCCCCCCTGGTTTTGGACCCCCTCCGTAACCCCCGAATGAAATTCTTGGCTACCCCTCTGCTTATCGAGATGTTTGCGACGGAAAATAACAGTAAAAAAAAAGAAAGCCTAAATATATGCAGCCCGCGGCGCATGAATACAACGCCCGCGATTTTAATATTGGCTTTACTCACGTAGACTCTTTTACTATGTTGATAGGGGGGGAAGTAAGAGCACGAAATAAAGCCGGGCGCTGTATTTTCGCACCGCGGATTACATAAATTTAGGCTTTTTACTGGTTTTTTCCGTTGCAAATATACCGATAGGTATTTGGAGTTTTGGAGGCTAAAACTAATAATGTATGTCATGGGAATCCATTCCCTATCACCTAGACAATTTTAAGCTAGAACTGGTGGTGACACAGTGACTCCCTTATGCAATATGGCGGCTGTAAAACGGAAGTGAGGCTCGTCATCGTTTTTCAATCATAATATCTGCATTAAATGGTCGATAAGGTAACCTGAAAAAATGCATTATATTCGCTGATTATCTGATCATCATATAGTTATTTTTGAGGTAGCTTTTTGGGGAAAATCTTGAGAAATAAAATGCTGAAATGAGGGACGACTGCGTTTCGCCATAAGAGCAATGTAATTTTAAGCTGAATATTACAGTTTTCAAATCCAGTTATTAGCGCTAAATGGCCGATGACCCCCTATTATTTTTTCATAGGTCGTTTAAGGCATCATTTTTCTTCGATGTATGAAAATATCTCGGCATGTTTTCGAAGGTCCTTATAGTTGAGGTTCTACCTTAATGTAAACAAACAATTTTGCCACTAAGGGCCGGTTTTATAACGTCTGGTTAAAATTTTGCGGAGTATGACTGCAGTTGACTGCGGTTGGGCATATGGATGGCATCCATGAGAAAGAATCGAGTCGACATCCATCGAGTTATCAGGGTTCTAATGTTGATCATATGACTCTTCTAAAATGATTAAAAAACTTAAAACTCACTACTTGTAAAATTTCCCTGGACAAGATCCGCGGTTTGGGACCCCCCAATATTTTTGCAAGTCAGCACCCCTGCTGTTACGTAATAACATTCTCCAGCTAAGGATCTTGAGGTAAGAATAGAACCAGCCTTAATATGTAATGACCAGTGCTTAAACCAATTCAATAATTTATTGTAATCAAGTAAATGAACATTTTGGATCAGTAAACTGAAGCGCATAAGTTATATATTTCTTGGGATCTTAAGAATATATCTGATAACAAGATTCATATAAAAAACGACGGTGAATCTTTCCCATACTCTCTCATTGGACGCAATATTAATTGTGGTGATGTCAAGTGCGCCGTGGAAAATATTTCCAGAGATTTTGGTATCCATACATGATATTCAAGCCACCACGGAAAGTTTTAAATCGAGAACATATGGATGGACGGAGATAAGAGCACATTCTTAGTCTTTTTTTCCGCAGCGTAAAAAAATCGTCAAAAAGGCATAATATCTATAGAAAAAAGCACTTCAATTTTTACGTTCAGTCGCCTCTTGTTCAAGGGACGGCTGTAAAATTTCGCATCGCGTCCTTTGGAAAATTGTTCCATCCCTCGGCCCGAGTAACCTTGATAAGCTTCCTCGACGTCGCGTCCCGCCGTGTATCTCGTCCGACCGTAAATGGCATGTGCGATACTAAACCTTTTAATGAGACCCACCGGACGCGAACAAAAGTTTTCGCTTCCGAATCCTCGTCCCAAGCCTCGCAACCCTTTTGGGAGGTTTTAGAGGTGTTTTTTTGTGGGTTTGAGGGGATATAATGGATAAGAATATCGGCGGCATTGTTCGGCTGCCAAATAATGATATACTACCTGCTATTGTTTTGAATGTTGATGAATTAGTTGTGTTTGTTACCTTGACTACGTTCTTTTATTGCTGTTAAAATTTGTTTCACCAAAATTCGTGCATTTTCGAATTTTTATTCTTTTTTAATGCATATTTAATCATTTTTATTGTTATAGATTTTAAATAAACACTAAATAAGCACTTTGAGTTCTGGGTCAGTTAAATCACTGTGCGACCATAATTTTGTGCATTGCGTATAAAGTGGAATGGTTTCTGTTACATCACAGTGAATGTAACTTTGTATTTTCCACTGGTTTATTATAAAATTCTACGACCTTTTAAGGTTGTTATACTATCATCAAGTCTTATAACAGAAAGTCCGTTGAGCTGCGGAATTTTATGCGTGAGGAAGGGGAAGGGAGAGGTAGGTATGAGATATTCCTCTCCCTCACGTATAAATACCGCGATTCAACGGCCTTACTTTTAATATAAAGTGATGATGGTGTAAAAACTAAAACAGATCGTAGAATTTTATTATAAATCAGTGAAAAACACAACGTTGTGTTCTTATTTTAATATGGAAATATTCCTCAAAGTTGGATCTACATAATCAGATTTTAACAGTGAAAAATCCTGAGATTGGTTTGACGCAGCTCTTCGATATATTTTTCTATCGGCTATCATTTTAACACTTATTTATTTTCTTATTATATTGTTATATTTTTTATTTTCTTGTATCCATACTTTCGGAATATCCGTCAATCGTCATTTAATTCAATGTTATAAATACGAGAGCAATGTTTTCAACTTCTAAGAGGCCAGTAAAAAAGCCGAAGCATTTTTGGCAAATGATTTTATTGCTTCAAGCTGTGCTCCTTTTACCTTTCATTTTGACGTAATATCCAACGCTATTTTTCGGATTTTTTTGTTGGAATTTTTTCGTTTCTGTGACCCACGATCGCGAGGTATTTTAAAAGTACTTAACACGACATGTTTAATGATTGCGACGAAATGGTTTTTCAATTTCATTCTGTCAGGTCCTACCCAAAAATATGCGAAAAATGCTTTCCCAGGAGGAAATGACGGCTACTGAATATTGCGTAATTGAATTTTGTGAGGAATTAACGCTCTCACGAAGGCCAAGACTCGTACGCAGGGCCAGAACTTTTGAGTTTTGTCAGGGGGTGCAAATATCAGTTAGTCGCCCCCCCTCCCCTGAACTCCCCTCGCTCCCTCCCTCCCCTCCCCCCACCGCTAAAATATTATGCATCCATAAGCTATTTTTTTGTAGTTGTGGTTGTAGAAATTACACAACGCATGTTTGCTATGAAGAAATTTTATTAATATTATTGTTTAATAATTTATAAATAAATAATAATTGTTAAATAACTCAGTTAGAAAAATGAAATAACTTTTAAAAATAAACTTTCCAATTTTTTAAAGATTTTTTTTCAAATTTTAAACTTTTCAAATTTATTTTAGAGGCCGGCCTCGGTGGCGGCGAGGTTAAGTCTTTGCCTACCAATCAAGAGGTTGCAGGTTCGAGCCCCGCCTGGGTAGGTTGCCCCTATCCAGGACACGGTTGTTCGTGTACGAGTAATTGTTAAATTTGTTGAACACCCTTATGTAAAATGCTAGCATGGTACTCTGCTACCTGCTAGCAGCCTCCATCGTATCGACGCTCATAGCTTCACACCAAGGTGACCTCACACGGCCGCTCACGGCAGCTGAAACAAGAATGACGCCACGCGGGCTTTTCCCAGCATTCATACTTAGCCGTTGCGTTTTCGCGCGCTTGAAAATTTTCATTTTTCACTTAATCGCGAAAAATAGATATCGTCATTTAAAAATCTAAAAGCGTGAAATACTAACTGGAGTCTTTCGAATTAGGCAATGAAAAAAAATGAAATTACTCTATTCGGGACTTGGGAAGTTTTCGGCTCTTGATTAGTAAGACTTTTGTGTCCGGGATTGTACATCATCATCAACTAGTGCTCTGCCCATTGGTAGATTTAAACATCAAAGTTGTCTCCGCTGCCTACTATTCAAGACTTGGGAAGGATGAGGCGCAGATTAATTAATTGTGGGGATAGTTTCTTACTACTTTTGATCCGTCAGAAAAGAGTAGTATATGTATAGGTATTATGGTTTACGAGAGATAAAATTCATCAGGTTTGTCGATGACATGGTGATCCACGCCGAATTCAACCGAGCAGTTCAAGGAATGATAAAAAGTTTAGAGGAAGGAATACAAGACTATGGAACTATTTATTTCGATTATAAACTGTGTTTATATTAAATTCAACGAAGAAGGAGATACATTAAGATTTAAAATCAATTTTGACTCACTATCATCATCATCATAAGTCAAGAATCCTAAAATTGGTTTGGCATTGCTCTCCTATCCGCTAGCCTTTTCATAGCGACGTACATATTTCTTCTCTTTGACAACCTTGATAACCTGTCCGATGTAACTCATTCGGGGCCATCTCTTCTTATTCCCTTCCACCTGTCCTTCTATATTCAATCGTTTTCATGAGGACATCATGCCTCATAATGTCATAGACGGTTATAAGGGGGAGGGGGGAACACGAGGGCACGTGCCTCCCCCAGACGCTTAAGCAACAGAAAAAATTTTAAACACGCATAAACGCGCGTTACTTGTTTCTGCGTAAGCTACCGAAATAACAACCGAGAGCGATTTGCACTTCTCCGAAATTCTCTGCAGTGGGTGAAAACAAATTGTTTATTATTCTCTCCTCGGAATAACCTGCGGGAGGACATACTGTTACATGTCTGATTTTGCACATTTGAGCCGCCTGAGGTTCTTGTGGCAGTGGTCGATAATAGGGTGGTTTCCAATTTTTTTAATCGCCTAAATCGAAAGATTATTACTCCTGGAGTACTTATTTCACGCTTTTAGATTTTTAAATGACGATATCTATTTTTCGCGATTAAATGAAATGTGAAAAATTTCCAGCGCGCGAAAGCGCCTCCGGCTAGTTATGGATGCCGCTGTGTTTTATTTCTGATTATATTAAAAAAATTATGAAAGCAAAAAGCATAAAGTTGTCCACATTTTGGACCAAATCTCTATTTTTTAAAGATATTTTGAAGATTATATTGTTGCAATTAAATTTTAATTTCCCTGAGGTTTCGTTTCACATTCTGATGGAATTGTTAAAATGAGGGTTAGGAGGCGTAGTTAGAGATAACGTGTATAATATAAATGTAATATGAACACTGCATATGTATAAAAAAAAACTTCCAGGAAAACTTATTTCGACCAATTTTGGAGCTCCGATTAAAAAGGATTTTTTCCTGTTCAGCTATGTTGCATTTGCTTACTTCGTGAGAAATGAATTAAACATGCACGGGATGATTTCTCTGCTCGAGTACTCATTCTAAATAGGTGTGTTTGAAAGAGAGATTCCCGAAATCGTTTGTTGTTAGTGGAGCAGCGCATTAACGCGCGTTACTTGTTTCTGCGTAAGCTACCGAAATAACAACCGACAGCGATTTGCACTTCTCCGAAATTCTCTGCAGTGGGTGATAAAAAATTGTTTATTATTCTCTCCTCGGAATGACCTGCGGGAGGAACTACTGTTACATGTCTGATTTTGCACATTTGAGCTGCCTGAGGTTCTTGTGGCTTTGGGCGAATATACAGTGAACAACAGTATTTGCTTTCAAGAGCCATTGCACTAAGTTCTACTAATTTTTAATTCCAAACTGTAATTCTCTTGCGGTGATTTTTGAGACGTATTTCTCGTTTTGGACTTATGCTACCGCGTTGAAATAAAAAACATTTGTAACTCCACGAAACGTATTCAGGCCTACTTTTCATGCCTGATTTTGCACATTGGAGCAAGGTGTGGCACTTTTTGTTTTGGGCGAATATATATCGAATAGCCGTAAATGACTTTAAGAGCGATGGAAGTAAGTTTTACTGTATTTTAATTACAAAATGTAATTCTTTCACGGTCATATTGTTGCCGTATTTTTCGTTTTAAACTTATTATATGGCCGATAAAATTTATATAATTTATAAAATAAAATTTATACGACCAGTTTCCTCGGGGTGCGAAATATTTTGGTACAGAGGCGGGAAAAAAACTTCACTCCACATAGACACTATAATACACTATAATAAGACAATGACGCCGACATATATGATTCAAAAGTAATGAGACCAATATATGCTAAATTTTAAGCAATATATGCTTGCAAATTTTTTCATTGCAACGCGAAGCAATTTCAAGAAATCATCCCGCAAACTGTTGATTTCTTTATCAAAATATATTAATGCTGCATATATGTTCAAATGCATTTCAATTCAAAGACATTTAATACCTCTACGACATAAGTTTGAGCATTTTTAGTGATGTCATATAAAAATTTTCTTTACAAATTAAAAATTACATGTCATTACAGCATCGTCATAATAGAGTAAGTGCCACAGCTTACAATATATTTAATAATAATAATAATAATAAGAAATTACATCCATGTTACGTATATATTCAATTGCAGTTCAACTCTTGAACATTTATGAATTAGTCACTCATTTAAGGGTTAAAATAGAAATATGGAAAATACCAATAAATACGAATTGAATAAAATTGATTTTCTCTGCGTTGATTCTATGATCAGAGTCATTGGCGGATTTAGGGGTAGGGGGGTACGTGTTCGGCCACTCTAGACGCTTAAAAATAGACGAGATTTTAATACAAATATAAATAAGTTTTATGTTATGCAACATAAAAGTGATAAATATTTCCTTATCAAAAGTTTTATAATAAAATTAAGAGTACATTTCGTAGCTATAAGTGTTGGTTGTAGTTTTTAATTCCAAGCATGAGAAGACCGTTTCAAACTGTTAGACCCTGGACTTCCCCCCCAGAAAAAAATCCTGGATCCTCCCTTGAGCATAGTAACACAATCGAAAAAAGGAGTGACTAAGAAACTGCGAGTTTATAAAAATTTCACGCTAATTTTCCGGCTAATTAAAAAATTGACCCAACGCCACGCTGATTTTCGCGCAAGTTTCACCAGATGGCGCGCTAATACATCCATGAGAGCCAAAATTGACGTACGGGTGCTTGAATCTGACGACAAATGCTCCTTATCGTTAATTTATTGCTAATTTTACCGATAATCCGTGCTTAAGGATACATTTAAAAAAAAATTTGATTCTCAAACACGGTGTCCAGAAAACAGAGCATGGAAATACCAATTTAGTTTGTTCCTTTGTCGATAAAGTGCGATGAAGAGAGCCTAATTTTTGAGCTCTCACGAAAACTACATCGTCTTTGTTTCTTGCGAAGCGACGAGTGATCAGAATAGAGGGGCAGTGGATGGGCTGATCTACGCGTTAACAATTTTTCCTGGAGCGAACAGGTGGCAGGACATCTCCCTGGAAGTGCCAAGTGAGAAAAAGGGTCGACCTGAACTTCGAAGTCCCCAAGGTTGGGGGAGCGCAAAAAAAAAAATGCGAGGCCGAACACGTGCGATATGGAAAAATAAAACTCCGCCAAAAGTCTAAAGACTTTCCATGTTGGCCTTTTCACATCATCGGACACATGACGCTGCGCTCACAATGGTCCTCGCTTAGTTATCCTTTTTGAACGAGCAGCGTTGCATTTTTATTCGACGATCCTGACCCTCGGGGTGGATCCAGTAAAAAGATATTCCGCAAAAATATTTATTCCCTCCCTCCTTCATGCGCCAACGGGGCTCCGTAGAAGTCGTGAACTGATTTAGTCCATCCATTCACATGACCGCGGGTGCGTGCGAGCCATTAAAACTGGCACGAAATACACGGTCAAGTCCATTCATCTCATGCTCTCGTATGTTGTCTACAGTCGCGAATGTTGAATAATTTCTACAATCCCATCAAGACCTGACTTTATGGTATTTTATAACAATGAGGTTTGACAAAATCTTCATCGTCATGGCTGCATAGAGCACTTTTTTTGGGGCGAATTGATGGCGATGGAATTTCACAACTACGATTCAAGTAAACCAGAGCGGTAATCGGTTAAGCAATCAATAACCAAGGGAATTCGATGGCAAGTGGAAGGTCCCATCATAATATTTAATAACCAGTGACTGACAGAGCAGCTACAACAAATCGGTTATAAATAATCCACTCCCCAAATGTTGGTCTAAATAATGAGACCAATCACAAAGCTATAGCTGTTTCCACTGTTTCGGGAGTAATTCATGATAACTTGAAGAAGATACAAAACGGTAACTTTACTTTAAGCAGGATCAAATCGTGAAGATCTGCTTTCTGCAAAAATCGAAAAAACACTTTTATTCACGCCATTCGAGAGGTGGAATAGGGTAAAAATATTATTGGCACTACCGTGATGTTGGGTTAAGTTTCTAAGTATCTTCAGATAATCAGAGAGGTGGAATAGGCTCAAACTTATTGAGGCAACCGCACTATTAAGTTTCCAAATATTATCCAATGATTAAATGCTAGAAACAATGTCACGATACGATGTTCATCTACATCTACATTATACCCCGTAAGCCGCCTAAAAGGCGTGTGGCAGGGGGTGTTAGGACACCAGCCGTTCCTACATAAAAAGGAAGTGCTCTAAGGAAATTAGGACTAGCATTTATTAAAGTCCTTTATGGTTTCGGGGGAAAAACGAATTCCCATAAGTATCCGTTCGGCAAAAAATTTCTATTAAATTATTGCCCCTGTCGGTGTTGACCTTATCCTTGGAAAATGCAGCACCATACTGTCGCTTTGAACAAAGAAACCCTGATATTCATCAACACCTCCTTGAAAAGGGTTATCGCTATGAAAGACTATAGGGCGGTATAACGAAAAATAAAACACTTAATTGGTCCGACTACATTTAGACCGTAAAAAATGAAGCAATGTCCCTATGAGGTTTTTTAAACCCCTTCAAGGAAAATGAGAACCCTATAGCACTCAATTCCCACGTTTCAACAATTTTTCTTCACACGTTATCACATTCCTTGTTAATTTGACACATATTGGTCCCGAATAATCTAAAAAATCCCTTGATTCCATCCCTAGATTCTTCACCAAAATAGACAAACATAAGCGTCCCATACTTACGCAATATTTCCTCACATGCTGTGGTATCTAATTTTTCTTAATCAAACCTCCAAAACCTCAGACTTCGAGTGGGTTTAAAGCCACTTCACTATTACCTAAACTCTACCGCCGGCTTTTTCTTCTCCATAAACATCTACAAACTACCCCGTAAACCGCCTCGAGCGAGCGGCCACCACCTGCCGTTAACAAGAAAAGAAAGAAAATAGAAAAGGATAAACGCTTAATGAGTTCCACTTATACACTGTTGCATTGAGAGAAGAAAACCTGATATGCAACTGCGCCGTTAATTCACCTGATTGAAAAGAGTTAACAGCTATGAAAGAGCTTGTAACCCTTTATTGCTCGGGGAAAAACGATTTCCTATACCTATTCCTTCGCCAAAATATGTCTTATTATTTATCGTTCATCTGCCTACTCACAGGATATCTATCACCATGCACTCGCCTTTACATCGCCATTCCTCCCTCCATGATTTACTCTCTCACTCCATCGATCATGCGACAATGTCACCACTCAAACCATGTCCCCTCTGTTAAAAAAATAAATATTTCCTCTCTCTTGGTCCTTCGTTGCTTATTTTCATTTTGCTATTGTATTTTGTCATCTTTCATGTGTTTTTTGTATGTCACTGAAATTGGCGCATATGCTTTGAGTGAAAAATGCTGAAAATAAATGATAAAAAAGGTGACCTACAATATGAACAACATCTGCAGCCTGAGAAAACACATGAAAGTGATATTAAGGAGTACCGGAAGGGATATCGTGCGATGCGCACTTCCCTCCGTGGTCACGGATGAGTCAACAAGCTGCAGGAAGGCGAGAATAGGATCTGGATGGAAACGAGAAGATAATGGTTTTAGCATTTATGCCTGCTCAACGCGTTTAGCGCAAATGGATGTGGTGTTTCGCTCCACAGAGAAGGTCTAGGCGGATGCTGAGTCTTATTTTCCCTCTGCTGCCTGGGGAAGGCTTCTAAGATGAAAATATTACGTCCAGCACTCTATCATGACCACTGCGTGGTATCTTATTCAATGTACCAAATGCAATAAAGGGTAACGTCCATTCCTTAGACCTTAAAGAGTATTAGTAATTGGGAAAAGCTGGCAGCAAACTGTCCAATTTTAAATATAAAAAAGGTTTTTCCGGACATTATCACCAAAAGAATTTTAAATGGTGAAGTTGTATAAAGTTTTGATGAAAAAGTCGGAAATAATTTATAAAATAATGAATGAGCTGTATAGCAATCGATAATAATAATAATAATTCAATTAATTCCAAAAGTAATATTCAAAATAATGATAATTGGTTGCATAAAGTGATTTGGTTATTACGATAAGTAATTAAGGTGGGGAAAAATTCGTCTACATCAGTAACATACGCAGCAAGTTACGATTATTCTAATAACCCAGTTTTAGAGAACAAAACCTACAATTTGAATAAAAGGACTTAAGATCTTTGAAGTGCCCACCCAGCTCATAGTTGACCTTTACCTGTGGATAATCACAACTTTGTGACGTTGGCTCCCTTGTTTCACCTTTATATTTCGTCCAGTCGAGTGAAGGCAATTGAATAATTTTTATTGCTAATAGGATGCATAGGGGCATTTTGGACATTGGCTAATCATGGGACCACAACTTTTTCTTGCTAATATGTGATTGCAGCAAATCCCTGCTTTCGTTAGCAGTCAGAAAAAGTAATGGAATGAGTCATTAAATAACTGTTATCTTAATTCTTTGGCATTATGAAGGCTGCAAATTATTTGATATTGGGTTCATCTGTCATCGAATTTAATCGAAGCCCTCAATGATTGAAGCTCTTCAAATAAAAATATTTGTGGCGAAGTTATGGCGAAAAACCTTGACTTGAAGAGTTTTTTTATATCGGAAATCATTATTTAATATTTTATGATCTTCCTGCCTTTAATTCAGTTATTTAAATACGGCGTCATTACATACCCCGGCTTGAATTCCGTAACTCAGAATCTGAACTTCGGGTTTCGTCGTCGCATTTCTCGTTAGGAAGCTGGCTGATCACTCGCGGCTCAATGAACTCGGGAACATGTAGAATGCGTATATTATAATTAAATATCTACCAAATTGGATGTAAGCCAAGATAATTTCGATGAAATATAAATCATCGCTTCGCGGTTGTGTGGCCTGCTTGGGTTCCATTTTGCCTGATACGACGCGGTGCTTGGGTCTATATAAATCAGCATATCGCGTTATCTATAAAGGCCGCTTTACACGGCGAATTTTTATTCGAAAGATCATTTGAATGCATGTTCTAATTTGCTTGAATGATTTCCGTGAATGATATGAGCGCACGGCTTCCATCTTCCCATTGGCATTTCTGTGAACACAAACACAATATTTTAAAATTATGCAAAGACCGCCGTGAATTAGAATCTAGAGAGCAGTTGGAAATATTAAAAATGATTGAAAGCAGGACGGCACTCTGATAAAAAAATATCTTTACGCATCATTTTCGCTTATTCTGGCGTCCGTTTTAATTTTCATCTCCTCCTCCGTTAGGTAACTAGGTAACAAAAATAAGATAAACTCATCATAATTTAGGCTTGATGATGATGATTACTCATCGAAACCCGGTTCGCGTTATGCAAAAAAATTAGTGGTATAAGTAATAGTGAAATATCCAAGAAACTTTATTTCAATTAACTCCGGGTGACCGAAACAAGGAAATCGCCGGCGACTGTCTGATCGCTCTCCCGACTACCCTCGGGCATTTAGATAGCGAGCGGAAACAATAAAATTAGTGAATTGGTTTGTGCGTTCGTGCGGAGGATAGCGTGTATTTTGAAATGAGTTCGAATGCCCTGGGTGCGTGAAGCTTCAGTGATACTCGCGGAAGAGGTCACTGAGGATCACGAGTGGTAATTTTCCCTGTATACGATCGAGGAAAATCGGGAAAAGTGAATATTTACACCATAATCAGGAAAATTTTGGCACGGCGAGCAATGGAGTGAAAGATAAATTATTGCTGCCTTCCGAACTCGACCGTATGTGCATCATCGTTGGATGCATCTAGCTATCCACTTGTCCCTTTGTTGGATCTAACGATTTGATCGTTGGATTATTCTTCCTCATAGAATAATCCTCCAAGGTCGTTAGTATATTAATTGCGTATGCTTGGTTTCGCTGATGGTAGGACCTGCCCGCCTTGTGACGGTGCAGGATTCCTCGTCCTCTCCCTTCCTTCCCCGTCCTTCCCCTGGAGGCGTCGTCGGGCTCTCATCGCGGCGGCGCCTACTTTCCTTGATCCTTCCCGCCTTTCCCCTTCTGGGTGCAGAGGAGAAAAGCTCACGCTTATAGTCCCTGCCCCAGGAGTGTATCCCCGCGAACCCGCCCTAGGGTTTCGTTCCTATTGTCCCTTTGTTGGATGCATCTAGATTCCCACTGTCCCTATCTGGGATTTTTCTTCCTCATAGGAAAATCTTCCCGGGATGGTGGAAGAGAAATTGCATTTGCTTGGTTTCGCTATTAGTGGGCCCTTTTCGCTCTGTAGCGTTAAGGTGTTTTCCCCGTCCCTCCCTTCCTTTCCTATCCTTTCCCAGAGGCGTCGGCGGGCTCCGATCGCGACGGCGCCTCTATCCTTTTTCCTTCCTCTCCAGCCCCTCCCCGGGTTACCGGGCGTATAAGCCTCGGGCTTGGTTCCTGGCCCCGGTGTGTTGTACCCTTAAGAGGGTTCGCCTTGAACCCTCATGATTCTTGTCCCTTTGTTAAGCTTAATGGTCAATCATTTTATCATTATAATTCAATCCTTCAGTCATTCTCCATAATTTGTTTAGCAACCCATTAGTGGTCGCTCGTGGCAATATTTTCTCTCATTCGCATCTTCGTATTTTCCGGGAAACTTGTCGGCTCGAGAGTTTTTTTTTCAATTACATCTGCCTCTTCCACTCAAACGGGTTTTCATCTGAGTATTGCTACCTCATCTGAATTGTGTTAATTATTTTTACAAATAGTTCATATTCTGCCATTGTTACCTGCGATACATTAATTTTTTTGACCCTTGCCACGTAGGTCGTGTGGGGGACAAAATGACAAAGGGGACTCAGGACTATTCAGCTAACGGTGAGAGCCATAGGGTTACTAACGGCCCAAATGAGGCACAATAATTTTCCCGTATAGAGCACGGTATACACATCTGTTAAGCACTCGGAGTCACTGAAAGAGCAGTGTTTTCTTGATTAATATACACTGAATAAACGCAAATGAGTGT
Source organism: Ischnura elegans (assembly GCF_921293095.1). NCBI lineage: Eukaryota > Metazoa > Arthropoda > Insecta > Odonata > Coenagrionidae > Ischnura > Ischnura elegans. Next base: position 113,780,285 of record NC_060248.1, on the reverse strand, counting down.
ATTTTGTCAATTCTAGAGTATAAGTAAGTGTAATATAAGGTTCTGTAATAACTAAGCTGCGAGAAATAATTAATCTAAGCAATTATGCACATGTCGGTCACATTACGTGAGTTTAGACGCACTTTAAAAAATAAAAACTATACCTTTCATTGTTCAGTATTACTAAATACAAATAATAATAAATCCCGTCTCATATTCCCTTCAGGAAAACAGGATTTCCACGGAAACTCAATATGGCGGAAAGATTTTCAACCAGGCTTCAACCAGGATACGTCACGGCACCTCTGTGAAACTAAATGCTCTAAGGTGAGAGCGGCCCGCGAGCACGAGGCATGGCTTTCAGGGGGTAGCGCGCGCCGTTGCTGACGCAAAAATATTTAATACATCAAAAAATGGTTGCTAAGACGTTAAAACAGAGTAAATTTTGGATCAAAGGGAAGTCAATTTTCATTTTAGCCGAACAAATGATGCTGCTTGGTCTGTTAAAAAATTGAAAAAGAATGTTATTACATTTAGGGCTCTTGAGCCAATTCTAAGTGTTAAAAAAAATCGGCCTAATTTTTATAGCGTATTGATCATCCTCACCAAAGCACATTTTAATAGGTTTAAATAAACAATCAGAGAAAAATTAGTCATACCTCAATGATTCCTGTACGTATATCATTATCCTTGCGGTCCATGAACCGCTGATCATCTCCTCGGATCACATTCTGCAGGCTTTGTTTTATATGTGGTGTTAATATCTCCAGGTAGCTCGATGATCCAATATTTATAATCTTGCCGAAACACAAAAATTCTGCGAAAAAAGGAGCCACCAATTTGTATCCTATCAGTCGCAAATACAGCAAATATGTCATAAAAGTTGGTGAGAATTAACAATAACAAATGGTTTAGTAATATCGTGAATTTTTGGTATCATTTGGTCTTTCGTATTTCCAAGGTTTCCCCAGTCTGCCTTGGATAAGAGCGGCTCTCTTTGGCTGTTATCTTCGCTTTTTCGAAATAATGTGGAATGTAGCTGCCGTTTGCGTGGAAGAGGAATAGCGACACACTCGCCTCGAGGTGCAAACTCAACTGGCCCTTATTGTGTTTATCATGGGGCCGGGGCTTTTTTCGCTTCCCTTTCTAGTGGGCCTTCACGTCCCCATCTACAAGCTCCTCCGACCCAGGGGCTTCGTGAGACTACACTCCCGACCAAGAGGCTGGCCGCCCGATACACGGAGTATTTGATTCCGGTTCATTTTATTCCAAACGTATCGATGTGCTGTGTTACTGCAGTTAGCCAGGTAGCCGGTTGGTAGTTAGCCGTTGTCAAGCGTCAAATAACATCAATGGTTACCTAACCAAAGGTTAACTAAATATGGTTGAATAACTACTTATTAACTACTAATTGGAGGATTAACAGCTAACCATAGCTTTGATTTTTATAGCAGCCACTTTGAAAGCTTACTGTCAACGGCTAACGCTAAACGCTAATCGCTAATTGCTGATCTACGAGTACATCTACGTGATACCGTGCGTTGTACCCCAAGGGAGTGAAAGGTATTCGTCATCATACGGCATACATGATCACTTTCTCGCTTAACCTATAGTTAGCTATTACTAAGTTTGAAGATAAAAATCAAAAGTGCGGTTAGTGAGGTGACAACGAGCAAATTTCGGAACAATTTATGGTATTTATCCCCGGAGGCGTCAGCCATTAGGCTTTTTCGAGGAAAATGTACCAGAAGTGGCCAAAAGACGAATGGTAGAAACTTTAGAATCAAACTTCACTGATAGTCGTGGCGAGATATCGAAAAGATTTTATTTTGATTCCGAAAAAATTGACTTACGGTCTAGAATACTCAAATCAAAATGAATCAAAAACTCTTTTTCAAACGGCTTAAAATTCCTATGACATTGCTATCCAAGGATCCAGCTGGCTGGATAAAAGATAAGGCGTATAAGTAGGGACAGAATATTGTAATGCAACTGAAAGTGGTAAATTATTCAGCTGAAAGGTGGGTAAAATTAATGGAGGAATTTCATGATAAGTTAACAGAAGACGAAAATAAGAAACAATTTTTAATAAAGGTTGTAATTACAGGCGTACATTCCCGTACTCTAAAAGAATTTTTGTCTGTTTTCTACGTTATCAAAAGAATTTTGAAGTGTTACAGCGAATCAAGCATGCCACCAGCTCACTAGAATATTTAAATTTTAAAATGGTGTTTTATTATCAGGGGTGTTCGTCAAAGTGTACCTATGGGTGTTTGATAAGTGCTGACAAAAATGTTTCGCGCATTAAAAGAAAAATAGAGATACAATTATTGAATTTTAATTAATGTTCATTGTTTATTTTAATTATTTAATAAATGTAAACTGTGTTAAATAAATATCGCATTACAATACATTTCGTTGAAAGAGTAGGACTAACGCCAAATGAAGCGACAGACTTGGGAGCTTCAAGCATTGGCGCGAGGTGGCGCCACTTGGGGTGGCACGCGCTCACTCTTGGGGCCGTATCTCGGGAACCACTGGTCACAATTGGATGATATTTTAGGTGCAGAATGTCAAATGTACGTATCTAACGATTTGATCGTTGGATTATTCTTCCTCATAGAATAATCCTCCAAGGTCGTTAGAACATTAAATTGCTTATGCTTGGTTTCGCTATTAGTAGGACCCGCCCGCCTTTGTGGCGGTGCGGGATTCCTCGTCCCTTCCCTTCCTTCCCTATCCCCTCCCAGGAGGTGTCGTCGGGCTCCTATCGCGGCGGCGCCTCCTTCATTGTTCCTTCCAGTCCTCCCCCTTATGTGGTGCAGAGGTGATAAGCCAACGCTTCAGACCTCGGCCCAGGAGAGTAACCCTGCGAGCCCGCCCTAGGGTTTCGTATCCATTGTCAAATGTACGTGTCTATCTAGCGATTTAGTTTATCTAGCGATTCGATCGATGGATTTTTCTTCCTCATAGGAAAATCCACTAGGATCGCTAGAACATTAATTGCTTGTGCTTGGTTTCGCTAATAGTAGGGCCCCCTTCGCTTCTATAGCGTTGGGGTGTTTTTCCCTCGTCCCCTCCCTTCCGTACCTATCCCTTCCCAGAGGCGTCGGCGGGGTCCCATCGCGGCCTCTATCCTTTTTCCTTCCCTTCCTTCCCCTCCCCGGGTGTCTGGGCGTATAAGCCACGGGCTTGGTTCCCGGCCCCGGTCATGACCACCTAGATACTCAAGGCCTCCGCACTGAGTTGTGACGTCACAGCTTTGGGGCTGACGGACGGCCGGAGAACGACCACGGAACCCTGATCCCGTACCAGAGGACTGGGAGGGTAGGCGCCGGTGGAAAACATTGCGAAACGCTTCAAGAATAAACACGGAATGAATCTTTTGGCAAATGCACGGTACAATGCCTTCACTTATCTATTGGATTATTTGTTTGAGTTATCCTCCAATATCATATTCGCCTCAAAATAATTATCAATACGCTGAATAATTGTCAATGATCATTATTAATGTATTGGAAGACTATATTTCTGTACCTGACGGCTCTAAACTAGATACTAAAGAAGTGATTTAAGTACTTCAACTGCACTATTAGCGCTACAGTCATTCACCAAAACGAAACTTACGAATGAAGACGATAGCGGAATTCTTGCCAAATTACGAGAAGAATGAAGTTCTAGATATTGTTTATGAAGTTAATATCCATGACCATACCGTTAACGAAAAACATTAGAAAAGGGAAAATAAAGCATTAATCCCGGTATCAAGGCTAGCACTAAGAAACCGTAAGATTTTTTATGGATATGAAAATATCATTTTAAATTTTCCCAACCTCGAAAACGGATGAAAATCTGTTGATTAAGGGTACGGAAGAATCGCGACGGAGAAAATCAATGAGGTCTGTTTAACGAAACCAAAAGAGATAATATATAGACTACTTCCTGCGCTAATGATTTTAAAATGGGTCAAAAAATACCTCGTTTAATCACATTGTTCAGTATCGAAGGAATTATTGAACAGGTTCTACGTAAAGGATACACAGAACACAACTGTCACAGGCTTGTGAAATTTTCAGAATAAGAACCCCTAAACTCATTACATTCAGACGCACTCTGGAAGGGGTTAGGAATATCTATCAGAGTGAAACCAATCATTAATCAGATTTAACATCCCACAGAGCCAGACAACACTAGACCATTTGCTACCCAAATCATTTAAAAATGTGTGAAACATTTACCTCCATTTCTCACCACCAGCAGAGAGGACACCAATAAACCAAATGTCACTTGCTTGTCTGTGAAATATTCAGAGTGAATACCCCTAAACTCAGCCCATTCACAAGCACTCGAGAAGGGTTTGGGAAATTGCCTGATATCTATCAGGGTGAAAACAATCATTGATCAGATTTAACAGCACCTAAGTTGTATCTCAGTGCCTCTTTCTTCTTATGAAGTAATTGCAGTTGGATAGAAAAAAGTCATTAAATGTTTTTATTGTTTTTAGCATTTATTTTAATGTCATCAAGAAGCTTACAAATCTTTGAACAGTAGTTTATGTGATCAGTTTTGTCTGCCAAAGTTAACACTTTATCGAATGAGTTAAGTTCCTGTCGTGCCTCCCAAAGGATTTCATCTTAATGGCAACCCTGGAAAAAAGATTATCTTGTTAGTTTTTGACACTTATGAGCACTGTAAGAATAACAAATTTCTAAGCTTTCTGGCTGAGCAATGGATATCAGAGAAATAAATTGAAAGATTCGTGATGCTGTCATAAAATAAGGTAAATATTCTGAACAAATTACTAACTTATTGGACCGGCAAGTATCCATCCTAGTTACTAGGGGTCACAATAGACAGTCATCATGACTACCAAAAAAGTAAAAGCACCCTCTTTCTCATTTTTGACTATTTATGCAGCTTCTTAAAAATAGGGAGAACAAAGAGCATACATCAATTAAGTCATTGGAAACGACAGTTTTGAGAAAATGGAATTTTGATACCATTCGCCGCTCAATGCAACCCTATGGCGAGCAATCACCGAAGGACTCACACTAATGAATGAAATAAAACATTAATTGGTGAGGGAAGAAAATTGCTGATAAAATGGAGGTTGGAATGAAAAAAATTCTGATGATATGCTTGGTTGCGCATATTTTACGAGCACAAGTCCCAATATAGGCAAAGATAAGAAAACCCAATAAATGAAATCGAATGTGAGAAAACAGAAATGAAGCCAGATGTGAAAGATGCAAGAGTATGTGGATGTGGGGCATACATCCAAATTCGAGAGACATTAATTGGACAAAGGAAAAATGACGATTTTAAGTAATGTGAAAGGATAAATGCTTTGGGATCCTAAAACCTGAAAATCTGTGAATGAGAGGAATTGGATTTCTAATAGAAATAAGAAAATGGATGGCAAGATGTCATTTGAGGATCACGATAGCGAAGAAAAAAATGTGAAGCCACAAATTTAAAATTTAAAAAATAGTAGCAAATTGATCACGATATGTATTTTGATGACATATTTAATTACTATTGACAATTCTTCAGGGTAGCATTTAGTAATGAATGAACACCAGTCATCATACGCAGGATCGAGATGATAATGGAATGTGGTTAGAACAGATTAAATACCCTTTAATACATAATATAACTTTATCAGTAAATAGCGCAAAGCCAACCACTTGCTAATGAACGGGATTACGAATACGGGACAAGAATAAGGAAATTTTATATAATTTTGATGATAATTTAATATGAATAGTATTTCCGAAGCTTTTTTTTACTTTGAGATACAAGAAATTGACGTACACATAGCTGAAACAGTAGATTCTGATAGAGGGAGAGAGAGAGCGAATAATTCCAAGCCATTGAAATAAAGAAGTGTATGACAAGGTTAGATGATTCACATTTGAGGATCCATATGATGAAGAAAAAAAGAAGCGAAGACTAAATAAAAAGCAAACAAATAACCTATACACCCGCCTTATAGAGTAGCAGCTTACTTCACGGATTGCTTTCGCAGCTATTTTTCTGGAAAATATCGGTTAATAAATTGAAAATACATTAACACCTATCAATGCGATGAAATAAATAACCTTACCTTAATCACAACGGTACTTTTATGATGCTGGAAATATTTCTCGGCGTATAGTAATGATTTTAATCCATGATTTTGAACGACTAAAATTTATTAAAATTCACAACTTTTAAAATCCTTCTCTTGCAAATAGAACAGTTAGCAACAAATGCAATGAGTGCATGGCCAATATGTGACTATCGTTTTGACGATCAATGTAAAAATTAATCTTTGAATTCACGAAGGATAAGTCCAGGAAGCTGCAATAATTAATTGAGACCAACAGATGACCATTTCCTAACTCAAACGTTTCACTGCTTTCTATTCGTACAATCCCTGATGCTACATAGTTGATATTATTACTTTATTCGGTGCACATGTAACAATATAAGATCAAGCCAAGAAAGAATTTAACCCCAAAAAGTTTATGAGAAGAGAATGCATGTATCGATATGGCAGCAATTACCTCACGTTTAACTCCTCTAGTATAAAATATTTAATTCAATTATTAGAAAATATTCACTTTACTATGCTTAATTTTAATAGGGAAAAATAAATACTTACTCTTGAGTGCTTTGAAGGTTGATAATCCTTCCTTGGGATTGCATTCATCCACCTCCTTCTCAGTCCTTCCTTGGGAAACTGGAAAACACTCACTATCTCTCTCCCGTCGTAACTACAACTATATTGATGTACACAACACTTGCCTACTATACTGAAAACTTTTTAAACACAGCAAATCGATAACTTCACCACAATAAAAGCTTGAAAACTCAAATCGCTTGCTCACACTACAACAACAAGGATCGCAACTGACGCTACTCACATGTGCTCTGTCGCCTATGTGCCTATGATTCCGGTTTTTTCGCCAGCCGCAATCCTGTGACGTCAGAGAAAAGAGAAAGTTCAGTGCGAAGGCCTTGAGTATTTAGGTGGTCATGCCCCGGTGCGTTGTATCCTTGAACGGCTCCCCTGAGCTCTCACACTTTGTCAAATGTACAATGTGTCATGAGTAACCAGAGAAAATTAGTTGAAAAATACCAGCGCCTTCTTATCGCCATTTATATCCCAAAAACAGCCAAAAATGCCAAAAATTTCTCAACTATGAGTGCGATGCGGCACATCTTCCCGTTATCCAATTGCAATAATATTTTACAGGATCCGTTTTTACACCAATAGGCACAAAATGAGGGTTTTTTTTTAATGAAAGAAATTCGAAAAATTGAAAAATAAGGACCACTCCAGTATTACACCCTCGAAAAGGTCACTAATCCACAAACCTTTCCTCGAGACGCTTAATCCCGCTCGCTTTTCTCCTCTACCCTCCAAGCTGGGGGCACCCTCCCAAAAACTGACCGCTATGACTAAAACTGGTTCGTCGCATACCCACAAGGGATACGCGTACCACCGGTTGGTAGGCGCTGCTCTAGAGGCATGATCACTTTTCGTAAAATCCTTATTTCTCGTCCCTCGGTAGTCCCTCTATAAAAAACTTATTTAATCGCTCCACTGTGAAGAGTGAGATTAGTGTATTTATTAACCTCAAAGTATTGGGATAAGTCAAGTGAATAATTTTCTACGACAGGCTATATCGGCCGGAGTAACCTCACGTCGCCCGTGACGGCCGTCCTCAGAAGATGCGGATTATCATAGAATAAAATAAAATAAAATTACTTTGTTTTATTCCAATTTATTTTAAATAGCACGACCCGGGTTTCAGAATTTAATTCTATCATCAAGTCACCTGAAATGCTGAGATGCTGAAACTCGGGTCGTGCTATTTAAAATAAAATATGGAATAAAACAAAGTAATTTTATTTTATCCTATGATGAAGCAATTCCACAAAGTAACGCCTGAGAGCGTGTCTTATATTAAAAGATACGGATTATCCCTCGGAGCTCGAGGAATGTTCCAGAAAAGGGTCGCGCTCAAGTGACGCTAGGGTCAGGTGTAACTGAATCTACGGGGGCTCCACGAAACTACCATGACCCATTTACTTTTTAAGAAGCGCGTTTAAATGATGATTTTTCCATTAATGATACTCAAATGAGGGTAGAAATTCAATGAAGTGTATTCATAGAAGTTCAAGAATTATTGCTGGTAGTGGCTGATCACCATTTTAGCTCATTGAGATTTTATGCAATAGGTATAATGCTATTTAGTTTACAAATTTATATTATGTAATAGAGTTTTCTTCGAAATTCATAGGCACTGCTCTAGAATTTACCTCTTAACATCTATTATCAAAGTTTAATGGATTTCCTTCGGTTATGCTCAGAAACCGAGAAAGAAGTTTTCATCGTTGCAAGGCAAATAAAAGTTTGTCCTGCATCCGCAAAGATTATAGCGGCGGTAGCACGACATTCTAAGCAAAGTTAACTGTAAGTTTTTGCCGTCCTTGTCTGCAGTAAAAAAATTATCTTTTAGATCTAGGTCTAGGAAAAAGCCTTATTGCGTGGTGAAGAAGTTGACAATTTGAAAGGAAAAAGTTTTACAACAGAACTACATTTATGGTGCTAAGCGGTAAAATTCTCTCCTGGCTGTGCACAACTATGAAAACCTAAAACTCCGGCACCTCGTAAAAGTGTAGGAACGAAGGAGTTGAGCTGCTACTGCTCTGGACTGTTAACCAATGAATCCCGAATCTGTATCCAGGTGGAACTTTGAAAACTAATACGGTTTTCTGCTTTTTAGAATTCCTTGATGAATCGCTGGTGGTCTTTCAAAAGGAATGGCCATTAGTGTCTATTAATATGCTGTGGAAATGTTCACTCGGGATCCGAAATCTCAATTTTATGAAAAGAATACGGCAGATGGATGAGGAAGAAAAGTTTTGACGAAAATATATAATTGCTATTCTCTCATAAGTTTATAATAACAAAACACGAACGAACACATTTTTTTAATGGGTTAGTGAGTTATTATAGTTTTGGCTTTAATTTATCTGATGAGGATGAACCTTTCTAAGAGGGGAATCTTTAGCATCAGTGAGAACAATCAAGAACTACACGAGGTCTAGGTACAGACCGAGGAATAGCGGAGACGCGGTGACACGCTAGGTATTGGCTCGTGACGTCATCAAGTCATCTACAATAGGGTTATGACTCTCGAGCATCACCGTGGATAGCATAGCAAAATAGGCATCGGTCCGAAAAATGGATGGAGTACTTGTCTCTTCATTTTTCAAAGTCTTTTCACATTCATCATCATCATCAGTTGTCAACAATTCTAAGATTGGTCTGACGAAGCTCTCCACTCATTTCTCCCGTCAGCTAATCTTTTCAGACCTAATTATTCCATCCTTCTTTACCTGCTCCAAACATTTGGTTCAAGGTCTTCAACCATAATATAAAATTGGTGAATATGCTCACATAATATGTAATGTATCACAATAATCACACGGTAATCACACAATCACAATATAATATACATCAATAATCACATAATAAATTATCGCATAATATAAAATTGGTGGACCTGCAGCGTGATTGCAGCTTTTTTAGGGGATGAAAATCACCATGCCTTATCTGAGTGAACCTTCTGAGTGAAACCATTTAATGACGCATCGGAAGAGCGAATTTTGACCCCTATGCATATGGCCTAGATCAAAGCGGAAATCACCCAAATCACGTGACCCCCTCACCCGCTCCGCAAACCGCTGCCTCTCTCCCCCTTCGCCCACTCCTCCAACCGCGATCATTGATTATCTTACTTGGTTAATTTGCTGCGGTTTGTTTGAATGATGGATTTTTGGCGTTGGAATTCACATTGATTACCTACCTTATTTGCAAAAAATACCACCACTTCGATGTACAGGTTGTTTAATTCAGCAAATTCATTGAAATGCCATGTAGTCATTAACCCTTTATAGACCGAACTAACTACCAACTGACATTATTATTGTTTGCATATTCTATTTATTTTACAACTAATTAAGAGATATTATGAAAGAAAACCCGAAAACAATTTCCATACGCTTTCAAGCATGTTCCCAAATGAGAATATTCCACAAAACTTTGCTACTGCTCGAAAAATAAACATATAATTGACCAAAAAACTAAGTTTAACAAGGTTTTGATCTTTTGAATAAATGAGCATTTGTTAATGGAGAGTGAATATAGGGAAAAATATCGTATAAGCCACATACTCACTACAGAGGTGATGAAAATAGGTAACGAATTTTAAAAAGGTATAATTAACGACCAATGTAAACGCAAGTCCTGCGATTCACCTAAAAATCACTTCTATACTTAATTCACATAACCAAAGCTATATAAGTAATCACAGATACGATATATAATTTTCATGAACTTTTGTAAATGTTTTCCCAAATGTGAACATTGAACTGTAAACATTTAAGGAACCTCGTGGTCTGTGCATCGTATATATGTATAAGCCAAATATCTGTGCTGCGATTACCTTTCCGAGGGAATTTTTTCTCATGGCAATCATTGCGCAATTCAGCGCACCGTTCTCGCTGCAGGATAAGTACAATTTTTTCGGTGATTTTGCGAAAATGTTGCGGGCTACCAAAAAATAATTTTCATCAAAATTCTCCCTAACGGAAAAGGATGTTAATTCTGTTATATTTATAAAAAAAATTATTTATTCGCTTACGTTAATTTTGTCGCCTTCAAAATAGTTCCCATCAGATATTATGCATTTGTTCCAGCGCTTCTTTCGATTCTCGAAACACTTCTCAAACTCGATCTTTCGGATAGCCTTCAGCTCTGTCTGCGATTTCTTTTTATGTCATCTATGCTAGTTAAACGACGGACCTTTAAGGCCTTTTCTTTATTTTTAGAAATAGGAAAAAAGTCATTTGGAGCAATTTCTGGCGAATATGGACGCTGGGGCATCGTTATAGAATTATTTTTTGGCAAAATATTCGCGAATAAATGATGAAGTGTGAGCCAAAAACCAGCGAGCCCTACTACACGACTATCGAGAGAGAAGGCCTGTGGCATGTAAACCTTTTGATATTCAGTGCGGCAACGCGTCGGTCCCGCAAGCTCAAGGCCTTTTCGTCGAAAATCCGTTTTGACCTCGTTGGTAAAGTTTGTCTCGGTGCACCTTTTGAAATGGTGAATGACGGTTTTTGCAGATAGAAAATTAGTGAAAAGTATTCATCTCTCCCGGTGGTCGTGCCCCATAAAATCACGTTTAACCTTAGCAACTGCTACAGGCAAAGTAAACAATGAATAGAGCGGACAATTTCATCATACTTCAGGGAAATGTATGCCAGTATAATAAAAAACTTGTCACCATCACACTCTCCAAATTCGCGAGAAAGTTAAAAATTTAGTTCACGTTATTTTATGGACACACCTTGCATACGTACACTGCCATCACTCGGAAAGGGTACCCGACGATGTCGCAATAAACGTCGAAACTATTCGTGAAAAAAGTCACTTTCGGTTGTAGAATACGGTGCCTAACGCGTCATGCCAAAAACCGGCTCGCTGTGAGTGTGTAACATGCAGTGTCATATCGTCGCAAGATGCGCAAACGACTCCTGAGCCTCCTTAAGAAGATAGGAAGAGAACGGCCTCCCGACGTCGTAGATATGGGATTGGGAGGTAATGATGAAGTCGAGTGGTGGACGATGAAGAAGTAGTGTTGTGTGGAGAGGTTGAGGAGAAGAGAGACTTCTGGAGGAGAATAGGAGGAAGCAGGCAGGATGTTAGGAGTGGCTGGTTGGAGCGGTTAATTATGGGAGAAGGTGGATGCTCAGGTTGCTCATTGTGCAAGGAAGAGAACAGAATTAGTGGACACAGCGAACATCGTTTGATGCATACATAACTGGAAGAAGGAATAGCTTAAAGTGGTTGAAGGTGTAATCGTTTGTCGTTGAGTTCACATTCTAATAACTTTTCGGTTGCTTTGATAAAATTTGCATCAGGACACGGTGTGATTGTAAATATTCCCTGCTTAGCTTTTTACGAAAGTGATAAATACGTTTCTCAAGCCACTAACATAATAAATATTTTATAGAGTGCGTGTGATTTTCGTAGTTTGACTAATGGTAACTTGTATTTTTTCCATTAACCATATACTATCTGTTTCCAAAGCTTTATCATGTGGTGATATTGTTACTTTTCAACGGTGGTTATCAAGTATACTGTTTATGAGATGGAACTCACTATTCCATAAATAATGATGTAATTCAAGAATTTTTATCTATATTTGTGTAATATTTGGAACTTTATACATTCCTCTCGATTTAGACTTTTCTGGCGAGATATTACTTATTTAAAAACCACGTTATCATAATTACGTTTTCAGCAAAATCAGAGTAGACGATAGTCAGTTTTTGATCGTAAGTCAAATAAAAAAATGGAATTACAAAAATAATACGAACAAATTAAGGCACAGGAAAATGTTAACCATGGTCTCATCAGTGCGAAAAATCCACAGAGGAAAAATCATTCGCCTTGACCGGGATTCGAACCCGGATCCCTCGATTTCCGGCCGAGTGCTTTAGCCAGTTAAGCTACCGAGGCGTCATTCTCCCCTGTGGAAATTTGTGGACTATACCGGACAAGGTGGTATGGACTGCTGAGCATATGATGCCACAAGCAGTCCAGGTCGTGCGCATGGCGCCACAGCCGGAGAGCAAAGCCCGAACTTTGAACACTAGAGGTGTTCGCTCTGGACTTATTTAAGTATACCGGGACTAGCCACGGTGATAACTTTTTACGGAGTCACCCGCAATGCACAAATAGTGCGAAAAATCCACAGAGGAAAAATCATTCGCCTTGACCGGGATTCGAACCCGGATCCCTCGATTTCCGGCCGAGTGCTTTAGCCAGTTAAGCTACCGAAGCTAGCCAGTTAAGCTACCTTGTCCGGTATAGTCCACAAATTTCCACAGGGGAGAATGACGCCTCGGTAGCTCGGACGGAGTGGACGTGTTTCGGAGCTATCTGTGAGTCAGCGACCGAGGTTTTTTTCCCGGCGATCGAGCCCTTGATCGCCGGGAACGTGGTTTTTGCGTTCCCGGTGGAGTGCTTTGCCTTTCGGTTGAAGGCAAAAGCTTTGTTTTTTGTGGGTTCGCACCCCTGTACCAGGGGTGTGCGGACAGTGTTTCGTGTCGGTGTACGCAGAGCGAGCCGTCACAATGCCAGTTGAGAAGAAGAACACTCTCCGTGTCAACATAGAGAGTGTGAGTGAGGCGCCATCAGTCCTTGAGGTCCACCAACTGCTCGGTGGAGACCTCGGGCTGAAGACAGAGGAAATATACGGAATCAGGCTGGGTCCGGCAAGGAAGTCGATCTTCGTCAAAGTCAAGCAAGAGACTACCTTCGAAAGGATTATGGTGAAAGCGGGTGAAAAATTCCAGTTCCCGACCAAGGGCCCCCAAAGGTTCTCTTGGTGGTGCGAGTCTATTTCCGAGAGATATACGTACGTTACGTACGTTAAAGCTACCCTTCGAGGTGTCACGTGAGCAAGTGGAAGCTGCATTGTCCAAATATGGAAAAATATTCGCGTATGTGGAAAATAGGTGGGCCGGCGATGGGTTACACCAGGGCACTTTGACGGGCACTAGGACCGTTAAGATGTCCCTCACTGAAAATATACCAAGTGTCATTAGTATTGAAGGTGAACGCGCTGTCATTCATTACGACGGGCAAAAGTTAACGTGCTCAAGATGCGGGAGTGAAGATCATTTGAGGCTACAGTGCCCCAAAACGAAGGCGGGACCGTCATACGCTAATGCACTTAAAAATTCTGGCGGGGGGGGAGAAGATGAGAACGACGAGGAGAGGATGGACATCCCAGTAGAAGACGGGGGGGTAGTACAAGTGGCGGAGGAGACGCCCAAATCGGTTGAAAGTGGGGGCAATGTTTCGCAAAATAACGGCGAAAGTGCTGTGAGTGCAACAGAGGGGGTGGAAGTGAAGAAAAAGGAGAAAAAGAGAAATAGGCAACGTAAGAAAAATATATCCAACGGCATAAACAACGACAGCAATGTGCTTGTTTCCTCAACCGAGACGGACACGGAAGAAGCAGTAGTGTTGGAGAGAAATGTTGTAGTGAAGGGGGGAAAACCCGATAGTAAAATTGTGGAAATCATAAGTGAAGGGGAGGGAGGAAATGTTTTAATGAATGCCTCAGGCACTGTGGTTTCGACCGAAATCATGGATTTGAGGGAGGGAGGTTGTGATGACAATATGAAAGTGCTGGAAGAAGAAAAAACGTCCTCGGCCGTTGGGGGGGTGGGAGGGGAGGGAGTGTTTTCTTCCTTTCTTACACAACCAGGTCCAAGCAGGCTGTGGTCGCAGCGAGACGACGAGGAGATGGGCTCTAGTGATAACGCGGCCCTCACCCCCTCAGAGGATGACGAAACGAATAGAACTGCAGCCGCAGTCGCGAAAAAACTATTTGGGAAGGACCTCACACAGAAAAAGAAAAAGAAGTGGAATGACAGGCTTAGAAAACGAGGCATCAGAATCCAGGGTGGTGAGCACAAAAAGGAATAAAAAAAATCGTCCAATTAAAAAAAAATAAAAAATTATGGATAATAATTCCTCCAAAGTCTTTGTAAATCTAACGTTAATTAATTTAAATAGCTCTTGCTTTGCTTTGATTATAACTATGCATTTAAATTGTCAAATAACCCTTGCTTTGATAATCAGAGTTGTTTTATATGAACCATGCCGAGGGCCAGACTTTACTTTCATTCCTTACTTTATAAATTTGAACATTTTTTCTCTTGAATATTTTTCTTTAAATACCGAAGCTGTCATGCAAACGGTTTCTATTTGTTTCCCCAACATTAGAAAGAACTTTTTTCAAATACAACAATGAGTACCTCTCCAAGTAAACGAGAGATAACGGTGGCGTCACTGAATGTGGCCAGTATTACGAATAACTTAAAAATCAATGTTATTAAGAATTTTATGTACAATGATCTAAAAGCAGACGTCATCTTCATCCAAGAATACAAAGAATCGACTGCTTGGCAGAGCAAACATTATTGTATATTTGGCAATACTGATGGCTCCTCTCTAGGTACAGCAATTTTAACTAAAAAGTCTTTAGAGGTAACGAATGTGCGTCGTCATGCCTCCGGGAGGATAACTGCACTGCAAATCGGGGACACGCACTTTATTAACGTATATGCCCCTGCAGGAGGTGGGATGTGGAAGGACATGCGAGAGTTCCTGGCAAGCGAAATTCTGCCTTACGCATGCCTTTTCAAGGACAAGGCTATAATGGGGGGAGATTTCAACGCTATATATAGGAGGGAGGACAGCTCGGCAAACAATACGCAAATACGATACCCAATAAACAAGACATTTAAAATTCTAGTCAGCAATATGGACGCAATAGACACCGGTAAAAATACAGCTCAAAACAGATTACAATTTACCAGAATAGGTACACACTCGAAAACCAGAATCGACTACATATTTATATCACAGAAACTAAAAAATGATTTAATTCAATATAGTACGACCCCTATTGCCATTTCAGATCACCACGCAATTCACATTAAAATTAAACTGGACCTTGTTACACAGAGGACATACAATAAGAAGGAACAAATTTGGCGCGTAAATACCAACTTACTAAAAGATGTAACATTCTGTAAAAAGGTTGAATATGAAATATTAAGGCTCTCAAACCACGCTCTTAGCGAAAAAGACATTTTAACCTGGTGGGAACAGATATTTAAAGCAGGTATTATAAAAAAACTTAAAAAACTAACTAGTGATTATTATAGAGAGAAAAATGAAGGAATAGCATTTTATAGAGAGGTGCTTCAACAGCTGATAGATTCAAATTGCAGGACACCCAGTGTAAATTTCGAAATTAAAGAACTAAAAAAAGAAATTTACAGACGGGAGGTGGAAAAGCTTGCCCCGAGGGAATGGGAGAGAGGGTACGATACGAGTGAATCAGAAGCTCTGACTTTGGAACAAATACGGATATTAATCAAAAATGCGAGTGGAGGTGAAGTGGGAGGGCTAGTTGACTCCGAAAAGCGGCTCGAGGAGGCGACGAGCTTTTACAGTCGACTTTATAATCAGTACGGGGTATGGGAAGACGGAGATGGGCCGCCTATCCCCCCCCTCCCCAAGCTCAACCCCGAAAACACGAAGAGCTTCGAGGCAACGATCACAGTAAACGAAATAGACGATGTGAAGCTAAAGCTGAAAAAGGGAAAGGCTCCAGGGGAGGACGGTCTGCCTAATGAGTTCTATCTCACATTTTGGGAACAAATGAAACCTATTCTATGTGCAGTCTTTAACGCCATCTTAAAAAATGGGGAAATGTGTGAGCGGATGAAAAATGCATTAATCACACTGGTTCCCAAAAAGAGAAACGCGAAGCACCTTACTGAATTTCGGCCAATCTCTCTGTTAAATACAGACTATAAGATATTAGCCCATATTGTCGTCCAAAAAATGACCATGATAATGAATGGCGCAGGCCTAGAGAATCAGTTTGGAGTGGGAGAAGGGAAATCCTCAATTGACGCTTGTATTTTAATCCGGGACATTATTCTAAGTAGCATGCCAGAAGAGGAAAACTCACTATATATTTTAACTATTGACCTAGAAAAGGCTTTTGACAACATCAGAACAGAATGGATTTTTAAGATTATGAGAGAAAAACATTTTCCAGAAGGAATTATAAGCATGATTAAAACGCTTTATCATGAGATTACATCTCAAATTAAAATAGGGAACAAATTATCCGATCATTTTATGATTAAAAACTCAGTCCGACAGGGGTGTCCGTTGTCTATGTTGCTGTTTTCTTTGGCAATGGAGCCACTTATAATAGACTTGAAACACAGCATCGGAATCAGGAGGTGTGGAAAAAGTTACGCATCCTGTATATATGCCGATGATATCACTGTCTTTGTAAAAAATAATTTAGAACTAGACAGAATAAGTGGAATAATGGAAAAATACACCTCAATAGGCATGAGAATTAACATGTCCAAATCTGCTCTCATCCATGTTAAAGGGATAGAGTTTTCTGATACAAAAGGTTGGAACAAAGTCGATGGCCAAAATATATTAGGGCTATGGTGGGAGAAAGACCTTGCCGCCACCATTAATAAAAATTGGGACATGGCAACCGCAAAAATTCGGAAAACCATATTTGGCTATGCGGAATACAACACGCAGATTACATCAAAAATAAAACTACTCAACGAAGTTCTATTCCCAAACCTATGGTATGTGGCTCACGTCTGGCCAATGCCTGAAAGAGTAAACGCTAGCGTTATAAAGATGACGAACAAATTTATTTGGAGCGGCTTCCTTCAAAAAGTTGCAAGGAAAAGGCTATACGCGCCCCCAAAACTGGGTGGTCTAAACCTAATCAACACAGCAATAAAGGCACGGATAATAGCTATTAAAAATATCGCTAAGATCTTACACGCAGATGATAACGAAAGAAAACGTTTATTGGTTAACTCCATGGAAAAAACAAGGGGGCTGAGGTACTTTAAGAAAATCGTGTACGAAGCAAATAATTTCGGGGACAAATATGCATTTAACAATACTCTGCAGTCCACTAAACAAATATACGAGCGCGTGCTAAAGGAGGAGCTGGAAGCGACTCCTTACACAAGGTCAAGCAGAACCTGGGAAAATTACTCCAGGCTGGGAAGTGGTGCGAGGGAGGCGGGCATAATGTTCAGCATATGTTCGGACTGCCTGGTGACTAATGCCATGAGAAAGAGACTAGGTCTACGAGCAGAGGACGAGTGTCCGGATTGTGGGAGGCATGACGATATACCGCACACTGTTCTTGGTTGTAAAGAAAAGCACGATGTATTTTGGCAAACGTTGAAAAACATACATAAAGAATTCGATGCTTTCGGCACGGGAAGAATTAACGATGAGGATCTATTAAAATTGAATTTCCAACTCTTCCCATGCACGAAGAAAAAGATTTTAACTGAACTTGTGGCTGCTTATGTTTTTAGCAAACACTATAGAGGAGACATCAGGTATAGTTTAATTGAAAAAGTGAGATTTCTAAACAAAACTGTAAATATTACAAAGGAACAGAAGGAGTGGTTGCAAAATGTTTTTTAATTAAAAAAAAAGTAAGTGATCTCTGCTTTGGCTCATTTCTCTCTTTCTTTTTCTTATTATATAGTGCTGCCTATGTATATCTTCACTCTCTTTTTTATATAAATATTTATAAAAATGCATGTATAAAGGTGTGCCATATAACTATTCTAAATATTTGTATAACTGTAAGTGATTTTAAAGCATATTTAAAAAATATGTAAATATGTAAATTTTTATATATTGTACTGTGCCAAAGTAAGCAATAAATGCTTTTTAAACGTAGCTTAACTGGCTAAAGCACTCGGCCGGAAATCGAGGGATCCGGGTTCGAATCCCGGTCAAGGCGAATGATTTTTCCTCTGTGGATTTTTCGCACTATTTGTGCATTGCGGGTGACTCCGTAAAAAGTTATCACCGTGGCTAGTCCCGGTATACTTAAAATGGTCTCATCATTTTTCTTCTGATGTATATACTATTAGCTGGCCCGGCGAACTTCGTACCGCCTAATAATCACTGAACAGTTTAGTTACACCATTTATTGATCTAGTGCGGCTGTACTGATTTTAATAATTTTCACCTTATTGTAATAAAATAATAAAATCAATAAAAATACAAATATAAATATTACAATGGCTTGTTAGAAAGATATTTTCTTTATTCAAACGACACTGGGGACGTAGACCAGGGCATGTAAACACGGATTTTTTAAATGAATTATCTGATTTCTATGTTTTAACTTTGGAAATTTGAAATATTGTGGTATTATAAAGCAGTTAATAAAGTGAAACCCGTTCTCTGGGCAAGTTTACGCCACGATAGACCGATACTTGACTGACACTCAAAATCTCGTGAAAATGGGTAGCAACGAGGGAGCAGCATTAATATGTCATGACTCGTGGCGTGCTAGATATAATTCGGTTCGGAGAAGTGCACTGCGTAAACGTGCACCCTACACATTCAGGTTTAATCCCTTGAGCGTAGCTCTTTCTGATATGCGACAATTTTGTTTTAAATCAGGCGCAAGGTGAAGCGGATGAATCGAAATAAATATGGTGTAGCGATGAAAGAGATTATGCGGATGGTTTACCAACTCGTGAACGTACTACCCATAATATCATGGGTTTTTCATGAGCATATGAGCACAAACCTGAAAGGTTGACCTTGTTATTTGTTAATAATCATCACGAATGCAACGCGAATTGAAAATTGAATTCATTTAAACTCAAAAGGGATCATGGAATCTTCTGAATGAGAAATTCCTTATATTTGAATTTTCCTATGAGTGTAGTCGCGTGAATCACATTTATTATCAGCTTTTTTAAATCACTAAACGCGTTCCGTTGGATAATTTTTGGTTTGTTTAGGTTTCGAAAGTTCATAAACACAGAGCCTACCTTTAGCTATAAATTGTGCCGTGGTAAGCTAGGTACTTCCAAGGACTTCAAAAATTCAGATAGGTAGTTGGTGACTTTGTCTTCGTTTGTTACACAGTTAAAAGATTTGAATTCATGAAGAGTACCAACTATTTGATCCTGATTTACCTAGTTTGACTCATCCACATCTTCGTTGTAGGTCGTCAAAACTGCACGTTCGAACAACCATTTGCGCCTCTTGTGGTTATCAATCATATTCGGGAACACTTTGTTGATGAGCGAACCTTCCGATGAAAATAATTTGCAAACATTCCGAGGAAGTGAAATCAAACTGCTCGATTCGTATACAGGAACACGGACATTACCGATTGTCAACAATTGCTTGGAGATTTGTTTACAAACACGGTAATGAAGTGTTAACTCGAGCTGGGGTTACAATTAGCTCGGATTAATTAAAAAAAATATAATTTCAATATTTTGAATATATTTGACAGTTAAAATTTTATATTGCTACGAAGTTCAGTCATTAAATTCGTAAATACAAAAAAAAATAATTTAATTTGCAGTTTTGACCGAATTAACAAATGTTGCATCGTTAACAACTCCTAAAAACATATCCCGTATGAAAAAATTGTATAAAACTGCATAAAATTTGTATACATTCTTATAAAATTGTCATGGCAATGTATAAGAATGTGTACGCATTTTACACAGGTCATATACTTTTTGTCTGGCATTTGTTACTTGAGAATCCATTTTTTCCAGTTGGCTAGATTAGATATTAGGGCATTTCCATGAAAATGTCAACTTTATCTATCAAATTAATATTTAGGCTATAGATATTTAATCTTGATGAATCTACAGCTAAATGATTTTATTTTATGAAATATGTATTTGAAATATTATTCAGAGCCTTAAAAAGTTTTCAAATTATACTTCGATTCACAGAGTTTTGAAGATGTTTGAAGATTTTGAATGGAAAGTTTTAAGGAGAACATGTATTGCTACCACGAATACCTATTATTCCGACATATGTGCCGATTGAATTCCAACGGGTTCGTTTTCCGATTAGATAGGCATTAGCAAAGACAGTAATTAAGTCACAAGGACTAACGATGTTTATATTATTATACGTTATATAATTATACGTTGTATACTCTCGCGTGGGTAAACCATCTAGTTTGTTTGTGTTGGCTACGGATGGACTCACTAAAAATATAGTACACGCCATCGCACCAAGAGACTGATAATGTTTATTTTTTCAACTGTCATAATTTGTTAAAGAGATGTAATTTGAAATTTATTGCGATAATAAATGTACAATGCATTCAAAACATGAATATTTGGTGTTTTGTCATTTTTACGGGTCGTCATCGTTCACAGCACTTCATTCCTCTTTGAGTCATTTATTACACCCCCAAACACTAACAATAGGATAGGTATTTTTTATTTGGCTGCCAAAATATTTACTAGAAATAATTTATAGAATAAAACGTTTGCCGGTTCAACTAGTATGCATAGAAAATTTTAAGATGTTAGCCTAGTTTTTGAGCAATTAACCAGTAATCTAGACTACCGTTCGAGAAACTCGGTTATGCATAAAGCGGGAGTTATGCATCCTCCTATTATCTGGAAAAAAGTATAACACGATAAAATTTTATTTCATGGAGTAGGAACATGGTAGGTCAGGAATTTACTCGCCCTCACTTTGCTGGGTGAATGCCTGTGGCATGTAAACCTTTTGATATCCAGTGCGGCAAAGCGTCGGTCCCGCAAGCTCAAGGCCTTTTCTTCGAAAATCCGTTTTGATCTCGTTGGTAAAGTTTGTCTCGGTGCACCTTTTGAACTGGTGAATGACGGTTTTTGCAGATAGAAAGTTAGTGAAAAGTATTGATCTGAGTTTCTGATTTCTTTAACATCTCATGCCTTTTTTCTCCAAATTGTGCCATTTTAGACTTTGATCGGGATGATGCTCAAAGATAGATAAAACGTCGGTATATGTAAGTAGTAAATAAATCATGGAGTACAAAAACAGTGACTTTAGGGTATTAACTCCATTTCAAATCGTCTTTTCTCATGACTTGACCTTTTTTTGATATTAACGATAGGTACTTAAGAAAATACGTTGAAGGATCGAACATTTAAATTTTCATTAATATAGTCTCAAGACCTTGTTGATGGAAAACCTATCACAAAATAGTCCTTCAATTATGATCTGCTTGCAGTATTTATTATTTTCATTACTTTTAAACCCTCGAAATAAATTGGCAGTGAGGCTAGGAATTTCCTGAAGATATTTAATTAAAATGGATTAAATTTTCCATTTAATGCATTTATACCCATCAATCGATGAAAGGAAAGATATCTGTTAACAAAGTAGGTTGCCTTTGAACAATTTCGAACAATCTGGAATATAAGAACAATATGATTGTAATATTAATATCGCTAAAATGGAATGATCTGGCGCTTTCCCGGCTAAATAATAAAAAAAACTCTAAGGCTTCTCTCTCTCACCCGGTCGGAAACATTGTCGTTGAAATATATTCAAGAAGGTGTGGCTATTGCGTCCTTATTTAAAAATCCGATCTTAAAATTCAAGCCGCATGGTTATATTTTTTGCCCTTCGAACTGTAGAGTTCTTATGTTGATTTGCATTTTATGAATTTTGTCGTTCATTAAGTATATCTTTCCTTTGGCAGTTGTGGGATGTAAGAAAAATTAGCTGATATTCCGTAAGCCAGAAGTTTCCTTTAATTTAAAGTTGGTTCTTATTCATGGCCACATTTCGTGAAATGCCACGCGATTTACGCGAAAGCTCTTGTTAAATTGTGCAGCCCCTTAGCAGCTCCGAATATTATTTTTTACGTCTAATTAAAGTTCATAAAATTATTTTTTTCTGACGTCAAATACTGCCAAATATTTCGCTATGGACTCACATTTTATGCACAGTACACTGAACGAAATAATAATGCAATTTATTAGTCAATCCATAACATCCAGTCATGACCCGTGAAATGAAAAACTGGCAGTTTGGAGGATGTATGCGTGTGTCTCTCTCTGTTTTTGATATGTTTATCGCTAAATCCTTGCCAGAATAAAAAGAAAAGTGAGAAATCTGAACACGAATGAAATGTCAAGTATTTTAACTTCAGTGCAAAGCATTTATTTTCTCTCGACGCTCTGCAATATCTCTTTAATTTTCAAATGATCCAACTTCATGATTATCGACGGCGGAAGAAAAACGATATTGCTGGTATTAGAGTTTATAGCCCTAAGGGAAATCATTTAATAGTTTCTTTATACTTCAAACACCTTCTGCATCGCTCTCCGCGATGTAGAGAAATTAAAAATTTCTTCCAATTTATCGATTGGGCGCCACCTCCACATTCCGAGTAAGCACAGAATGTGTAGGTGTGTATGTACGCCGCCCCCCGTCTGCTCAGCGAACTATGAGTTTTACAATACGCTTAATGAGTTCATGTCGCCCGAATTTCACGTGGAGTAGAGTACATTCCCTTCCTCCCACTACTCTCCGTTTCCGTACGCGCGAACGGGGTTTTGATTTCAATCATGCTTGAGAGAGCAGAGGTCAGGGTCGGCTTAAAGGTCATTCATGACGATTCCTATTCTTCCGTTCTTTGATCCGTGCGCGGTGCAGCGTTCAATTGGTCGGTAGCGCAACACCGAATAGTCATTGTTGAGGACGGCACTTGCTTCACCCGGCCTCGGGCACGAATTGACTAGTTCAGCCGAGCACCGCCAGAGATCGTTAAGCTATCAAAGTGAGCAGCGGCTATAGAATTTACGCCATATTTTAGCGGGCGGTTTTCCATACCCCACAAACCTCATATCACTGTCCGGATCTGTTGCGTATTTCAAGATCTACCTTCGCCTGATCATTACAAGATCTCTGAGAGTATATGCTGCGATAGAAATTTTATTTTCGTCAAGGTTTAAAGTTTGTAATTAATATAAAGTTGAATTCTAATATCAGTAGAGAAAGTGTGTATTAAGATGGAGATAATTATCAAAGGAATTCGAATTTATAAACTGAAGGACAAAGTTATTGTGCATTCGTATTTGTCATTACTGATCTGCGTCAGAGGGCATGTGTAATTTTTGAACTATAGAATAAATCACGATGTTAAAGACCATTACGTTCTGTTTTCAGTGGAATGGCAATTAAAAAAAGGCATGAAAGGATTATTTTCTTTTCGCGTTCGTAAGATGGACAAATTTGGCCCAGTGGAGCTTCTTTTCCAATCCAAAAATATGTTCCATAGACTAAATTATTATTAAATATTATTGTATTAAAGTATTAGTGCATTGAATTTATTTAAAAGTGTATTAGTGTATTAAATTAAATATTAGTGTATTAAATTTTCGAGTAATTTTATGCAAATATTAGTTTAAGGTCTACATATGAATACAAGGAAGACCATAATTAATTAAATTTTGGTCTCATTTTCTCCTTGGAGCTTTTGTTTTCGACCTATGGAATGATTTATATTTATTGTAGGCTTAACGCAAAACGACCTAGAATTGGATGGCTGTAATCATGACCACCACTGCACAGTAGCGAAGTTAACGTTAGAAATTGTAATTAGTTTTTATTCTGATTGAGCTTATATTAGTTCTTTCAATTTTCTCTCATTATACTAATTTATTTTCTGGGTTTCATACATTTCTACACTGGTTAAAGCTAACTTTTATTATGAGTAGGTATATGGAACACATTTGAGTGAGCAAGATGTTTGAGACATAATGTGTAGTTATAAAACTTTAATGTGTGAGCTGAAAATCATTATCTGCATTTGATAAAGGTCTCTTTGGCAGCAGAATGCATAGTTGGTAAATTAAAATTCTGTAACTGAAGTGGAATATTTAATCTGTAATTTATATACTTACACTTTGAGCTAAAACTTACCCATAAAGTTATGGAAAGATCGAAGGTGCTCAAAAAACAATGAATAAGCTCAAAATCAAATTTTATCCTTTAACTTGTCCTTTTAGTTTTAACCTTCATCTTGAATTCTCGCGGGAAATGCTGATAACAGTTTAAAGAAACGTAGCTCTTGAGGAAAAACACATTATTTAACTAATTCATAATGAATCCATAATAGGATTGTTTCATTATTTATTTTTTACTAGTTAATAATGATGAAATTTATTTTTTTGCAATCTATGGCCCAATAAATATCAAAGTAAATTTTCATAATGTTTACAATACATTTCCGGCTACCTAATACATCTTTTTCATCCAAGATGCAGCAGTCAGGCTGTTTTCTCGCACTAGTTAAGGTTAAGAACGGAATGCATATATCCTCTCTGCGCTATTTCCTATATCATCCTGAGACGCAGGAAGCGCTCGCGAAATAAAACGATGCGGAAATTTTTATTCAGACTAGGGTTATTACAATGGAGGGAAAGCGCTTAAATCTTCCATCCACTCTCCCACGATATTATAATTTAATCTCTTTCTTTTGTTACTGGGTGATTTTTTTAAATTTTTAGAATACAGTTAAAGCCTCTACTGTGGGCACGGGGTTCTTCGAATCGTCCTGAGACGACGGAATCACCCGCGAAATAAAATACTGCATAATGTCTTTTCGTATCTTGGAGCTATTAATAGAGAAGGGAAACACTTAAAACTTCCACTTACCCTCCCATGGTATTATAATGTAATCTCTCACGTTGGAGAGCGCCATAATTCACTTTTCCACCGAATATCTTCCGAAAAGTTCTTTATCTCATAGTTTTTGCGGACTTTCGCCATATTTCATCCAATCTGGCCATTCACTACGTCGCTGTGCGGCGCATTACTCCTATCTTATAGACCCTCATTTTTTGTCATGTCTTCTTCCTTGTGTTTACTGTAAAAATTCGTTTCTAGAACTTCTTCCAAGAGTAGCTGGAATAACTAACTTGTTCTATGGCTGTCATCGTAATTGACAAAAGGTAATTGCATTCGGTACCTAAAAATATATTGCCTGCATCTAATTTAGCTAAAAGTTATGAATTTGAGGACCGGCTTAGGTATTAAGTGGAAATTTTAGTTTTCATACGAAAAATATAATATAGACTGATTTTTATTAAATAGATACAAAATCTATTGATCAGAGGGTCTCGAGTTCAAATCCCAAGTGAAGTCTCCGTTTCCCCCCAAAAAAGAATCCTCGAAGTTGAAGGTGATACAAGGGAAGACCATTCCGGGTAGGGCCCCAGTCTAAAAGTGTGGTATTTCACACCTGATGTTTGCCCTGAGGTGATATCTGCGCACATGCATCCAAAATAACCCTCGGGTTGAATAACTGAGTGATAGTATCAAGTCTGATTCAAAAAGCGGTTATATAGGGGTCTTTACAATTTAGGTCCTTTGAGTAACTCTTTTTTTTTTTGACAGTGTAGCACCAGACGATTGTTCTTTTTTTCAACAAACCTCTTTATTTACTTAAACTTCCAATTTTTTAAAAAGCCTCTCTTCTTTGATTCTCTGACCAACAATCTCCCTATCCTTTTTCATCAACAACTGCCTGGCAACAGTAAATAATAGTTTTTTTTTTAAGATTTCAAACGTTACAATAGAAAGTTCGAGTAAAAGAAATATGAGCACATTTTTTGGCACGTACGTGGTGTGTTAAAAAAAAGCGGGACTTTTAAAATTTCGCGGGTTTGGAGAGTTCGATTGCCAATAAAAAAAATCATGTTGGAGTAGACATGCCCCTGAATTATGATCAAATTCTCAGTTCTAATCATTGTTTACTCTTTATGTAGCAGCTGCTATGGTTAGACGTATTTTTATCAGCTCGGCGATTTCCGGTTCACACGTCATTGCTTGTTCGGGAATTTTCGGCCAAAAACAATACTGTAACGATGCTCCAGTCTTCATATTTGCCAGAAATGGCTACGTGCGACATTTTTCTATCTCCTAAAATTCAGAGAACCTCAAGTGCCGTCGTTTTACAAGCATATTACATTGACATTGAAAGAAACGCTGAGGGAGCCGAGGATTACGCCAAAGATCGAGTTTAAGAATCGTTTTGAGGATCGTAAGAAGCGTTGGCACAAGTGCATAATATCTAATGAGGTCTATTTTGAAGTCGAAAAAAATAATGTAGATGAATGAATTAATATTAAATATAACTAAAATTCCGGTTATTTGCTGAAAACACCTCATAAGTACTCAACTTCGATAACGATATGAATAATAAGAGAAAGAAAAATGGAAGAGGTGCTACGATGACCAACTTTTTGTTGCTAAGCAGTTGTTAGAATGTAAGCAATTATTTGATTTTGATACCATGGACCTTCACAATCAATGTAAAGGGACTTTTCAATTTCCATAACAATATAAATAAGATCGCAAAATGTGTATTTCCTTCTTTAAGAATGGCATAGTGTATAATGTCGAAAAATTGGGTCCCACCATTAAAAAATTGAAGTATAGTTTTAACTATACCGGAGCTAGTCACGGTGATGACTTTACGGGAGTCACCCGCAATGTAAAAACTGTGCGAAAAATCCACAGAGAAAAAAAATCATTCGCCTTAATCGGGATTCGAACCGGTCGGGTGCTTTAGTCAGTTAAGCTACCGAGGCGTCATTATTCTATGTGGATATTTGTGGACACAACCGGGCAAGGTGAATGAATGAATGGATATTTTTATTATGCTATATGTAAAACCTATGAGAGCAAAAAAATAGAAAATACAGGAAATGTTTTATTCTTAATAAGTGACATTTTGACAAAAATATGGCTTTATGGAGATTATTGCTGGGCTAACAAGTAGCAGATATTTAAAAAAATGTAAAATATTCAATATTAATAACACAAAAATACAATTTTTAGCACAGATCATAATGAACACACACATACATATATGCACATTTATGTAGGAAGTTTTGATAACATCACAAGTTTAAGATGACGGCTTCAATAATTTGAGGTGACTAACTTAAGTCCTGCCCTTCAAATGGGAGTGCAGCCTTCCTTTAAACGACTGAAGTGATTGAGACGTCGGAGATATTTGACGGAGTTCCAGAATCTAGATGCTGTTAGATGAAAAGACTTGAAATATATACTGGTGCGGGCTTGAGGAATTTGAAGGTCAGAAACACGGTGGCTGGAAATTCCTGTAACTTGTATGGAATGCTGAGCATATGATGCCGCGAGCAGTCCAAATCGTGCGCACAGCGCCATAGGTGGATTCCGGATGGGGGAGGGGCACGGGGGCAAGTGCCCCCCCCAGACCCTTAAAAATATTCAAGATTTTTAATACGGTCTGAAAGTCACTGCGGTAATACGGTCATTATCACTGCGTTCGTTTTGTATTACGAGGTATCCTTGTGCCCCTTCAGAACAAAATCCTGGGTATGGCCTTGCTTGTGTCCCCCCAGAAACAAATCCTGTATCCGCCCCTGCACAGCGCCACAGCCGGAGAGTAAGGCCAGCACTTATCACAATTTGTACATTGCGGGTGACTTCCATAAAGTTACCACCGTGGCTAGTTCCGGTACACTTAAAACTAGTAAAGAGCGAACACCTACCTCTATGAGTTCTAAGTACCGATTTTGGAAGAAGGAGGGATATAAAAAAAGAGTGTAAGTTATTAGTAAAAGAAAGTACTTAGTATCGAGATTGGGGAAGGACATTCAGTTAGAACATGGTTCCAAATTAAATGATAATAACCAAGCAAATGCATGCTTTATCGACGAAAACGGGGACGCGGGCCGGAAGCATTAATTTGTGAATGCATGTTTTCAATTACAGCGATAGTGTCGCGCGCCTTTCACTCCCATTCATCCCTCCAAATTTTCGTTCCTGCTGCACTTTGCATGTTGCCTTTCCGAGAAAGATAACCGAGGTGTTTGTGCGCGCCAGAGAATCTTTGTTTGTCATCATCGTCATCATCACCAGCGCTTGTTAAGCCAATTAAACGGAGGGTCATTGAAATCGCACCAACACAATTTGCGCATATTTTTTTCCTAAATTGTTTTCTTTTGTTCGAAAATTCTATTGTTTCCCTCTTTTCCCTTCACCGTTATCAAGCAGAATTCTCTTCCTTTGTCACCCCTGAACATTGTGCCGTTCAGTCATTCACTGACACTGGGCGCATCAGTGGAATTTTTCCCGCCATTCACAATGAACTCCGCTTTCTCCTCTAACCATGCAGCTCTCCATTCAAGTGATACCCCATAGCCATGTTTATCACCCGAACGCCTATATTTTTCTGAATTTCCCTGGAATAAGTTCCTTACCGTCGAAACTAGAAATTTATATTGCATTGTACTCGATTATCCCGAATCTTGATATTGCGCATTGGTTTCATTCTATTTGTCGTAATTACTATTACCTCGTGATGTATTCCTCGTTTAAAACTTATGCGATCGAGTAAAACATACCAGGGGATAATGAGGAAACACTGCAATTGAAATAGGAAAAAAACTGGCAGAAGTGAATGAATGCTGTTATTTTCTAAGAAATACACATAATATAAATAAACAACGAAAAGTTAAATTTCAATCCTGCCTCACGTTTGGTGGTAGAATTTACACAAATTGTCAGAAGAAATTACTCCGGGAGCGGGAGTCGAAATGCGAACCTTTCCGTGCCACTGCGCAGACTATTACGTGATTCAGGATCCTGGTTTTCATAGCAGTTGTTCCGAGGTTCATGATACTAGATGTTAAGCCCTCTCGGTCAATTCAAGATGGTAACTTGAAGAAAGAAATTCCATGAAGATACAATCGGTTGAGAGCCTCAAAAAGCCTTCGTTAAAGCTGCGCATGGCTTTAATGCGTGACATTTCAAGCCTGCCGCGTACAAATTGCTTGAATTGCCAAGAGAAAAAATTCCCCCTAATCGGGAATCGAACCAAGGACCTTTGGCTTTCCGCACTACTGAGCAAACCACTACGTTATTCAGGTTATCGATTTCCCGTGGCCATTTTACTGAGCCTCATGGTCCAAGGGATTTTTTTCTCACGGCAATACATATAAATAACAACGAAATTATCAGTAGAATAGGTCAGGCATATATAGAATTTTCTGAAGGAAACTTAAGAAAAGAAGTAAAGGAATAATTTATGAGAACTTAGGTCTCGAGCATGCGTATCTATGTATGGCAGTGAGGTATGGAAGATGGCAGTTGCAGAGAGATCAAGGTGGAGGCATTCGAAATGCGGTGCTGCAGAAGAATGATGAAAATAAAATCGACTGGGTGAGCAGTGAGAAGCGGTGATTCAAAGCTAATGCGTCCTATATACATTTCCAACGTATTGTGATTTTTCTTTTAAAAATAGTGCTTTCACGTCTGACATCCTTTAATCTTAAAATATCATTCCCTAGGTGATTAGTTTAATATTATTAGTTATATACAATAGTTTAATATTTTAATTCAACTGCAGCGTCATTTCAATTAAAAATAAAATAAGTTGCTATATTTTTCAACAATAATTTGATATTTCTCCCGAAAGAGCAAGGTAATGTGGACGTTTTTTTAAACACGTCACAGAATACTTTATATTGTTTTTTTGTGCGTAGGAAGCGCTCACATTATGGTGGTAACATACATTTTTTAGCTTAGGAAATATTTTTATAAATACGGATTTTAAGCAACATTTTACAAGATATATATGATTTGAAAGTTCGAAATTTAATTCAACAGTCTTTAGGGTATAATGTGCATGACATAAACAAAAATATTCACGAGGAATACGACTTACTTCATTTCACGGTGCAGTCTCCTTAAGATTGCTACAGCTAAGTTATAGTATTATCCTGTGGACACCAATCTAACGAATCTAGGGCGCTCTCGTCGTTTCTGTGATCCCTCAACAATTAGGCCGGAGTACTGGAGGTCGAATGGAAGCTAGGGCAAACATTCGAGGCACAGCTCAGTGCAGATGCTGGCCCATCAGACAACGCAACGGAGCATTCATGCGAGCGTGTAATCCATCAGAACTAACGTTAGACTCCGTGTTCATTGGGTATTTGCTAGGGGCGAGCAGAGGACGGAAGCCATTGAAGGCGTAAACCTCTAGTGGCGGTTCAGTTCATTACACGCTTAGGTAGGTGTAAGGGTAATAGTCTGTGAAATAGAGCTAGGCCACATTTAACGTTGTTGAGGTTTATTTCATTGCGAAAAAGTGAGGTGAGTATTTGAGTTGAGAGAGAGAAATTTCTCAATTACTCTCTCTGAGTTGCAGGCTGAGGAAAATAATAACTGCTGTTCTTACATTCTACCTATGAGTATCACCGTGGCAAAATCACACGGTGCAAAAATAATTGCAAGGTAACAAAACCTTTGTTTTTACAAATGCAGGCGTGCATCATGTACATGTACATGACCTCTTGAATACGAAAATGATTCTCAAAGCATCACATCACTTACAGTTTTTTCACAAATCGCACACATTTGGATTTGATGACAGTACTATAATATCTTAATATTACAATTCATTCTGCAATGGAGTGAAAGGTTACATCAGAATACATATCTTCAGTTACGTCACAACACGTAAGCTTTTAATTCAACCGTACAACTTAGGCCGTTAGCGGCACCGCTCAACCAGTAGTTGATAGATTTCTTTATAATTCATGCTACTTCATGAAAAAAAATAAAGATTCGTAAAAGCTGAAAGGGACGTGGTTTTGTAATTATTCAGCTAGGAACATTTACAGCCGTCAAGGTCATTAACGCAGCAACCAATTTCATGGAAACGGAACAAAGGCAACAGAAAATTCGTGATGTTCAAATTATAGTCGAAAACTGCTGAATGCTACGTCGTGAAAACACAGAAGTGGGAAAAAGTAGGGGCTGTGCCATTAAAATCAAGAAACCATGGCGTGAAAGGTTATAGTAATCTGTTTTCACATTCCCTGTTTAAATCTGTTCGCATATTTCCTTACGTTGTAGGTTTCATCATGATTCGTTTGCCATTTAGGTATGAACTATTTGCCGACGTAATGCTATCGATATTGGCGTAGTGCATAGATTTTTTTGGGCCGAAATACGGTGTTACGATGTTTTGTATATGAATTAGGATTACGAAGGCAGAAATGTTTTCCTGCGCATCCAATTGTCTTTGTTCCAGCGATTTTCGAAGACAAATTAGCTCCGGAATGTCAATTAAAGTCGAATTTTGGGAAAGGGGTCATCGTTCTTACCATAAATGTATATAACTGGGAATAATAATGCATTGAGATACATTTATAACCTGACGCATCGACGGCGGTGAAATTCACAATAATTGCCAGGGGAAAATTCCCCTGGACCGGGATCGAACCTCGAAACTTTGGCTTTCCGGGCGACTGCGCTATCCAGATACCTTGATTCACATGAAAATACAATACAAATGACATAAAATCAAGAAATCTGGATAGCTTAGTGGTCTGTATAGTGCCCGCATAGCCCGTGACCGTGATTTGACGCCGGATCTAGGAGTATTTTTCCGATAGATATTAATGCTATATTGATCTTACTTTCTACTCGAGTACCGTTGGATTTTGGGTGCCGAAGAGAGGGTTGCGGAAAAGAAAACTCTTCACAAGATCTGGGTCTCAACAGAATATTTATGAAATTTCCGTGTTACATGGAGAGTTCTGTTATTTATTTATTGTAGAAAGAAGTGGATTTGTGAGGTTTAAAATAAGTTTTGGACCCAGCTTTATACCAATCAGACTGATACTGCGTACCACTCACTATGAAACCGTGATTAGTGGTTAGAAATTAGTGAGCCACCGCGAGAAAAGCAATGCGGAGGCTATCTTATGAACTCGCAGATAAGTAATGATGGTTGCGGTCCTTTAAGGATAACACTGACTTTCTATCCTCCATGAGAAAATGAGTGGGGTTGTTAGTGGAAATGAATAGTATATTTCGTATTTTATATATAATTATTTATAGAGATATTTTTTACTGGTATTTATAAAACTATTATGTTAATGATTATAATTATACTGTTATTTTTATGAATACACTATTTTAATTTTGTTTTAGTTGATATTTACTGATATTTGTTTAATATAATATTTATTGATAGTGATATATTTTGTTATTTATATTATTTATAGAGACATTTTTTTACTGATATTTAAAATACTATTATGTTAATGATTATAATTATACTGTTATTTTTATGAATACACTATTTTAATTTTGTTTTAGTTGATATTTACTGATATTTGTTTAATATAATATTTATTGATAGTGATATATTTTGTTATTTATATTATTTATAGAGACATTTTTTTACTGATATTTAAAATACTATTATGTTAATGATTATAATTATACTGTTATTATTATGATTAAATTATTTTGATTTGGTTGTACTTGTTATTTTACTCATATTTGTTTTATGTGATATTTATTGCTATATTTCGTGCCTAGGTCACTAGAGAAAAACATAGTCAACTTGAACTTGTTTGTCAATTCATATGCGCCTATTTTCAACTTTTGAGAGCGGACGCGAAAATATTTTTTTAATGAAATAGTGAAGTGAATGGAATGTCATTCAATACATTTTTACATTAAATATACATACAAATTACATTATCAATAACAATTCAATACATTTATATATTACATTACATACAAATACATTTATAGCGTTAATTCCTCAATTTAGTATTTGTTTGTTACAGAAGGAGAAAATCCGTATTAAGATAAATCAAGTAAAGTTGAAAGTCTCAACATGGAGGCTGAAAAGCATTAGTTGAAGGCGATTTAGGGGCATCTAGCCTTGTTAACAAAATGATATGCCATAATAAATGATTTTATTGAGGAAAAAATATTCAATATTTATGTAATTAAAGATGTATTTTGGCTAGTTCCGGACTGATAAATTTAACGATTCATTGGTCTCATCACGGGGAAGAATCGTTTAGAGTGAAGATGGTCTTCAGAAAATACTTACTGACAAGAAAAGCATGGAAATCATTGGATAATTTCAGCCAGGGAATGTCAATATAAAACTTAAGAATGAAAAGCGCTTATTCAATGTGGACTAGATGGGGGTAAGGATTAATGATTGAATTAATCAATATTTGATTTGCATTATTCATCAATCTATTGCCAAATTTGCCTACTTCATGAAAATCTTTTCATAGCTCTAGGAGCCAGATAAATTTTTCACGGGGAAAGCAATAAACTGATAAAAATCATTCTCCAGGTTAGATTAAAGATAGAATTGAGACTAGCAACTTAAACGCTGGAATTATGGAATTTTGAACTGGAGTTTTAACTCAGCTAAGGATGGATAAAGCCGTTGGCTGAACGTTCCGGCTTCGTCTAACAGTTTGTTTTGGTACTCTTTGCTTTCATTTTTGCCTACATGGATAGATCTCTTCAACGGCTGCCGCTCTGGCGCATGGCTCTATGTATTGTATTATATATGTATGCGAAAGCAATAGGTAATGTACGTAATGGGAAACGTAATTAAATGTAGTATTTAGTGATACTTATGAGTGTTATTTGGTACCTAGAAACTTATACCATTGTATCAGATTACGTGTGGTAAGATCCAACTTTTTTATCACTCAGTCCCTCTAGGGCTGTGGCGTTAAAGGGTGAATACTTCTTAAATATATGAAACACATTCATTCATTCTAGTCTCCTTGGGTGTTATCAGATGGGTTTTGTGCATTTCCCTAATTTATCCACGTATGAGCTGAGAAGCTTGTTAATCGTTAGTGTATGTGTACGTCAAGGCTAGTTGATTAACGAGAGAGATATGCCAGTGAGTCCTCAGTCTGGAAATTGAGTTACTGTTATGTATAAACAGGGATGAGGAATGGGCTCTTTATTTTTATTTATTATCAATTTATTTCATGTATTATACCTCGGTTAATATCTATGAGTGAAATTCGGTGTTTTTTATTGCTCTTTATATTTCTACAATAAATTAGTTACCATGGAGTTATTCGGTTATTCATATGAAGTAAGTTTTGTTATGCTAAAGTTTCAGAACTACGTCATAAATAAAATATGGAAAAGTTTGCATGCTAAAAATTGCATCATAAAAACGACCCTAATTAACCAATGATAGCTATTTCGTGGTACATATCTGTTGAAACCACCTCAGACTTGTGTGTGACCGAAGCAACTAAATGCAAATGAAGATGGAAGTGTTCTAAGGAATATGAGCTATTCAAGATCCCTGCAGCCTTACTGTATCAACAATGCGTGGCGCCAAATAGCTTTGCAATCTACCACTTCATGATTGCATATCAGTTTCAGTTTTGAGTATCGCTAGCTGCAATTCCCTTCGTGCTATTTTATGGAACTAATGCTTCGTCGCTGTACGTCGTGGTGGTATAGTAATGAAGTGCATTAGATGAGTTCTCGTTAACGAGCGAGGTTTAATGCGAAAAGTACGCGAATAATTTGAAGCCTCAGGCATCTTGCCACTAGACGAATATTCGTTTGAAATGTAATAACGAGTAAGGGAGTTCCTGCTGTAATGAACATTAGACCGGAAGGGTGGCTGTTTTTGATTTCGCTGTTTTTGCTTTGCTGGTTTTTGATTAAGCGTGGCTGTTTGTGCTGCGAGATTACTTTAAATGTCCCCAAGTGAATGGCGAAAATGACAAAGCTTCTGCGGTCGTTATCAAACAGAATGCTATAGCAAAAGCAATAGCCTCGAGGAAGTTGTCGAAAGGGAAGGCCGAGATAATGGAGAGGATGCAGTGGTTAAAATTGAAATGTAAAGTGCTCAAAATGGAAAGGGAGAAAACATTGCGCTTGGATTAGAGAAGGATTGCTTAGATGTTTTGAATTTGCGAGGGATGAGTAAGAAAGTCAGCAAGAAAATATAGACAGTGATGGTAAATAAGTAATTTATTTCGGAAAAATCGAGAGCCACCATTGGGTAGCTGTAGTGTGAAATCTTAAAGTGCAAGAAATGATTTTTAATGTTTTTTATCAATGAAGAAAACTCAAATTTTACTCGCGACTGAGAAATTTGTGTTCGTTTTTGATTTTGAAATGTATTATTTTTGGCAGGCACAGAGCCTTATGAAAAATAGAATCAAGTTCAATCTATGCCAAAGAAAATGGAATATTTTCCCGGTATCTGTCTTTCCCTTTGGTGATATTTCATACGCATTGAATCTAGACTCGTATCCAGAGACTAATTTCATCTCTATAATAATTTTGTCAGTTACTTCAGACAACTTGAGTTACTACATACAGGTGTGGGTACTGCAAGAAAAACAAGCACATATCTATGGCGCGATGTGGATCAATTTAAGGCATTTCTATGCTATGTTAGTAGTAAAAGATTTTTAGAAGGGAATTTTGGAACCCTTCACGAGTGAAGAGGAGAAGAAAATATATAATGGAGAAAAATGATTAAATACGATGTACTTATGAGAATATGCCGAATACTGCCATTGGGTTGTCCTTTTTCTCGACAACTTACTCGATTAAAATTCATACTATCGTTTTGAAATTTACAAGGTTACATAGAATAAACCCTTTTCACCATGGAGTTATCAGGTAATTCATATGAAGTAAATTTACTGTATCAAAATTTCAAAATATTATATCACATCAACTTTTGTGATTGAGATGCAGGAAAACATCGAAAAAGGTTTGCTCTATACAACTTAATAAGGTTTAGACGGTTTACTCGTCAGGAAAAAATAAAAAAAATATTTAATACATGATTTTATACTTTCTGGTGGATTATATTTGATAAAATTTCCCGAGCTTCACTCCTGGTGAATGGGTTTCCAAATAGGACATTAGTAACACTGAAAATTAATCTAGAAACTTTTAAATGGGGGATAGGCTTGGAGATGGCAAGAATCTTCGAATTTAATTTAGGAATTCAATCAAACGGATTAGTTGGAGGTATATTTCGATGAAATTGTTATTAATTAGCTACCAGTGCTTTACGCTGGAGAAAAATTAGAAAATAGGAGGAAATAAATTTTAATTAATGGAAAAAGTGCGAAAATTACAAAATAGTATTCTAGCATTCCTTTTAAATGCTATTAAATTAATATCTTAATCAATATATTTCAATGAATGAGTAAAATGCCTTATGATTCGATGAAGCAAAGGGTTCGGCAAAAGTACGGTTGTCATATTTTGATCTTCTTGTTCCTTGAGACAAACCTCTTAACCCTCAGCCTCCACCTGCTCAATACTTACGTGAACTCCACGTGGGGTCTTTTTTGACCCCATGCTGTAAATTAAAAAAGAATAGGTATTTTTTCAGGATATTTTGAATTACACACTTTAAAATCATAATAAAGACATAAATAAGTAATTTTTATTGTTTTATCGAGTAACATTAACATTTTGAAATACAATAACATAAATTATTGTTCATCCATAAAATTTCTCTTATAACTTTTCCGTCACATTCCCAGACAAAAAAAATTATTTTTATAAAATTAAGCATTGAAATAGTTACTAATTTATCTTACAATCCTTCACATTTTCTTCAGGATATATTTAAATTTACATGATCTTTACAATCAGAGACTCCACATTTTTCACAGCTCCGATTCATTTTCCTATCGGATTCTCTCGGACATAATGAACAGCGCTCACGTTTTTTTTCTTCTTGGCGGCAAATCCCTTCTGCACTGCAGTGGACTAAATGTTCAAATCATGCGGAGGTAACTGCTTCCCCAATTACTTGCGTTCGTGTCTGAGGATGTTTCAATTGTCTTCTTAACTCCTTTGCCAAATCAACAAGAAATTTTCTTCTTGCTCCCTTTCCTGTTTCCCCGTTGTACCTCTTAGAATTTAAAACAGAAGCATTGATTGCTGCAATATCAATAATATCAAAAAATAGAGCGAGAGGCCACCTTCTTGTCTCACGCTTTACTGAGTAATGTCTTGCCATTAGATCTAGTGTCGATGGTGGATTTTGTTTGATAATAAAATAAAATAACTTTTTTATGTTCATCACGACTAACATCAAATGACCGGTGTTGATTTGAAAGTAGAATAACTGCCTTTCTTGGCTTTGGGATTTATGAAACCAGTAGCGTATTGTTTACTTCGCAAAAATACTTGAATGCTCCTCTCGATACTTGGCAGGAAACTTCACCCTCGGAATTTCTTCGCGATTTGATCTTAGTGTACCTACAAGTGTCAATTTCTTTTTTAGAAGTTCTTGATAACTGGTGAAGAAATTATCCGTAGTTATATTACTTCCACTGCCTTGCAAATGACTAAACAAATCTAGCACTACGCGTTTACCTTTTTTTCACTTCCCTGGATCCTTCATTTTTCCAGTGTCTATTGTTGCATTTATAATATACTGAGTTTCACAGTCAACGGCTGCCCATACTTTTATTCCATATTCCCCCGGCTTTGATGGCATGCACTTTGAATCTAAATCTACCTTTAAATGAACACAAACTCTCATCAACTGTAATGTTTGAGGATGGTTTGTACAATGTAATACAGGCCTCCGTAAACTTTTCAAACGCAGTTCTTATTGCCTTCACTTTATTTTTTGATACATTTTGCCTAGCAGCACGAGTCTCCTTATTATCAAATCAGAGACACTTAAGAATATCTAGAAACCGGTGACCAGACGTTTTAGCTCTAAATATTGGTAAGCCACAGTCTGTAGACCAAAACTCAGGTAGTAGCTTTCCTCGTCCTTTCTGAACACCAGACATAATCAGAAGACCTAGGAAAGAAATTAGCTCTATGATATCCAGATCCACCCATTTAGATAACTGAAAGTAACATATTTTTAGTAATATTTTGGATATGACTTGAAAAATATCAATGAAATATGATGGAAAAAATCAATCAAAGTGAAAATAATGAGTAAATAGTGTTGCAGGGTGTCTGTCATGACGAATCTGTTGATTCAGTTGGCCTTTGAAGCCAACTCCTTCTTCACATGCATTGGAATTCCAGTCCCTTCTCTGAATAAGTTCTCTTGAGGGTATTTCCGAACGATAGGTGGATCTTAATATCAATTCTTGCTGGTGTAACTTCCCTCATCTTCACTGTCCTCAAACTCTGACGAATTTTTTTCTTCCACTATGACGTCAGTGACATCCTCTTCTATTTCAATTCAATCCTCTTTATCACTGCTCAATTCACAACTGCCCATTGGAATGTCTTCGTCACTGTCCTCAATAATTTCATTTAGTACCTGATCTGCACTATATCACCTGCTCAGCCGATGAAACTCCACATTTAATTCAATTTTTTGAAGGTACAATTTTTTACTGGCACAAAAAAATTCCTTGCAATGTAGACTGTACGCCTACGGAGCTAAAACGAGAATAAGGCTTGTCCTCCTTGACATGAGAGCTGTGTGATAGACAGCGGTGGCTAGTTTGAAAATGAGGAGGAAGGGGAAATCCTGGGGCAAAGTAAAGGTGGTGAATCATAACCACAGGTGAGGCAAATTGTCCCATAGCGTTTTCTTTTCCTTCTCTCAATACACCCGCTGATGACATAGGGTTACGTTGCTTTAAGAGGCGAGACAGTGCCTTCGACATAGGCGTTGCATGCTGTTATTATTTTATGAGTGAAAATGCGAAGACTTTGGCATGGAATAATATGAGGATAATACATCAACGTGATACCCTCCGTGACAACTCAGGCGGGCGGTGGCTATTTTCACTCAATGTTCACTGGGCCCACATGAAAATATCTGTGATACTTTATATTCAAATTATAGCTCTAACCGGAAGAAAAGATATAGGGTTCTACGAGCATCTTCAGCAGGAAAGACGGGAACCAGCTACCCAACTCATGAAAAATAGTACACGTTGAGTAAAAAATACTCACCTCCAGCCTAAAACCCTAGAGGTGGCTATGAGGTTATCATGTAGATTTAGATGTTGAACAGTGTTAAAAAAAATCCGGAAAAATTTATGTCGAAAAGAGAAAAACACGAGGAAAGATTGACCAATATGTTGAGCCCAGCCTTGAAGGAATGATTTAAAAGACAATCTCTACCTCCACTCTGCACTTCGGTGACCTAAAGATGCTAGCTGCAATGCCAGCGAAAATGTTGTACATAAAGAAAGACACCCGCGGTGTATAACCCGGAAACTTCGCATCTGAATCTTCATCCCACCCCGAAAACCTACATCTCTACCTTTCAACACCTTTTATCAATTATATTTCCTTAGATATGCGTTTCAAAATTTAATGCCTACACAGGCTCCACCTGGGGTCATATTTGACCCATACTCAGGAAAAATAATCCCATCTATAGATAACTGAAAATAATATCAAAATGGTATGAGTTTAAAGAAGAAACATGCGGGAAGGCATATCTGTAAAATGTAATTATTACCTCAATTGAGTCAAAAATTGCAGGCGCGTTATCTGCCATAGGGTCAAAAAAGAGCCCAGGTGGAGTCGGAGAGAATATTTTTCATGAGTTATAGCTATGGGTTTCGAAATAAGGCATTTATAAACCAATTGATCTGTTGTGTAGCCAGAAAATATTCATTAGAAAGAAAAATACGATTGGTGGAGCAGGTGTGATGTATCTTCCTGAGAGATGCATACCTAAATAGGAGAATAAATGCATCAGCAAAAAGCCAAAATGGACACTTAGTGTCAGGAATCTTGATGCATAGTATTAATTGGCCGGATGTCATAGTAACACAAGGTATGGTATGGCACTGAGGAGGATAATTTGTGGTAAGAGATCTCAAGTCGAACGTTAGGTTGAAGAAATTACTTCGGGAAAAGTATTGGAAGCAACTTTTGAGAGAAGGCATCGTCCCTGCTGAATTAATTTCGGAAGTGATGGAAGACGAAGTTTTTAGAGCTGAATAGACCTTTGGAAGCAGAAGGATCTCTTGAAAAGCTTCATTCTCATTTCAAAAACCGCCGAGTAGGAATTTGAAGATTTCAAAGTGATTAGTTTCGGTTCACGCGAGATTAAAGATACGCTGCAGTGGAGAACGAGCTTACTGTAACTATAACTCATGAAAATTAGTGGAAAGAATCCAGAAGATCAAATAAAAGAACGGCACTATTTTGCTCGCTTCGCCAACTTATAAGAGGCATTTGGCTGTGCTCATTGATATATATATGGAGATTTGATTACGGTACTCACTTAAATGGAGGGTTAGAGTATTAATTTGCAATTTCTTTGTATTTGCCTCATTAATTTCTATCTTTTGCAATACTATTTGTAACTCTTTTCGTAGACGTTTCGGGGATGGTAAATGCTTAATATTCTTAAAAATATTTATTCTTTAAATTCAATTTTATCTCATAAAATTCGGGAATGATTGAAGTTTGAGGAAACTGGTTTGAATTTAATACGAAAATTACATTTTTGCAAACAAATGTTCAGGAAAATCGAATCAGCTTGAAAATGGTTACGGTTACCTTCACTTTAGAGGTATTTGCGTTTATGGAATAATTGAACTGGCATGCATTTCCAAAGGATAGATGTCCGAATAAAAGCGGCTCCTCCGATCAGAAGATATTGATTCGAAGTAATATTAGTCGAAGTTTCTGTGGGGATCAACGGAATGGTGTCGCAATACGTCGCGCGGACCCTTAGGCCGTGTTCAGTTTCGGGATATTCCAAAAGTGCGATGAGGGAAAGTAGTAGAGGAACATCATCCTCCTAGGCCAGTATGTGCATTTAATAATACAACATGGTCCAATGATAATGAGGAATACTAGCTGCATACTATAAAATGGGGTCAAATAGTAACACTGCGTCTTCTGATACGGTTCATTCAACGCATATTTTACTCTTCCGGTTAACCCTGTCATTGAAAAAGTGAAAGGATACGGGGACAGTGGCGCAGCGAGGGGGGGTTTTAGGGGATAAATCCCCCCCCCCCCCCCCCGAATAGAGACGAGAGAAGTTTTAAAATTTAATCCGTTTCTCTTAATTGGATAAACATTACTTATAGAATAGTGTAAGGATTAGGAAAATATCCCTCCGAAAGCCGTAAAACTCACCATTTTGAACCATTCATCTTTTAAAAAAATCTCGGGGAGGGCGCGCCCCCTGTAGTGACTATATTTACTGAACTACGCGCTGATGTATATAATTTTTTCGATTATTTTCCCAGTGTCAATTAGACTATCCATAGCGAAAAGACGCAATCGCGCTGTTATATCCAAGGTCGCTCTATCACCAATGACAAATCCGTTTGTTCCGTATCAGCCGTCCGGGTTCGTGTGTAACCACAAACGTGTCTCTGTAGCTCGTACGTGCGCGGATGATCCGCGGGGCGGAGGGGCCACGCGGATGACTCCTCCGCGTGCGGACGGTCCGCACTCATGTGTAAGCTTCCATTAACCTCAATGGAACCTAATCTGGGCGCGTAGCGCGGACCGTCCGCGTCCATGTGACATGGGCCTAAGGAATCTCTTCACCTTTGCCATTTGGAAGCAAAATTTGCGATATTTAGTGTTTCCTTTTTTCTCAAATTTAATCCATTTATAAATGCCTAAATGATATTTTAAAAGGAAATTATCATGATAATGAAACCTAAACAATCTTAAAATTAGAAATTAATCGACGAGGAATATTTTCCCGAAATTCCATTTTCTGAAAAATGTTTGAAGAAGTAAAATTCTCATCGCAGTGTTTTCCAAAGGTGATTACTAGCAATTTTAGCGATTTTCAAGGGACATAAAAAGTGTTGCTGACCAGGTAATTTCGAGGCCCAATCGACATGTTCAGTTTAAATGCGTGATAAGTGGAATTTAAGCGCATTTATTTGTTTTCGGCTTCGTTTTTGTTTGGTTTGTGAGGAGTTTAAACAAAAGCCCATCGAAATTTAATTCAAATACGATAATAGGATATTTAAAGTCTCTAAAAATCAATTACGATATGTAAATGTGTATGTTTCACCCCATTACAGTGATGGTATGTACTTTCTATTATTATAAGTTAGCATATAAATGCTCAGGTTTTTGTATATATTGTTAACACTGTTGTATGGCACCATGAAAGTTTTCGTTGATTAGCCTCATGTAAAGAACTATTAGTATGCAGACTTGCAGCACAAATGACGCTATTGGAGCATTTTAGATTACACAGGCCAACAAAAAAATATTGTTTGAAAACTTTTTTTATTTTAATAGTTGATCTTTATAGATTTTGATGTGCCGAATCCAAACCTGGCCTTAGTTTTTTTGTGTCACCCATAGTTTCCAAGCAATATTTATTTAATATTTAGTCTAATACCCCTATACGGTATACAGGGAAATCAATGAAACACTGTGTTACATCATAAAATTGTTTGTATTTACTACAGCGTGATAATACAGGGTTCACTTGTCAACTGGAATAGGTCTACATTTTATTTCCCTTTTTTCCTTGAAGCTTCTTGTGTAGCTTTTTCTGCGATGAATCACTTGCTGAACTTCTCAGTGAAGTACCAACAGTAATCCCCATTATCTTCGTTCATTAGACCTACTTTTTCAATTTTATTATAACTATAAAAAATCTGTTAAATTCTAAAAATATTGCTTGATTTCATAAATTTAACTGTAAAATGTGAATAAATTGTGGGTGATGCAACTTTAAAACCATCATATTTGGATTCAGCAACTTTAAAAACATAAGAATAAGGTATTTTCAGTAAAAAAGTTTTTTCATTGTTGGCCCGTGTTATCTATCTTATGTATATAAAAAGAGGATGTTTGTTTGTCTGTCCGCTATGCATTTCGATGCTGCTGTATGGATTGCAACCAAAGTTAGTGCGTAGGCGCATCTTATGCTCACAAAGCCTGTAGTCCTACTGCTGGTCGTGTCCAACGCGTCCTTTGCGTCTTTTTCTCATTACCATGTATTCAATCACGTCATGCAACTTCTGTGGTTCGAAATTCTTCTGGGTAGGCAAACCTCTTGACACGATAAAAGGGGAAACGTAACTCAAAGAATTCCACTCTTAACTACTAATTCTCTCGGAGCAAACCTTTGTGATGGGGTAAGCTCGACAAGTTTGGTCAACGCACGTACGGAGACACATATATTGATCAATTCTGTGGAGCGAGATATAAGCTGATCCCATGCCTGGTATACGGAAATAATTTTTTCCATTTATGATCTTAGGTTTTCCCGGCGAATCAGTTGCAGACCCGGTGGAAAACCCGAGAAATTTTTTCCATTGTTTGCTGTTACATATGTATACCATAATCATTCCTGGTTTGTTCCTTTACCTAAAAAGCCTGCCATGTTACCATGGATTTCATGAAGTTCCAAATTTTCCGCTTCTCTGGTTAATATCCTTGCCGAGCAACGACGGTTGGCCTGCTAGTTATAAATAAATGGCAGGCAGAATGACAGATATACCCTTATCCTATTTCATAAAAGAGACATTCCGCCCCAGGCTAGACAGCAAATTTCGTAGTGCAGATGAGACGGTTGATGCTGTTTAATTTTCTATATTTATGACATATTTTGAGAATAAAAGCGTTGAAGTCTTCACTGAGAGAAAACCACGCCAAATATTTATGCAATCGGAGTTTGAGGGAAATAATAAATTAGAGCATAAAAAATGATTCGGAAATCATATATCATCCATGCACTTGCAAAATGTTAGTTCCGATGATGGGAGTGTCGATAACTTCGAACCTATAGTGGGGAACACATATTAGTGGGTGAGAAGCGAAGGGGTACAAGTGATTTCTTTTTTCTATGCAGTGTTAGGTGCAGAAATTAAGTACCTATAGAAAACTAACGACATCAATTTGATATTTAGTAGTGCATTTGATTTTCCACTGGATGTCAGCACAGAACAGAGACTCACTCGTATCCCATGACAACAAAGTTTTCGTGTATTTTTAATGGCAATTAACTCTGTTGAGAAAAATATCACTTCTACCCCTTGGCTTTTCCCTCTCATATAAGAAATATATATGGTAGAGCCCAGAAGAGGCGGGTTCGTCAGGCG
This sequence comes from Ischnura elegans, assembly GCF_921293095.1. Taxonomy (NCBI): domain Eukaryota; kingdom Metazoa; phylum Arthropoda; class Insecta; order Odonata; family Coenagrionidae; genus Ischnura; species Ischnura elegans. The sequence continues at coordinate 113,735,921 of NC_060248.1, read as the reverse complement.
TGTTGTGGGAAGAATTTCGGATGGAAAAGTAAAAGAGAGGTGCTATTTCGCACTCGTCCGGCCACATCTTTAATATGCAGCAAGCGCATGGGATCCAGCACAAAAATACGTAATCTGTGAAATTAACAAAAATCTGCGCTGCGATTCGTAAAGAAACTGTCGCGGGCGTTCAGAAAGCGTTACACAAATGCTAAACGAATTGAACTGGTAGCCGCTAGGGACTCGGAGGCTACCCGCGAGACTTAGATTGCCTGCGCCATCGAGAATGGATATCTTTAAGAGCGACACGGAGACCATCACATTAGAACACTACTGTATTTGCAGGTTCCATAGAAACGATGAATTAAAAGTGATATTTTTTCTGAACGGATACGTATAGGAAGTCGTTTTTCCCCCGCACGGTAAAGGACTTTAATAAATGCTAGGTGTAATATCATTGGTGCATTTCATTTTTATGTGCAAACGGCTGGTGTTCTAACACCTACCACCTCACTACTATTGAGGCGGATTGAGAGGTAGTATGTAGATGTAGATATAGTCTGAAAAGGCGGTGTCACGGCGAGTTTGTCCTCAGGAGCGTAAGTGTACCAAGTTACAGGGTTTTTACTAAGTACTACTAGGTTACAGGGTGTACCTAGTACCAGGGTTGCCAGGTAACAGGGTAAGTGTACCAAGTTACCGTTTTTGATTTTGGGTATCGAAATCCGAGCTTTTTTCTGACGCGTGTACCATTCTGAACTTTGATGTTTTGTTTTAGAGTCGTACTGGAACACACACGTTTCATCGTCGTTAATAATGTTATCGAGAAAATCTTCATTTTCCTAGACGCAGTCCAAAATTTCTTGCGTAGTTTCCACCCGCGACAGTTTTTGTTCCTCGCTGAAGACTTTCGGCACCAGCTTCTCGCACACTTTCCTCATCGAAAGATCCTCTGTTACAATGATATGGACGGTTCCGACTGGAAGGCCGATCTCCTCACTGATAAAGGCGATGGTTAAACGCCTGTCAAGAGTCCAAAACATTTTTCACTTTACCCACCTGAGCATTGGTTCGAGCGGTCGTCGGGCGTCCGACGCGGTGCTCGTCTTCGACGAGCTCCCGGCCTTACTTCAACATTTTGTGCCGCTCAAAACCTCTTGTACGGCTTTAGAAATCATCCCCATAAGTCTGTTTAACGAGTTCATGGGTCTCCGATGCAGATTTCCCGAGTTTAACGCAAAACTTCACATCGTAGCGTCGCTCGACAGTCCGCTCCATGCTGGCGCGACGACACCACAAACAATCACACGTCACTACAAACAACCTGCTGCCTCAACACATGCCCGGAGGCGACTGAACTAAAGTGCACCTGAGTGGTGGGGGACCCCTCTCCTAGCCGACAAGTCGAACCCCCATCCACTGCATTGTAGACGCTACAGCGAATCAGTCCCGATACTTATTGAACGGACCCTGTATCATAATGAGCCAACAAATCTCTTCACAAACAAAATTAACTTTTCTTAAATGATTTCTTAAAATTAATATTATCATAATGTCTGTAAAAATGTGAATGTGGTCAGAAAAGTCTGGAATTATATGCAACTTTTTCTTACATGGTAGTTTTGATCCAACTAATAATACTTAGGTACCTCATGTACAGGTCCACTCTTGCGAGCACGTCACTAATTTGAGGTGCTGCTCATGAAATTTTTGTTTTAGCGATGCAGTTGTGATTTTTTTATGGGAATGATACCACTTATTTTCCTTCTTGATTTTTCAGAGTCTTCGGTTTATACTGGAGCGTTGAATTTTATTTTCTCCGAAGATATTTCAGGGTAGTGTTTGGATTTGTTCAAGGTCTAGGTTTTCGAAGTCGATGATCTACCGCTTGAAAATTCATACAAAAAGGCCTTGTTGCTTGATGAAAGCTCAATATGGTCTCTGTTCATTAAATTTTGATTTAATACTGTGTATTTATCCATTTCAGAAGTCCACATACAGAAATATTACCAATTTATAGTGGTGAGAATAAACTATGAATGGTAAACTTCCACACAATTTTATTTAAATACCGACCCAGTTTCGACACGTAGTATCATTATCAAGGTCAGTATCGAAACTGGGGTCGGTATTTTAATAAAATTGTGTGGAAGTTTACCATTCATAGTTTATTCTCATAGAGATAAAACATTTCCACAAGGAATCGCCGGACACTGTTAAATTTATAGTGGCCCCATAACTAGAAAATATATTACAAGAAAACCAAATACATGTAATGGAACGGGAATCAGATACATAAAATATGCCGAGAATCAAATCCTTGAAATTAAAGAATGCAAGTAAAATCGGAGCGGTGTTAAGAAATGGTATTGATGATCAGATAGGGAAAAAGGATCAATATTCGGAGGAAGGGAATTAAGAAGTGAGGAGAGGTGAATTTTACGAATACAGCTAAAGTTCTTTTATTTAAAAATATATATTAGAAAAATATATTTCTACTTTCGTCCTCCAATCAAAGCGTAACTGATTTAATCAGATCAGTGATTGAATGGTGGAGCGTTGCAATTTCCTCTCCCTACAGAAAGGAGTGGATATGGCTGCATGCATGTCCACGCGAGGATTCAAAGCCGGGAGCGATGGGGGCGCAGGAGGAGGAAGAGGAGTGAGGGGGGGAGGTTCGTGCTAATTTGGGAGAAATGACAGATGTCAATGGCGGAGGGATGGGGATTGGCACGAGGGGGCGTGGCGGAGATGAAAGCGCGTCGGTGTTGTGTTTTTATCGCCGCCAAAAGGACTTTACGCAAGTGAGGGAGGGAGGGCGTCGGATGGGGAAGGCCTTCCCAAGAAAGCAGCAGCGGGAATATTCGCGCTTGGAATTGAGGAAAAACATTCTCTAGACGTAAAAGCCCTAGCGAGATTGTCATGCAACTTGCGTCGTTGAGGTTTGTTTTAGTGTAAAGAACAAGGGTGTAGATACTGGGGGGAAATGTGTTACAACAAAAAAAAAAGTACGATCGCTCATAAATTAGGGGTGGGGTTTTGGACCTCTTCCTTGAAAAAACTTAATCAAGAACTTGTTTGTAAGGATTTCAAAATGACAAGGAAATATATGCTACAGGGGAAAAAGTATTTTAAAAAAATTTCTGCCGCCCCTATCTCTCAGCGGAAAAAATGGTTTTCTTTAGAGCGGGTTGTTATCCTTTGGTCGACGAAAGGGAAATTCAAACAAGGCAACCCATCTCCATTTCTTTGTTGCCCAGATACGTGGTGGATTAGCGGGTGTTCCTCTACACGAGCGTCTCTTCAATAACTTGTCTTGTACAAAAAAAGATTATTATTAATTTGTAAATGCTGTCAGAACAGAACTGAGGTGACGTAGAGTTTCTCTCTTGGTTACTGGTAAAGCTGCGGCATACGGAATAAAGCGACACGAAGAATGACGAAGTTGCAACCGTGGCTCTTTAGCTACTGGGTTTAAACAAATAATCCTCAACTGAGATATGATTACTTATTAAAAATTAAACTACATCTTTTAGTGCTCTTAGTAAAATATATTCCAAAATCCAATATAAGGATATTACGGAAAAATTCTTTAATTTAGAAAAAAAAACAAATTGATTCATTTATTGCAATCGTATACTGGAGTACTTAGTATATATTTCCATACGCTATTAACAAAATGACTGATCATGATGATTTGGTGATGATTTTTCAGATACTCATCATTATTCTTTATCCTTTCTAATGCACAAGAGCAGCCACGGATCCAGGATCGGGAAAAGAAGGAGGCTCTCCTTTTCTGCATAAATTTGACAACCGAACATAATTATCATTTTATTTAGTGTAAATTGAATACTCAAGAGGGAGTGGCTATAGCCCCCTCTAGCCCCTCTTTCGATCCGCCAATGTTCAATGGAACTTATCGCTATCGCTGCTTTCCGTCTGAAGACTACTGTCCTAATATCTTCTGAGACGAGAGAGCGAAGGAGTGGAGATGAGCTAGGGGCATATTTCCTCGAGTAAATGATTACGTCCGAAGTTTCGAAGGAAAAGATGGTGAGGGGAAGAAAGCGGAGAAAAACGAAATTACGTTCATAAATTTTACTGGCTATCAAAGGAACCAAACAGTTGTAGTGACCATCGCGAATTACGCTTGAGTTAGGATGGCAGATGATATTCCTATACAGCCTTTGTTGCTGAAAAAGACCATATATAAATTTCCCTCGTTTCTTTCGTATGAGTGAATGCCATCAGAAAGGAAACTAATTTCATATCAGAGGGATAGTGGCGACACAAATTTTGTTGGGATATCTTTCCCCATACTACATTTAAGTTTAGCGAAACAACTCTTTGCTATTTGTTTTCTTCGTCGCAAGAATAGGAGCAAAATCAGCTTCGTCAAATTTGTCACCTCATAGCTCGTCATCATCATCATTGTAAGTCAACGATCGTGAGATTGGTTTGGCGCAGCTCTCCATTCCGCTGTCCTATCCGATAGCCTTTTCATAGCGACGTATTTCTTCTCTTTTACATCCTTTATAACCCTTTGTCCTATGTGACTCATTCGGGACCGTCCCTTGCACTTCTTCCCTTCCACCCCCAGAGCTAATTTCTGTGAATGTAGTTATCGAACAAGATTAAGGTTCAAACGACAGAATCGTTGAATTCTCCATATTTATTTATGCATATTTTTCTCTTGTTATCTATGAAAAATGAACTTCATACAATCTACATGGTGGAGAAAAATTATGTCCCAAAAGATTTACTCTGGGTACCAGATGCCAGAGAGAATCAATTTTACTGATGATATTCAGGTCGAAAACGAACCCTTTTTAAACTAAAGATAACCTGGCCAAGCGCTCCGATTGGCTTCGAGTTTGGCCTGTTGCCGGGTGCTCTGGACAAAAGCAAAGGCAAATGCAGGTAAAGCATTCGAAGCCATGAGTTGTCCAGGGCATCTGGAAACAAGACAACTCAACTCACGACTTCGAATGCTTTGGCTTCATTTGGCTTCGTCCAGAGTATCCGGAAACAGAGCAAACTCGCGGCCGATCGGAGCGCTTGGCTCAAAGTTTCTGTTGTTTAAAAATGTTGCGTTTTCGACGAACACATCATTGGTGATTTTGGTTCCTACCGGTATCACTTATCTAGGGCTAAAATTTGGTGACAAATTTTTTCTCCCCCCTGTGAAGTTAACTCGTAATTGACCTCGCCGACGAGGTCTTCGAAAAGCCGCTTTTTTACGGGTGTATTTAGAACACTCTCAACGGGGAGCCGTCTTCCTTCCTTCCCACCCCTTCCACGCTCAACCGAGTCTTCCGCGCCTGCGTCGCCACCTCACGCGGCGCCTCCCCGCTCCCCCTTTCTCCCGCGCCCCCCTCGTCCCGACGTCGAACAACCGGCGAGTTTCCGCGCCTCGCCTGCGGCTCCCTCGTCCTCCACACAGACCACCGCCTCTCCTCACCGCGCGCGGAGTTGTAAGCGCGGCTCCTCGTCTCTCTCGAAAGTGAGGACGAGACGGAACGGAGTATCTCGCCGAGGGGAGAGCCCCTCTTGGAAGTCCGCGTTCCCGAAAAACTTTTTCCGCGGCGCCAACTGTGTCAACTCCTCTCTCTCCAAGTGCGGAATATTTTCCGTTTTCACCCCCCTTTCGCCAAAATTACTTTTTTCGTGTGTTCTTCAAAAGTTAACTGTTTCAGAAACGATATTTTCAGTAATTTTTGAAGAGTGCTCGTTCTTTGTCGCCTGCAGTCTCAAAAAGACTGGGTGGACTGTGTTCATTCCTATCATCTCCTCACCAAGTGTGGGCATTTTTCTTTGAAACTTTCTCTCGCTTGTACAAATCTGAGTCTAGATTTTTTTTCATCCATCCAGGAGCCATCGGAGCTCATAGCTGTAAGGAAGAAAGGTGGCCATTTATCTTCGGCTGTGCTCTCCGAAAGTGGGATCTTGTAGTAATTAGGCCGCAAGAGCTTTTGTTCCTGCACTTCTGCTTAGTTTCTCGTCGTGAAAAAGGCAGCGCAATCCTCGGGAGTTTTCCGAGGAAACTCCTCTGCAACTTTTGCCGCGTCGGATGGTGCCTCCTCAGTGTGGACTGACATTGCTTGCGAGCTGAGTGATTTCGACCATGAAGAAGGACATTCATAGAGTGCAACCGGGAGGTATCTCTCCCTACGAAGTCCTCGAGGGAACTCCGTAGAGGGTGTAATCAGTGCAGCGGAAATTAACGTGAGTGCTACCCGAATGTGTAACTCTGTAGCTCTCCTCAAAGGGACATTTCAGACGGCTCCACCACATTCCTTTCGGATTTTCTGTGCTCGGGGAAATAGTTTTAAACTTTCCGCAAACTCATATCATAACTTGCTCCCACTCAAACAAGAATCACATACGGAACATGAACGGAAATAGAGCGTGATGAAGTGATTTTGACTGTATTAAAATCTTAGCTTTTTCCTGACTATGTCGCCGTTAATTTTTTAGTCGTCGCTCAATCCTAGGCTTAAACGTATAGTGTTACGCTTTAAACGCATCTTTTTTTTATTTTTAACTTCGAAAAAACATTTACTGCACATTTCTTGTTATTAACTGCCTTTCCTGTTGAAGCACTACTCTCCTTATAGAATCGTTTACGGCAAGTGTACTGCTGTACGTTTCCCTGGCCAAGTTGCGCCGGTGTCGAAAAACTCTTACCTTCCCCTATTGAATATTTTTTTTACTTTTTTTTACCCCTTTCTCAAGTGTTGTCCTAGGTTTTGGTGGTCCTTGAATCATAAATAACATATCGCATCTCTCAATATATCCCCTTCCTTCCTCTGGGAGCTTCAGCAGGAGCGGCCGAGGTCGGTGGCGGTAAGATATCTTCCCATCAGCTGCCACCTTGTTGAAGCACAACTCCCATTACAGAAATATCTACGGAAGGTGTACTGCCGCGTGCCTCCCTGGTCAAATTGCGCCGGTGTCAGAGAACTCTTTACCTCCCCTATTGAATATGTTTTTTGACTTCGTAATCTCCTCTCCCCCTTCTCAAGTAGTGACCTAAGTTTTGGTGGTCCTTGCGTCATAAATAACATATCTCGTCCCTCTATCTATCTTCTTCCCTCTGGGACCTCCAGCGAGAGCGGTCCCGTCGTTGACGGCAAGACCCCTGCGCGATGGAGGAGTCGACCTCGGAGGCGGCGTCTTCGCCGTCCTCGGCCTTCGACGAGTCTTCCGCCCATTCGACGGACTCTTCCTCTACGGTGACCGTCGTCAACGACTCTTTCTTCGCCTCGTCCTCCTCGCCCTATTACTATTACACGTCGTACCAACCGTCGCCGACCACGGCACACTTCAACATGACGTTCGTGGACGAGAAGGCGGCCGCCGCTGCCGTCGAAGAACTCATGTCCGCCTTCTCGACTTCGCTGCTCGTCTACCGGGAGCCCAGGAGCGTCGTGCTCATCGCCTGCTACGTGCCGCTGTTCCTGCTCGCCGCCGTCTCCAACGCCTTGGTCATCTACGTGGTCACCAGGTTCCACTACATGAGAAGGTAAGTGATCGACTCCATTCAAATCGTCTTCCTTCTCTTTTGAATTTGTGCGTCGTGAGTTTAAAACTTTGTTGCATGCATCCTTGCCCCATCTTGAGAAATGCTCCCGTCATTTTCTTCGAAATAAATTTTGATGTGTATCGATGTGTTTGATCCTATTTTAATAAATCGGGCTGGTTCACTTGAGGAGTCCTCAAATTTATTGAAAAAAAGTCCTTTGTCATTCGAGGGAAAAACGAATTCCCATACCTATCCGTTCCGCAATATATCTCTTTATTAATCGTTTCTGTCAGACCTGTAATTGCAGTGGGGTTATAATGTGATGTTCTCCGTTTCGCTGCTAAATGTATCCATTCTCAATTGCTCAAGCAATCTGAGCCTAGCCCGTTGCCTCGAACATATCGGGGAAGGGATTCATTTCGCTTTAGGCTGTACCTCCAAAATATATCGTGGGGGGGGGGGGGGGGAGAGTGACCACTTTCTACGTGGTTGGTTATGTTAAAACCTTTTGACGGACTTTTTCGAATAGGTTGAATGTATTCTCTAAGCGGCTGTTTCATAGAAAGCCATCCCTTAACTCCTTGAGTCATGATGTGGATTTGAGATCCGAACGCCTTGATGGGCAAAACCCCGCGAAAATATATTTCTGAGAGTAATAACTTGGTGGCTCATAATATATTACTTGATCTTATAACATTTGCGCTGATAACTAATCGGTGTAATTTGTAGCATACTATCTCATCAACATCTAGGTTGGAATCCCAGTTAAGTTAAATGATTTTTGTACTCCGAATTTCTATCTGCATGTATTTTTTAACCTATTGTCGTGCCTTTGCTTAGAATCTTATATTATATCTCTTCAATGCTTTGGAAATGTCACTGAAATATCTCGTATTCTGTTCCATATCGTGGAATTGAGACGCGAGCACCTTTTCCGATATCTTTCCCGCGATATTTAAAAGAATGATGACCTGGTGGTGTTATTATAAAAGCCTCTGGTATAACGTGGTACTTTTGAAAACTTCTATGTCGTTGCTAAGCGACGATGTAGAACAGATTATCTCTCTCACATTAGAATGGCATCGTCTTCAAAATCTTAATGTTGACTTGAAACATGTAACTTGAAATATCTTGTTCGCTTTACCGTCACGGTAGTAAGTTAGGGAGAATATTTTGGTGGCTGGTAAACCATTACTTGAATTACTCGTGTGTTGATCAATAGGTGTAACCAGTAGCATACCTTGTCGGCATTAGGGATATCGTGTTTTGTATTTTGGGAAAGTTAAATAATTTTTTCACCGCGTTTTCTTACCTTGGACATGCAAATATCTTTACACGTAGCTCATAACTTCGAGCGAATTCAGATGAACAATGGAGTGCTTTGAAAATCGTCATTGCTTAGCGGAGTAGGTTCAATTACTTACGACAATGATTAATGAATTCTCTTTCATTCTTCATCAAGTGGACTTGAGATGTGATTACTTTTTTCGGTAAACATCCTCTGAAATTTGCCTCAGAAGATGATGACTTGAAGTTGTAGATACGTCTTAGCGTTCCTTATTGGCAATTGGCAAGTGTAGGTTTTGATCCTAGCCAAGTCAAATTATTTCAATTTCATTGACCAGAGCTTTGAAAAACTTCCTCAATTTGCAAGAGACAAGTAAGGTTTTTCGTCAAATCGAAGGCGGTTTACTAAGTGCGGCCTTGTCTTTTGTGTCACCATGTGGGCTTTATACCTTTCTCGGTTAGTCTTCACGGAAAAATGCTTCGGAGAGAGAAAAATGAGCGTAATAGTTATTGTCATTGCTACGAGTGGAATTAAAGTCAGTGTCACCGTTAGCCTTCTCCGCACGAAATGTGCTTGATGAGTCAAAGAACTTGCCCTCGGACGAGCACAGTATTCCACTGTATTAATGGTATTTAATTCCATCTATCAATTCAGGAAATGCCGAGGGAGTACCGTAATTCTATTGTCGTGTCTCAGAAAGCAATAATCCTGCAGATTGTGAAATATCAGTCCAATTTAGTTCGGAAAAAATGGCAGTCAATCTTTCACTGCTTTCTTATTAGAGATATCTCTATTTCTATAATTTTAATATAAATTTTCTACTAATTTTACTACTATCATAAGGTAGTTCGCAGGAAACACTTGGTCTTAGAAAACTCAAAAACTATTCTGGCATTGAAGCCAGTAATTTAGAAAACGCTCTGAATCGAACCCCTAATCAAAGTTCCTTTGATCATCTTAGGAACTGAGGTAAGGAGGAGAAGTGCCCGTGCAATATTAACTATTGGCTATCTTCGGGTGATTGAATTGATCGATCATCCTTTTAAATTTTGCCTTAAGTAATGATGGGATATTAGACGTAAAAATGAGTTTTGTGCTATCGCTAGTTATTAAAAACTGAACCGGTATCGGCTAAAAGAAAATTGTGAGGGTCTTCAATGGATTCTTTAGAGAGTCAAAGCCATTTGATGCTGACGTCAAGAATGAATAAAAGATTCGCGACATGGCCCTAGCTAGAGAAAATTCGGGCATGGTGTTTTTAAGGTGAGTGGATATATTTCGGGGGAGGGAATGTTGGGGAGGCGGAAGTTTCCACCCAAAAAATTCTCCACCCCCATCCCGCTACGACCTTGAATGGTGACACTGACTTCGTAACGATGGAAAAGATTACCTTTCATACAAATGGCTTGGAAAATATCTTATTGATTTCTTCTTCCGATGCAGCTACGTTATTCATATTCTGAAGTTTTTAAGTTTGTGATCGGCGCAAAAGTTTTTGCTAGCGGATGACATAAAGTGAACTTGAGATAGAGTAGGGTAGAAACAGTGTAGTTCGGTGATGGATGACGAAGTGATTTCCATTCTGAAATCCCTCCGAAATTTTTCTATCGTCTTCGAAGTTATGTACTTTCTCAAATCTTGGACGGATCGGATCTTTGTGTGACGATTACTTTGCTATGAATCTCCTCTCGAAAATTAAATTCGCACATTTTAACGTTTTTATACACGTTCACATGATGGGGGATCTATTTGGATTAATGCAAATGTATATTTATAGATGTTGGGTTAATTTTTTAAGTCACTACCGCGAAAACATGGAGATTGCAAGAATATGATTTAGGTAGTAAGTCTGTCTCGTAGTCGTTTTGACAAGGTTTTGAAATATTGAATGCTTCCAGAAAAAAATCCCTGTCGTACCTCTGTATAGGGAATCCTTTTAGGAATTAATTAGATTATATATTATACTAATTACTATATATATCAATTAGATTAATATACACTACTAATTTTTGCAAAAGTCATATTTTTTATTAATGTCATATATGGAAATATATTGATTAGCTGATGTTGAATCGTTACTTGTGTCAGCAGACTGTTTTTTTAAGGACGGTTATATGGGGAGTAGCCTTGCATTCTCGGATCTGGCGCTTGCAGTAAGGGGGGACGTACTTACGTACTATACGTAAGGCTTACGTATAGAAAGGGGGATTCTAGATATCCCAACATGATATGCACAGACCGGTGTGAGGAACTGAGAAAGTTTAAGTTATACATAGCTCGCGTCTAGGCATCTTCTTCTACGTGTAAGGCAAAATGAGCTGGACTAAGGTGTATTTCAGCTCCTATGATTTGATTTCTGTGGATAAGTATCCTTTGTATTTTTTCATTATTTTAGTCTTTAAAAGCCTGTTTCTATTTATAGAATAAACTTGATAACAGGCTATTTGAATGCCAAAGTTTCGTCATATTTGGACCCATTCTCTCAAATATTTTGCGTAATTACTAATTTTTTTTATCCCTTTGGAGATGATAGACTCAATGTGTGACATTGATGCTAGTTAATGTTTATCAAAATAGGTTTACTCGAGCGTCGAAGTCCATCAACTGCATTTCAGACTAACGAGACATGTTGCCCATAGTGTTTTTGTCGAACAGAGTGGAAAGAGAATCGTAAGGTTGCGTAGACAAACATTGCGTTGGACAAACTAAGATCGTTCTCCACGTCAGACATTGAATTAGGGAAAGTCGTTCCACAAAAAAACTTGAGCTACACCAAATCTATGATGGCTTCGCTATGCTGGAAATCTTTCTTATTAACGCAGAAAAATAAGAACACGCAGCCATGATGAATTTCTTCTTTTTATTTAAAACTTTTTGTATGTATATACGAAATGGTGCCATCGAATTGTGTGTAAAGTAGTGCGTTAAGTCCTTGAGAAAAATAATCTCTTCATTTTATGATAGCAATCCCAATTCAACGACGTGATGTTTCTCTCGTAATGATACCTCACTAGTTTAAATCCGATTGCGACCGTGTGGGAACTTTGATAGGTAATCCCTTGCATGCTTTGATTGAGTTAAGCCTGCATCTTTACTCTTACGTGTATCAGATGCGGGAGGAACACGCCACAAAGTCGTGGAGCGTTTCAAAAGACTGATATCTGTTCGGTCGTTTGACAGAGTACTTTTTGTCTTCGCTGCGTGCATGCTCTTGGGCGGTCGTAGTTTTTCCTCGCAATAAATGTGTATGTGCACCTGGAAGAGCGCTCAAAAGTGGTAGCGCAAAAATCAAGAGCTGAGGCGAACATTAAAACCCTAGAGTTAATATTATGGGAAATGGAAAAATTAAGCAAACGAAATTAATATACATAGATTTTCATCAAATTGAAGACACTTATCCTCCTTCGCGAGCATTTAATTCAATGGAATTAAAATTTCCAATCGAGATAAATAATATTAAAGCAAATGTTATCGTCGTAGTAAGCCTATCATTGCGAGGGGACACGGAAAAGCAGCGATGGGGGAGCATAAAAGGTCCGAGAGTGTCGCTAAAGTGCTCCAAGTACTGGAATAGGACTCACTGGGACGGAGAAAAAATAAATAGGCTTTGCACACTCTTTCGCACATTGGCAGGGTAAAAGCATGAAGGGGAATGCGACGTAAAATTGAAAACCCCAACTATATAGGTGGCAATAATCACCAATACGAGATGATCAAAGTGAAGTTGGTCAAAAAGGAAGAGCGTAAAAAAGTTTTCATATCTTAACTGGACGATTGATGATTGGAGTAGACTCCCTTCAGCACTGTTTCAGCCCTTTCATAGTAACTAGTGACTTAAAGACTTCCAAGAATAGGCGCAAAAAGTTTATTTTGGAAAACTTGAATGAAATGAAAAATTTAAATTTGCGATTTGAATTAATTAGATTTGTTTTGGTGATGTATTTTCATTAGTTAACTGTTACCACCTGGAAATAGCCAACTTATATCAATTTGTATAATAATAAAAACCATTAACCTGATCTGGGGCTTAGCCATGCTAATCGTGGTTACATTCGCAGGAGCTAAAAAACTACTCTTCAATATGTTTACTCCAAGAGTTTTCCTTGTTGTCCATCGCTGGATTAGCATTATTCGGTACTCGTCTCATCTCCTAGGTTACGCGTATTTCTTTCTTCTCCCTGTTTTGCATATACTCACTATGGAGAGTAACACGCAAAAAGAGCTACCTATTCGTTTTTCCATTTTATTTATATAAAAGTGCCTGCTCGCCACAGCTTGTTGTGAATTTAGTTCGCGTTTACTGTGTAGTTCCTTATTGTCTTTGATCTAAGGCTTAAGCTGAGCGTACGATGTCGCATCGTGCGAACGTTGCCGCAGGATGACTAGTTTTTTTTCTGCTCTTCGGAGTTCGAAAATCCACAAAGCAACCCCATATGAGTGTTTACGCTCTTTTATGTAGTAATGCCTTACTCTTTAATCACTAACTCCGGGAAAACGTGTCACGATACTTCACTCGAATTTTCGGTTGTGTGCAGCGATCTTCATTTTGGCCAAGTGAAAACATAATCAAGAAAGGGCTAATCGGGTATTTATACTCTTCGTATAGATTCGGTTATAATTAGCACAGAATCAGGAAAATATTTAAAGTTTAAAATCTTAAAGCTCGCAGAAATGAAAATTTAACATGCATCCTTTTTCAAAGATGTCCTGTTAGCTTATTCACTCCATAAGAAACCTTAATTATCCTGTTTATTATCAATAATCATAATGATCGTTACGCCTATCGTGTTCTAGGTTTGCTTGATATCGTTGAAAAATGATGTCTCCATGAAGTAAAAATATCATTGTTTGCAGTGCTAGCAATAGCTTGTAGATCCACAAACCAATAACAGAAATAAAAGTATTCTTTCCTGGTACCTAAGTAATTAAAATAATATTATTGGGATAGGTGCGTAAACTTGCCACTTTGCGATTTATGTTATCATATTGTGTTTCCGACGAAGGTTTTTCGTGGTGTTGTGATGGACCGCTGACTTAGTTTCGGGTATTCAAGCACACTGAGCACCAACCCAACGATTTTGATATTGAAAGCGTTTTGAATTTCAGTTTAAAATCATTCCAACGAGTTATTACAAATATACAAATTACGTGGAGCATTACATCGCTTTGCCAAATTATACCACAGAATAGTGCGAGAGATCAAATATGATGTAAAACTAATTACGCTTCTTGGCTACGAGGTGTAGTTCGAGAATCTCTCCTTTTTGATGACTTCGGTGGTATCTTTGATATTTTCCTCCTTTGCCGTTGAAAAGTGAGGCTGGGCCTTTGTTTGCCTTTAGTATTCTGTAAGGAAGTCGTGCAAAAGCATTCGAGGCGATAGGAAAGGACCGAAATTCATGTCGAGGCGTAGTGATAGTCACTTCAAGGGCAGGTTTCCTTTTTGACGATTTTGGAAATGAAAAATTCGAACTAAGGAGGCAAAGAGAAAATCTCAGGGATAATGGGTGATCTCCTGCAAGAAAAGTAAAGTGGTAATCGCTAGACGGGAAACTAGCTTCATCCATTGTATTGCTTTTAGTGATACATTTCTTCTCTGGGCGAAATACATTGAAAGCGATTCATCCATTTTTCTTTGCAGCGCAAACCCGTAAAGTATTTTGGTTCGGTGTAAATTTCGTATCCTACGCAGATTTTGGGGTGCAAAATTTTTGTTTTTCTCCTTGTGTAATTCACATTCCTGTGTTTAGTTTGAATTGAGCTCTACTCTCACTAGCAAATCAACCTTCGGTTTGATTCTCAGAGATAGTGGAATAAAAGGCCCAAGGAAGTGAAATACTCTTGAATTTTTTAGAATACTTCTTAAGTAATACCTCAAGTTAACAAATAAATTTTACGTTTAAGATGTCAGGGAAGCGTAACATGATGAGGTCAAATTGTAGGTAGACCAGAAGTTATCTTAATCATAACATTGACAATTATCTCTGTCTTATTTTCCATTGATAATATTTTGTTTATAAATTTAAAATTATTAAATGCTTAGTTTTTCCTCTCAAGCATGGGCGGTGTTTAAAGCTTTATGTTGGAAGGGGGGGGGAGCAGCAATCGTGCGGGGTTATAGGGGCTAGGGAATACCCCCCAGAGAAACAGGGGAAATTTGTTTAATTAGTATCTGAAAACAGCACTTTAAGTAGCGTCTAAGACTAAAATATTTTGACGTTTATACAGGCTACGTACTCATTTCGGAAAAATTAAGATTTAAGTTGGGAGGGGGGCAGCTCCCCCTGGATCCACAAAACTCCATGCATGCCCTCAAGTTCATAGGTAATGTGGACTCGTGAATTTTATTTGAAATTTTGTGTGACCTTCACCGTATGAGCACATGCGGGATTGATGAGGCAGTCTGCTATGGCAGGACGTAACCAGATTTTTCTTGTCTCTTCTCGAGGTTGTTACGATGTCATCATTTTATCAACTCGAAAGTCCTGGATTTGAGATATCAAAGTGTTTTCTGTCTCAGTAAGCGGAAGGATTTTTTTTGTTATCTTTACCAATATTTTGGCCATTGCTCTCATACAACGACTGTTTCATGTTCTTGCGGATGAAATAATAATTCTAGTTTTCATTAAAAATTATCAAGCCTTAGATACCATTTTATTTTGAATTCTGTTGTTGTTACACCATTATGACGTCACCCAATTTAAAATAAGTGATAAAGTCAAAATTTTAATTTTATTTCATGTCCAATAACACATCAAATTTTCTTTTTTTCTTTTTTGAGTATTGCAACCTCGCTAGTTTTATCGGAAACAGTGTTTCTTATATTAAATTGCAGTAAATAAGGATATATTGTTGAATAAAATCAACTAATAATTGTTTTTGGGAAGAGTAGGTAATTATTTGATTTCTAGGCCAGAAGTGATCATTTCAATACCTCTTTATAAGTTTTCTTGAGGTTTAGGTTCTACAATGGCGGTTGAATTAATAATTACATAAATATGGTTAGGAACGTGAAAATCATCTAAAAATTATTTTCGCTGGAGATCGAGCTGTAAGAGTACATAACCATATTATCTACGCTTAGCTTTAACTCTGGATTCACCGAGTTATAATTTTAATTATTTTTTTCTAAATTTAATATTAGGCGCGGAAAAAGGGCCATTAATAGGTAGCGCTCATGCATATTGAATTATACCTCCGTATTTTCTTCACGCATAAAATTGGAAGACGCAGATTTGGCAGCTAAAAAATGCATACCTTTTTTGCGCCTATATGTCCAATCCTATTAAAAATTCATATTCTGAAAATGCTGTGCTAAAATCTATTTAACAAAAAAGAACGGTTTTTTCATGACTGCCATTTTGGAGGTCAACTGATTGAAGTTAGAAATTTTACAGGTAAGATTCTCTGGGAGAGCCAGGGATGCTGAATTTTAATGGTTTTAATTCTGAGATTAAAATGATACCATGGAGACATTGAATCACAAAATAAATTGCCTCAAATGCTATGTGTCAAGATTTTTTTACTGTATGTATACAATTGGTGCAAAATATGCCCATTTAGCCTCTATTTTTATAGACGTATCATTGTTGTTTAATTTGCCAAAGTAGCCCGATATGATGGAGATATATTGACTTGAGATGCAGGTTAATAATGCCTAACATATTCACAAATTCAGTTCTTAAACTCAACGCATTGAACGAAACGCGAAAATTTGCAGCTGTTCCTCAGTGGCTTACTTTTGAATTTTATTAGTCAAGGCATGTCGCCTCTACTAGAGTAACACTCCTATCGTAAAAGAGCTAAAAAAATAGCAGTCATTAAGTATCCATTCTGGCTGCCTGCTGTCACTGAGTCAAACTTTTTCAAAGCCACTGAGAGGGTTGCGCAACGTGCCTAAGGTTTTAGGGTGTTTCCGACCGCTGTTGGAAAGATTTTTTCCCATTGTCATATTTTTTTGTCGACGCAAGAGAATTTTCTTTTTTTTTATATCCTCGAGACGAGGATGATACAAACTTGTGCGTGGCAACGGAGGTTTGGAGCGCCTCCACTCTGGAGCGGTATAAGAAAGAATTTGCCACGAAACAAATGAATGAGGTTGGATGAGACATAACGGGGAGGCAGGAAAAAAGTGACAGTCGGGGGAACTGCGTAGGAGAGACCCCTGTCGACTTCTTTTTTTTCTCTGGCGGATCTATATCGAGGGGAAAAAATTATGCCTAGGGATCATGTAAACAGAGATAATTCGATGCCATTGGCCCCTCGGATGAATTTGAGGTTCGCGCGGAGATATAATGTCAGTGCTTTTTTTGAAATTGGCTTAAAACATTTTTCGAGAAATTTTCACTTTCACTAATATATTTGCGGTAAGTAGGATTCCCCATTTCCTTCAATTTTAAGGCTATTAGAGCTAATCGCTCGGTCTTTAATTTTTTTCTCGGGCAGCCATTTTTCGTCGTTTGAATTCATGAAGAAACCGCTCTTGCTGAGATATTGATTTTACAGACCTTCGATAAAAAGCCTCATTGAAAGCCCGCCAATCATTCACATTTATAGGCATTAAGGCTTTGTCTTTCAACTCGTTTATTTCCTGCGAATTTTAAAGTGCATGAAAAAGGTAGAATAAAATTCCGTTTTAGGCATTAATTTTCATGCTTTCCATAATTTGGCTCACTAATCATTTTTCGTTCTTATATTAGACTGATAAGCATTTTTATGACGATTTAACGGGGTCAAAATTTATTGCTCGCATAACTCTGGAGATGTGTAAAATCTAAATATGAAAAGGCGTTTTTATTACTGCGCTATACGGTGCATCTTCTTGGATGTAGCACTGTGCGTGTAGGAAAAGTTAAGAATATTAAAAAAAGGTGAATTGGGAGCCTATACCTAGCAATAGATCCCTAAAAGTACTCGAGTACTTCTTAAAAAGTACTCCAATCCCAAAATTGGGGTACTTTGGATCAGCGAGCTTCGATAAATTTATCGCCTCGCGCAAGAATTTTTTCATTAGGTTACTTATTAATCGCTGTACAGCATAAAATTTAAATAGAAATTTGCGACTCAGTCGGATATAATGGGACTTTTTTAATAATGCAGTACATTTAATGTATTGATGAAAATAATGTATCTGCATTTATGCTTCAAGTCGTGTAAAAAATTGGTAGTTGTATGTAATGGAAGACGAATACCGTGTATGTTGGTACAAACTGTCAAAGCGCCTCTATGAACGATCGAAAAATCGTGGTCTTATATTGAGTTGTAACTTATTTCTAGATCGGACGTGGCGTATGAATTCTCACTTAAATGGGAAAGTCTCACGTCCCTACATCTTGGGCTTGAGAGTTTTGCATGAGCTTTTCCTATTGTCGGGTTGGCTGAAAGATAGTTTTTTCCAAAAATTATGATGATAACTTTTAGCATTGCATTAATGAAATGAAGTATATATTTAAAGAGCTCTACAGGTATTGGATGTGTAAGAAAAAAATTATAGTGCAGGGAACAGTCATATCTGCCCAAAATATCAGGCTGCCTGAGATATCACTTCCCATTTTTTCTTTTGGAAAATTTAATATTTTTTCTAAATGTTACACCTTTATCATTAGATGTCTCAGTGATCCTTTCGGAGGAAAAAGACCAATTATGAAGCTGAAAAAATTAAGCTTTTCAGAAAATACAGGGAACATTTTATCCCAAAAAATTATGCCATGTTTTCGGCCCACCCTTAAGTACAGCATGCAGGAAAACGCAAAATTAGAGAGTGGGCAGGGCGAACTGATATATTTTTTCAGAGAATAACGTAGCTATGGTTAAAGCGATTTCTAGCTTCCCGCGCTAATGATGGGCTACCCTTAGAGCCTTCGAAAGAAGGGAATTTTGAAGGAGATACTAAGGCAATGAAGGTTTTTTTATCCACCATTTTTTCACTCTTTCCCAAATATGTCGGACCCAATATGTAAACTGAAGACAATTTATATAAGTTTCGAACGGACGCGTCCGGACGTGAGGATTATTTGTCGAATTTATATGCTATATACCACGTGCCCGGTAAATCGTCAGTCACGCAATTTATTAATGTCGTAAACTATTGCTATAATAATGGCCATTATAGGTTGGAATCCCTGAAAATGATGTTCCTGATTCTTTTTTCACCCTCGCCCAAGAGTGTTTACGGATTTATATTCGACACATCCGTGTGGGCGACAAGGCTCGTCCATCTTGTGCTCCGGCAATCGAGGGTGGCCATTCCGCTCTTGCACGTGGCATTTCATTTGCCTCAGTATGAACTGCTACTTTGGTTCAAGGGGGCAAAGTAATTTGTTAACAAGACTTCAAGACTTTGAAGTAGTCTAACAGAACAGGGTTCGGTTCCATTTGCCTAAATAATGCCTGATGATAGACTCCGATGTTTCCATCCAACACCGAAGTTTAGCATAGGGTAGTTTTTATCCGTTGATGATAGAATTTCTTTTATTTTCTCTATCGTAGCTCCTAACGTAAATAAAACATATATTTCTTCACACTGAAAACCGTTCTGCTTGTACCTTACTTTTATTCGTGGCTTGGAAAAATTCATATATAATATTTCCATACTGCTCTCTTCTAGTGATAATTCTCCATGCCATCGTTAATTATCCTTCGGGTCAGCTTCACTTTAATCGACATTGCCTTAGAATAGAAATCTCTGTTGCTAGGTAACTATCCGAGCTGAAGTCAATATTTATATCATCATCATCATCATCAGTGATTACTGTCCTTAGACAGGTTTCCACTGGACTTCTCTCCATCTTTCTCTATCCTGAGCATCCTCCTTTAGGTCTTTGTATTTTCTTCCTCTTCTTATATCATCCAACATTCCCATCCTCCTTCTTCCTCTTCCTCTCTTTCCTTCTATCTTCCCTTCTATTATTCTCCGTTCCAAACAATTCCTTCTTAATATATGCCCTAACCAACTTGCTTTCCTCTTATGAATCATATGTATTAATTTTCTTTCCTCGCCTATTCTTCTTAGAACTTCCTCATTCTTCACTCTGTCAGTCCACTTCACTTTCAACATTCGTCTCCATACCCACATTTCAAAACTTTCTAAATATCTCTCCTCCTTCTTTTTAACAGTCCATGATTCACATCCGTACAACACTACACTCCACACAAAACATTTCATAAACCTCTTCCTCATCTCTATTGGAATTCTTTTTGCTGTTAACAATGCTTTTACCTTTCCATACGCTCCTTTACCTATTGATATCCTTCTTCTTATTTCCTCAGTACAACTTCCATTCCATCTTACCAGACTTCCCAAATATTGGAAAGTCTGTACTTGCTGTATGATATTTCCTTCTAAGGATATACAAACACAACCTTCTTTTCTGCTGATTCTCATCACCTTGGTTTTATTTATGTTTAAGTTCATTCCAAATTCCCTCCCCACATCCATTATATCATCCATCACTTGTTGTAAATCTTCTTCACTTTCTGCCAGCACTGCCTGATCATCTGCATATTTAATTGTTTTTATTCTTTCTCCTCCTATTACAACTCCTCTAGCTTTTTCTAAAGCTTTCTCCATCATTTTTTCTGCATAAACATTGAAGAGCTCTGGAGAAAGGCAGCACCCTTGCCTCACTCCTCTTCCTATGCCAATTTCTTCTGTTTCATCATCTCCAATTTTTATAACTACTACCTGCCTACAATACATCTCCTTTATTAATCTCCTATCTTTCCAATCAATGCCAATGTCTTTCAAAATTTTCAATAACACATTCCAATTAACCTTATCAAATGCCTTTTCCCAATCAATAAAGCAAATGTACAAATCTCTATTCACTTCCATCATTCTTTCTCCTATCATCCTCAAGCATCCTATTGCATCACGAGTCCCTTTACCCTTTCTAAATCCAAATTGATCTTCTCCCATATTTTCTTTAATTCTTCCTTCGATTCTTTTTAATATAATCCTTGTAATTACTTTGGTAACATGGCATATAAGACTAATTGTCCTATAGTCTTTACATTCTTTGGCATTACATTTCTTTGGTATTGGTATTAGAATAGTTTTAAGTAGATCATCAGGCCAGCTCCCGGTATCATATATCCTATTGATTAAATTTGTTAATCGACTCATTGCACTGTTACCTAGGTTCTTTAATGCTTCTGATGGGATTCTATCGCATCCCATTGCTTTCCTTTCCTTGAGATCCTTGATTGCCTTTTCCACTTCTCTTCTCAGTATGTTTGGTCCTCTATTCACCTCTTCACATTCCCATTCCTCTTCCAGCTCCATCTCAGAATGATCATCTTTACTATCATATAGTTCTTTCACATATTCTTTCCATATGTTTTTGTTTTCCTCAACACCTGTTGTTATCTTTCCGTATTTATTTAACATTCCTTGTTTACTTATTTTCTTTGGCTCTCTTTTTGTGAACTTTTTAGCTGTTTTATACATTTCTTCCAATCTCCCTTGTTCTTCTAGGACTTCCATCTTTTCGCATTCTCTCTCCATCCACTCCTCTCTTGCCTTATCAGTTATATTTATATATTGTGCTGTAATGAATGGAAATACTTTAGCGCTATGGGCTATAGTTTTTGTCGTGTATTTCGACTTCAAAAGTATTGACGTCGATAGCAAAAAGTCAAGGCCTCTTTTATGAGACTTGAGTTTTCCTCATTTTTCTGGTAATGCCTTTGGTATTTCCTCACTCGACCTCGTTGGTATGAGACTTCTCTGGTATTGCTTTGATGAATGACCTATCCCACGCAACGGTCGCCGGTTGAATAACTGGGTAAGATCGGTGCTCTGTTCAAACTATTTGTCTATCCTTGTGACCTTATGGTTGGAATCTTTTAAGTAAATTCAGGAATGCAGTCAATTTCTTTAATGGCTTTAGCCCATGTGTAAATCGGAGAAAATCATGACATTCTATTGAAATAGTGATCGTAGATAACAGGGAAAAAATCGATTCCTTCTGATGGGACTTTGGAGTAAAAATTGTGCGTTAATACCCCATGGATTTTCTTCATTACCTGAAATTTTGATTTATTTCCCTTTTTTAAAAATGGAATAAGTGGCCACTCCTATTCTACATCTGCATACTACCTCGCCAGCAGTTAAAAGGCGTGTGGCAGGGGTTGTTACGACAGCAGCCGTTTACAGATAAAAAGCAAATACTCAAGCAATATTACGACTAGCATTTATTAATGTCCTTTATGGTTCGGGGGAATTACGAATTAAATTCAAACGGGGGAATCACGAATTCCCATACCAATCCGTTCGGCAAAATATCTCTCTTAATTTATAGCTTCTGTCGGATCTGGATGCATTGTTGAAGGTGATGTCTCCTATGTCGCTTTTTAAGAAATCTATTCTCCTGCCTATTGTGATTATACATTTAAAGTAGAAAACATTTTACCCCTTTTTTCCGTTTAAAAGGTGACTAACCAGCTTCAGCAATGGATACTGCCCAAAATATTTGACGGATTCACTCAACGTTGATTAATGGAGCTTCATGGGAAGCATTTTATCGTTTAGAAAACTTGAGGAAGAAAGGGTACAGTACTCCAACGTGTTTCGACCAAGTTTCGGACCCAAGATGGATAGATTCTTCGTGCGCTGCATGCGTCCATACAAGTTAGTTCAGGCACGTCAGCTCCCCCATATAACTTGGTGGAACTTCCTGAAGGGGGTGACCTTTGTAGAATAATTGGATGATATTGCTCTGTTCGGGATTCTGCTGGTAATTTTTTTGCCTGCATTGGCGTGGGCGGTCAGCACAAATTCACCTCAAAATGACGTGATTTCCTTTTTTTAATCCTCAAGGGAAAGTTATCGTGTTACATTGTTTATTCAACTTTTTTGTCCAGCATTGTGGAATGAAAGTTGTTTCCTTCATTGAGAAAGAAGAAGACATAATAAATGTCTAATTTATACCGGGAAGTTTCGTCTTTAACGATGTATTTGTTCGAGTTATTCAATTAGATCAGCTTGTTCCAAGTGAGTTCCTCAGAAATGATTTAAGGATGCTTCTTTCTTGAATTAGTTGTCATGGGTAACACGTAATATGTAGGCGCCGTAGCTTGCAGCAGCCTTTTTAATTGAAAGATTCTTATTTTTCACTCAACTTCCTTCACTGAGGAATTAGGTATAAGCATAGATTAAGTATATTAAAGTAAGATAATTACTATATGGTATAATTCTGAGCAATAAAAAAACGGAAATATTTGTGCATATTATTTACAAAATTGCCCCCCCCCTCGACGGCCTCCATCGAGGGAAGAAATATAAATTGTGTCACAGAAAATGTGGATAAATCAATTATTATATTTTTATTATTAATGATAATAATTTTTCTGGTATTTTAGAATTTCTTTGCACCATTTTCATGCCACTAACTGTATTCAACTTATTTTTTATTATTGATTTTCTGATAATAACTCACGAAATAGTATTGCTGCGTAGGTACTCAAGTTTCATTTTCCACATCGACGTGTGAACTTTACGGCAGTTTTTTTCCAAAGGACGTACACCAAAGCATTTATCAACATATGACGAATGTCAGACGCTTATCGCCATTAGATGTGTCGTAGCTCTTCAGCAGCCTTTTTTAATGGAAAGATTCTTACTTTTCAGGACAGAGAATGAGTAATAATACTGATTTTTAAATGCGACTTTCAGAAGTTTTGCTTCGGAAAGTCTTTTTATGTGGATGTCAGTTGGAGTATAGTTATTAGAGCGAATTTAGACATTTTGATGGGAGCAAAATTTACACCATTGATCGCACCAACCTCCTTGAATAACAAATTTTCCTGGAGAATTTTTAATGGACTTTTACTTGTCCGAGGGTAAAGTTTTTTTCCGTTCCGATGAAAAAATCACTCTTCTTCAATAAATTCTTTAATATTCACATACATGATTTTTTACTTTAATAAAAGAGGTTTCATTAAATTATTTTTTCTGGAGTTTTTGGATCGAATGATAGCTTTTTTAAAATAAGGATAATATTTCCTTGATAATAATTTATGACAAAGCTATTACTGCTATTAACATATGTGGTGGTATGACAGCTATAAATAAGGCAAAGAAAATACTTCAATAATTAGGTAATGTAAAACTGTAATGTTCTCCACTAGCAATGAATTTCGCATCGTTTGTTTACGTTTCAAATATCTTGCATGTCATCGAAAATAATATGATCGATATTCGACGGAAGGTCTTATAGGGTATCCACTGAATCTTTATTTTCGGCGGAGCAGTCAGAGACTGCCTATATTCCTAATTAAAGTCCCTTACGAATTTTTCCGGTCACTGTTATCTCCCTTGGCTTGGATTAATGGATAGGTTAGGTTTCATCCCTTGCGCTCATCACTGATGCCTTTCATACTTAACCATTTTTTAGCAGGATTAACC
Source organism: Ischnura elegans (assembly GCF_921293095.1). Classification (NCBI taxonomy): domain Eukaryota; kingdom Metazoa; phylum Arthropoda; class Insecta; order Odonata; family Coenagrionidae; genus Ischnura; species Ischnura elegans. The sequence goes on along the minus strand of NC_060248.1, from coordinate 113,711,720 downwards.
ATTAATTAGTAGTAAAATACACTGTTTTTTAAAAAGTCTCCTTCGAGCATGCTTATTAGGTTTCGTGAATTCCACCGCTTCTGAGCAAAATAATTTTAAGTTGGAAACAAGGGGAAAAGCCTATAACCCTAAAACATGAGTGATAGACCGGGAACGAGTGATTTTTGGCATGCAGCACCACAAGCAAGTAACGCTCATGCTGGCTAAAGATGACTAGCATATATAATTTTATTGCTTACTCCTTTGTCTGAAGTGTAACGTTAGAACTTAAAAAAACTGTTATTTACTGTTGTCAGGCAGTTGTTGATGAAAAAGGATAAGGGAAACTGTTGACAAGATAATCAAAGGTAAAAGTGCTAGAAGGAAGCGATTAAAAAAGTCTGTAATTTGAAGTAGGTTAATAAAGAAGTAGTTTTGAAAAAAAAACAATCGTCTGACGTTACAGGAGCTTATCTGAAACAAAAAGCTCCCATTTGAAATCCATATTAAGATCACATTATCTATAATAGTAGCCCTAATAATGGCACAGATTTCGTGATATTTACCGTTTTTACGTAATTTGTGCTCGTTAAGTTTTCGCGGAAAAATCGCAACGCATACCTAAACCAAGTAGCGATGACCGTGATTAGCCCTTGGCCCTGAACGCCGGCTGAAAGTGGTCGAACGGCTAGGCATGGTCAAAGGTTTGAAGTCCTCTCCTCACGAAGTTGACGGCGTTCAATGTACCTACGGAATCTTGAAAGTGATTGTTTCATGGAAATCTAATGCATGGAAGTGAAGGGTAGTAAGAACTGGAGCAAGAGTCAGGCTTTTAGACTGTGAAAACAATTGATAAGGAAATGCGTTAGTTGCACTTTGTTTAGTTTACCTTTTCATGCAATCTATTTTATAGAGTGAACTATGTGTTTTATCAGTAAAGAACCTACTCCTACTCAGCCCACATCATGAGCTGAGTTTTTTTATGCTGAAATGCTTATCTCTCGATCGAATACTCCACGAGCATAGTGGCTACCCCCTTTGTGCCTTAAAGCGGCTGGAGCAATGCGTTTTAAGTGTAGATAGTTAAATACATCTCAGCAAAAGGGTATTGACATTCAAATTTTTATGGATGATGTGGAAAAATCTCACATCCCTGACTTTTTTTGGACGTCAATACTACCTTGAAACGTTAGCCTTAATAAATATTAGGATGTAGAATATCACTGTAGTTCGATGACGCATGCTGAAATTTACTATAAAAGTTGTAGTAATGTATCTGTGAATGAAATTTATTAATAGATATAACATTATTATATCAAGTATAATGTTATCTATAAAAAAGAAAGCGCTTCCTGAATTTCAACAATTGTAAAATATCATTGAGTTATCATGTCATGTTATCATAGTCAAAATCATGGAGTTAGTTTTAGACTCAAAATATATCATCATGATATATTGCCTTTTATTAGGATATAGTATAATCAAGAATTAAATTGTTGTAGCAATTCAGTAACATTACATTTTTTATACTTTAATTTAGTCATCACTGAAATAATAATTCTTTTAAGATTGTTTTCCAATGCTAAGAGTTTCCTTTCATAATTATCTATGCTGAAAATGCTATCCTAATAATTGTTTGAAATCTTAATATTGTGTGATTATGTGCTCTTTAGATGACCCTTGAACCTGTGTCACCTTATACGTCCTTTCGCCCACTTTAAGTTGAGATTTTGATGCAGCGGAAAGGGCAAAATTTTCAAAGTGATTCATATTAAAACTATCGAGAACTCGTCTACTAGACATCCCTTAGGGTATATCATGTGGGTGAGTGATGGTGAAGAAAAGAACTGGATCAAAATTCAAAGTTCGGCATCCGGAAAAATGTAGACCTTCCTACGCAAGTAACTGAGAGAGTTTGATATTTTCGATTGGATGACCTTAAAGATGAGTGGGCAAACTACGTATGCAGCAGGCGAACCTTAAATCTAAACAGATTTTTTTTAACGAATCTTCGGCTTCCTCTAAGCTCATGCTGTACGCTCATATTGGAAATTATCATGCGTTTTGGAGCAGTAAAATATTACTAAATGCCGTCCCGATTACTGTGCATTACTTAAAATTTTTATATGGATGGTAAAAGTTTAGAGCTAATCAACATATTTTAGTCGTTGCTGGCACAGATGTGGACATCCTAACTGCTATTCATTTGTGTATTATGAAATGTGCAAATCAAAAGATATGGCATACTTTCCTTTCAAAAATATAATAACTTTTACATCTACTCCTAAGCCGCCTCTATAGGTTAGTGGTAGAATATGTTGAAGAAACGACCAGTTACCCGAGTGAGTGTTCTAAAAAACTAAGGTTTACATTCAGGGGCGGATCCAGGATTTCTGGGGGGGGGGCAAGCAAGGCCGTATCCAGGATTTTGTTCTGGGGAGGGCATAAGGATACCTCGTAATACAAAACGAACGTAATGTAAAATGGGACCGTATTAATAACCTTGTATATTTTTCAAGGGTCGGGGAGGGGGGCACGTGTCCCCCCCCCCCCGACTACGGACGAGTATTTGTTGAAGACCTTTTTTTCAGAGGAAAACCGAATTTTTATACCGATCCGTTTGGCAAAATATCTATTTATTTTATCGTTTCCGTGAGATATGAAAATATATTTCGGTTCTGAGGTGATGTCTTCCGCGGTAATCTGAATGGATTCTGTTCTAAACTGGTTAATAAATCAACACGTAGCACGTGACTTCAGTGTCTCTAGCGGATACAGACCGGGATCGTGCAAAAGCTGTTCTAACGCCCTCTGTTCGTTCATAGCAGTGCTGCGCTGATTGCCTTTGTATTTTATTTAGTTCGCAGCTTCAATCAATCTGTGCCTCATCCCATATGCTTGCCGCGTATTCAAGGCGCGATCCGGCGAGTGAGAAGCAGTGTCTCTTTGTCCACTTTTTCGTCCGGAAATCTTCACAAAATACGGTTGACGAATACTAGCTTCATTAGCGCCGTACAAAAAACATTTATTCTATTTGTTTCCTACCATGGCATTGAAGTAATCGTAACTACCAGGTATTAAACTTGATCGACCTTGTTTTTCAATATCTTGTAAATTTATGTGTAAAGTTTAACTTGAGGGTATTTAATGACAGGTAGAGAGGTCTAGATTTTTCCCACTATCTTATTTTATCTTTTTATTTCAATGATATTATTTTCCTAGCTGTGGTTATCACTGATATAATAATTCTTTCAAAAATATTTTCCGTTTCAGTTGAAGTCCATTTGTGGGAAATAAAAAGATAAAAACAGTGGTTACAGTTGTCACTTTGTTTAAGGTATGGGTGATACTAACTATCGGTTTACACTTAGCACTTACAAAAGATTCATTGTTATAGATCTGATTGCTATAATGAAGCAAAGATAGTTGAAACTTGAGAAATCCATGGTGTGCCATCTATTACGCGAATGTTAATGATGAATGCATTTTTCCTCAGAAAACCTGTACTATAAATTTCTAATCCACGGTGAAAGATCCTCAAAGTGCGAGGTGCCTAGGGAAAGTAATTATTCCCTCTACCATGAAAGTGTATCACACACCTGTAGCTTATTCTGGGGTGTTCTTTACCCAATTCAAATAAACTCTTTGAATGAGTGAGAGTTTTGACTACATTGCAAGTACAGACTGTCCCAAGTGTCGTGTGTCATTTTTGACCTGTAATTTTAGTAACTTTCCGTAGAGCTATGTTCATGAAAATTGGCACACTTATGGGAAAAGGTCCTAAGTTTTGTTGAGTGTAAGCAAAATGTTAAAATTTTGACCATTTGACCTCACAATTTGGGTCCAAACCAAAAATTTGAATTTGCCTTATGGGATTTCAATGTTAAAAAAATCGAGATAGAAAAATGTCTGAATTTCATTGACCAAGGTGTCAATTCTTATGGTTTCGGACCCGAGAAACCCGAAAATAACAATTTTATTTACGAAAATTCAACCGTTGACCCAGTAAGGTCACCGTCAAGGTCATAAGGGTGGCAAAAAGAATAGCATACCGACAAAGGTGTCGATCTATGGGTTTTATAGGGTGCCCAAGTCATTGGTATTGTCCAAATACCCGTATTATTCACTAATTGACTTACGAGGGTCACAATGGGGGTCAAAGGTCATAGCGTTAAACGTCGGGCCATCGTGGCAACTAACGTGTCAAACCATAGGTTTTGAAGGGTCCCAAAGTCGGTTAGGCAGTTCATAGATCAGTATTGTTAGTTTTTTTGACCTTCGAGGGTCACAATGGGGGTCAAAGGTCATAGAGTTAAACGTCGGGCCTTCATGACAACCAACATGTCATACCATAGGTTTTGAAGGGTGCCAAAGTCGGTTCGGCAGTTCATAGATCCGTATTGTTGGTTTTTTGACCTCCGAGGGTCACAATGGGGGTCAAAGGTCATAGAGTTGAACTTCGGGCCATCATGACAGCCAACGTGTCAAACCATAGGTTTTGAAGGGTGCCAAAGTCGGTTAGGCAGTTCATAGATCCGTGTTGTTGGTTTTTTGGCCTCCGAGGGTCACAATGGGGATCAAAGGTCATAGAGTTACACGTCGGGCCATAATGACAGCCAAAGCGTGGAACCATAGGTTTTAAAGGGTGCCCAAGTCAGTGTGGCAGTTCGTAGCAGTTTGCATATTGTCGATTTTTTTACCATCGAGGGTCATAAGGGGGGTCAAAGGTCATAGATGTATGTTTTGAAATAATAGGAAAACTTATTTCCCCAACTAAAGGGTTTGAAGGGTGACCAAGTGAGTGGTGTAGTACACATATCCACTGCCTTTTACGGAAAGTTACTAAAATTACAGGTCAAAAATGACACACGACACTTGGGACAGTCGTATACTGGAAGCTCTCTTAAAAAGATGAGGGTAGAAAATTAAGCATTTTCTTAGTTGATGACTTTCTCTTGTGTCATGCATATGTTTTTACTGTTGTTTTTATGCTTTCCAAATATTCTGCTACCTACTCTGGTTGGCCTGAATTGGGCTTGGGAAGCTGTAGATTTCTCTACAGTGCATAGTTATTTACGGATTGCTTACCTAGAAGACAACCTTAGGGTCACCATGGATAGTCATCAATTTAGAAAAAAAAAGTTTTTCGGGTTGGAAGTGTTTTGTTGAATAGTTTGTTGGGATTAAAATTTTACTTAAGTTGCTTCCATGATCGATATCAGTGAATCATGATCAACCCAGAATGGATGAGAGTTTTGCTGCAAGGATATTATAATTAAATTGTCTTAGTCCATTGTATTAGGAAATAATCGAGTCCAAACGGTCATTAGGCACTTTAAGTTTAATTATAAAACACGTTTTTGGCAATCTCATTTGCTATTACCATTTGTGTCATGAGATGTGTAAAGATGGAGTTATACTAGGAAAAAAACAGGTACATTGTGCTATTTGATTGGGTGGACACGACCGAGAGCTGGAGTCATTTGGGCGGCTGGAAAGGGTGGGGAAAGGGGGGGCCGGAGGGAAACCCTGCGTTGGAATCAGCCTGCTCTTAACGATGGGTGCCAAGAGGACAATGACTTAACTTCCCATCCGACGGACGGATTGCTTTAGCCGAAGAGGTTGATTTCATCAGGTACTGGGCAGTGTTTAAAAATGACCGCCACAGCCGAGATTTGAACTCGGGTTCACGGGGTGGGAAGCCATCACACTATCTCCGCACCAATCCGAACCCTCGATAAAATAGCGGCAGAATTTTGAATTAAGCTATGATATTGATGAGCTACTCAGACCTTTTGGTAAAAATATGTTTCACCAATCACAATGGCAGTAAAATCATCGCAATCAAACTCGGCATCCTCGGTGACTTTGGGTCCTATTGGGGTCCTCGATTACCCCTGAGAATTTTCATTTTAATTTGTGAGTAATAAAATTAATTACGAGAGCATTAAGGAATAATAGCAAAAAATTAGGGAAAATTTAAAATTAAAAAAATTATTGCTGGAGAGGGACAGTTGGTGTTTCCCAAGAAGCCGAAAAAAAAAGTTGGAATTTATCCGTAACTCCTATCTCCATAGTTTTTATTTCATGACTTTCTTCGCGATTATTATCTTCTAATAACTAATATTCCCAGGATTTCTTTTTTCCCCCTTAATTTTACCGTTTTACCTAGTAATAAAAACGTAACAATAATTTTCTTTAAAAAAGAACCAACTTTGTCAGCACAAAGACCGTAACGTTTAATCACAAAAGTCTTTGTGCGCAGCTGAAAACCCAAGAAAACCTTAGCGAAATCATCACCTCGTTTTCTTGTTTTGGAAAAACTGCCCCGCTTACATGTAAATTTTTAAAATTTCCCAAAACTATGGTTATACTTTTTCCTCTGTATTTTCTGTGCCTATGAGTGGCAGTTAAAATATCTCCTCCTGGATGAGATTGAGGTATTTTGTTTTGGATTCCGTTGGCTTCGAATACATTGCGCACCTGCCCTACCACATGATACCCACGTGCTCTGGGAGTTCCTACTATTTCTCAACGAGGAAGAGAGATGCGTGCGCGATTGATTTTTTACTGCTCCCTCGGGCTCTGAGAAGATTGGGTCGATCCCGCGTTTCCGTCGGGGCACGCAATCAATGTCTGCGATGAAGTCCACTGTAAGGCAGCGCGATAGCGATAAGGGGCAGCTGGAACTGAAGGAAGGCCGCTATATACATGCTACCATATGATCAGCTCCAGAGAATAGGGTTGTTTCCTTCATCAAAGAAAACGGTATGTATTGATTGCGATTCCTTACCCACCATTAGTATATTCATAATATACAAATTATTTGGTTTTAGAAATCCCAGTTTAGACGAATGGCAACGGTCAATTTTAACCTCATTTGAAAACGGCCAGATTGGCGCCCATGCGATTCCACTCCACGTGACGTCACAGGGACCTAGTTTCCATACGAGTAGATAGGAGTTTTACATTGTCTGAGATTACTAATATATGCATGAGGCACAGAACTCAGGGAAACATCTCTTAATAATCACACATTAAAAATACCTAAGTTCGGAAAGTATCCTTCGTTTGATAGGGGAATAATAATCCTTATTTAAGCCAAGCGCTACCTGCTAGCAGAATACTCAGCAACCTAATAGTAGCCTGCGTCGTATTAGCGCTCAAGTCTCGCCCGAAGGTCACCTCACAGTGCGACAGCTGGAACCAGAATGACGTCACACGGACTTTTCCCATCATTCCTACTTAGCCGTCAGGTTTTCGCGCGCTTGAAATTTTTCACTTTTCATTTAATCGCGAAAAATAGATATCGTCAATCGAAAATCTAAGATCGTGAAATGCGCACTCCAGGAGTAATAATCTTTCGATTTAGGCAGTGAAAAAATAATAGGAAACCACCCTATTGCTTAAGCTTAGACTTTTCTATCTTGAGTTTATTTGGAATCCAACATGACCCAAGGACGAAGTATCTGTGTATTACCACTCCCCCTTAGCATACTTGCATGGAGGGGGGGGGGGGTCAATGCTCTAGCCACTACAATAACCTGAACCCTATCCTTACTTTTTACCCAGAATTAGTCAGTGCTATCAATCCAAGAAAAGATTAATACAAGTTATTCACAGCAGTGTTACATTACCCACGGTTGTGTTTTGTTGTTTCTGGCCATTTTGAACATTTTAATGACCTTGCTATGGAAGTTTCATATAACTGAGGTGTTTTCCGCTAAAGAAGGTTTGTTTTTTATATGATTGATTTTAGTAGATTTTCTTAGCCTAAAGCAGATGAGACTACGTAACTGCATCAAAATGCAGGAAACGATGCTATAATCAATATTTAGATCAGGGATTTTTGGTTTTAATAGCTCTAAGAGCTTCATTTTATAGTGCTATGCACTCGGCAGCGAGATCACCATAAAGGGGAGTGGAATTCACTCATAATGTCAATTTTACTCATAATTTAGCCATTAATTCTGTAACCACTGTAATGAGCGTCAGGAAGTATTAGCCTACTCGAGGGAATTAGGTTGGGTATTTTACCTAAAATTTCTTTTTTCCATATATTTGCCTTGTTAATTAATTTGATCGTTGGTTTTTATCGTTTTGTGAAAGACATATAAAATAAAGAAACCATTTAAAATTATGTCAAAACAATTGCCGACAATCAAGATAAACAATTGCTAAGGAATCGTACTGCTTCATAAGAAAAATAGCTGAGGGCAGGAATTCCTGATTATATGTTATAACGCACTTGATGCCACGACAGCACTAATTCGGTTTAAGTAATTTTACATAACTACATCCCATTCTTCGGTGAGGAATGATTTCACTAGATGGAGCCTGCGGATGACACAATTTCTTCACTTCGTTGAGTGTGGTTCGCTGAGCAAGAGCCCTTTCAAGGGGAATTAAAATGATTAGTTTGAGAATGGCAAGTTTGTGATTGTTTAACCGCACCCCAGTCCTTGCTATGACTCTGTTTATTTACCAAATTGTATTTATTTTAGGTCGTAATATGTAATACATACTGTTATTCAGTATATACAGACTTCAAAGAGAATGGAATTAATTAACCAATGTTTGCCACCACACTCATATCTCTTGGTAAAGACGACAGTGGTGGATGTTGATTTGTTGGCGAATGAATCATTAACCATAGAATACCAGGAGAGAACCAGGAAAAACCAGAGAATATGTTCATAAATACTTTGTCAAAGGTTATTGTGTTTCTGTGGTTGACATTCCATGACTCCAATGTTTCTCACTTTTGGTGCGAAACTTCATGTAACAAACATTTGGCGCTGATGTAAAAAACACTAATAATTATTAGCCGCGGTGCAAAACACGTGTAACAAGTGATTGGAACAAAAATCAGTGATAGCTAAATCCAACAATCCTTTACGGTAGGTAGGTACTCGTTTGGATTAAATAATTAAAACCAAAAAAATGTTTTCGCCACTTGAATATGATAACTATTCAAGCAGTTTTTTTAAACAGTTTTTTTCATTTTAATCATCTTTTTTTACGCTTTTAAAAATTTAAACTGAAATTAAATGGCAAAAGAGAGCATTGTAATTAAATTAAAATGGTTGAAAAATTTGAATCGAAAGTGGTGTTGCGGTTATAATATTAAAAAATAGAATAGTACGATTGTCATTTCGTTTGCTTGGGAAAAAATATATAGCTTCTGTTGTTACGATTTTTCTGATCTATGCCCAAGTTAGGAAGTGAATTTATTCTGGTGCTGGGCAACATATTATGTGTCCATAACTTAGAACTTTATTTGATTCACTTTTGCTTTTTTAGGGTGTAAATTAATTTTTTTAATTTTTCCTCGGATTTTCGGGTTAAACCTACTAAAATGAGGCATATGGGGAGTAGAAAAGACACACTAATAGGTCACCAAAAATAATAAACAATATTTTCGGGACACAAAATTTCATTTGCAGGTATTGCGGACCAAAATTCACTCCGTTTTTACGTCCAAGATGTCGTTTCTGAAGGGGAACTTATTATTTAATGCAATGAAATGTAGAATACTTTACTCTCTCTTATAAATTTACGTTTAACCACACTTATTATACATTACGAACCGAATTACTAAACGAATGAAGTCATTGGTAGGCTCCATCAATTTACGATTCATTATGCTAAGTCGATTCCATGAAGTCACACTCGAAATAACGCATGGATAAAATACTGCTAATTTATTTGCGCTTATAGGCAATAGCAAACAAGAGATAGTTACAGGAACCTTTTTTTCCGCTTCCGCTTTCCGCATTTTTTCAAATTTTCTGTAAGAAGATCTGGTTCGCCTCAGTCGGTCGCTGGGATCGCCTAAGGGAAATCGTGCGAAGACCAGTCAGTCATCTTGTGTGATTGGATGGGATAGAGACTTGCTCCCGAATTGCAGTTGGTAATGCTCTGGGAAGGACCGATTTGATTGGAGGGCCCCTCGCTCCGTTTAGCTCCACCCTTTGGGACAAATGACGGTCGTTGCATGTTCCTTGATCGTGCAAGAAGTTGCGGAACGTCTTAAGAGTGGTCTTTGGATCCGTAATTGTGCGGATCGATTGTTCGGCCGATAGTGCGATCGTTGTAGTAATGTCTTTGGTGATCGGCCCATTAGGTTACCGATAATGTGAACGCATTTTGCATCAACATCCTTAATTTCCGGGGTTTCAATGATGGCTTAGGAGTTTCCGTCGTTTATAGCCCTTCTGGTCAACAGTTAAATTTCATTTCGCGAAAATTTCATATTGACTTATGGTTAAAAACGTACGGAGATGTAAAAATTGATTTTTTGACATTCCGACGAAGATAATGTTTTCAGGCTTCATTTATTTCAACTGCCCCATGATAAAAAAAAACAATTATTAACCTGATGAATGTTTTGAGATACCCTAGATAAGGCACCGGACCCAGGTGTTAGTAATTAGTACCAATTGCTTTCGATTTGTTGCATTTTTGCGTGCTTATTTTATAACTGTTATCGGTTTCCTTAAGAAATATAGATTTAAATTTTGAAGTTCCAATTAGGAACCATAGGTCATAAATGGTGCACCAGTATCTTATTTTTTTGTTAATATCATCATTATGAGTTGCCTACTGTATCTATAAAACATAGCCACTTACCTATATAAAGCTAGCCTCCACCACCACCAAGTGATGTCTCAGACCTGCGGGCTTCTCGCGTGAGATATTCACTGCAATTGCTCAGATACTGTCATCATGAGTGAATTAACAATGCCAAAGCAATTAGAATTGTTTGTTTATCAACATATTTTCTTCATGGAAAGTTTTTACGACGTAAATGGAAAAAACGCATTCATCATAAAACATATATAATATGCCATGAAACCACCGGGTGTAGTGGACCCCTAATTATTCCCGAATTGGAAAGATCAGAAAACTTCTCGTAATCCTGTTTTTTCCTTCGAGAAGAGATATAGGACTGAAAAAATCCAAAAACCCATTTAAAGGGTTTATTTTGAGAATTTTGAGAGGGTAATAGTTTTATGCTGCCATTTATTTTCAAGCTAATATCAAGGTAAGGAGCTTGGCGAAGAGTTCCGGCCGGAAAAATACTTATAATTCTCCGGGAAATAATTGGTTGTATCTAAGTTGGGAAATTGGAAGGATTTCCTTTCTACGAACTGCCTTCAATGGTTATCTTTTGCCTCCTGATATTGTGATTGTATTTAATGGTTAAGTTTATCGTGTAATGTGGATATATGTATGAAAGTTTTTTTTGACAACTCTTGAATTTATAGCTGTCAATTTCTTTGGGGAATTATTTATCAGATAATTTTTTGGAAAGTGAACTTTTCAAATTTTGCCCCGGCTATTGACTGCAGGAAGTTGCGGGGAAAGTTTTATTTTATGAGAGATGGGGATGAGACCGAATTCGAATAAACCTAGTTATCAGCAATAATTACTTAAGTTTATATGTAAAGTTTGGAGGCTGTGCCCGAAAAAAATTAGCTATGAGGGATATGTTTTCATACTAAAGAATTTTTTCAGTTCGTACAACTTCATGTCCCAAATAATTCCATCGTTGTCTTTGATTTTTAAGATGTAACTTTCACAAGCGTTCTTTTGAGTAGCAATTAATTCTTGAAATATTCATTTATTATCATGGTATTCACCTACTTTAGGGTTGTTTTTTCATGTGAGATGTTGTCCAACATTGCATTAAATATAGCTTCTGGTGATAGTTACTAATTTGGTCAGTTTTAATCTATTTGTTCTCAATTATCAATCCTCAAATGGGTTATATTTCACCTTAAACAATCTCATTGATTTACCGAGTCATTACACTAAAGTTATCAATGTGATGAAATTATAATTTGCAAGGCATGCGAAATACTCACTGATATCTTCTATATTGTTTCTACTGTATAGATACCTTTTTCTCAACTTATACGCAATTAAACTCTACAAATGAGGTACCAAAATGCACAGAAGTTATCAGAAAATATGCGACGGCATATCTTACTTCCTAAATATTGCTATTGTTTCCTAAAATTGGTTTTTAAATAATATAAAAAAAACAAAACAAAAAAAAACAAAAAAAAAACGGTAAATATTCCTGGCGTTAACGGCGCACAAACTGATACATTTGTTCATTTGCAACAATATCTCGCATTCTTTAAATAACTTTTATCAAAATGCAGCTGATTCCACATTCAAGTCTCCTGTTGATACGTAAGTATGAGTCATCATGTGCGTTTAACAGAGGATAGTGTAATTACTTCCAATGTTGTGTTTAAAGAGGTCCTCTGACCTCAATTTGTGCATAAGATCCTGCCTTTTTTTCTACAATTTTCCCTCTGTGTACCTGCATTGAAAAGAGCGGGGGAAGCTCGCTGGGAGCGGGCGCATCACGCTCGTATCTTTTATTAGTTTAGAGAACACCGCGGGATAGCCTGCGGTAATGCATACAGAGTCACGGGTAAGTGACAAAAATGTCCATATAATTAATTGATTTGAGCAATGTGAATTTAAAATCCGGTCCTGCACTGCTTGAGTGCTTCCTCTGCTGAGAATCGGTATTCAACTATCCTCTCCATTAGGTGTGGGTATGTAAGGTCATGAAAAATTTTTTTCGATGGTATTCAAACTTCGGCATATCATAAAAAGTAGCCCGTTGAACTAAACGAGCGAAAGCAAGCTAGTTTTTACAATTGAATGATTACCTACGGTGGCACCGAGGCTATCTTTGAAGAGATTATGCCGCTAACCGCTACCCGCCTTCGCAATCAACGCTATTCCTCCAGCTAATTTGGTGATGGAAATATTCTTTTCACCCACATATATACTAATTAAGTTCACTATTGACCAAATAAGCCATAGTGATGGATACTGGAGTTGTTACTTGGTTAGCCATTAATGGTTCTTTTATAATATTTATTCGTTAACAATTTTTTAGAATAGTAGCATTTTAGCATAGTTTGAAAAATAAATAGACTCGTATATTGAAGTTTTTCGATTCGTCGACAGTTCTCGAGCTATTAGCGGCGAAAAATCGACGGCATTACGCATTTCGCGGTGAAGGCCATGACATCACTGACTTGTCGAGCTGCTCACAGCTTAGCCAGTACAGGCCTCGCGAATGCGTCTCACGTGCTTCGTTGTCGTATACACTCTAATGAGCGATTTTTTATATCAGAGAATGTCTCTCCGATCGAACGAATGAATTAGAACATTTCTGACGTCATTAACTCATGAAAATATTTTTTTTCAAAATTATTTTCATTCTCAAGCTATAAGAAAATGGCTGAATGAGGATGACGCTTTTTTTCATGAATCATCTTTCCCGTTCATATAACAAATTATTTGATTAAATCGCAATTTTGGATCGGAGTGAACGCAAATATAATGAATTGCTTTAATAATTAATTAACTTTAATTACCTACTGACTGTGAAAATCGTCTCTAAAATGATTGTACCAGAAGTTTTAAGAATTCGTATTGATTTAGAGCACTCTATAAACCCTAATTTTTGAGAACTACGCTTTCATTTAAGGCTAAAGTAAGCATGTGGAATCGTTATGCTTCCGACAGCATTTCTCCAGGGACTTGGGTCGTTCCGCGGCACTCGTCTCTTCGCTTCTCTTAGCCGCTCCACCTCTGCTTCCCCTTTCTTCTTATTATGCCTCGGATACTAATTGACGCCTGTGACCTTACTTTGCTCGCTCTTGCGGCAAAACGACCGACTATGGAGCGATGCTCTTCCTCCATTTTAGTTCCCTCAGAGCGTTTTCCATGCATGAAATGGTGCAAACTACACATTTCCGTAGTGCACTCACATCTGTTACGAGTTTGGATCTAGGCGATAAAATTTTCCTCCGTTATTTCGTCTCATTTGCTGCAGTGTATCATGATGCTGGTACGCCGTTCCTGCACTGGTTAACAAAAGACATAATTTTCAATAACACTCTTATCAATTTTGTTGCCTCAAAATTTTTAATATATACATTCGTAACCAAAACAAAGAATTCTAATAAAATTACTTGTACTAAAACACACGGAGTACTATTTCACTTCTAAAAAAAGTTAAGTAAAGTGCGTTCCGGCACTACTAATTTTGCCATGACGTCTGCTTTTCTCCTATCAATTTCAACCAATATAACCATCGCATTCATTGATTTCATTTCACCACCGTTGTTACATTATCATCCGTTTACCTCCGCTTCGCAAGTTTAAATTCACGCTTAAGTCATAGATAGCGGCAGAATTTTAAAATTTATATTGCTGTATGGTTTATATTCAAGACTTGAATTTTAAGCCAAGGGTATCCAGATGTACATTATTTTGCCCATTTAAGTTTGGTGCACTGTTTTAGCCTGTGCTATGTGCACAGTATTTTATTTTAACGAGATACCTTGCCCATTGGCCAGAAATCTAGTGGCCTTAAGACGATTAACGAATAAGTGATTGATTGCGGAAAATGAAAGAATAGACTTCGTGAGGTTCACAAATATATTTGAAAATGCACGATTCGGGTTTCATGGCATCGTTTAACCAGATAATCACCTGACGATTAACCATGTAATGAAACGCGGGTTGTGCTTTTTCAAATATATTAGTGAACCTAACAAATTTTATTCTTTCATTTTCCATAATGAAAAAGGTTTCTCAAAGTTAAGCGTGAAATCACCAGTTTCATTAGAGTAATTGATTGTTTGCCGATATGAATTACCACCTTGAACAGGAACAAAAAATTGTCAGTTAGGAAAAAAATCAGGATTTTACTTATCCTGGATTTATCAGTCTTATGCCCATCCTCCAGTCTAAATCTCAGGTCATAGCTTTACCACGAAGCCAAGCCTTTTATTATCACTGAATCGGCGATGCCTTCAAATTTTATAGCGGTAGCTTTCCAATGCTATTCATACCGTTGGATATATACCTATTTCGAGATAAATTATTTTACTCACTTCAAACGTAAGGAAGCAGTTTCATGGCTCCACTTGCTCGCAAACCTCTCTCACAAATGTCACTCTCAAAGGGACGGCAGCTCACTCCACATATATGTGTAATAGACGTCCGCTCTGAAATCCGGAAGTTTCTTCTTTGCTCAGCGTAAAGCATGCGGAGCACTCACCTCTAGGCTTTTTAGGACACTTGCTAGTTCTCAAAAGACACGTGTTTTGCACGTGAAATACCGAGGAAAGCTGAATACCGTTGAGAAGTATGCCTAGCTACTCAACGGAAGCTTATTATTATTTTTTTAAAACTGCAATTAGGTTTTGGACAAGGATAGGGGTAGCTTCATAGGTACATCCCAGGAATAGGCGTACACGTGCATGCAGTGAAGGTTCCCTCTTAGCACGCAGAATGCAATTAATTTATCGAAAAATTGGGCGACGAGGTTGGATTTTACTGGCTGTTGGAGATAAAAGCGTGACATTGCGCTGCTCTCATCGCTGTCTTTTTTTACCACTAGTGCAACGGGGATGGAATATGTGAGCAGTTTTTTTTATTTGAAAACCATTCCCTTGCGCGCCGTGACATGTTTTTGCAGAGTCTTGTGCTCGAAACGGTGGCACGGCCATTGAGGGAAGTGTGAGAATCATGAGTACGGGAAAGAACGCATTCGTCTCGTCTTTTTTCGTGGCGTAATAAAACGGATGGAATCGACTTTTATTTTTCAGGGTAAAAAAGAAGAACATTTGTAACATACACCTGCGTCTGCAATTGGAAAAGTTTGCATCAGCGTTTTGTAAGATCAGAGAGGAAATGAGAGGGACTGGAGGAAGAGCATAAGACTGATAATCTCTCGTATAATATCCAGGATAAGTAAAATCCTGTTTTCTTTTCCTAACTGGCAATTTTTTGTTCCTGTTTAAGGTGGTAATTCATATCGGCAAACATTCAATCACTATAAAAAAACTGGTGATTTCACGCTTAACTATGAGAAACCTTTTTCATTATAGAAAATGAAAGAATTAAATTTATATAATGGCTCCGGCGGCGATGTGGTCAAAGGGTCATTGGGCAAAGGGAAATTCCTCCCTTAAAATGTCAAATATGACATTTAGGTGGGCATTTGTTAATGAATCAAACTAAACAGTTATAATATAAAGTATTTGAGATTTTAGTTCTTTTGATGTTCTGAAGTAAACATGCTCATAGTCAATAAATGATTCTCGTGTTTCTAGCCGAGTAAAGAAATTTTTGGCTGTCGTTTCAATGGAACACTCCTCCTCGATCGTCCTCAGATTAGTAATGAGGACGCATCACCTCTGAGTCATTTGGGACATTACTGCCCTGAGAACGATGTAAGAGTGTTCGATTGAAACGTCGTACAGTGAGCGAAATGCCCAAAAAGGTGGCCAAAATAGGAAAATATGAACTTAGTATATAAGGTTGTTGAAAATTTGTATTGGCTAAAGGAAGAATGGGAGCGTCCGAAAATACAATTGTAAAGGCTGGTGAGTATGTTTACGCGTTGATAAACCACTGTGAAAGTGATCTCCACGTGAGTAAGAACGGTCACTGAGCAGCGATATGATAAGTACTTGTACTTCATCATAACGCTACTACTGGTGTAATTGGGCGATTTTCGTTCTGTAAAATGGATTTAGCCAAGCAATGTAAGTGCAATCTAAATATATATTTTTTTAATTGCTATAGGTTAATAAATTGATAATATTAAAGTTTTTTTTGCTAAAATTAATACAATATTATTCGAAAAAATATTTAAAAATTAAGTCATAAGTTTAGCATTCTGTCGTATTCTGCGTACTAACAAACATATCATCAATCTTACACATTTAATAGTTATTACGAAAGAAAAATTTGCTGCCCCAAAGTGCCCCTCGCGAAGTTTAAGCCATTTAATTAAGATAATCACATGGCCACGCGCTGGATTCCATAGTCGGTACTCTACACGCTCATTATGTTCCCGTTAAAACCATGAATAATTTTATGCGACTGTGTTTAGTTATGGAATTGAACTCAGAGTATTTATTTTTGAAGTTTCAAAAATTGTTTATACCTTTTGTTATTAACTATTCAAATTTTGAATGGGCCATCAAATGACGTTATAACTTTCACTTGTGATTTCAATGCTCTCGATCTATATATTTCGACGATTCCGATAATGTTTCGGTGAAAAGTACAATTTGTAGTTTGATTTGTCTTGGGAGGAATATGGGCTTGGTTTGGAGACGATTGAGGGAAGAGTCCAATCGGTTTTCAGCGCGGTGAATCGGCTGTTTGGTTTACGGGGAAGGAGTCGGTTGATGGTGTGCTGGGACGGGGAGGGTGCACCATGCACCCTTTTCCCAACTTGTTTGTGGGCTCACGTCCGTGATTTACAATGTTTCTTCCTTCACTGTACAAACGACACATTGTATCTTTCTATTGTATTTAATGCTTTCAACCGTGAGGCGGATCGGGGGATATTGGCGATGCAAAGATTACCGCAGCGCCCCTAGCGGCCGCGCCTGGAATCACTCTAACTCAGACACACTCCATCCTTTGCCGTATTTACTGCATGTGTTTCAACGTGAAAAGCGTGAGAAGGCGGTAATTTATTGAAGATTTTATCGGTTGTGGACGCCAATGAAAGCAACCTCAGGGTTTGTGAGGCCCATGCGTGAGGGAGAAGAAGTTTTAAATGCTGGCCTAGTGATTTCGGTGAGGAAAAGGGAGGAAAAAGAGTCGGTGGTTCATGTGCAGGCTTTGGTCCTTCGCACCTCGGGCCTGACTTCTGAGCATCCGTATTCCGTGGATTTGTGGATTGATTTATCTCAGAATTACGGCAATCGGTTATCGAGGGATCAGAGTTTAGAGTGTGGCCGTATTGTTGTGTAACTTTTTAGTAGTGGCGCATCATTAACCTCCTTTATACACTTCAGGAGCCCCTGGTAGTGAAATATCTATGTTTTACTCTGGGATTAGAGTGGGTGAAAGACTTTCATTCTGTACTTCCCAGTCCTCCTCTGCGTCTCAGGACTGACATATCATTAGCAGTCTCTTGAGCCTCTTTCGAGGTGATTTCGAATGTGGAACCTCTCACTCAGAGAAAACTCCAAAGTGTGGATGCAGTTCTGCTGGAATTTTATGAGCAAAATGTTACCGTGACCTAAGACCAAGTGGCTTCGCTCTTGGCAACCCCGCATAGGACTGATGCTTGGTTCAAAGGCAGAAATATGTCTATCCCAGCATATAAGGCATACAGCCAGTTCACTTATGCGGTAAATCCTGAAGCTAACTGGAAAAAACGTTTTGCAGGTTTGAACTATAGAAACTTTACTGGTAACGAGTACACAGACAGAGGCAACAAACTTGAAACTGTAGCGAGAAAGAGGTATGAGGAGCTTGATGGTTGTCAGGTTGTGGAGCCAGGACTTCTAGTCCGTCCAGAAATTCTTTTGGTGAGAGCAAGTTTGGATGGAACAGCTTTGGTTGATGGCAGGTTAATAAAAAATGCTGAAATTAAGACAATTAATGATGGTGAGACTTTGACGGCAGCAGAGATTTTGGATCAAAGAGCAGTGAAGACCTTGGATAACGATGTTAATTTGAAGAAGAATACCGACCATTTTCCCCTAGTTCTAATAGGTATGGCTTTGAGTGGTACTTCAAAATGTGATTGCATAGTGTATTCTCAGGCTGATAACGATTATCTTAAAGTATGTGTTCCTTTTCATTCAGATTATGCGTTCAATCTCTTAAGTAGATTGTGTGATGTTTATTTTGACCATTTTCTTCCTCTAATGATGGGATATCATTATGCTAATTCTTAATCTTCTCTTGAAGTGCTTTTTCCTTCCCTTTTTTTTTCTCCTGATATTTGTCATAGAATTGATTTTTTTAATGAAAACTGAGTCAACTTATGTTTACATGTTTGTTTTTCACTTCTTGTGTTTGTCATTGTGTTTTTTTTTGTTTTCTTGAACTATTTGATTTGTCCAGAAACATTGTCTTCACCTAGTTTTTTCTCTTGCTCAACTGTGATGTTATATAGTACTATGTATTTTGACTTGAGGTGCTCGTTTACCAGTGTGAATTTTTATTTTAAATTTTTTGCTATAATATTTTGCATTTTACCAATATTTTTGAATCCGTAATGCCAAAGTAACTTTATTTTATGTATCTGATCAGAAAATAAACTAGGATCTCTTTTGTAACTGCTTCATTTATGTTTTTCTCTCTCAAAAGCAGTGTCTGTGGTGAAGTACGTGGTTTAACAACTCCACTTGTAAGTTAATATAACACAAAAGAAGGAGAAAAGACAAATTTTGATGATCAGTTCTCAGATAAAAGGTTCTCAGTTCTTATTCACAGATCAGTCTCTCTAGTCACGGACACAATACTTGTGTGTAATAGCATTACATTAACTTGTCAATATTCATGACTGGAGGTCCAAAATTAGTCCACACACAATAAGAAGAATTTCATCAGCATATGGGAGTAGCGTCCATTATATTGGACCCAGTATCATTTCATATGCTCGCAGGCGTTGAATCACTCTCTCAACATGACCTCTAGCTCTGGCAATGCCAGCTTTCAAGAGCATCATCCTTATGTAACTGTCTTTTCTTCTGAAGAAATTGAGGGCGGATGAGTCTTAAATTTCTCTGCAAGAGAGGACAATCTTACTTATGCACCTGCAAAATTACATTACTTCAAGAAAATAAATTCAAAAATATCTTACCAGGCAACACTCATTTTCAATTCTGTATTCTTTGTCCAACATCACTCCATCTTGGTAGTCTAATCTGTACAACATGCAGCTATCAGTGACAATAAACTTGTCCGAGGCTCATCCACCATATAAAGAACTTATCCCAGTTATTAGTCCAGATGGGGCAATTCCAAGATTGACCTTCGCAGTGTGACTTCTCTTGCACTGGGAATACGTTAAAATTCTACATTTGAGTCACTTGCATTTTTCTATAGGAATTTCCATGCAATCCAGTACAATCCTGGTGAACTTGTATTTTGAAAATGATGGCAGGTTGGCTCGGATCGTGGCTTAATAAGGCCAGGGTATCACTGACTTCAACACGCGTGCTAGTAAAGGGCATGTGTGCTTAAAATAATTTATGGTTGGACACTCGTTTTCCCATCTTCAGAACTATAACCCACTTTTGCCGTAAACTTTATTCCTTCGGAAAATAATGGAAGCGTACTTCGGGTGCATTATAACTTGAACACTGTGGAACGCTGCAGTACGTGGTGTTTCTAGAGTTTTTCTGGGAGTGCGGCACCGACAAATAATCGTGGTCCATGATTTCCGCAACGTAAACAAAGCTACGAGCAACGAATGTGTCTGAGTTAGAGTGCTTCCAGGCGCGGCCGCCAGGGGCGCTGGGGAGAATCTTTGCATCGCCAATATGCACATGCCATATTACTAGTACGTATATAGTATTGGAAGATAATAGGTATATTGCTATATGCATTGTATTAAGGTGACGTACAAGTTGGGCATGACGATGATCGATGGCAAAGTATGCAATGTTGAGATGCCCAGAGATGTCATTTTTGTCAGACAACTTCAAAGGAATTCAAAGACATCGATGAAATGATGGGAAGAGAGATTGCTGAACAGCGTTTAACCTCCGGTCTTTCGACCCTACACACATGGATTCGATGCTTTGAATGTTTCATTCATCGGTCCTAGAGACTGCACATAAAAAGTTGGCAAGTCCGAGAGCCTGGTTTAAAAGCAGCAATGGAGATTAGGAAGAAATCTATTCAGGAGGGATTCAGGTCTCACCTAGGCCTCAATGTTGACAGGCCAAAGCAAAGTTTTGGGAGTAGCAATGACGGAAACACAGCTCGTCGTTTCTTTGAAAATAGCAGCGTTTCTGCGTCCATTACTGGCTTGGACTTATATTTGATTAAACGTATGCATACCATTTTGCAAGTCATATCCTGCGGCCATCAAATAGATTTAGACATATTTGAGGAGTATGCGATTGAAACTGCCCGTTTATTCGTGCGCTTATATCCCTGGTTCAACATGCCAAAAACGGTGCGTAAACTACTTGTACATGGAAAGGAAGTAATTAGAAATCCCTTATTGCCCATTGGGCAGATGTCAGAAGAAGCCTAGGAGGCGTGCAATAAATATTTAAAGAGGTTTCGTTAAGATTTTGCACGGAAATGTTCACGCCGAAAAAATTTGCAAGATGTTTTTCTCCAGGCTGTTGATTTTTTCAGATCCGTTTATAAGAAGCCAAAGGCCATTGCCAAAAAAGAAATTGCAATGCTTGAGCAACGAGGCGTTGCTTCTGATAATACCACCGAGTGTTACAATGTCTGAAGCTTCGTGCTCATCCTCATCGACCTCTCCTGAAGTATATTCCGACAACTCTTCAGACGACTGTGACTGATTTCCACCTAAACTCATTGCTTTCAAAGATGGGGTCAGTGCTATAATTAACATTTGTTTGGATCATGAATTTAATTGCTAAGCATTTAACTGCCCTTTCATTGTCATTTATAAAATAATGCCGGTTAAATTTTTGTTCGTCTATGTCAGCGGTTCCCAAAGTGGGGGTCGCGACCCCCAAGGGGGTCGTAGGCCGTTCGGAAAGGGGTCGCGAGATACTAATAATATGGTGAACAACGTACTTAAACTTGGACGACCATTTTTAGGGGGTCGCGGCTAAAAAGAATGAGCTAAAATGGGTCGCGGAAAGAAAAAGTTTGGGAACCGCTGGTCTATGTTATTCCATTATTCATTCATATTTTTGTAAATCTAAAACTACTTGCTTTGTCTATATTTCATAGTTTATGCCTTATTTATTCTGAACTTTTATTGATTTATATACCATAATTCATCTTTTGTTAAATTCATCAATTCTATAACGCAATTAATATGCCAAATTATTTAATCTTTATTCATACGATGAACGAGTCAAGCTCCGCTCACTTGAATTATTAAGTCAACTATATTGGATGGGCTATTGCTTTTTTTTAAATTATGACTTCAGAATCGCGCTCAGCAACCTCAAAAACATATAAAACGTCATCTTTTAGGCCATGTAGCAGAGATTTTTAGTTTTGACCATCTTTTGGGGCATTTCGCCCACTGTGCGTCGGCCAAAAAATTTCTTATTCGGCTAGAAACCTAAAATTTATTAATTAATATGACTCGCCGAGAAAAAAAAAAACGAAATCTTCTAGTTGAACACTCATATGCTCATAGGTGTGTTCTTGTATACATTTAAAGCTAACAGTAATTCAAAATGAGAAAATTTCTCAAAAATTTCTTAAGGCAAAGAGCTATGCAATCCGGATGTTGGTATCTATCTATACATATAGTAAAGGGCACTCGCTAGCAAGATGCTTTGATGAACGGTTCGGTTCGTACAAATACATTATAAATTGGTGTCAACGGCTTTCGTAAGTTCCAAGCCTACGTTCCAAATGCATTAATTGTACAGTTAGAGGCACTGGGCTCTCAAAGGTTAAGGGGCCCTGAAAGGGAACCACCCGCCAACCCTGTCCACTACGTCACTGTATCAGATGAAATTCGTGGATATATTTTAGGGATGAGTCGAATCCACTTTTTTTCGATTCCGATTCCAATGTCGATTTTTTCAAATTGATGCTCGATTCCTATTCCATCGATTCTTATTCGTATTAACAGGTGGGATGTTGATTTGTCATTAGTAGAGCGCGGAAAAAAAGTCTTCAATTTTTCCAAAAAAGTCGCCTAAAAAGCCGTCAATATTTTTGAAAAAATTCTCTTTAAAAGTCTGAGTTGTTTCCATGAGAAAGTGGCTGAATTTAACTGAATTGATGGAGAAAAGAGGGTAGAAATGCGGATTCGTGGGTTTAAGTGTTATTTTATGGACTTTTAAGACAGGAGATCACCATAATTTACATAATATTTTTTTAAATTTTGAATAACACTTTCTTTGATGATCAGCAATTGTTTAAGAATATAGTTGATCCCTGTAACTTTTTTAGCTGATCAATATCTATCTTTATTTTGAAATAGGGAAATTCAAATTAAAGGTTATGGATAACAGATTTTATTTATTAATTGCATGATATAAAATAAAGGAAAAAGCGTATTTTCATTCACTTTGAGTTGTAAAGCAAAAAAAAAATATTTAATGAAGTTGTGACAGACAAGGTATTTTTCTATGTTTTCCATGGTAAATGTTGTGCGACGTTCGGTCAAAATAAGTTTATACGTCGAAAACGATCGCTCAACTTCACATGTTGTAATAGGAGCATATCGCAGCGTAGCCACTTCACTTAAGGTGAGTTTTTAAAAACATTAGATGACTGCTCCTTGACCTCTCGGTTGAGAATATGAGCTACATCAGTCATTAACTTGAAGCCTTCGTTTTTATCCAAAACATTGCACAATTTGCCATAAACACTTACGGCTTGTTCACCCTTTACACATTAAAGTTTCTTCTTCACATCCATTATTGTCGACACGGAATCACTTAGGCTCAGGATGGAAGATTCAAGATATTTGATTTTTTCTACCCAAACCCAAAGGATGCTGAAATACATATCATTTCCAGTGGGATTGTGCTATCTTCCAAGAGTTCTCAAGCATTTTCTATACATTCTGTATCGTCTTCAGGGTCAATATTCTGTATAACCTGAAGTAAAAAAATTAAAATATAGTTTTCCTCTTTCATTTAGAACGTGCAGTTGTAGTTATTTTTGAATGAGCAAAATTGCAGGAATTCTATTTCATATAATGGAATTGATTCATCAGTCACAATCATAACTACAGATAATTACTTAAATTCTTAATTTTCTCCAAGTGTTATGCATTGAACACGAAAGCTTCCAGCCATGTTCCAAATCTCGTGAGGACTGTATCCGGAGGCAATGGCAGATCACAGCAAAATATTTTGTATATTTCCACGCGCGATGGTGCTTTCAAAAATACCTACGAAAATATTAAATATTAGTTCTGCAGTAATATATTGGAAAATTTATTTTTAGTTTTATTAACAGCAAGTACCTACCTTCTTAATGGTAGAGACCCACTTATTTGCCGTGGGAAATCTTTTGCGAATTTATTCGCATACTCTGTGAAGAGCATGCACTTTGCAAGTGGTGTGAATCATTTTAGGGTAGAAAAACACCAAAACTTTGGCGGCTTTAACCATGTACGCCGCTCCATCGGTTAGGAAAAGAAGCAAATTCTCTCTAGCACTATTATTTCCAAACAAGGAAACTGTAAACAATTGGTGAGTACATTTCGATAAATAAGGTAAATATGCGGAAAAATTCATCAACATAAGTTATACCGTTAATTAATTTCAGTTCTAATTTGGATATGCTCGCCCTTTCATACCAAATAAGGTACCAACACTTACTCAAAGATTCGTCAATGCAGCGAGCGACCGTTTCATTATTTACTCTTTCAAGTTCCTTGGATGCTATGAGGTAGGGCTTTTGGGCTTACCTGGTGTCAATTTTCCGACCAATATGTTGCACACATATCGACCCTTAACATCAGTCGTTTCATCAACAACGGCATATAACTTGCTTACTTTCAGTTCATCCTTGATACTTTTCGTGATCTGAAACACAGGAGCATTTTTTAAAAAATATTACGGCAAACACTTAAAAGAGCAATAAAAATTGGCCAGGGCACATAACTACTTTCTTAGTAAATAGTTAGTACTTTTTCGTTCTTAATCTTATTCCAGTCGGATTACGACCAGAAAATAGTGAAAGTATTTAAATAGATAATACTATTTCCGACGCAAACTATGCATGTTAAAAGGCAGGCAGAAAATAGGTGTTTGTATTTTTATGAAGAATTATAATTAAAAACACACGCAATGTATAGTTAAAGATGTATCGTACAATGTTGACTTATTCGGGAATGCCCATTCAAGGTATGTGTTATATTTTATACTTATACCTTGTTATATTTTATTGAACTATTTATGCAATACAATGATTGACACAGCCAAATATTTCTTTGAAAACGTATTAAACCAAAGTTTTAAACGCTTGTATCCAAAGAGCAGGCATATAAAAGATTTTTACAGCATTTACTATGTATAAGTATTCAGAAACTCATACCTTTTCGTGGAGTCTCGGCAAGTAAGTTTTCCGAAGAGAACTCTCAGATGGAACTGTCCTTCTTAAATATGTTTCCATAAACGATGTGAATAGAGGGTGTTTTGATATGTGAGTAGGAATGTTCAATGCCACAAATAGATCGCACAAGTCCAAAGCAAACTCATCGCCGGTGGCTGCAAACGATAGCTGGCTCTGTCGTAAACTCTGCAAGCTCACTGTCTCCTTTAATTTCACTTGAGATAGATGCGATGAGCTATCAATGTGCTGCTTCACATGTGACTTTTTGTCCGATGATATCTTAAAAATAATGAGAAAGATAAATTATTATGAGAATTAATTTTAAAGTTAATTATTCAGCATAGCTCAAAGTATGCCTTTGTATTTTTATAAAGAATTATAATTAAAAACACACCCAATGTACAGTTAAAGATTTATTTCACAATTTTGACATATTCGTGAATGCCAAAAGATTCTTAAGATAATAATTATAATTATCAAAGTCGTCAGATTCAAAAGTTGTATTGATACTCACGGTTTTTTCACAAGCATTGCAGTAAATACTGTTGCTCAGTACTTGCATAGTGAAGCATACGCAGTCAGCTTGGCTTCTGAAGACGCCTGTCCTTTCACCTTGTACATTTTCTTGGGCTGGGCTGCACAAACGAGCGGACGATGGTCTTGTGACGCTTGGGGACCTCAGCAAAAACTTTACTCGAATATATAGAACTGTGTTCATACTATGTGTATACATTCACCAGTCCTTGTTGAGCCTTCATTTTTCCTCTTTTTTTCGACCGAGTACCAAGAGCGCATTGTTTGCCTCTCTAAAATGTAAGCTCATTTCGTAACCATCTACACTCAACGTGAGACATTCACTTCGTCGGAAATTCTAGATAACCTTTCATATATTTGTATCATTATTCCACTAATCTCCTGCAAAAAAAGCAGAGTGCTACTAGCATACAGTGTAGCGCTGTCCCCTTGTCAGCAGACCACCCGGGTTCAAATAAGTTGGTTCATTAGCAAAAAATATATGAATTTAACATGCAATTGGATAAGTACGTGGTGAGCTCTACCCTCACTCTACCCTCTATCCAAACCACCTTCGAGTTGAAGCACTGCATGGGTTTATTTCAAGAACGGTGGAGTAATCGAAAGAATTCACTGCAGTTTCAGGAGCTATTTAAAAAACAGTAAGATTTATTATTCCGCATTAGCAATTGTTAGTAGCCTATATTTTACGGTAAATATCTGCTCCGTTTAGTATGCACCGCATAAAAAACGTGATTTGTCCGACACAAAGTTAAACAAGTGTGGTCACAACAGCCAAATATTATGGCAGGTAACTTTGGCAGGTATTTTCAATAAAAAGTCCCAGAAAAGTCTCTTTTAATCGAAAAAGTCCCGCCACAGCAAAAAAGTCCCAAAAAGTCTCTAAGAAAGTCATTAAAAACGGTTTTATTTGATGAGATTGATGAAGATATGTATTTAAAACCAAAAAAGTCCCACTTTTACAAAAAGTCGAAAGACTTTTTTTCCGCGCTCTAGTCATTAGCATTGCTGTCATTTAAATTTTAGGAGTGAATGAAATAAAATAAAAAAGACGATTAAGTGGTCCAAAAAGTACATTAATTAAAAATAGGAAATTAGTATTATAGTAATAAAATGATAAACATTAACTAATGGAGACATAAATTGTTAACATAATAATGCATTGCGCACATTGGCTCAAGTGTGCGGCGGGCTTTATGCCCCAAGCTTATCGTCCATTTTCAAAATATTTATCTTCCTGGAATCAATGGAATTGGAATCGAGTTAGGCGATCGATTCTCGAATCCGATTCCGTGTCCAAGAATCAATGAAATCGAGAATCGACAATTGGATTCGACTCATTACCCCAAATTATTAGATATTCAGACAAGTCTTGAAAAGGATCTATATATATTGATATACCCTAAAAGTTTCGAGTTATTGGTGGCGGAAAAAGGTGGGTGCAATGGGTCTTCTTAAGCCAAATAATGTGCGTTCAATCCATACACGCTCATAGGTCCTTTCATAGGTATCAGTTAGCAAAACATAACGAACGCAAATTCTTGGTTTAGATTTTGTTCTTATGGCCAACCAGATTGAAATTTTTGTGGACGAGCAGAGCCGAGAGCGGAGTATGATTAAACAGATAAAAGTGTTTGGCTTGTGGAAAGAGGACACGCATACACTGTTAAGGGAGTCATAAAAATGAGAATCTCTTGAGTTACATAGAGTGCCGCGGCGCGCGGTCGAGTTGATGCGATATTCAGGTCACATGCGCAAACTGATTCAAGTCTTCCTTCTTCTATGTATTTTATAGAATTTTCATGCAATTCTAAGGATGATTGACTCGTAGCTCTCCAGTTCATTCTCTGCTGTTTATTAGCGCTTTTACAGTTTTTTTAAATAACGCCTTTTGTCTTATCAAAAAAATCTTATTGGAAGACTCGTCATGATCTTTTATATTATTTCTACTGTATAGATACCTTTTTCTCAACTTATACGCAATCAAACTCTGCAAATGAGGTACCAAAATGCACAGAATTTATCAGAGAACATGCGACGGCATATCTTACTTCCTAAATACTGCCTTTGTTTCCTAAAATTGGTTTTCAAATAATAAAAAAATTAACGGTAAATATTCCTGACGTTAACGGCGCAAAAAACTGATACATTTGTTCATTTGCAACAATATCTCGCATTCTTTAAATAACTTTTATCAAAATGCGGCTGATTCCACATTGAAGTCTCTTTTTGTACGTAAGTATGAGTCATCATGTGCGGTTAGCAGAGGATAGTGTAATTACTTCCAATGTTGTGTTTAAAGAGGTCCTCTGACCTCAATATGTACATGAACATTCCAATTAAATTTGTAAATAATACCCTGCCTTTTTTTCTACATTTTAAAATTAAAAACGCGCCTATCCCTCTGTGGACCTGCATTGAAAAGAGCGGGGAAAGCCCGCTGGGAGCGGGCGCATCACGCTCGTATCTCTTTATTCTGTTAAATTCTCCCTAGTAATGTCTATTCAGTTTCATCTGTTTCATAAGGTCCGAAAATGACATTTTGGCTGAAAATGAGATTATGCGGAGAAATTCATCCTTGATGATATATATGAAAATTAAATTTTCCTGAATTCATGAGTAAATTTGAGGAACAGGCTTTCCAAAAATTTTGGTGGTGAAATTTTATTTTTTACCAATACCAGTGTGGCTAAAATTAAAGCCTTTTCAATCCTACGCATGAATCTGTTTGAGTGGTAAAAATTTTCTTCCGGGTTGTGGTTTCATGACTTTCTTCTCTTAATTGCTCATTTTAGTTTCCTCGCTTATTATCTTACCCAACCATTTGCTCTCCATCAAACACTTGCATCAAGAGATTTTTAACAGTTGAACTATTACCTTATATTGTAGATTCCCGAGTTTTCACTCCTAATTAAGAAGCCACACGCTTACTGGGGCCGTGACTTTTCCTACCTTCCTATTTCTTCATATTACGGCCAAGTTATTAAAAAATTCAGAGAACGTCATGCAAAGATTTGAAAACCATCGAGGCATATGCATAACTCAAGAAAGTTTCCTGGCATTGCGTCAAGATTTTTTTTCTCGAAAGAGATACTAAATTTTCCTCATTCCTTCACGCATTTGCGGTTTTATTTGTTTCGTACATATAAGTAACTGTACTCAAATATGCCCGTTGTTGGGCATAAGATTTTTCTCTGCTGGAACCAAATATTTCTTGTAAACGTTGCTCCCCACGATCTCTTGATTCAATCGTAAAAATATTTGCTGTTGTTCCGGATTACGGCAGTTTGATGGATGAAGTATCCACATTTCCTACCAATTTTATCCATGTCTTTGAGAAATTCAAAAATATGTATTCAGCCTTGGATGAGTGATTGTTTGTACTGGATTTTCGCTAATTTTCCCCTGAAGCTTATTAAATTTTCATCATGAATTAGGAAATTTTTTATTTATCTCAATTACCCCCGAAAACAGCACAACGAACATTAGGAGTTTAAACAATCGACAACAGACGATCTCACATACCAATTTCTTGGAAAGGGAAACGTATCCAGGCGGGACTTGAACCCGCGACCTTCGGTATGGCAGGCGAGGTGTTATCCCCGCCGCCACCGAGGCCAACACGTTTTTTGTGATCTTCCCTGACGGGATGCTTCTTAAACGTCTCATCATTCGCAATGAGGTTATTCATGATGCATATTGTGTGATATTGTAGCGCATTGGGATAAATTTCCCATATATTAGGCGTGGAAGTGACAACTATCAGAACGTTTTGACGTTACCACTCCTATTTGAATATGTTGCACGATGAGCCTTTTTATCACGCTCGTCGAGTTTTTTATTTCTCCTCTCTCAACGGCTATTTATTAAAAATGTTAATAATTATAATATTATATTAACGGCCAACATGGTGTAGTGTTGCTACCAGTAGATTCGTATGGAGTCTGTTCCTTCCGCTGTCGGATTCCATGTTCCCATTTTCCAAATTTTACATACCGGCCGCATCTCACTCCTGCCTTTGTTTCTCTTTTACGCGTGGCTGAGTTTTCCTCGCAGTATTACCACCATGATTTCCCCATTCATCAAAATTTTGCACCCTACCGTGCTGTTTCAAGAGATTTTTTTAACATTCAAAAGCGATAACGCCAGCCAGTCGTGAGATACATATTTTGTGACATACGCCATCACGGTTCTCCTTTTAAAGTTGTGGGGAAAGGTCGTTGAACTCATCTTAAGGTATAATGTAAAATCTTAGCTGATGAGGAAAAAAAGAAAGAATGTAATTGAATTTATGTTCTGTACCAGGTAATATTCGTTGAAACTATGATTAATCCCATTGCGAATGATGAGACGTTCAAGAATTACGCAGGCATCCATTTAGGGAAGCGCGAGGAAGGGTTTACAAGCATCCTTAATTTTGATGTCGTACGGGATGTAAAACCTTTGCTAATTTAAGGCAGGATAGTAGTGCTCGTAAGTAAGGAAAGGAGAACTGCTTGAAAAGAGAATTCCTTTAATTTTACGCTGGAATTGCTTTTTTCCTCAGGTGCACTGAATGCTCAGATGCCGCTTTACGTAAAGCGTAATAATAATAATGATAATAATAATAATTTATTGATGAAGAGTTAAATAAATTTAATTTAACAGTAAAAGAGTGGGAAAAGGTGTTCAGTGGGTTTAGTGATCGGCTGCTGATAGAAGTCCTGAGTTTAAAACACGGTTGAAGCCTTCGGACATCCCCGAACAAAATCCTCGAATGTTTAGGTAACCCAGGTAAAGTAATTGGCCCCCATCCTATGCATACATGAGGAATTTGCAAGGCTGTGGCTAAGTCTGCGATGAGCTCAACTCAAACCTACCCAAGCAACAATCGGTTAGGATTACTGATTGATCGATGACAAATATTTAAGTACTTACTTAAGATTACTCTTTTTATAGTAATCATGAGGCTTTAAAAAGAAAAAGTTACAAATTGCTATTAAAAATTGTTTTTTGGTTCAGTAAAATATGGAGGGTAAGTGCTATAAAAGTACAGTACTTGTTTTCTTTTCGTGCTATTCTGAGACACCTCTGAAATTTTGACGCGTAGGTTCCCTTGGTAATCCTTGATTTTGCATATCCAACCATGCCTTCAACTAAGGCTTCAGTGTTTAGATTTTGATATTCAACAC
Source organism: Ischnura elegans (assembly GCF_921293095.1). Classification (NCBI taxonomy): domain Eukaryota; kingdom Metazoa; phylum Arthropoda; class Insecta; order Odonata; family Coenagrionidae; genus Ischnura; species Ischnura elegans. Next base: position 113,680,980 of record NC_060248.1, on the reverse strand, counting down.
TACGACACTCCTGCTTTGAACCGAATGGCAACGGGTGATTAGACGCTTCAAATGTGGTATGGAAATGGCGTTGCAATTCATTTTCTTAGATCACAAAATTGATTATAATATGGATGATTATTTTTCTTTTCTAAAATATGATTGTTGACATTCCTGCTCTCATTGCATATTAATAATTTGGTTGTTCAGTTTGTAATGAATATCTTTCTCAAATTAATATAATTAATAGTAGCGGGCGTAACTTTGTGGAAATCCGTAATGGTAGTAATAGAAGGAATAATAACTTTGCTATTTCCGCATGGTAATTTCTTGAGACCGGCCATGGTTTCGTCACAGCGTTCACCTTGGTTAAGCTTTCATCTTGGACCGACCGTGGTTTCGTTGTTTCGTTCACCTGGATAATGTTACACTGATACGAAACCACGGTCGGTCTCAATAAATTGCCATGTGGAAATAGCAAAGCTATTATTCCTTCTATTCCAACGATTATGGATTTCTACAAGTTACGCCCGCTACTATTTATTATATGAATTTTAGAAAGATATTCATTACAAGTTTTCCTGGATATCAGAAAATTACTTTTATACCACTTGATCTCTATCATTCTCTTCGGGTTTTCACCGCGTCCGTTGTGTTTTGGTGACAACAGTTTCGCTGACATTGCAGTCAGCGTCTTCAGGTCGAAACGGACGCGGTGAAAACCCGAAGAGAATGCAGAGATCATCTAATCAACGCCGCGAAAATCTTTGAACCTACTCATGCCACTTATTTTTTATCAGAGCGCGACCCGGGTTTCTATGAATTATTATCATCTTCAGGCGCAAATTATGATTTGTGTATCTTATGATTTGTTTATCTTATTTGTTTTCTTTTATCTTTTATCAATAATAAGATAAACAAATCATAATTTTCGCATGAATATGATGATCATTCATTGATACCCGGGTCGCGCTCTGATAAAAAGTACGTGGTATAAGTAATTGTCTGATATCCAGGAAAACTTATAATGGAAAACCACAAAGTAAATCAAGAGTTAGTGAATTTTATGGTCATTAAAAATTGAAAGACCAAATTATTAAGATGCAATGAGAGCAGGGATGTCAACAATTATATTTTCATGAAGAAAAATCATCCACGTTACAATCAATTTTGTGAACTAAGAAAATGAATTGCAGCGCCATTTCCATACCACACTTGAAGCGTCCTTCTAATCCCACGATCTTTCTCAAAGCTCTTTCAAGAATAACGTTAAAAATGGCCTTATTCACCTGATGAAGTAAGGCAGGATTGCCGTTGTAGAGGCTCACTTTATTCTCATTAGATGGATGTAATGCTGCACGTGAACCTGCGACTTGCTACAACTATGTAGCAGACGGATTACCTCTGAACGAATTTTTCCCCACAGGTGTTATCACCCCATCTCACTCCGTGTATTATGCTAGCGATCTGTCCACCGGCCACCCTAATCCCATGGGTTTCGTAGACCGCAGCTGAAGAACCTGCGTTGCAAAAAATAAGCCACATTTTTTTGCCCTCTCTTTTTCTCCCTCGGTCGGCGTGGAAGGACTGCGTCTCAATTTATTTTCCACGTTTTCCAACTTAGCTGTGTCAACGCGGGACGAAAGTAATCTGGATGAGACATCTTGTAAAACATAGGTTTGCAAGGGTTTTGGGCGAATAAGTATTTTCGTGGAAGAATCAATATAATTTAAACGTAATTTACATTATTACGACATTTTACCGATAAGGATATAGCTTGAAAAGATAGAAAATAAGAAAAAGTCTCGATGTTATACCAAAGACTTCGATTTTCAATTTTTTTCCGGAGCTGTGCGAAACATAAAACGGACATTTTGAAAAAATCCTTCCTGCATAGAGGAATAAAGGAGTGGAACGACCTACGTGAAGTTATTTTTAAGATCTTCCCTGCAAATGCGAAAATTTTTTAGAAAAAGTTCATATTTTATTGGTTAATTACTCAGTGGTTTAATGGGGAGAATGTGAAATTGGGCTAATTGGGTCAATGTTCATTTCTTAGTTGTATTATATTAGAATAAATGTATTTAATGGATTGTTTGAAATTGGTTTATTAGGACAATGTTAAAGTCTTAGTAGTATGAGATTAGAATTAATGTATTATCTTTTACCATGGGTGTCTTTTCTGTTTCTAAACTTTTTATTAGACAGGTACATTAGTTATTATTGTGTATACATCTAATTCTGCCACCAGGAAATAGTCTACTTGCAGCAATGTGTAATAATAAAAAAATAAAAATAAATATTGCTATTTTATGGCGTTGGAAAACGAGTTAATTTAACGAGTTGGTTTGAGTCGCTGATAATCATAAATCTCATCGATTATATCAAAAAAACATAGGGATTTTGTATGAATGATAATCATATTTATCTAATCTAGAGTAAAAATCATTACTAGTATGACTTTTATTATTATGTGTATCAAATATCAAAACCAACACTAAAATTATCAAATTGAATCTTTATTTACGGCAATGCAGAAAATCTGAAAATTTTAATAACTTTAGAAATTCAGTTTATTTAATCTAGAATGATTTATCACATGATTAAACCATTTTTTGTTTAATAAAAACATTCAAATAGGCTCTCTATCGCTTCTGCGGGGGGGGGGGGGGAGGATCTGACGGGTAATGCCTTCTGGGAAATCCGTGAATCGCTCGGGGAAGATACACACATTATCCTCCAACGACTTTCGAGTCTCTCGCTCCATAAACACCCAATGATGGCGTTCGATGAAAAATCACGCACTTCCATGCGTCTTTTTTTATTTTTCCGACCACTCGGCTACACGTGTAGTGAGTCTACAGCGAGAGAAGGTCTCAGGAGGGGTTGGAGAAAACAAGGTAATAAAAATAGAGGGGCGATGCGGAGGTGCACTACGAACCTCCATTCTGTCATGTACCTACCTTCGATTATGTTACAAAACAGTCATTCGGAGCCGATATTAAAAATGAAAACGATCTTTGTAGTAATACCTACATTACAAAATTCATGCTATATATTTGCTAATAAAAGGAGTACTTTCCAACAGGGCCAATTATGGTGTTCCCCATTGCTAGTAATCAGCTTCGGAATTGAAGCGCTTGGTGGAAAAATCGATTTTATTTTCACTGACCTGGACAACCGCAGATAATTTCTTAGGATTCACACTCTACACGCTTAATTGTAAATTTGTTGTATCACGGTGACATTTTCTTAAATAATCCCGCATAAATGGGAAAATTCGACGAAAATCAGGAACTGCCATTTTGTTTCGTATCTACAACAAATATGAGTAGGTTATGATACTGTTTTGTAACACTGGAGTTTTCATTGCGTTTATTCGCTGTGAAAAGGTGTGGCATAAGCTTTCATATAGTGATTCTCTGAAAAAATTCGCTATCAGATATTTTCGTGATATTTGTTCCAGTTTGAACTCTTATATTTGTGTTTATATGTGAGTAAAGTAAAGTTTCAACCTCTCCAGTCGAAAAGCCACTACCTAGGTTTTGGCTAGGTTTTTTCGATACTATAGCACTGTGGGGCGTATATCTACGCAGAATAAAGAGGATATTTCGATGGATATCGAAGTTTTAAGGCAACACATCACTCTCGCTGGAATGGGTATTTTATCGCATTTATCGCCGCAAGCTTAATAAACTCTATTGCTTATTTAAAAATTAGTTTAGTAGAAATTATCATTAAAACCTTATCTTTAGTGGACGACCGGTTTCATCCAACAGTCCGCTGATATCATGCTGATGACGTCCACCGTTGGATTTACATTGTAATGAAACTTTGTAAAAAGTTAATTTTTTCAATGCTGTTGATGTTTACCACACGTGGACAGAGCTCTCAAATACTCTCCTCACAGACCTGGATTAATATTAAGGAATACCATGGGAAAAATTCGTCTCTGCTGAAATTAAAGCATGGAAATTGGTGGAGGGAAGCCGCTGCTCTTACCATAGCGACGGGAACGTAATCTCGTGACTATGAATCGGGCGCCTCTTCGTGTTCGAAGATTTTACTTCGATAGGTCTGTTTTCGCTTGCGCACGGAGCAAAAATTATAGGAAAATTGAGTCCTGTAGTCCAATTGAAGATGATAATAGGATTATGGAGTACACGTTGAGTGCGGGAGAGAAAAATCGATGAAGGGAATTAATTTTTTTTTACCTCTCTCATCCATGAACGAGTATTTTTTTTATTTCGCTTAAATATTGACCGCTTAAATGGATGAAATGTAAGCGAATTCATGAAATACGTTCCAATATTTTATTTTGTAATCCTACGTATCTGGGACTTGTATGGTTTTAGTTCAATCCAATTTAATGCAGAACCCACGTTCGAATGCTTTCGGCAATTTGTAGCTCATTCCATTCAACGAAGTATGTGTTTAATTATTTTTTATTAATTGAATTTTACGCAGTAAAGGCATAAAAACCACACGGAGGCCTCCATTCGTTTCTGGACACATGTATCTATTTAATTGACATTTATTTTTCCAATATACTACTATTCGAATTTTTTTGGAATACCTTTATCTTCCAAAAAATCATCTCTTATCTTTATCTCATATGGTTAATACGTCACTTAGATGATAGACGTCAGAGATAAGGAGGTTCATTTTGTAAAATAATTCGAATATAGCTCTCAAGGAAAGTATTACTTGTTACAAAATAAAGGACTGATTTGTTATGTACTTATATTAAATGAATGTATGCATAAACATTCTACTTAATTAAACAAAACTTTTGAATGTCCAAGAACTTTGACAAGCAGTATTAATGAATTATGGAATACGTGGCATATAAGATTAATGTCATTAGTCACTGCCGAGGATTATGGCACAATTAATACTTTGCGATTAATTTTAATTTCAACATTAATCAGGCATATAAGCATCAGTTATTATTATTCTCGATTATTCTCCTCCATGTATTTATATTTTCCTGTTTGGCTCTTTATTTTTATTATTTCCTGCGCTACTCTGTCAGCCCTGTTTCATTTAAAACTCATAGTTTTCGATAATCTTCAAAGCAGCTGTCATTAGACTTGTGTTATATTCAGGAAGCCTAGCTGTTTCCTTTCCATTTATTATCGTTTGTGTATTATTTTGCTGAAACAATGTCGAATTAAAAAAAAAAACTTTGTACAAAAGTGTACATTGATTCAATCACCACCCAAGTTAATCTTTGTTTAACGCGGACTTATTAAATACTCTAAGAGGATAAGAAACTTTTCACCTGCAAAAATTTCTACCCTACTGATTATTAAAAATCAAGCAGGAAGATTTTCTTCTCAATTTCACGTTTGTATGTGAGTGATAGTTTTTTAAATTTTTATTGACGTTATTCACCGTAACTGCTTGAATTTCTACCGCGACCTGTCGCGTTTTGTCACCTATCTTTTGTCATCCTAGTTGTTTCATCTGGAAGGTGACATATAAAATATTATTCCATCATTGAAGAGACTTCCATGAGTGAAATCAATTGGATTGGAAACATTGGCGAGAGCATACATAAAAAATTACTTCTGCCCCGTACTCCACCCACCAGTACCCAATTCTGCATATGGAAAGTGGGGCTGAAAATTGAAATTTGAGTTGACAGTAGATCAATGCCGATTCCAAAGTCCGCCCTTCAATCTCTGATGCATTTATTCCGGGTGGATGTGTCCATAATAACCCAGCACTTCCACGTTAGCAGTGTATATACGCACAACTCTTGGGTTGGCTGTTAAATGTATGGAAAATTACTTAAAAATATAACTTCGTCGGAACTTAATAGATGGTGGATAGCGATGACACACGCAAGAGAGCATTATTATTAGTATCTAATTATTATACAAGATCCAAGAACGCCTTAGTGGTTACATTTCACGAATGATTGAAACAAAATATGTAATTGCAAAAACAGTAAGGGAAATTAGGAGGATCTAAGAGATATAAGTTTGATGCTAACTGTTTAGGGTCACTTTTAGGCTACAATCACTATCGCTTTCTATCTAGTTGAAGTTTTGGCGTATTAAAAAACATCCCGATTGTGTAAAAAAATATAATTGAGAAAATAATGAGCGCTTGACTTTGCCTCCGAAACGAACCATATCTTTTTTTATAAAAAACTGTCGTCTTCTCTCGCGTTGATCGATGCTTCGATTGATGACAGATGAAAATAAAAAAATAATTGATTCGCTACTTCCAGGAACGGGATGAAGTTTGCGGAAAGAGATGGATTGATGGAAGAATAATTATTCTTGGGGAGGGAAAAGTAAAAACCCTAGGATAGCAAGTCCTAAAGGATGTCTTGGAAGTTGCTAGGGTAGATGTCTTTCGGGGTTTGGAAACGAGAGCTCGCCAAGGCAATTGCTAGCTCCTATCTTGCATTCATATCGTATACGGATTCAAATGAAATTCCGGTCGGAGCATGTTGAAAGACTATTTTCTTCGTAAGTCACAAATTCACCGGAATTTCCTGCTAATAATCTCTCTGAATTGCAATAAGCTCATGGGATTATTCCTTTCCAACCAAACTTTATTCATCCGTAATGGAAATATCTGCCCTATAAAATAAAATGCATACTACCTATTAATCTTATCAATATATCACTGTCTATAAAATTGTGATTCAGGGTATAATTTCTACGTTGACAATTTGGAAACATTAGCAGTGTAAAAAAGTGAGTTTGAAATTGCGAAGATCAGAGTGGCAAAGAAAAATATAAATGGTATACTGCTCGAAGGATTCATGCGAGATTAGATCTGTTGAAGGTCTTACCTCCTCGAGAATAGCCTAAAACACAATGGCATTTCGCATTTCAATAAAAGACTTTGATGAATGGCAGAGAAAGGTAAATAACGACGATAACGATATAAGAAATCTTTCCTTTTCAGAAAAATTTTCAATTATATTTAATAAAAAAAAAACGAGAACACTTCCGCCTACTATTCATGAATTAATGACGTCATTATAATATTCGTTCATTTTCTCAATCATGAAAAATATTTCAGCGAGGGAAGGAATCGCTAGTGAGAATCTAAACAACAGCAAACCATATAACGCGCAAGACTAAGGAATTCTTGACACGCGGTAAAGTGATAGTAATGAATATATGACGACATCAACTCATCAGAGAAAAGATTAAAGTTGTTGAGGTTTTTTTACGGTGAATAGCTCGAGAAGTAAGCGTCGGATCATAAATCAGAAAACTATGGGTACATATATTTTTCCAGCTTTATCATGACCAACAATGATAGAAAATTGGTGAAGGAATCCATTCCGCGGTTGACCTCTTGGGTTAATGCAAATTCTATACCTTGCACGTAATCACTAGATGTGCTTTGCATAGGAGGGAGTCTCATTTGCCCCTTTTTTCTCGGAATGAATTTTAATGCACGGCTTACGTTGTCAATATAGTATTACAGACATCTGTGATTAAGTTAATATTCAGTTTGTATGTAGTATGGGAATTTTACCCTATAATTCTCTAACTTTTAGTAGAGACTCATAAAAAATTGTGATTTATTAATTTTTTTGTCAAAAACATATTTTTAGGGAAAGAGAAACCCAGCCTTAAACGTTGCACCCATCACGCTATCAATTGATTAGGCATATGCGGTTGAATATATTCTATTTATCGATAGTGAGAGTATTGGTTTATCACCTAGTCATAAATATGTTATATTTTCTGAGATGCTATTTCCATTTTTTGCAGTATCCTAGTGGTTTAAATTTAGTGTGCTGCTACGCGGTTGCCTACAAACAATAAGTAGGAAAATGACTTAAGCTGGAAATGAAGGTTATGTAGTTGGTGAAAAATAGGCATGCTATAGATATTTTTCGGTTTATAATCTTATGAATTATATTTTTTTCTATTTAGCGCAGTGATTTAAGCTTGCTTACCACTGTTTGTCAGCAGACTGTTGTTGGTCCGTTTTGGCACTTTTTTGCCCGCAAATTTACGCAATGTCAAGCTACAGAGATGGGATTAAGTTTAAAATGTTCGTGCAGACATTGCGCGCCAAAAGCATCAAAATAAATTTCATTTCATGAAGCATTTTCTCTCTGTAGCACTTGGTATGACGGAGATAGACCCATAAGTGTGACGGCGCAAAATGCTGACAGACTTACACGCTACAAACTTAATGCATACAGATTTTTCTCATTGCATTTAGTGACGTGGTTTGTAATGGTCAATACAAATATTTTCCACCGATCCATTCGATGCGAAGAAAATTGTCGAAATGGATTCGCTGTGTGGCTAAAAACTTTCAACGATGAGAAGAAAAATTTTTGAAGTGAAATAGCTGAGTTACTAAAAACGTTCTGTGTTGCGATCGAACGTTCGATGCGAAGAAAGTTGTCGAAATGGAATCGCTGTGTTATTAAAAACATGGCCCTCTCTCTACTTTCATTTTCCAAGAGGGATTCGGAACACGGAGGTGTGCCCGGGCATAATTAAAACCCCTGGGCGAAATGGGCACGAAAGATGGGAAGAGCTTCCCTCTCTCTCTCTCCCCCCCCCCCATTGAAAGGAGTGAAACTCCACCCTATCTCATTCTTTGCCTTGTTTTCCACTTGCGCCGAACAGCATTGTTTGGAGCAAGAGTTGTAAAACAGGGGAAAACGGAATGAGGGTGCGAGGATATTGATGGTTTCCGCATTTACAGCTGTGCGTGGTTTTCAAGACATCCTCAAGTTCCCTCCACAGATTGAAGGCACAGCGTTGCATTTTGCATTTTCGTGTTCACCTTGGCCTTTGCTTCAATTTTATCACGCCTTAGGTAATACCTTGCGCTATAGTTTTTCTTTTTTTTTCTGAAATACCAAACACCACCTGCTCTTGGATTTTTTTCGTTTGGCATATTTGAAATGTCGTGTGTGCCATTTCATATTCTTATTTACCTTGTGCGATGCGTGCCTTTCAACAGTTCGCGTCAACGAAATCTTTATTTTAGCTTAGAATTTACCCCACTCATTTCACTTGAACATGCGTGGTTTCAAGGAAATGCAGCAAAAAACGTAGGATTAAGGCTTTCAGAGAAATGTTTTTATAAAAAATGCTGAAGAATGAGAATAAGCTGGCCTAAAAATACAACGGGAGTTGAAACGCGAAATAAAAATTGACGTTTCGAGAATTTTTTTGGAGTTGATTTCTTCATAAAATAGTCGTGGTGGGCTAATAATATTAATGTTGCGTCTGAATTGAAACAGGAATTATTAATAAATTATCATTATTAAGGGCAGCAAGGATATCTTGAAAAATTAACAAATTAGTCTTCGCAATTATTTCAGAAGTAGCTGTTTACCTGTCGCCGGCCTTTTCTGGCCTCGTGCCAAACTAGAGGTTCGAGTTCCGCCTGGGTGGATTTCCCCTGTCCAGGGCATGGTTGTTCGTGTACGTTTAATTGTTAAATTTGTTGAATACCCTGATATAAAATGGCTCAATATGAGCTGTATTTGGTGGTTTGAAATGAAAATTAAAAAATTTAAAAAGAAAGAAAAACATTCTTCTGCATATGATGTGCAATTCGCATACGCCCATCCTTTACACTGGCTGCACAATATCCAATCGTCGATAATCGGCTCAGTGTATTTTTCACTACACACCAATCAAAAGAAATATGATTTGGTCTAATTATTTTTAAATTTATCTGCCTTACTGAATCTGCTGGGTTCTGGTAATTGAGAATTCTTTGTATTTTTGTTCTCTAATTTTTCATATTTCATAGCCTGCACAGCTGTAACTCGATAGTCGATGAAGTAATGTAGCTAGTTGTTTGCATGGGATTTGAGGGATACGAAGAAAAAAGGTAAAATAAAAACATGCCATAGAACAAACAGAACGCTTAATTGATCACTAAACAAAAAATATGTTCGAACCTTTGCGAAAATCATTGCAGCAGCAAATAACAGTAGTTAATGGACCCAATCTGCATTGCTCACTACGACTTGTATTTTGCTTTTGATAGATAAAACTTTTGATGGTGGTAATTGTGCTGTTCTTCGCACCCGTTCGTCAATGTTACATATTCTAGTCACATAAAATTGTGTTTCTCCTCTAAAACGAATACCTATCAGTTTTCCCATACCCGTCTTGCCCAAAGCCACAATATTAGAAAGATGCACAAAACTTTAAAATATATTTGGCGGTTTGTGGAAGACTACAGTTTCACATTAAACTTCAAGAAATGTACCATCGAAAAAATAGGACGTATGATTATTCATTTGACAATCAGTGCAAAAAACATATGCACAAACCTCTGCGAAAACCGTAAGAAAATAGCGGCAATCGTTCTTAGACTTCTTAACAACAAACGCGCACCTGTATCGCATTTTTTTAATAACTTTCATGTCGTCACCCAACGGATCAGCTGACCCGGCCTACGCGTATCGTAATGTTATCTATTAGAGGTTTGTAGAAAAAAATTATTCTTCTTTCCGGGGCCTCCCATATGCATCTAGGGTCACCTACTATGAAATTTATCTTATATGACGCGCTGTTGATGTAAGTGGTGGTTGTCATTTGCTGCTTGTTTTAAAAAATATGTTCAATGAAATTGAGTTTATGGTCTAGTCGTTAGATCTTGTGCATTATTCTCAAATTTATTATGTGCATTATTTTGCAAAAGCTTTTAAGTTCAGTCACCTTTCATTCATTCCCGAGTTTTAGAACAGCGGTACTCCGTAAGCCATGTCCTGATTGCGAATATGAATTGTCTTCATGGGCATATAATCTGATGTTTGCCATAAATTACACCTCCGTCTGATTTAATGTGCTACTAGCATTGAGAATACCGCTGTGGTAAGCTGATGTTGAGAACGTAACTTGTAATGGTGAAATGGGGTAGAGACCCTACAAATCTTAATTTATGCATCCAACCAAACATGGGTTCTAAGTATACACGAAGGTAAAAAAAATGCATTATTCAGGCCCATTTACGTCGTTACACATAAATGGCGTGTCGCTGGTTTGACTCTCAATATCAGCATCGACTTTATAACTATTTGCAAATTTTAGCCGTCTGAATTCGATTTTTTCCCCGGCAATATTTACGAGTTGTTTCTTGTAAATGTTACGAGATGGGTAAATCTCATTCCTGTTCGTAGAAAATTTCTATTTTCAACTTCTCTTGTACACCATTTGAAAATCTGAGTTCAGTTTGGGATGTGATAGGCATTTAATTTTCCTACTACTAAAATTTAAACCTGTTAATCAATGTGACAAAAATATTCTGCATTTCATTCAGTGTAATTAATTTTCCAAGAAGGGAGGAATGAACATGCTACATTCCGTGAGGATCTGGAACGATACAAGCAGCTTGTGCATGGTAAATGAGTTTTGCGTGTATCTTGGTCGTCTTATCGACGATAAACTCCGGAGAAAAGATGTGTTTCGTGAGAAATCCAGTCAGCTTGATCGAACGGGAACATGATTAGGATAATAGTGAGAAATCCAATGATAGGAGGGGAAATGCGAACGTTAGCCTAGTTTTAAAAGGCATTTGTTCTTGTGTAAACTCGTAAAATATTTAACCGTTACATGTTATAAATAATATGTGATAACTAGTACTGGGGGGGGGGGGGGGGGGGGAAGCATTTGGGATGATCATTGTTGGTGACTGTTTATCACATCAACGCACACTACAAAATGGTTAATCGAGTTCTTTTGAGTCCCTTTATCAATCGTTTTGACCTTTGTATTCCTGAATTGGAATCCTTCTGAGGTTCCTTTTTTTATTTCTGACCTTCTTATCACGGAAGGAAATTTTCTTTTGGCAATCGATTATCTTAATCTTATCGTCTCTGGATTATATATATGATGGGATTTCAATTCTTTATGTTTTATTTTATGTCAAGACTGAGAGCCTGGGCAGTCTGACGTAATTGGCCGCTTTAAACAAACAGTCAAAGGTTACGCTTAAGTCAACATTTAATTTTTTATCTAAAACAATTAGTTCTTTGAATGATAGAAAGGTGATTGTTGTCATGGTAAGTGTGAATCAATGTAGGCTAACGAAGAATAAAAATGAAAGCAATTTTTCTTTGATTTTAAAGGATTTGCTCTTCAGGTCAAGGAGGCGCTATTTATTTTTATATTTCTTTCCACACCCTGAAAACAGCACAATACGGTCTTTACATAGGAGAATATAATAACATTTAACAATCGAATGGTCACCAATATCCATGCTCTGGAATAAGGTAACTTACCTAGGCGGGACTCGAACCCACTACCTTTGGTTTGGCAGGCGAGGTCTTTATCCCACCTCCACCGAGGCTGGCGGTATACTTAGTTAATATGTTGGTTGAAAGTTGCTAGAGGAAATGAGGTTCAAGTGTTATTATAAATGTATTACCTAACCTGTAGTGAAAAGTACCGAGGGCTATTTCCACGCAAAGTTACAATTTCAGGCTTATAAAGAGAAATTGGCAATACTAATTGATATGGGTAAATTTTAAAGCAAAATTCGATGTAACATAATTTTTTTTGCAGCGTTTGAATACTCAGGTATACCGAAAAGGATAATGGTAAACTCCTTGCAACTTGTAGCTAAACGTTGTTGGATTCATACCGCATAGGTATTTAATACGCATATTTTCCAGTGGATAGATGAAAAACCTTTGATCTTATTTTGATGATGAAGTTGCCTATTAATTGGAGCAATTACACTCATGTTAGCGTTGGTATTTGGCTAAGAATTTCAATAAATATTCCAATCAATTTTTTGGCCAGCCAATCTAAAACTGCACTATTGAATTCGATAATTAATGCTTTTTTTATGTCTCACATTGTACTTGAATACGTTCTTAAGGCTGGCTCAGGAGTTTGAACCGTCCAAGTCACTTCCAAGTCTCTTCAGTTCCGTCCGTCCGTTTTTGTGGTTTGTATAGCTTTTTTGTAGGTAAATGCAGCCAATTTGCTGATTGACGATTTATCTATAACTTCTGAAATTACCCAAAATTTGAGCTTAATTAAAAAAAACAGTTTTGACCGTACCATTCTCATTCTAAGGCGGAGTACCATAGCTAACTTTTTGGTAAGGGTCAGGTTCCTTATCTCTCTGGCGACCTCATGCTGATATCAGTGCTGACATTAGGAAATAAAATGAAATAAAAAATATTTTAGCTGAGGTGGCATGACTTTAATTGTTCCATAAATTTTTTATGGTTATTTTTTGGAAAGATTATCAAATGGCAAGGGGAAAAATAGAAAAAAATGCTCTTAAGATGTGGATGCAGACTTAAACTTTCCTCGTAAATACTGTCCATATAGAATACTATAGAATTCCATTCACCACGCTTAGGCGGTACATGCAGATAAATCGGATTGATTAATATATCCGATGTGTACATTTATTTCGAAGGGAACTGTATTCTTTAAGTATAGTTATATCTGATTGATAATATTTTTAAGTTTATTTGGGAAGATAATGAAAAGGTAAGGGATTGGAGGAAAATAAAATGTTTACCTCATGACTTGGGACCAAACCTGGATTTTCTTCCGTAAATTATGTCAGAATCCAGAATCATCTGGCTTATCTGATGTTTACTCATATCATAGACGGATATTTTTTAAATAAATGAGCACATTTATTTGGCATGGGGGATGGAGGGAGAGGGATTAATATTGGCAGTTCGGGACGCATTCGGAAATTTGCTTTTCTTCCGCTGAAAGTTCTTCCCTGTCAAGTTCTTCGGTGGAATACTGGGGATACCATTTTGCGATTTGTTTTCTCTCTTCTTCTCGCACTTAATCCTTGATAGAGATGAGACAAGTTTAATATTTTTCCCCGTGCAGATGACGATCCGAGATTGTTCTTAAGGAAGTTGACCGTAATCCTAAACCGTTTTTCACGTTCATGGGAATTTCAAAATACGCTCTTTTGATTACACCTCATCTACGTATGCCCACAGAAAGAAGGCATTCCATTCGATATTGCTTTGACGCTGTTCGGGAAATTTGTTTTCCATCCGCTGAAAGGGGTGAAGGCCAGGCTTCTCTAGGTACCGATTCGTTTCTATGTCTACGCTTTCGCCTCTCTGTCGTCGGTTCTCCGTTGGAATACCGGGGAAAAACCATAGCGATTTGTTTTCTCTTTACGGAAAAGCGGCGGGGGAGAGCGAAGAAATGTGGAAAACCACTCCGTCCCCTCGCTCGTCACGCCCACTTTCTCTTCGGTCCCTTTCTAAGGAAGGAGGGAGGGAGCGAGATATCAGCAGGGGAAGGACGAGAAAAGGTGAGCGGCCCTTTTCTCTGTCCCTTAAATATTTTCCTTTTTTTTATTATTTTTATTCGGAAGGGTGAATTTCCATAAAAAGCTTCCGGCCGCGACCCCTTGTCCCTCCCCCCAATCTTCCTTCCTTCCCCTTCTGGCCGAATTGAATTCTTTAACGTGACCCTCATAGGAATGGAAGTCCTTTTTATTGTCACCATCGATTCACGGAGGGAGGCACACAATGACCGCCCCTGAGCGGAGGGAAGGGGGGGAAGGCAGGATAGCCCCTGGTGTGAGGGCAGGAGGGGTGGGAAGGGTCTCTAAGGGTGCTGGAATGGAAGTAAAAAGCGCTCTCCCTCCCCCTCGGAACCCGTACATTTCCTTGTGTTCAATTCGGGAGCCGAGACTCCTTGATCGCCCGAAACGTTTGCGGACTGCTTAAGTTGGAGGTAGGTAGGTAAGCAGGAGAAAGAGGCGATGAAAGAAAAATGAACTCACCCTATCGTCTCCCCCCCCCCCACGATCACTTTGAAGGATGGGATGAAAAGAAGCATCACTGATATATATGTGCATGTTCTCCCTTAAGTTTCTAGTTCCTTCGTGAAGTCGAAGGTTGGTAAGCAGGCGATGAAAGAAAAATGAACTTACTCCCATCCTCTCGCCTCCCCCTTGCGATGACTTTGAGGGATGAGATGAAGAAAACCATGTGGGATGTGTGTATATATTCTCCCTTAAGTTTCTTCATTAGGTGGAGATAGGCGGTGACACGTCCGAAGTCGTCATCATAAAATATTGAGGGATGGGGGTGAGACACGCGAAGAAGGCTTCCTTTGTTCATAAGCCGACTCATTAATCTTGGTGCGGCTGTTCGGGCGTGAAATTATTGATGGTGACTCTTATGGTGGACTGGGAGCGATTGTTCAACTTCTATTTTCCTTTTCCATGGATGAGGTTGGCGAAGAATTTATTTTATTTCATTCTCACTAAATTTTCAAAATATGCTCTCACAATAATGCCTCATCGACTCGCGGACACAAAATATTCTCTTTCCGCGCTATGTTTTTATGGAAACACAGTTAAATAACCAGAATTAGTAAACAGGTTTTAATGATGATACCTGTGTAAGTATGAGGAAAACTTTGGTTTATGTCAGGCAGAAATAATGTTCATGAGAAAGCATCGGACGCACTACGGGACTACTTTTAGGTAATAAGTACTGAAATTGGTGTTAAATCAAGTCAGATATCAGGTGCTATTGTTAGCTTAAAAACGGGGTGATGTATAACGATAAAGATTCAATTGTTTTCCATACTACCGGTATTCTTGAATGTGTTCGTGCCCTTCTCGTTATATAGTATTCTTTTTCGTGTCTTTCTTCTCCTCGCACTTGATTATTCATAGAGATAAGTCGAGTTACACGTTTTTTACGTGCAGAAGACAATCAGAGATTGTTTTTAGGAATTTGACCTTAATAAAGTGCAGTTGTACATTTTCGGGGAAATACAAAAATATATCTACCCTTATAATTACCTCATCGACGGATACCCGTAGAAAGAAGGCTTCCAATTCAATATATGTTTTGGAAATTACATATGAATATTCTCATTTTCATAAACGCTTTATTGGCAGTATTGCTGTCTAAGCATGCGAAAAATATTTATTCGTGCAAGAGTGCGTGTCATTTTCACAAAAAACTGATGCAATTTTCTTTATACCCTAAAAATCCTGGTAAAAATAAAATTAAGGTTCTTCGCTGAATAATTTTTTGAGTCATTTGCAAATTAGTGTTTTGCGTGAAGCCAAATTACGTTCATTACATGAAAATGTGGTTAATAATGTAAAAAATTGGGTTATCTTAAAAACACAAGGGTAGAATTATCTGCCCCTCCTATAACCTAAATTAACTTATTTACTTCGCTTTGAGTATTTTAAGATCGCATGCATTGTAAAAGTAAATAAGCCATGCAAAAAATATTTGTTTTGAATTTTTAGTTCGCGAACCCTCTTTGTGGCTGTGTTTAACGTTGGCGGAAATGTTTTTTTTAGGTTTGCTGTTCTCATCTTTTGGGCAATTTGAGCAAAAAAAAAATAGAACTTCTATTAATGGATGTTTGAAGTAGGTTCATCAGACCATAGATTTTTCAAAACGCAGAGCAAGTCGGTTGGCTGCGCAGTGCACAGAAACGTAGAATCTTAGTCATAGTTTTATCACGTGGATACCAAAGAGACGTCTTGAAAGTAACCGAGTGATTGTGCAATGCGATAAAACCCATTGGTACGCCTAGATAATTTCATTTTACTCAATTTTCTCGCGAAATATTTGTTTTAGAATTTTTCCTCATTGATTTCACTTGAACGACGGCTTTTATTTTTGGATAACACTAATGGTAATCTGGTGCCTAGCGTTGGTGTCGTGCAAGAATATAAAAAAAAGCCTTCTTTCTCATTATCATTAATGTATGATGAACAAAGTATCAGTCAAGAGAAGCATCGTGGCCCAACGGTTTGATAGTCCGGCTACTGGGAGGGTCCAAGGTTCAAATCACGGGTTATAGTGTTCAAAGCTTTCGGACACCCCATTAATAATAAGTACGCAGTGGCCCTAAGAAATAATCCCCCGAACCTGAGTTTTGGTATCAATTAACCCGTAGCTAATTCGGGATTGAGCTCGACCTCACCTATCAAAGCCAACAGTCAGGGGTGGATTAAGTACGTTGTTGTTTTGGGCGAGGGGACGGTTGATTACTTTCCGAACCGCTGTGGTAGAATACAGCTCAATGATAATGCGTCTTAGGCCTGATATGTGTAGAAAATTGGATTTTTAGATATTCATCGATAATATTAAAAAACATTTTATAGGAAAGTAAAATAAAAACTTTCATGGGTGAGCTACATTAAAGGATTACTATCTGTTAAAATTTTCTGTAAGTTCTCCATCCACTACTGCCAACCTTTGAACTTTAACGTTGAGTTAGTGATGAATATAATTTTTTCTTTTCTATGAAGTATCTTACTTACTTAACATATATTTTATTCACACTAATCGCGAGTTTTTTTTTTACAGGAAAACGTGGATAAATACGAAGGGCACATTGAACACCGGGAGACCACAGTATTACACGAGCATAACGGAAAAATCACACTATAGCGTGCTAATGTTTTTTCTTGCCCTGACATAATGGCCCAAACTATTCAGAAAGGACTCATGAGTGACGGCTTTATGAGTAACGAACATATTATATCGAGGAATTACATTTTTCAGATGGAAGAATGACGACGCAATATCCATCTGAAGCGAGGCACAAAAGCTCCTTCAAGATGAAGGTTATTAGAAGATGGAGCCTTTACAATTTGGAGGATTACCCAAGTTCTTCGACGGGAAAGACTTACCAAATATTTATTTTCGGGAGATATTACCGTAGCTATTGCCTTCTTGGTGGTGTTCTTGATTTTTAATTTTTCATTGGAATGCTTCGAATTTCATTCAGCAACAAACAGTTGGGCCCCAAAATTTTAGCTGGATATTGTGCTTTTAGAGGTGCAATGATCGTACTGAGAGAATGCTCTTCTCACTGGAAATATTTCGCCAAGGCGCGTCTGTTAGGAAAGTGATAACGGGGAATAATGAAGCAATATTGTATCGTAGACTAGGGGAGAGCTCTATACCATGAAGAGAACTCGAGAAAAACTTTATGACTTCTGGGTTTTCTTAAACTCTCAAAAATAGTTATTATTTTCTTGTTGATGGGTAAAAGTTTTCCTTGACTTATTTTTGAATGATGAGAATGGATGTAGCCCTATATCGAGTTCTTTGATGTTATTTTGGTGAGATATTTCAACCCTGGGAACGATATGAATTAGAATTCTACCTAATAATTAGAAATTTAAAGAATATGAAGTTTTTGCATGTACATATTTTAGCCACCTTTGCAAAATTTCCGTGAAAACTGTGAAAAATTTAAAATTTGGTTAAAATTGATACATTTTGGTATTAAATGAAACATAAATTAGAACTTTAGAAATATATGGCCGCATGAATCACACATTTTATCAATGTAACGGGCAAAAATATGATAAATCAATTGTTTGTTTCCTTTAAATGTATGAATGGTTCGGTCAAGTGGAATGCCGTCTTTTCTAGCACACTAACATCTTGAGTATTCAAATGCATGATAAAATTCAAGGGTTCCTATCTTTTCTGTCGGTAATCGTAGGAATTTGCGGAACTGGTTGGTATTCTTCTACTTGTATGATTTGAATGTGCCAAGCAAATCAAAATTACTCTAGCAAAATTAGAAAATGTCTTCGGAAACAAATTAATTTAATTGCATTTGGGAATTAATCAGCCGATAAAATGCATAGATCCACCAAATGCTGTATTTGCTTTTTTCAAAACGGAACTTGCAATTTAATATGCAACCATAATGAGGTATACCTGCCGCTTAACTGACCCTTTAATTCATTTAATGGCTTTTTCGAAGGACGGCGTTGGTTCGCAGAGCACTTTTTTTGGCAGTGAGAACAGAAATTCTCCTTTTCAATGTTTATTTTATAGATTAATAGGTCCCCCCATGATGGAGTGAGAATAATTATTGTATTACTTTTTTTTACATTAAAACATCTGTTATCTTGGCTACGCGCCCTTAAATTAATGAAGTTTTTGTTTTAGCTAATGATGTTTTCCACGAAAGGGATAATCATGACCCCTTCAGAATAAAAAAAGCGATTTCTCAAAATTAAATTGGTTCTATGTCGCCTATTTTAATTAAACAGTCGTTATTTATTTTATTTATCAGCTTTTCGATGCGTAAATAAAATTTCCAATATAATACGCATTTTTTTATTGCAAAAAATATTTTGAGTGGAAACTGGATGAGATTATTTATCGTCACCGACAATTTATTGAGTTATCATTTTCATTATCATTTTTCTCATTAATTTATTTTTGTGGAGAAAGGATAATAACTAGGACCGATTTAACCTCAGCCTGTTGCTGGGTTTTGTTTTTCTCTGGAAAGCGTATTTATTCCGCATAAAAGTTTAATATTATACCCACTTCAATGAGCTTTGAAAACTGTTTAACATACACATTTATCGTGCTGTTGTTGACTTTACTGTAAAAAAAAGTCGTGGTCGCGTAGTTTAAATTTCATAAATTTTCAATGACAATAAATTGGGTAAAACATTGGAGGTGAAATTATTGGAAAAACGTGGTGAAATTATTTGTAATGATATAGGTGATCAAAACTTGGAAAAGTTGGACAAATTCGTCAAGAAATGTCAGTTTACCCAGTGCTTAAAACCGAACATTGATCAATTGTTTTTCAATCAACTAAATGTCAACTCTCCCAATGCTTAAACCAGAATTCTGGTCACATTGCCGATGGTAGGATTTTCCTTGGGTTAAGTTGCAGGCGTCTGAAAACACACAATCAGGGTAGCTATTCCCTATGCCACCTTGAACATTGGGGAATTTTCTTTCGGGGCCCTGAAGGTTTCACCCGGGAATGGAACCCAGGGCCTTTCGGATGGTAGCAAAACTTGGCCACCACGATTTAATGCTCAGTGTAATATTTGATCTCAGGTATCATACTCTTTGAAATATCTTGAGGGGTGCTCTACTTCTTTCCTTCACAACTAAGTTCTAAAAACGGGCGGAAAATTTTAGAAAAGGCGAATGCCTGCCGAAAGCTATCTCATCCCCTACCAAAATGGAGGTGCTTTGGTTCGAAATGAGTCATGTCTATGATGGTGAACAGTGTTGCGGTCACAAATTTTCGTGTAATTGTGTCGGATTTTTATTTGTGTAGCATGCATTTAATTGTTTTTCGAACGCCATTTCTGGCATTGGCAACATTTTGTGTGGAGCGATATCTTACTTAAAATTTGTTGTTGTGTATTTAATGCATTCAGTATTGAAGTATAATCTTAGTGGTAATATACAGGGTTATAATAAAATGATGGTGCGGTTTTGAATATGGTTTAAATGAAAGCAGAATAACTTAAAGTGTATGTTTTTTGTTTTTCGAAAATTTATTCTCAAACAGTAATGTTTACGTATTTAACTTTCAATATGTGCTCTCGACGAGAGAGAAACATAGCCAAAGTTGCGCCAAAGAATTGCGCCAATGGGACCACGGCTTAACGTCCCATCCGACGGACGGAGTGCCGCACTTGAATTGCCCTACTCAAGGAATTCAAACAGGATTCGGACAGCCCCTGACAAATCTCTGCCACTCTATCCCTATTAAATCTCCATATGAATTACTGAAACCGCACCACGATAACCCTCTTTCTTGATAACCCTGTATTATGGAATGTATTTATGAGAATGCTAAGTCACTTTAATCATATTAGATAAAAATTTTGGGCTATGTCACCGCGTCCATTTTTTTGGTGTCCCCAACGTTTCCCGACCGATCCTGGTCGCCTTTTCAAGGGAATCTGATATTCAAGGGAATATATCCATATATATATGTATCCGTGTCAGAGGGTGTCAGTGGGAGAGGAGTGGGTTGTTGATAGTTTTCCCGGATTACGGGTTGCCATGTGCGACTTATTTTAAGGCCGGTGTCCCTGGTACAATTATTCTTCTCCTCCTTAGTTATTTCTATGGCCTCTCTGACTAGTCTTTGTTTGAAACTTTTTACTTTGGCAACGATTTTTGCTTCCACTAAGGTCGATTGTGTGGCCCAGCGCTGCGTGTTCGGCTACCGCGGACTTAGTTGACTGCCCCAGTCGAATCGTTCTCTCGTGCTCCTCTAGGCGTGTTTTGACTGATCTGCCTGTTACGCCAATGTAGTTCTTCCCACAGGTCTGGGATGGAATTCGGCAGACCCCTTCGACTTGTAGTGGAGTTCTATCCCTGGCGGTTTTATGAGGCGGTTCTATCCAAGGCGGTTTTATATATCTGCAAGTGAGTAGAGAAGATTGTCCTAATTTGAAATTTTCCTAGGATATTCCCTATTTTAGTCATGCCTTTTTTACCCACTAGTTCAATGCTCATTCGGATGTAGATCATTGGACTGGATTTATCTCTATTTCGGCGTTCCATAATGCCGAAGGTGTATGTGCTTGAACAGCGTGAAAAGGCCTGGCAGCGAATATTGATGGTCGCTGTTTTTCAAACCGATCGCACGATTCGAAATTCTATTGTGATGTTAGTTAGTCACTTAATGGTGTAACGGATCAGCTAAGCTCGAAAAGTGTCAATCTGATTCTGATTTTTTTGGTATCTCTTCGTGATTAAAGTTGGCAGTTCAAAATTCATGCCATTTTTCGCGAGGTAACGCGAGATTCGAAGCTAAACGAAATGCCTTGTTTAAGCTTCATCGCTATGATATACATTGTGGACAGCAAATTCATGGTCACGGTGACTTTCAATCGATGCAAAGAAGTGAAGTGAAATGTCTCTCTATTCAGTGTAGAAGTTTTTGCTTAGTAATTCATTTCAGCCCCCAATCTTGAACCGTCGTTAAAAAAAATCAATGACCTGCTTTAAACTAGCGATTTTTCTTGGATTTCTTCATGTTTACGGGTCTTGGTGTCTGCTAATCTTATCACGCATTAGCGTAATTTTATGAATACTGAATTAAGCCAATGCCGCGAGATTGCTTGAAATATTTTTATACCAGCCAGGTGAAATGATGTGATACCGAAAAAGGAAACATGCAAAGGAAACGTGACGGAGTTGGCTGGGTAGGTAAGTGATTTGCATTTTGAGTTAATATCATCGTATGCAGTAGCATAAAAAGTTTGCTTACGTCAACTTTCTGTACTGCGTTTTCCATGCTGTGATCCGTGGGTTCTTTTGAAGTAAATTTCGTTAAAGCCGTGTCAAAAAAGCGGGATAAAAGGTAGTAATTTTACCGTTCTGGGAGGAGGCTTCTTTCAGAAACTCGCATTCATCCTTTATCGAAAACGTTTGTATGAAAACGGGAGAATATTTTGGTATTTATTCAACATTGCCATCAAAGTTTGAAAGAAAATTTGCAGACAACATGCAATAATAGAACATTATGGGTATTTCATCCGAAGCTTATGTCATGACTGCTAAGCACATATGTTTAATATGCTTTCGTCGGTAAAGTGAACATAAATAGTAATAAATGTTGATTCTTAACGGAAATCGTTGTGTCCAAGTGAGCAGTTGACGCATCAATTTCAATTTAACTTCTAATCCATTGAAATACATTATATTTGTTTCTGTTTTTTGTGCTTACTTGCTGAGTTGTAAGTGGTCCTAAAAATAACGTAATTACGGCACTGGATTAATCTATGTTCAAATGATCGACCATTTGTTGGAATTAACAGTATATTACCATGACATATATTGGTAAGTTAGCTTTTTATGATATCGTCCTGGAGTAAAATTTGTCCTCATATGGAATAAGTTTTAAGACTTCGATTTTTAGGAACTAGGATAACTTTGGGCACGCCAGAATGTCGTCATTTTTTTAGTTTACACGATAACACTTTACACCTACTTGTATACTAAAATCCTTATTTAAGGAATATTTTTAATCTCAAATGTACTTTATTTTACATTTGACCATGAATATTCAAGTTTCAAGTTTCGATTTAATTTTTCGTGAACGTTGGAAAAATAATTTTTAATCTCCAGGCCTTGCGTTCGTCACGGGACGTGACCAGGACACTGTGGGCGTTGTTTGAGGTAGCGACCGTGGGGTTAGCTAGCTATCCTTTGTCCTCTCTTTTATTGGTCTATCCATCTTATTTGCATGCAATTGAGCGTCGCCATCGTCTGTCTACGTGGGTGGATGTACGTAGGGAGTCAAATTACGAAGCCTGTCAGTCTCTCCGCCTTCATGCCTCCGCGCATTTTATTCCAGGTTTTTTTTTTGCGATGGCTCTGAAATTTGAAAAAAAGTACGTTTCACGGCCATTTAGTTGACTTGGAAGCGCTCATATTTATCGTAATATCCGTGCCCATATGAATTGCTTGGCACGTCGCCAAAAACATTCATCTTTCAGATTGGATGTGATGGCCGCATTATTCAACCGGATTGTTGGGGGAAAAAAATGAGGAATATGAATGAATGAATGATTTCGGGGTGGAGACCATCGGCGTCTATCACGAAGCACGTCAGCTGAATATCACGTCGTCACTCCGTAGTCACGACATCGATGTGTGTCTATACAATTTTTTTGTAAATTTACCAATGAAAGATTCATGGTACGAAATTGGATTTGTTGACGTTCCTATTTTCCCTTAAGCCTAACCTAGCTGGCCGGATTTAACTTTCCAAAAAGAAAAGAACTATCGGATGATATAGTGAGTGAGAGTTAATTTGATGACGGTTATGTTTTTCGGAGGATTGTCACTCCGTGGAAAGCTAAAAAAAATACGTTAGTTAATATTGAGGTCGTCGGGCGAACGGAATATCTATAACGTACCTTTTAATTTCAAATAACAATGTCATTTTTCTGCAATTAACTTGATGAAGTTACTTAAATGACGGGGTTTATCTGATAATAATGATTTAAAGAATATTTTACTTCAATTTCGTAGCTTCATCAATTTATGTCTGAATTACAGGAATATTGTCTTCAAATTGAGACTGTTTTTATTTCCTCTGAAATCTGCCTTACCATTTTTAATGGCCTAACGCGGAATAGAACCGAGTGTACAGATGGGATGATAAGAATATCGATGTTTGGTCCATAATTCGAAACTAGTTTTAGTAGCCTTCTTTCAGAAGTTGACTTTGTTGATTAAGTTATTCATCATGTATTTTCTCATTGCTATTTAGTTGAAGTAATATTTATTTATCACCACAAAGGATGTTTTCTCATGATATTTAAGCTCGTTCAGGGAGCAATTCTAATTTTGTCTTGGTAAATTATTTTCTCTCCCATCATTTTATTCTAGCAAAATTCTAATTGAATTTTCATGATTGATATGGTGGATCACCGTTTCATATGAACGTTAAACATACATCTCCGGTTTGCATCGATAGCCTGCTTCGAGCATTAAGGATAATGCCATTCAGTTGCTTACCCTGCGTCAGCGGGAGGCTTTATTCTCAAGTTTCGTACGCGCTCTTCATTCTGAGTGGCGCGTTGATAGTTTAGTCGCTTATCTCGTAAGCGATCGTCTTTTTTTTGTAGTTGCCGAAACAGGTGTCGCGTTGCCGTCGTGTGTGAAAACGAGCACTCCAATGGAGGTGTGTGGGTCGCATAAGTCGCAGGATGGATGATTAATGAGGGTTCGTAGACTTGGCCTGCGGAAAGGGTTGAAAAACGTGGGTTGGTTTGGATATTGGCGTGAAGATGATGTTGTTTATTCGTGTTTTAATATTAGGAGCGGCATGAAGCCGATTACACGCCTGCCTGAGGTCAGATAATGCACGAGTAGGTTATTGTAACAAGCACAATAATGGTACTGAAAATATTACAAGGATTGATGTGTTTTAAATGCCCTTCATGAGATGTTAATTTTGCTCAATAGCATTTTATTTTGGCTTGTTCAAAATACGTACACATTTATGAAGTGAAAAAGAAGATTTAATTATTTAATCTCAGCCAGAGAGATTAGTTTAATTGCCGTGAGAATACTCGAACACGAAATCAAATCATGTGCTGCTTACATTATAGTGATATCTAATAAGATTTTTGGTATTGTCCACTTTAGGATAGTTAATTGCAATAGATTAGAAGTATAGCGTTGGCCACGGAGAGAATAGCGTTAGACTTGGTAAAATGGTGAAACGGAATAATGGCAGGCCAATGACAGACATTCTCTGTTTCCTTCCTAATTTTTGATATTTAAGGTGAAAAGTGACTTTGTGTCGGAGATGATTGTTTTATGAAGGCAATATTCTTATGGAATATGGCTGGAAACAATGAGACAAATGTAATGTATTAATAGTAATATATAAGGGGCAAATTGTTCAAGAAAGACTGAAGAACCACGCGTATATGTTAGAAAAGTTTTGAATGCTACCAAAAAGCAACAGTTACTTGGAAAAAACACCAGAAAGATGTATTAGAGGGCAGTAGGAATTGTATCCACGTTATATTAATCAGATTTATAAATGGGTGTCAGTTTATTTGTGTGTTTCGGTCAGTTCACAACAATTATCCAAAATCATGCGTCAGCTTTGTAAACTTTCGTTGTGTTTTTTTGTGCACTAATATTACTCGTTTTCCTGTTTTTTTTTACTGTTAAGTGGCTATTAATACGATAAAACAACCCAGTGAGTAATTAGATGCAAGCTTTTCACTAGGTCACTGCACTCTACGCTTAGTTCTCTCTCTCTGTACCATTGTGTGACGTGTTAAGGACTTTCTTTTTTGAAAATTCTCGTCATTAATCTATCCAGCTTACGCTACTGTCAGGCCACACTCTATTTTCCACCAATTCATTTATCTCTGACAAATACTAATTGATTTAATTTTTCACGCATATTTGGTTCAAAGAGTAATCCAATCACGGTAATCGCGCGTCGGAAAGTTTTCTCGCTTGAAACAATCAAGCAAACAGATCCAAATTGTTTACCCATCCGAAAAAAATCTCTATGGCACAAATGAGGCCAAAGTTACCGCAGATGCGCTCTGATTGGCGAGTCCTCTGTTTTGTAATTATGCTACTGGAATCTCACTCTCCCTTCCCCTCGAATGTTTCCAGGGTTTCGATTTCGGAGATTCGATGCGTTAAGTGCTATTAGTATGATTGCGCCGCTCGTAAGTGGGGACTGGGCGTTTTAATGGACGACATCACTCACGATATCGCACGTCATTAGCACCCCAAGCCGAGCTTGTAATGCAGTTGAGTAATTGAAATACAGGCCAGAGCAGGTTTTTTAAAATATCAATATCCAACTTCAGCGGACCGTTTGCTATAATTTATGGCCATAATCTCACTTTCCAACTTTAATCCAGCCATTTTTGTGATAAAGGTACCGCAGTTGACCCTCTCCCGTGTTTCAGCGATTTTCAGTCCACGAAGAATTGTGCGCTTATTTCAATTTCTAGCCATTTTCATTTAATTTTTGGTTGGTTGGATGAGTTTAGAATAAGTAGGATAAGTAATTTTATCTTTGGTCAATATAGATAGGAAAATGAATGTGTTTACATTTGATACCTGATGATGATCCAATTATGTTTGAAATATTTCTTTTTTGCGTTTCCCTCGACTATTCATTTTGTTTAACGCTTGCATTTGTGCATTAAAAAGTCAGTATATAATTTATGTAATGTCTCTTAGAGGAATTTGTACATCACTCATGTTTTCATTGTAGTAAAATGAAGGTTTAGCTTTGGGATATACTTTATGGAATTTAGTTCAATGCTCTAAGTATTACTATAATTTATATTGCAAAGTTTCAGTTGACGACTCCTGACTATGTCTGCGTTGTAAGTTGATTAGAAAAACTTATACTGAGGCTATTCCTCGTTTCATGACTCTAAGATAATTGTCATGGAGTTAATATAATTTAATGTGCGCACTCCTTATTTAATCTACGGCTGAAAAATATCATTCACAATGGTTAGCTATAGGACTTGAGAACCAAACTGATATAATAAAGGCATAATCAACTGAAATTGAGGTATGCTTCCCGTTTCATTTGTGAGGGAAAAGTTAAAATGATAATTAATTGGCGTAGGTGAAATACTACCGCAGAATCCATCATTATTTAGAATTTCCCCCTCGGTATCCTATCGTAATTTTCATCTCAACCCCCATCACGACTTGATTAATGAGTTGCACAGGAAACGTTCGATGTGACATTGTCGTATTTTCGTTCCCCGAGAAAATGGAGTCGAAGCTACATTGAAGGATGATACTCGCAAGATATTTTGAGGGCTTACTTTGGTTAGTATCGCTGCGATCAGTGAGCTGCAGAAATTTAGCAAGAAGACTTCCGTAATGGAACCAGGCGAACTATGGGTTGAGGTAGAAGATGGCAGGGGGAGGTACCTACCCATACTTCGTCCACTAATGGAGAGGATCGTAGTTGTTGTTGGAATTCATTGTTCCTTCCAGGAGGTCCACAATATAACGGGTGAAAGAATAAGGTCATCGGTGATGGATGGCGACGGGAGGTCGAGTTATGAAGTACCGTTTGCCCGCGTCATCTATTCGAGTGCGCGCTGTCCTGTTTTCATTTGTTTTTTTTTTAGTATTTTATTTTTGAAGCCGGAATTGTGTTGGTTGCGGTCGCATTTCTTGCGAGTTGTGTGGGAGTTAGTGACACGATTAGGACCTAGTGTTCTTCTCCACTAGTACTTCTGGAGCTTCAAACGAGCAATGTCCGATCTCTTTTTCAGCGCAGTCAGAGAGATATTACACGCGCAGTATTTTCCCCGTGTTTCTCAGAGCCTGGACTTGCTTTGAGGAGTGTATAGATCATAGAAAACCAATAATGTTTCCGGTTAACTGGCTATTTTTTTAAAACATAAATATGCTCTAAATGTTGAAACCTCGCAACAACGATTCCACTTTTACACGGCATGTAAAGTAAAAAAGTATGTGGAAAAACGTGGCTTTTAGTGTGAAAAGCTACTGGAGGATATGGACGTGAAAGATATTTAAGTTTAAAATGAAGGGGGATAAAGTACCGTCACTCAGTAGCGTAGCCAGGATTTTAAAATGGGTGAAGGGGTTATTCCGGAGATTTTGGGGTGCTTCCGGGGTGTATGGGAAACACTCCAGAGAAAAGGGTTTTTGGGAATTTTTGATGACGAAAACATGATTTTTAGGACTCAAAAATAGTATTTAGTATAGGGATTTATTAAAATAAAGCATTTTTAATTGATGGAGCCCATGGTACTTGTTTTAGGCGACTCTTTCAAAGGCTCAAGGGGGAGGAGAGGCTGTAACCCAGAACACTACTGTCATTGAGTTTCATAGTCCATCAGAGCGACCAAAATCTGCATGAGCAAAAAAATGAGCAGAAATAAACCATTACTCTAATTGATTTAATCATTCTGCTCTTCCCCAATAAGCAGTAAAAGGTCACTGAAAACCTCGAGTTTTTGCAAGGTTAAAAATTCCATAGTCAGTATGACTAATTTTGGTATTACCCACATTTACATTTAGTTAGTTTTTTGATAATTTTTTGCTGTAAAATAACGTGATAAAATGCAGTCCGTCTGGATTCAGATTGTAGTCGTCGTATGCACGTTGCCAAAACTGTGATGTGCTTAATTTGGAGTTCTTTCCTATGGCAAAATAAAAGTCTTTTCATGTTTCTTGTGTTGGGAAACATTCCTTAAATGAGTGTAAAATGGAGATACTTCACAATGTTTCTCGTTTCAAATAACCGCTCTTTTGCCAATGTTTCAAACACGAAAGCATACGTAAAAATTGCTTTTATGCAATTGGTAATGTATTATAATTATAATTGAAATGAAAAAATAATGCTTTTACTAGGTTTATCCTTGAAAGGTCAATCTAATAAATAAATTAATTACGTGGTTGTTATCGAAAATATTCAACTATTCAACAACAATGCGTGCAAAAACTTCTTTCGTATATTTTTCGATAGACGACATATCGTTTGCCGTCATTTTTATGCTGCATTGCATCTTTTATAGGGACTGTTGGTGTATATGTGAGTGCGATTTCAATTTTTATGTCTCTGAGCTACCATGTGCATTATTGGCTGTTGATTTTTTAGTATCAGAGATTTTTGAGTATCTTTAAACAGAAAGCCGATGTTCTTTCACGGTTGAAGGGACTGATTAATGTCCATCCACCTTGAAAATCAATCCACGACAACAGAGAACTTGCTGTCAATTAATGTATTTTTAAAATTCTTTCCACATGGTGCATACTTAGCCAGGAATAAAAATAATCACTTGTCGCGTGTACGGGTTGAAAGACGAAACTGAGATATTGGAGCGAGTCATTGCGTGTCATTCAGCTATTAGAAACGCTATTCTATGAAGATATCAGGCTCTTGTTGTCGTCTGTGGTTGTAATCGTCCAAAGATAAAAAGGGCATTAAGCAACGGATCGTTAAGTCACGGTACCAATTTGAAGAAATGAGAAAATATGTCGAGCCATAATTTTCTCTGAAAATACGTTCTTTTCCACCGATGATATTTAGAGTGTCAACCGCTCGAAACGAAAAAGAGTTGAATTGTTCGAATCGTAAATTGAGATATTCTGTAAATAGCATTTCAGCCCACAAATGCAGGCGCGCAGCTGAGCTGTATGCGAATGCTGTGAGTTAATCTTTGAGAGAAATTTTCAATTTGGTGAACGGTGCTGAGAACGTTTCAGCTGTGGCTTATTTACATGTTATTATGTATTCCTACACCTTTCTTGCGATAGGTCAGTTTTCACGTCGCCACATTTTGATATGCGCACCGATGAAAAACGAATTCCGTTTGCAAGCGAGTGTCAAATACTTAAAAGGTGGCTTTAAAACGATAATAGGTGTTGGAAAGCATGAATAATATCGTAAATGTGAGTATTCATACTGACGAAAAATGATAACGGAAATATTTGGTAAGTAGGGTAGTTTGTAAAGGGGAAAAATCCTTTATTTTAAATAACGGTGAATAAAAAATGGAGAAGGAACTCATCATAAAACGTTGGAAAGTATCAGAAATCAGTTTTATCACTGTTGTTCGTCAGGATTTCTCAGTGTGAGTACGTCTTCCGTTATGATTATGAGCGAACCCTGGTTGATAAAAGAGAGAACTCTTGAAGGGAGCTGTGAAAGTAGGAGGTGGGTTGAGTTATGGGAGAGACGCAAAGAGTTAGGGATGAAGGCCAGAATATTGAGTTGACGAAATACGAGTGAAGTAGTCGATCTACTGGATGGGATTGACATCTAATTAGCAGTTTACAAGCCTCCTCAAGTCTCTTTGGGAGAGAGTAAATTTTTATCGACATCACCGCTTCCAACATACTAAGGCATTTAAGATACGGGGAGAATGCCTAAGGTGTCGTCGTGACATTAAGGGATAAATAATAAGTACTTATTTGTTGGCCGAAGTTTATTACACATACTCACATCTTACAGCAAAGTCTGAGCCCGGTGGTTGGGAGAAGGATCTTCGGGTCTTGCGAGGGCGCAGACCTGAAAGGAATAGTGGAAGGTGCGGGTCTTGCGAGGGCGCAGACCAGCTAGGAACAGGGGATGATACGGGTCTTGCGAGGGCGCAGACCCAGGGGGAGGTATGGAAGAAGGGGTCCCTTGTCCTTTGGGTACCCCATATCTATATCAATACGGGGATCTAAGGGACAAATTGATAACAAGAGAGTGATGCGTCAGTGAGGGATGAGAGTGCAGGCGGATGCGATGACTTCACAGGAGTTCCGTTACTGCACTCCACCCACCCCCCGCGACAAAGGTACAAAATCGCGTGCATCGTGGTATGCTATCTCAAAACAGTACGGTACTTAAGTAGGTATCACACGGCCAACTTCACCTCAAATTCCTTTCAATATTCGTTTAACAAGCATCCTCGAATGTATGTGACGTCATACCAATCGCCACGACTGCGGAAACTTGTCATGAATACTCTTGTAACTATTTGTTTTCATCAAATTCGTCCACTAATTGAATTTCTATTGAATCTCGAATGTTGTTGAAGAGTTTCGACCAATCAGAGTAGTTTTTTTAGCCTTTACAGCCCTACCTTTAAGAGGGGATGAGTAATAACATTAAGGCCGCTTACGACAGAAACACGGTTGAAGACCTCATTAAATTTTACGAGGAGAAAAGTAATTTATATGAAGTTAGCTCCCCACACTACCACACTAAGAAGTTCGGCATTGCAAGTAATTGATTAAGCATTGAGGAATTCTTCTCGGGTTCTTAATCAGGTTAATTCAGTCGTATAGGCCGACATTTCGGAAAACGACTCGTCTTCCACTTTCAAGGCATGTCACTCAATGAATGTCCAGTTTCACATTAAATTCAAGGGTGGAAAGTGGAAGACTCCAAGTGCGTAATCCAGAAGTAAAAATATTTCAATCTAGGTAATAAAAAAGAATAGGAAACCACCCTATTGGCAGTAAATTAAAAATGGAGAAGGAGCGCATGATAACACGTTGGAAACTATCAGAAATCGGTTTTATCACTGTTGTCTGTCAGGATTACTCACTGTGAGTACGTCTTCCGTTATTATTATAATAAGCGAACGTGGTTGATAAAAAGAGATAACTCATGAAGAGAGCTGTGAAAAAATTGAATTCACACTCGTATTTCGTCCACTCATTTCGTCCACTCGTATTTCGTCCACTTCATACACACTACATTCAAGGGTGAAATTGGACATTCATTTAGTAACATGCCTTGAAAGTGGAAGACAAGTCGTTTTCCGAAACGTCGGCCTATATGACTGAATTAACCTGGTTGAGAGGCCGAGAAGAATTCCTCAATATTATTCACCAGTAAACATTTAAATCGTTTATGATGCAAAATCGTTTCCTGAATGTAAAATTATTATTTTTATGGTCTCAGTCACGCTTTATGTTATTTCTTCGTCGATCATGTTGACTATCGTTATTCAATTCAATTAAAGGTTTCTGCAACAGTGTGAACTTTCGTTCAACTTGATTCAAAATATGTTGAAGAGTCGATCTTGAAAGATAGTCTCGAATGGTCTTAACCTCATTTTAGAGTTCAAGACGACATGTTGCACGTTCCTCGTTCAAGGCATCTCCAGTGGTGTGAAAGATTATTTAGAGATAATGGAATTCAGCTATGATATCGACGAATATAGAGCAAGATGAAATCATTATTACTTACTAATGGGAAACTTAATCAATTCAGGTGGGAAAAAATTCCAACGTATATTTATCTGTAGGGTAGAATATTTCTCCTACTTTATACATTTCTGCCGGACCAAGAAACATAGTGAGGTACAGAGATGACATTATTTGTGGTGTTCTAATCTGTTATAAATTGATTATGAAGTTGAAATCTTGCAGGTTACCTCCGAGAGGCTCCCGTCTTTATCCGTTATTACCCAATGATGATTCTAAGAAACATAAAAAAATGTATGCATTTTTAGCTTTATTCAGGAAAGATTTAAACTCCGTGTTATTTTGTGCTGTAAAGTTTAATGGCGAAATATACAGCTGGATCCGCCCCTGCTAAAGCTGTCTAACTCTCTCCGTTGTCTCGTGATTTTGGACACGGATAGTCACATAATTAAATCGTAGCTAAAAAATGTCCAATTTTTTGGTAATGATTAGGAGAAGGGCACGAAGTGTTTGAGGTCCGTTAGAGAGAGGATTCGTGCAACAGTTCATTCTGCCTCATCTGAATTCAATCCTCGCCCTTTCGGGAACCTCTCAGACACCTTTCCATTAAGGGTGTCGCTAGATCGGTCTCGGAGGAAGCAACCATTCCATTCAACCGTCTGTTAAGTTCAAAGCGAATCTGTTGTCTCTCCATCCAGTCTTCCTTTCCCTTCGTTTTCTCTCTCAGTTACTAAGAGGCATTTGTTCTCGATATTTAGCCGTGGATTTAATCT
Organism: Ischnura elegans; assembly: GCF_921293095.1. Lineage (NCBI taxonomy): Eukaryota > Metazoa > Arthropoda > Insecta > Odonata > Coenagrionidae > Ischnura > Ischnura elegans. Next base: position 113,648,283 of record NC_060248.1, on the reverse strand, counting down.
ACGCTATTTGCCCCAAACACACCTAGTGTCGGACTCTCAATTGACTCGTTCTGCGTCCGTCCCAAAGGTCTCGGACATTTTTACTTTCCTCCCGGGTACAATGAACTCATTGTGCTTGCCGAACCGAGTTCCTGATACACGCCCCTTTTTTTGGGTGAAATACTGGTACAGTTCTATTGAGCGGGTACCCCTTGGGTATTCATTGACTAGATGAATCCATCATAATAGCCCTTTGTAAGTGATTTCGTGAAGCAGAAAGGCAATTTTGTTCAATGTCCGACTTTGATAGGATTTGAAGTATGAAGGCACCCGTATTTTCCCGTTAACTGACCGTCGCCTACTTCTCGTTAGATATGCGCAGAAAAATCGACGTTCTCAGCCCTTTCGTAGATGAATTGATGACGTCAACTACCCGTGCTAATTGGACCACCGCTTTAAGTTACTCCTCAACCTCGACGATCGACCTTGCGTGGCTCGTTGCTACTTATAATTATGTTAGGTATTATTCTCTAAGTGAGCGGTATCCTGTGAGATCGATGTACAATTTGATCAATAAGGAAGATAAAAATATAAGGAACGATTAATTTCAAAGGCTACGATTCAAAGAATATAATTTAAACATTTTTTTACAAAAGTAAAAGAAGCACTTAAGTTTAAAAATTAAAATTTTCAAATCGATTTTTTTCGATATTGCCACCCCTCCGATTTTCCACATTTTATCCAGCTATCCCATTTTCCTCGCATACCCTTGCTCATTTGTTGGCATACATCTTTACACGAATTGTGCCAATTTGTCACCGCTCACCAACGCGCAATAATTTATGAACCTCTCGTAAAAAAGAAACGTTAAATATGTAGAAGCAATGGCCTTACTCCGGAAGTTTCTGCAACAATTGTTTATGCTTGGCATAAGAAGGTTTTGGCTGCATATCGATAAACACAAGAATCAATCTCAGAAATTGTTTCTAGCATTAAAATTATGTTACAATTTCATGCGTTTTATCTAGTCATGCATTGTAGCTGTGGTAATATTATTAGTGAAAGCCTCAAAGAAACAATAGACCTGAGATTTAAGTTAATTTATTTTTTGATTTCGATTAATTGCTGTAATTCCGTCAATTCTCCCACATTTTCGTCCTCCTCTCGCAGCAATGTCTTCGTGCAGTCACTCAAAGGGACTGCATAGAGGAGGCCCCATTCCATCCCATAGAAGGCCTATTTCTGTTGCAACTTCGGTCGAATTTTAATCGGTTTTCAAAAATGTCCGCGGCGCGGTGATGAGAGCAATGCAAACTTTTTTCCAATATTTTGCTATGCAATGTTTGTCAATACAAGCAATAGCATTGAAAAGTAATGAATTTGATAGATCACTTCTAAATGTGTACTAATTTCGGTTGTTTCCCCCAATTACATCATATTTCCCCATGAAACTCGGATCAATTTGTACGTCAGTGACACGAGTGGCGACTTGTGTCCCATGTCCCAAGTGTAAACCCATTTAAATAAGCGGTGAGTGGCAATACATTTAGAGGCCGAGTTGAGGATCCTCTTTTCTGATATTCGTGCATCTCTCATGAAAAAAGTTTTTGAAAGAGGGTGGCAGAATGAGAAAATTCGGAAATGTTTTGAACATTTCATGCGGAGTGTTATGCGAAGAGAAATTGGCCGAAATCAATGACACACGGAGCAAACACGTGTTCGATTTTGGGAGGGATGACCTATATTTTAGATATCTTGCGTGTTTGAGTTTTAAGCAGATGGTTTTCGAAATAATTTTGAGGGTTGCTTGCGTTTTTAGTGGAAATGTGGCAAGGAAATTAAATCGGTCTGAAATATGACACTAAACAGTTATTGGCGTCTAAAAAAATGTTTTCCTACGAAATAGATGTAAAAGAATAAGAATATATCTCCGGGAACATGTTCTCAAGAATACAAATGCATTACAGTTAAATAAGTGAACGAATTTCTTCCCATTTTATAACATTTTTATTTCTTCTTTTTGGTGATGCTAAGCCATGCAGGTAGTTCGGGCAGTAGTATGTCTCATCTTCATGTTGTTTGTAGTTACGCTAACGAGGCTTAAATTGAAGTGTAAACTAATAATCAATTGAAATTTATCTGAGATCTTTATCTGATGTGTCAGTGAAAAATTCTATTTCAAGAGAAGTGCATATTTTTCAACTCACCTTTTAATTCAAAAAGGAAGCAATTGATAATACTCACATCATCTTCATTTTCAACAAAAGAATTTAAATTAAAGGTAAAAAATAGCTTCACAGCCTCGGAGTGTTCATTGAAAGAGTTATGGATGATTCATAGCTAATTTTGTTTACGTAGTGGCCCTCACTCAGTGTATCAAAGAGAATCGTAATAATTTTCGCCCTGCCCCGCAATGTTTATCGTTTACATTATTGCATTTGATATGACAACGCCTCTTTGATTTTAAACCTTTCTCTCAGCGGTCATGCATGTATTCATTACGCCTTAATTAATGATATCTCATGTTCCGGATATGGTGGCGTAAAAACTGGTGGCATTTTAGCTCGTTGTTTGTTTGGAAAACTTCCCTAATACCCTAGTTTAATTGAAAGGCAGTTATATACATATCGAGATTTATTTATTTTGATGTGTTCCCTCCGCAGCGTCAACAATGACCGTTAGCTAAGGAGGGCTTACCAATTAGCGGGTCCCTCTTTAATCCCAGCTGGAATTTTAGAATTGGAAACCTCCTGCAGCTATCGATCCCTCTATGTTTGTATATCTCTCTCTCCTGTTTCAGACGTTCTCCAGGAAAATGTCGCGAAATTCAATCCTTTAAATCACTAGAAAAAGGGACATGCATGTGAATTTGTATTATTTCTACCGGTGATTAAAAATCTGCGAAAACAGATTAATGAATATAATGAAATCAAGCTAAAAGCTCCGAAGCTAAAACAAAAAAATACAATTAAAAAAATAAATATTCTCGGAAATTCCTCAGCTTCCATTGATACAATCCCAGTGCAAATTGGGCATGATTCGGTGCTTAGAGTGTTCCAGAAGCTAAGCCTTCCATGGCATAAACACAAGGTTGATCTCCGTAATAAAACAAATCGTTTCAATAGTCAAAAGAGCTCCATTTTGCTTTAACAACTTTTACATCAAAGAGCATGGCTTCAGTGGCTTCACTCTCTAGGGAGTTATGACCATGAATCCCGTTACTCATACACGATGATTATCTCGTGTTTGGATGAATTAAATCGAGCCCTTTCCACTAACTACCCTCCTCAATACCATTAGTGCACTAAGTCGACAGGCATAGCTTTATTGTTGATACCATCACCTTGTCCTCGTTTTGAAATTCTCTTGGTCAAGAAGTGATAGGATGACGAAGTTCAATACGTAGATTTGGCTTTTATGCAATTCAAGCAGGAATAATTCAGTATCAGAGACAAGTAAAAGCATTTACACCCTTGCAATCAATGGGTTATCGGATATGGACATCGTTTATAAAACGGAAATAGAAAGAAATGTTTTTGTTGCACATATTTTCCCGAATTGCGTCAATCCAATGTCGCTTTGGATTTGCCACTTGACGATACTCAATGCTTCAAAATGCAACATTATGGCATATTTTTTCATGTATGCGAGTCTCATTTCGCGATCCGGTAAGTATCATATTTTGTAGGTGAATGACAGTTTTTGAGAAGGAATATAGTTTTGCATCATGGTCAACTTTCAATATTGATGTATAAAGACAATTTCGTAATTATGGCAAATAATTATATTTTAATTTTGTATGTCATTCATGAACAGGAAGGAGCTTCTTAGAGGATCGTTGTGTAAGAGTTTAAAGAAAAGGTTAGTGAAGAGTTTGATCTGGAGTGTAGCTCTCTACGGTGCGGAAACGTGGACTCTGAGGAAAGAAGACGAGAGAAGATTGGAGGCGTTCGAGATGTGGGTATGGAGAAGAATGGAGAGGGTGAAATGGACGGAGAGGAAAAGGAACGACGAAGTGCTGGATATGGTTGGCGAGGAGAGGCAGCTTTTAGATGAGATACGCAGGAGACAGAAGGTTTGGATGGAGTTAATGCTTAGCGGTGAGGGGATGTTGAAAATGGTGTTGGAGGGTAGAATGTTGGGGAAACGAGGGAGGGGAAGGAAAAGAATGGGATTTTTAGATAGATTGAAAGAGAGTAGGCCTTACAGTGAATTAAAGAAGGCAGTGCTGGAAGGAAGGGGAGGCTCCCAGATCACCTCTTTAGTACTCCATGGAAACCTACCTTAATCGGTAGAATACTATAATAATAATAATGTAATATATGAAGCCAAAATCGTAATTATTGAAAGTAAGGATGCATTAATTTTTGGAAAAGGCAATATTGTCCATATGGTTGGAAGGAAATTACTTTGCTTTTCTACAAAACACACATTTTATTGCCGACTAGTTTCGGTTACACTGTACCATTTTCACATTGCAATATTGTCCATGTTAATTGCATGCATCACCAACTGTTTGCAAAATAGGCTCTTATGTGAGGAATACTCCTAGATTGAAAATTGCTACTTTTTCCAGCTTATCCACCTGGCATGTCATTGTTTAAATATTGTTAGCGTAATTTAGCTTCAATTGCTGATTATATTGTAGCTAGCTTGACAAAGTTTTCACGTCATTTCTGAGATTCAATAAAATTAGAATTGCTTTTTGTCTTCAGATATGTCTTACGATTGTCAAAATGATATTTTTTCTCGAAGTGAAATTAACACTCATTCTACGAACATGCAAGCAATGCCATGAGTGAGAATTATCGTTTCCTGGATTTAAGAATCAATTTACAATCAGAAAATGTGCATATGAATGCTTTATTTTGTAGTTGACAATAAGAGTGACATATTTTAGAAATATCGCAAAAATTATATTCACTTCTTTCGTATTCAAAAATTCCTACATCTTTTCGATTCTCATCAATGCATCATATTTCAGTATCTTTGCCTACAAGAGATACTTAGATTTCCTCCTAAATATCCATCAGGATAACCCACTTGGGCAGTTTCTTAAACATAAGATAACGTTTATTTTATTGCTGTACTATGTTGATATTTAGGAGTATAAGGTGTTCAATATAAGGCCAAGATTAACCGCCGTCTGTTGTTGACACGTTGTATTATGGACCGCTGCTGATCCTCGATATTTCTCCAGAGTTTTTCGAGTAAAGTGGCTGTCTTCTTTGATAAGTGATCGTAGAAAGGAAGGAGAGTCTGAGATTGACAAGCATTCACAAATGAAAGAACTTTTAATTGGTTCACGGACTCGGTTGAGGGGGAGGAATGGAAGAACGAATCAGAGAAAACCATAAAATTTTGTGAAATTTTCAAGGGGATAAGTTAAAACTCCAATTTGAAATGATAATCAATCTCAGATTCTAAAAGTTTTATTTTAAGTTTAAATAATTTTTGAAAATTTTATGAAAATAGTTCAACTATTTTGAGCAATCAGGATTATTATACTGGTTTACGAGTCGTTTCTATTTGCGAGCAGAATATCTCTTGCAGTATTCAGCATGAAGTTGTTATAACTGATCATTCTAGTTAAATGTTGTGACTTCCCCATTAAAATTAAGAGATAAAACACAAAATTATTTTACCATCCGGGCCCTCCATAATTTCCCTTTCTGCCTTTCTCCCTCCAAGCCTTCAAAACACATTCAGTTAAAAGTTACCCTGCAAAATTTCACTTTCTGTGAAGAATTTACCCATTTTTTTCTGTGATGGACGCTATGAATATGAATTATCCTTATAATACCTTGGATACACATAATAAAACCGATGGACTCATACAATTTAAACACTTGGCCTTATAAAATATGATTTAATGCTTTCCCGACGAATAATGTGGGTAAACTTTTCTCGGGATTCCCACCGGGTTAATGTTTTAATATCGGCCAACGTTTCAAGTACCGTCTCGGCACTCATCTTCAGGGCTGAATATGATGAGTGCCGAGACGGTAATTGAAACGTTGGCCGATATTAAAACATTAACCCGGTGGGAATCCCGAGAAAAGTTTACCCACTTGGCCTTATAAGTTGATAAGATAGCTTATCTGATGATGGGTGGTAAGAAATTGGATCATTGAATTCGTGTAATTCGATATAATTCGTTCGTTTAATTTTAAATTTGTTTATTTTGCTTATACCTACTATAGATTCAAAATTTTCACAAGGTCTTAGAATGCTTGAATTTTCATAATATCTTAGAATGCTTCAATGAACCCGCGAAACTTAGGCTATAGTCATTTATTTATTATTGATTTACTCATCAAGTTTAGTTCCCAGAAAATAAAATGTATTTGGCAGAAATATAGAAAAGTAAACAATTTTTTCTTGAAATTAATCTATGTTATTCCCTTAACCCTTCGGAGGATTATTTTATTAATTGATCTGAGGTGGTTTCCTACATTTATTTCTTAGTATGCCCTTGGCTCATTTAGCATTTTTATGACCATGAATGGCTTGTCTTTATGAGCGTGAATTCGTCGTGCATTTTGCGACCCCAGTTTCGCGTCAATCTCCCGCAGCCCCTTCCTTGAAATATTTATTTCCCTTCCCTCTGCGTCATCGCTGACGAGAATGGTTTCGACGCATCCTCCTCCTTTTTTTCCAAAATTTCTTCCAAGTCGGTGGATTCCACGGAGTTTTATTTTTTCGATTCCACTACTCTTCTATATTTTCCATTATTTTTTGTCCCTCTGAATAAAAAACACTCTTCTTCCTAACCCACCTACGGGGTTGGGGAGTTCGCGGCCGTTATGTAAAAAAATAACGTTTTCAGCATTGCTTCCGTGGGATTTTCCCCCTTTCTTTCCTTCCTGAGCGCTACCCGCTCCTCCTTTGTCTTCAAAGTACGGCGACGGAATACCACGATCCGAAGTATTATTTTTATTATTATTATTTTTCTTCGTCCACCTCGTGTGCGTGATTTTCACCATGAAAGAATTAGCTTTTAGTGTTGCTTTCAAGCCGAATAAATCTAGCGGAGTACCAGAAATTTTATCTTTTAATAGCGAAGAGGGAAAAAATCACTAATTACCTGCCGAAATGAGGCTAACAATTGAGTGACAGGACAGGAACTCCGAAAGAAAATATTCATTTGCCCTTGTGTGGCTGAATGAATAATCTAAGCATAAAATGTAGCTACAATATGCACATAATTACTTTTTTCCGCGAAAATTTCGGCTTAGGTTCCCGAATTTACTTTTTAAATTAACTTTAAAGATCATAAAAATGAGCAAATTGTATTTGTGAAAGTAATTTAATTACTATCTCTCTTAATAAATATGATCATTTAAATGCTTTGAACCTCTTCTTTTAAATTGATTTCCCATTTAATTATACTAATAATTAGTTACCCTCTACCGTTAACGGCATTGATAGGTAGGATTTTTAAATTTTATAATGATATTTTTTTTGGCATTCATGTCATTCCCGTTGGAATTCATGAGGTGAAACTGGATGATGTAAAGCCGATATTTCCTCAATTTTCCTCTCTGTTTTTATTAATATTGGAGGCAGTTTTTTTGCTTGCGCCAGAGAACGCCATGTAGTCATTGCCATGCATTTATTTACCAGTGTAATGTATAGCCAGAAATATGGTACATGTTATTTCCCACCACAATATCCAATCATCTATAGTTTTTGAGAAAAAGTGTCGCGTTCAATATATGTGTCGGTTGTTGGCGGAAATCTCCCACTAATGAGTTGTACATAACCTCATTCTAGTATGTTTGCTCTTGATGACATTTTTGCAAGTGCCTTTTTCATCATGTAATTTTCAATATATGGTACCTTATCTGTAATTTTGGTGTTATGCATATACCACATGATATCATCTTAAATCCATATTAGAGAACGACAAAATATGCCTTTAATTTATAAATTCCGTAAAAACCTCATTATCTCTGACTTTACCATTAGAATTCACAATTACGATTATTGCCAATGTTGCGGAAATTGCAATGCTGATTTTGATTCCACTCATTGATTACATTTTATATTTCATTGATGTTATAAATAATTTGGAATGGGTAGTTATGTACGTCAAAGTTAGCTATAATATTGATTGTATGTAATGATATAAGGCAACACGTTTTCTCATCAAGTACAAGCAATTATTGTGAAATGAAACTAGTTTCCGTTTGGAGATGTTAATTATGCAATGGTATTGCTCCTTTGCTTTGAAAACGGATTCTAATTAACGTACTAAGTACGTATTTATTTTTTTAAACGAGTGATTAATTTCTTTTCATCGCTTAATTAATTTACGTCATAAATTTTCTTAAATTATTTCTCGATACATGACGGAAGGGCTAAATTTTTTAGTAGCCGTTTTAATTATGTTTCTAAATTCGAGAAAAGATATTGAAAATACCAATAACATGCAATCAGGAAAAAACGTCTTTCTAATGGTGTTTTTAGTTCATCAGTTGAATGGAATGACCTTTATTGCTAAAAACGGACGTTTCGCAGGGAGCATTGTAGCCGTTTATTTTTTTACCTCAATCAGTGATTTTGAAGGAGGAGATTCAAAATTTCACATTGAATGCCTAATAAAACTGCTGTCGTTTTTATATTTTATGAACCTTTAAATCTACGATCATCGAAATATTTTCTTCAGCTTTTTTAAAAAATTTATTGCATAACACATTCTGGCGTTTTTATGAACGTTTTCTTAGAATCAACGTGAAGTAGAATATTCTAAAGCTTACTTATTCACTTGCGCATCGATGTTTTATTATGAATACTCGCATAAAATTTAACCTTTCGTACAAAAATTGCATGCAATGAATCTTATCTAATGTTGAAAAGTCTTAGTTATAAGGAATTTTATATTTAAGGTGATTCATTGATTTAACTTATCAGGAATACAAAATGCATGTATTACTTTTCCAACAGTTTTATCAGCTTCATGGAGTCATCATCACTGGTCAACAATCCTAAGATTGGTTTGACGCAGCTCTCCACTCAGTTCTCCTATCAGTTAATCTTTTCACGCCAACGCATTTCTTCTCTTTCACATCCTTCTTTACCTGTTCCATATATTTCATTCGAGGTCTTCCTTTTCCATTCTTGCCGTCCACTTGCCCCTCGACGATTGTCTTCAATAGGCCGTCAAGTCTCAAAATGTAGCCTTTAAGGCTGTGCCGTCTTCTTATTAAGGTTTTCATGAGGCTTTTCTTCTCTCCTGCTCTCCTTGGGACTTCCTCATTACTAACACGGTCGATCCATTTGATCCTCATCATCTTCTGTAGGACCACATTTCGGACGTCTTTATCCTGCCTTCTCCGCTGCTGTCATAGTCCATGCCTCCCTTCCGTATAGAAGCATACTCCAAATTAAGGTTCTTATAAATTGTTTCTTTACTTCCATGTTTAAGTTTCCCACTGTAAGCAGGTCTCTTTTTCGTGGAATTCTCTCTTCGCTTGGGATATTCTGCTGATAATTTCTTTCTTGCTTATCCAGTCACTAGATATCCTGCTTTCCAAATAACAGAATTCATCCACCTGTACCAATATTTGCTTCCCGCAACCCAGTAATATTTGAGGCCTTATTCATATTACAAATATATGTATAGCCAACATTATCCCCTTCCTCTGGTTTTTGTTCATCAATCATTATTTAGCAAAATCAGTCTAGACGATGCATCCACATATTCAAGGCCAATGATCTTGGACAAACTTCGGTTCTCAGCAGTGCACGTGTCCCTGAGAGAAGTTGAAATGAGGCCATTTTCTCTCCCGAACAGTCTCTCGCTAATGAATTACGCAAAAAATGAACTCCATGTTGCAGTTAGGGTTCCGCCCTGGATAAGTAGTTGCCTTTACTGCTTGATGATATTACAGCCCTATCTTTTACGACTGTTGTAAATCATTGTTTTTCTTCCGCCCCCTCTTTAATTACCCTTTGTAATTTATGAGTCATTGCTTCATGCAAAGGTATTAATCGAGTTGCAATATCAGCAATCACTAACACCGCTAAAGACGAAAGTTCGATAATTATGAACATGTGGTAATCAATCGAAATATTCGCGTGGAATAATTTATGTTATTGTAATGATTTATGTGAGGTAAAAATCAAAGCAATGAGCAAAATATAAAGGTTTCACGAAAATTAATGACTCTTAAAATTTCTGTTTCATTAAGGCATGGTAATAAAATGGGCATGTATAACTTGCTAACTAAACAAGTGCTCGATAGTGAGTACAATTATGGTAATATGTATGGGTTTGAGTTAATGGGTTATATGGGTTAATATATATATGAATTTGAATGAAAACTTACGTATTAAACGATTAATTACAGAAAGTATCAGTCTTTTGGCGAAAGTTATGCTTTTAGGCCTTTTGTATGAGTTGGTATAAAAAATACCAATTGAAATATAAATACCGCAAACATTGATTAGGCACGTATTGCTGTCCATCTCACCCAGTCACGTGTTTTAAAAATAATTTCAACTTCCTATATCATTTGTATCAACGCTCTTAATAGACCGTTTGCCATTCTTCTTGTGTTCCTCCCCTCGCAAGTAAAACTTTCGTTGGGCCATTTTGAGAAAGTTAATGGTGTCAACAAAATGGTGCATATAGCAGTGTGATGCGCCAGAATGCGAGGTGATTGTAAGCTGGCGGAGGGAAGACAACCATCCCATAAAAATGAAAATATTTTCTCCTTACATTTTTACTATAGTTCATAAATTCATGCCTGAGGTAATTTATAGGGCTGGAATCACGAAAATAGGGCTGTTATCCTTTTCACTGAGATAATAAGAAAATAATTTGCGACTCATTTATTGAGGTTAGCAATGAAAGACACCTCGATACTTCCACAACTTATTTAAAAATTACTGCCGGTTTTGGCCGTCACGCCATTATCAAGTACATAAAGAAATAAAAAACACAAAAAGTACATAAAAATATAATGAGGACCATAAGTTTTGGCAGTAAGAAACCGGTATTAATTTTTTAATAAATTGTGGAAGTAACGATAAGCCTTTCATTCTTCCACCTCGTAAAAATTTCAAGTTTCGATTTCATTTATTGAGTTCGAATAGCTCAAACTCGTGAGAAACCGTGAAGGGTGCGGTATCAAGGACTCATAATACCCCCTTGACTAGTCACACTTTAATTTTCTTCCAACAAATCACTCGTTTATAGCTTATGTTTTTCATCCTTAAGTTTTCAGGGTATGTAGAGTAGAAATTTTCTGAACATTTTTCTGTGTCTCAAACATGCAAAATTTAGCTTGTGATAAAAGTATTCAAGGTGCATTTTAGAAACTTGATGTTCATGAAAATTTAAACTAAGAGATGATTAAGATTTTATACTAGAGCAAAAATCTAGAGGTAATCGTATATTTTTTAATTGAATAATTGCCCACAAAAGAAAATTGATCAAATGTGAGCATTGCGTCGTCATATTGTTGCGAAGCAGAATAGGACACTCTACTCTGCCTCATTTTTTTCCCTCACATACTTTTTTTTAAGTTAGGGAGGTTTTTTTTCTTTTACAAGTCATTTTCTGCGAAATGCCGCGTCGTGACGCAGGTGTTTCGACCTCGTCGTCGAAGAAGGTTCCTCATAACATATCCTCCCAAGAATATTGGCGTTTTTTCCCCTCATCCCCGCACAATGTTGACGATGTTTTACGACTGTATTTATATTCCGGCTGAACCCTCTTCAAATTGAGGTTTGGAAATTTTTACGTCTCCTTCACTCTCCAAGTACACCAGTGGTTTCAGTGGTAGTGAAAAACCCAAAAATAAAAAAAAACCTCGGTTGAAAACGGCGTTTTTCACCTGACACGAACCGAAAGTAATGACGATACACCGTCTGTGTTGTCTCCGTTTCCCCGCGTAATAAGTTCCTCCCTTTGCCATTCCCATTTCGATGTTTTTAGTGACTCTTTTACCTCTATCTGCTTTCCCATCTCACTCCTATGTCATGGAAAGCCAACGAGGCAATTATGTGGGGGCGATCCTTTTACGAGTCTGCGTAAAAGTATTTATTCACTGTCCGATCGAAAATTGCTGCACCTTTTGAGTGCAAACCCATTTTTAGCTCGGAGAGTTTAATGGCTAGAGATGGGTTTGGCGGAAAATTATTTGTATTTTCCGACAATTGGCACCAAGGGGACTGCATACCGGAAGCTCAATTACATCCCTTAGAAGGGTGATTTCCTTTACCACTTCGGTCGCATTTTAATTGATTTTCAAAAATGTCCGCGGCAATGTGGTGATGAAAGCATTGCGATCCGCTTTTTTCCCAATACTTTGTAAAAGTTTTGTAATTGCGAAAAACAGAGTGTAAAAGTTATCATTTTCATAGATCACATCATCATGTACATAAGTTTCGGTCAACACCCCTAATTATACCTAATTTCCTGATGAAACTCGGATCACTTTGTCCGTCAGCGACGCGAGTGGCGACTTTTGTGAACCCATTTAAATGCGGGGTGGGCGACAACACATTTAGAGGCCAACCTGAGGATCCTCTTTCGTAATATTCGTGATATGCACACTCAGAATACTGTCTCTAATCATTCCAAATTCACTATCCTTGCAAGCAAAATCCATCGAAGGGCCACGAACTCTTAATCGAGGTTATAATCACCTTCTCACTGTCAGTGCTGCTGAATTACATGAATTACTCCTCACGTGAAATGTTCAACTTGGCCAATATAGTCATTCAGCCTGCTCTGTATGAGAACGACGTAAAATTCGTAAATAGTGATCGGTGCCGCCGTTGCCTGCTACATTAAATTATAATGAAAGTCTAAATTTTAAATGGAAAATTATTTTTATTTTCTAATTTTTCTTATTATATCGGCTGGGTTCACTCAAAATGCCGTATATAATCGTTCCAAATTCACTATCCCTGCGAATATAATCTATCGAATGGCCACGGTCTTTAAATCTATGCGTTCTCTCATTGTCAGTATAGCTAAGTTAAATGAATTATTCCACGCTCCATATGGTGAACTTGGATTGGATAGCAATATAGTCTGCTATTTATGAAATCGAATAAAATTCGTCTGAGCTGATATGTGCCGCCGTTGAATTCGTAATTTGGGAATCTGGATTACTTTTTTTCCTGGAGCGTTACGATTGTTTGCGTCGACGCGAGTTCAGGACCATGAAAAGAATCGCGAAATTTCGCAAGTAACGTCGAAACAAAAGTACGCGTCGTATTAGCCATTACGAATGGAATACTCGACGAGGAAGATAAAGCCAACGACATTGACTATAAACATCCGACCAGTGTACGAGCTGAAAACGGTCATGACTCCACGACGGAACTCAAATCTCTTCATCCACATCTGCGATTTATGGCTTTTGCGAGATTTCGTGTGCAGTGGGTGTCGGGACGTATGGCCCGAATGCGACAGGGGTAAAGATATATAGGGGAGAATGGTGCGGAATAGAATTTATTGACGTTTGCATTTGGATTTTCACCACCATCTTCCCCGTGGCTGAGGGAGTCGAATCTCCGCTCGATATTCATTAAAAAATTACAATTTATCAAAGGAGATATTATTCATTAACTCAGTAAGAAGAAAAGTTATAGTTCCAACGGAAAGACTTTTCTCTGACGCATATATAACCTTGTCTTTTAACACTAATTTAATCAGCACCGGAATAGGTGTTAGTTTGCCACTGTATGCTTCTTTGAGCAGTTTTGAGGCATATTTTATCTATAATACTATTCTGAATTCGTTATTCACTTAGTATTAGTTTTTGCGGATAAATTATTTAAGTTTTTTTTTACCGCGAAGGAGTACTGTTTAGCAATTTTTTGATGTTTTGTCAATATTACTACATAGTGACAATTTTATAGTTACGGCCAGTGAGGTCATGTTAATTTTTGGTAAATTCAATTGTGTCAATATAAAATAGCACAGTTGAGTATCGTGTACGGGTTGATAATTAATATTAACCAGTTCCAAATGCTCAGCAATTCTCATTTGGAAAGCTTTAAATGTGCATCATTATTAGACTTTTGTTAGATGGGTATGATTAATTTTGTTGTAAATGATAACATTGCTTACTGATCCTAAAGCGTTTTCAAGTGTAGAAGTATTAATTAGAGCCTCCTTCTCAAACCGGAAATATGCTTAAAAATTATCGCTATGTGAGTTATTGATATGTAAAAAATTGCAACTGCACGAATAGCCGGCTAATTTATTGAGAGTGCACGTTAAAAAAATCCGAGGACTTTTTCTTGAAGCTCAATGAATGCAAATATTCATGGAGTAAGTTAACTTGCCTTTATTGGTATCCTTATTTTTTGTTTGTGCTTACATCGTTTTTAATAAATTTATCATTTTTATTAGTAGTCCAAGAATTTTTAACGCTATATTTCGTCGGAAATGATGAGTGAATCGAATTTTGCGGAATATAACATTAATTTAATTTTTGTGATCAATATTTAAAACGAACTGGAGCAAACGCAAGTCTTTTTTTGCCTTCTTTTTTTTTTTTTAATATGCAGCCGTAACCGACCTCAGTACATTTATGCCCTCTCGTAGTGGGTAAGAGTAGGCATTAAAAATAAACTATTATCACAGCTGTGGCCCAAAATCGAAGAGTATATCAACGTCTAGCGTACTGCCATTACAAAAATTACTTCAGATTATTCATAGGCGTGGTTTCTGCATCTACAATAATAAATAAATTTACAATTGTGAATTTGTCTGACTCGGTGGCGGTGGGTTGAAGATCTCGTCTGCCAAACTAGAGGTCGCGGGTTCGAGTCTCCACTGGATAATGAACCTTGATCGAAGGCATGGTTGTTCTTGCACGTGTAATTGATAAATTTGTTGAACACTTCGATTTAATTGCTAATATGGTCCATATTCGGTGGTACGGGAATAATAAAAATAAAAAATATCGAGGGCTACAATCTCTGAGATCATAAATTACCGTAGCATATACCTAATTGTTTTGCATGATGCATTTATATATCGAAAGTTATTTCATGCAATTCAGCGGTATAAATTCGAATGGCGTGCTTTTCCCGCAAATTATTTTCATCCATGGGGGAGCTTGATGATAGAGAAATGATTTTATCACCTTAATTGCCATGAGACAGCGCTTTCATACCACCTATCTGTTGCATCCGCTTTGGTCATTTCTTTTCTTTGTTCATGGTCCATTCTGATTTTATAAACCCATGGTCATTTATTTTAATGCGTGAAGTGCAAAATGGATTTCCCCGGTGAGCCATCAGCTCTTGTGAATATCGTTCCATTCCATTTTCTTAGGTAATCACTTGTAGGTACCTACGTTCCGTTGTCCACTGAAATCACTCCATCGAGTGCTCCGTTAACGTTAGTCCGCGAATGATTGCGAAGCGGAAATTAATTTTATTATACTCTTTTTTTCGTCGTTCACCGCATATCCACGCAAAAAACCAATTCTCGTAGCTAACGTCCACGTCTCTTATAAAAAGCCAATCAATTATTCTTGGGAAAGCAATCTTTCAAAGGAAATCCGTTTCCTATTTTTCAGCACGTAATTAAATGAATTTTTTAGTCGCGAAGATTTTTCCCTCGTTCTCTTTCCAATTTATCTGCTACATTTGTAGGTAATTGAAATAAAATGTGATCCTGAAGTGTAGGTTTTGACGCATTGCATCCGCAATTATATTGCATTTTTATGAGTTTAATTCCGTTTTGGTGTGTAATATAGGTTCAAAAGACTAATTGAAACTGGTTCATCTTCCCATATGCATGCTCATTAATTTAAATTTATTTTTTTAATGGACAGAATCAAATAATTTGAGTTCTAATTATCACGTCAATTACCGTTCGTGTAACTTCGAACTTTTGCCATTGTCGGTGTTTCAGATGGAATCAACAAGATCAGCTATTTAAATCCATGCCAAATCCAAGATGAGCCATCATTTAAAATAAGGGATACGATCGAGTGAAATGATTGAGTGAAAGGGGAGATAAGTCAAACCAATCCCACGGTTGATTTATAATTATTAGTGTTAATTAGGTTAAAATGATAATGCGTATATGTTACCAATTTTTTATACGCTTTGAGAAAGAATATCGAGCCATCGAAAGGATTATACCCCATCTGGGGTAATTTGAGAGATAAATCATGATCTCAGTTAATCATGGTAAATTTATTCAATAGCGCAAAAATATACGTATCAGTCATTAAATTATGCTTCATGAACTGCCACAGCCTTCTTTCTCTTTCTACCGTCCTATCTAGCCTTTGGCTAATTTGAAAAAGCGGAGAATTTTGCTAGCAAGTTGTAGTGTTAAATAAAAGTCTTTAAAGCATAAAATAAAAATAGCGGAAAACAAATTCATCACCCTCTAATTCCAAATTAATGCCGCCTTTACTCGTAAACAAGCGTTTTATCAAACTAATCCGCGGCATTTTCAATTTCTGAACGAGAAATTTGAGGAAAGAGTCCAAATTTTAGTGTCCAAATTGTTAATAATATTGATTTCAACGGATTTAAATGATTTGAACCTTTTTATGAGGCGATGTATTGATAAAATATTTTTATATAGATATATTGATATGAATGATTTGATTTTGCTGATCAGGTGTGCATAATCTGACAGCCAATGGTGAAAAGCATTATCTTTGAGGACGTTCTAAGCCACTTTCATTTTCTTGCTATTTCCACGGACGAAATTTATAATATCGCAAAACTATATTCACCTGCCTTATGAGTCATATTTCGTGTTACCAAGTTGAGCTAAAAAAGAATTGCAGTTTAAAGGTGAAAAAATATCTAATATATAACTAATTATTATGAAATAATTTTTTAATTTCTTGTCGGTAGTTTGGGTACCTGTAAAGGCGAATACTTTTTTAAGAGAAAATCATGCTTAGTTAGTTAAACAAAATATATCTCTCTTTGGAAAATGATATACCTTATATAGTATTACGAATAATTCTGTAATCCTTACTCAAAGTAGAGTTGAGTGGGAATTGAGTGGCTTAACAATATTCTTTAGGGGTTACCGTAGGAATAATGGAAGATCATCTTAATAAAATGGTGTTTTAAAATATATTCCTAAATCCGTGTCTTGAAATTCAAGGAATTCGTTCCGAGGAGAATTAAGTTGCGTTGGAAATATAATGTGGGAGTAATTTTTCTTAAAAGTCATTATCGACCGTAATATAATTTTTGTTAATTCTTCTTAGTCATCCATTTAACATTTGAGATCATTCAGTAGTGTTATACCTTTCAAATAGTTTCAGTATATGCATAATTTTATCGATCGAATGAGGAAAAGCCTAAAAAAGGGCATTGGTACGAAACATCAGTCACTGCAATATACTTAGACATATTAGGTGTGAAAATAGAAAACGGAATGTTCCAGCGAGAGAATATAAGTTTTACGCTTATTTTAAGTTGGTCATAAAGCTAAGAAAAATCTGAGTATTCGTTAGTGTTTTTTCGTTGCAGTAAGTAAAAAAAGATTGGTTCGTTATAATGAAGCAAGTGCAGTTATAATGCAAGCAAGGTCGAAGAAATCTAGGTCATTGTTATGCAAAAGCGGAACGGAAAAATGGTTTTTCACTCTCCCTTACCGATTGGTTAACCAAAAAATTGTTTTTCATTCTCCATTACCGATTGGTTAACCGAAAAATTGTTTTTCATCCTCCATTACCGATTGGTTAACGGAAATTTTTTTTGTTTTTCATTCTCCATTACCGATTGGTTAACCCTTAATCGCGGTTTATAAGATTATACCCCCTCGCCCAAACTATCTGTTTATTTTTCTGTTTGATTTAGCTCCTGGCGCAAACCCCTTGACCACGTCGCGTTGTCGCCCCATATCCTTCCTTATTTGCCCGATCACCGCTTATCCCAGACGAGCCCTCCGAAAACACACCGCCGATAACTAGCCCCACCCTTTCGCCGCGTCGTATCGCATTTCGACCGATTGTATTTTCAACGAGCTTATCCGGCCACTTCAAACACTCGTCAGGCCACCTCCTCCTGTGCAGGGGCCGTGATTAGCTGACGATATCACTCATCAATCAATCGATTGGGTTGGGGGTGTCCTGCTCTATTGTTTCCCTTTCCTTCCCACCCTCCAACCCCCACTAGCACACTCGCGTCAGGTGATTGACGACTGAACAGGCGTCTGCCCATCCATCCCACTGTAGTGGGGCGCTCCCCATGCCTCCAGAAATACACGCTTAAAAAAATATAGCACACTAGCTGACCCGGCGAACTCGGTACCGCCTAATAATCAATGAAAAGTTTAGTTACACCATGCATAAATCAAGAGTGGCCATACTGATTTGAATGATTTTTTAAATTATTATGATTAAGTAAGAAAAAATAAACAAAAAAACTTCAAAAATAAGTGTTACAATGGCTTGTTTTAAAGAATTTTCTTTATTCAATCTACATAGGGTGGACAGGGGGTTTTTATGCGCGGATTTTTTTTCAATGAATTTTCCAATTTTCATGTTTTAACGTGGGAAATTTTAGACATTATGGTCTAATCAGGCAGGTTATAAAGAAAATATATAATTCATTCAGATGTTGGACTAATTGTGATTTTAACCGTAAAAAATGTTTTTAGATCCAAATTTACCTCTGTTTCTTCAGCTGATAGAATAGTGCTTCCATTGCACAAGTATGCTCACATTAATGAGTCAAATGAATCGATTTATTTTTCTCTTTCGAAGATATATTTCTTATATCTTCTTCAGGGCTATGAATGATAATGGTTAATTTAATTGATACACAAAGGCATGATATATTATGAAAATGTTTTTGTCTTACAAAAAAAATGTAAACAGAATTCAATTGTACGTAAATGAAAATGGATAGACAATAATTTTGGCATACTTTACTTGCACAAATTTGTTTACTGACTGTAGCTTAGCTGGTACTAATGATTAATACGTGGCACTCGAAAGCAGAGTGATATTTTACTGTTATTGGGGCCGTGTGTAAAAACAAGAGAGAGATAGAAAATCTTTTTTTCTTCTCACAGAAATATTAACAGCCAACTGATTTCAGTGATCAATTGTCATGAAAGAAGTCAAGTTCACAATAACTAACACAACTTGGTTCAACAACATCGAGATCTCAATATTCCATAATCCACCACTCACAGCTGAGACCTTGAGTCAACGATAAAATTAAATGATAGAGGACTTTTCATAGCTCGTATAAATCTCGACAGGTATTACTAACTTTCTTCTTATAGCTTATTTTTGATCGAAACGTGCAATTTTCAACCAATGACTGTTCTGCAATAACTTATGGTAAATAATGGTCGGCCTCGGTGGCGGCGGGGTAAAGTCATCGCCAACCCAACATGATGTCGCGGGATCGAGTTCCACCTGGGTAAATTTCCCCTATCCAGGACATGGTTTTTTATATAGGTTTTATTTTTAAATTTGTTGAATACCCCTGTATAAAATGGCCTATGAGAGCTGTATTCGGTGGTTTGGGAATAAAATAAAGTAATTTTTCCTTTATGTTAAAATACGAGTATATGCGGAGAGTAAAGATTAATTTACCTTAAGTATCAGGACATTTTTTCCTCCGATGTCGATATCTTAACTTCATTTTCAAGGATTATTTGTTCATGAGGCTCTAGTTATCGATAGTGGATGAATAGAAAATTACCTTGGGATAAGTGAAAATATTAATTTTCGCAAGGTGAAAAAGTATTCGGGAAGTAGATTCCAACGAGTCCGGGTGATTTGTTGCTAATATAATCAATTGAAATTTATGATTTTATAAAAAAAATTACTTCACGAGTGATGTACTGCAATGTTGAGAAAAAGATTTCCATGAATTTATCACTTTTGGTGTGATTGCGACGGCTTTAACGTATCGGTTTCAGTCGTAGTAGTTCAGAGGTCCAGAATTGAAGTTAGTAGAAGAAATAAGTAGGTAACCTTACGCGCTATTTACATTTGGTCTATATTAAAGTTGGTGGCATTGCATGTTCCCCTCACAGTAAGGGTACGAAGATATGCATAGGTTAACTTAAGGATTCTGGCATGGAATCACATCGTTTACTTGCAAACGTCTTATTTACTATATATGTAGGTAATGCGACCTATTTTTCCATGCATTCACGTGTATTTGAATTTCTATTGGGATTATGTTGAGCCAAGTACCTTGAATATCCCTATTTTGGCTCGCTTAATGGGATGTTGTTCTAAAAACAAACTAGGGATGAAATTTGCCTGCGCCAATATGACGGCCATTAAACTAGCTCAAAGTGGCTCTCAGGAACGTGGGCTGTACCAAAGATCTGTTATTTTTTCAATCCTTCAGCCCATTATCTTACTTTCTCTCTCTGCCTCTCTCTAGCCATCAAATATAAGTCTAAAAAAAAGTTTGCAGAATGGGACTTGTGCCAGGCTAGCGTCATAAAATTGATTTGAAGCCATCTGTTTTTGGTTTATGGCGAAGTTTGCCGGAGCTCTCCCCTTGGGATTTCCATCCAAATTACTTACGCTAGGAGCGTAAAGGGAATAAAATGCCATAGAAAAGTCACGGGTGCCTTTTGAGACAAATTTTGAAGCAGTTGAGAGATAAATGTACTCACAGAAATGCCTCAACCTCGAAGGCTTTTATAAATAACTACATCAAAATTGGTCAAACACATCCTTTTTAAACGTGGGTTTTTCAGTTTTAATGGCCGCAAATGCTAAATTTTGCGCAAAAAAATGAAGAATTTATGGAATTAGGTGGTATTCTTTGTCTGGGCGACACAATAAAATGCGATTTTAATTCAATCGTGTCAGGCGAAACATGATGGAACTCCTTCATCATGTATCAGAAAGGAAAGACAATGGCAGGTACCACAATTTAGTAATTACTGCGACCGGTTTCAATTACATAGTATCATCATCAGGCCTGTAATCGAAACCGGTAGCAGTAATTAATTTAATTGTGGAACCTGCTATTATCTTTCCTTTCTGATACATAAAATGAGGGCTTATTTTGAAATAATGAAGTTTTCTTATTGATGTGAAACTTATTGCTCAGGGCCACATTAATGTCCTGAGATGAAATTGTATCTTAAGATACATTACGGAGAATAAGATAAAAACCTCTATAAATACATAGCATGGCAATTGGGGTCCCACTTATTTCACTGAGAATTTTGCTAAAGTATCTCTAAAATCAACATTTTATTATTTCAACGCTAATTTTTAACCAATTAGCATTAAATTATTGGCATCATTCTTTCAAGGCTGTCAGCAGCCTTGGGGAGCTGCTTTTCCGTTCGGTTGGAGATCAAATTGTCCGCAGTCAGCCTTGCTCCCACGTCTGAGACAATCCTTCCCTCCCTGCCCTTATTGGGACAAATAGCCTTGGGTCTCCCGCAGTCTCTTCCAAGTAGCCGGTCAATTATCTCCTCTGTACCACCCTCCGCGCTTCGCTACCTCTGTCCTAATTAGTCTTTCTTTGGAAGGGACCTTGCTCAATAGGGCGTGATTGCCAACAATGAGTCCTCAATCCTCCTGAACGTATATTGCTTCGATCTGCGGCCCATTCTATGCTGAAACATTGCTGCTTCATGCGTCATAGCCCCTCTAACACGGTGCGACCTGGAAATTACCACATTCTAATCTATACATGATTATTAATCCATAAAGATGTTATAATGCTTGAAATAGTTTTCTTTAATCCTTCATTGAGTCATCCTCGCTGTTATTTCATTGACATCCCCTAGTTAAATATATTTTTTTACATCTTTTTTATATACTGTGAAACTCATTTAATTTGCTGAATGTGTTTTAGTTGGTAAGAACATGAAATTATTGGGTACCACTTTCCAAAATAAACTAGCTTCATGGCGTATTTATTGATATTTTTGCTATGCAAAATCAATCGAAGCAATTCGGGCAAACGGTGAATTTCATTGTATTTATCGCGTCAGTATCCCTGCCATCACAAAAATTCAGTCATTGATTGATTCAAATTGGAAATATTATCTGAATTTGTAAATATTTAACAATAGTTGATAAAATAGTAAATAAACAAATAGTAGTAAATAGTTGATAAAAAATGCCTCTGTGCTTAATTTAAGCCCAATACGCTTTGAAAAGATGACCCAATTCCATGTATTTAACTTCCCCTTTTGAAATGAATTTGAACTCAAAAGCTGCATTGCTAGACCCTTTGTGTTAAAGCATGCAACTCGGTAGATTTTTAGTTATTAAACTAAAGATTTAAAGTTTATGATGCTTCCACCTCCTTTACATTTCAAGTATTTAAGTTATTCTGTCTTATAAGCAACTTAACTTTCATCTCTCCTTCAATCTATAGTGCCTGCTCTGGTATATGTGTCTAATAATTTTTCGTCTTGATTCTTTCAGGTAAATTAACTTGGTGGTGCGCAATAGCTTGAAATTTGTTCTGTTCCCTGCAAACCTGTCAGTAATGGAAGACGTGTTACAGCATGTATGTATGTTCTAAATTCTACCATTTATCTTAAATGCATTATCCCCACAGAAACCTTATTTTATCTATATTTATTACATTTTATTAATTGTCCCGATATAATTCTGTCAATGGCCTAATATCCTTAATGGTCATCCTAGTATTGATCACTCATTGACTTTCTGCAGGGCTCAGTCGGTAGCGTTGCAAAATGATCTTTAAGGTCGATGCGGAGCTTCGACGGCAAATGAAAGTTAGCCTGGGGATGATGGACTCATGAGGAAATTAAGTGTGGAATTGAGGACAGTTCAAAGAGGGTCGCCAATAGTCTTTATCCTTTATTTTTCGATCATCTATCACTCGTGAAGCGAAACCTGGATATGTGGGGTATTTTGCCATCGGGATCTCTCGACGGCTGAACCTTACGTTCTCCAATTTGAGAGAATAGGTAAAAAAAAGAATAAAAAAACGTTCCGAGCGCCCCAAATCTCTCGAAAATTTTCCGGAACCTTTGTGAAAGGGAGAGGTATGCCACATGTATGGCCTCAATCACAGGTCGGCCTCATACGTGCTCAAATCATCGCAAAAAATGTTTTTATGCCGTCATTCAGGGATGGATTTTCTGTCGGCTTCTTAGCGAGGAGATGACGTGTTTGCGCCGTCACGTATTGCTTTCACGAGAAAAAATATTTGACCCATGGGATGATGGATCATCCATTAGCAATTTCTTACGCGAATTATCAATCTGGGCGTTTCCTGTGCATAAAAATTGAGGTGAGCGATTAGCCTTGTTGTCCGTTTGCTTTATGCATAGTCCCATCCGTTTAAAGGCCGTATCACACTAGCGACTGCGGCCGGCGCTGCGGCTGCGACCGCGACTGCGACTGGCCCGTCGACCAATCAGAGCGAGGCAGTCGTCGCTGCGACTGCGACTCCGAAGAATAGCCGACCGGCTATTCTTCTGAGTCTCAGTCGCAGTCGCAGCCAATCAGAGAGCTCCATTTCAATCTCGCGCGCTTGCGGCAGACGTGTTTGTTTGTTTTGGTTACCGTAGCGAGGGAAGTTCAAGAAGGTTATAAGATAACGCTGAGATAATTTCGGATTTTTAAAGTGAAGATGGAAGCCCAGTATATTGGATATTGCACCCGAGTACACAGGTGAATGAAAATGAAGTACGTTTTAACATATTTTAGGAACATTTTCAACAATTGCTGCTCTCTATCTATTCTTTGGGCTTTCGTAAACAAACAAGCCACAAGCAGAAACGTTCATACGTGCGCATGCGCGATCGTGGCGTCGGCCGCAATGTGTGATGGGGTGTAGTCGCAGCCGCAGCCGCAGTCGCGGTCGCAGCGGCGGTCGCAGTCGCTAGTGTGATACGGCCTTAAGATACGCCGTGAAAGTAGAATTTGGAACAGAGCAGGTTAGACTCTTGTTTCCTTCCGATACTTGAAGTTTATGAATGAATAATTTATACGATCGGCCAAAAAAAATTGTTACCTGAGTAGGGCTATACATGGAAATGCTATTTGCGAGGTATGCATAGTTGAAATGGAAATTTTTGTAACAAGAGGCTTCCAAGGCCTGTCATATTGATCCTGTTTAAAATTCGCATGCTCCATTGAGGAATGGCAAATGATTATTTAGAATACATATTTTATGCTTGTCTTAAATAATACACCAAAATTGACTTTTTGAACATAAGTGTGGATATATGTTCATCAGGTTATGATAATTAGTCAATTGAAATTAGAAAATAGTGCATTTTTTAATGATTTCATTCAGATTCATCCAAATATCGCCTAATGCATTCATTTTTTTAAATGGCTCGTTCAACATGTGTGTCGGCAATATATTATTAGCACAAATATAGCTTATGTTGGAAAGGTAAACATTTGACGTAATAGAAGCAATTAAAAAAGTATTTGTCATTAATATATGTAGGATATACTTAAGGGAAATATGTGGCATTTTAGACAAGCACTGCCTGGAACAAGTTGGAGTCACACGCACGAGTGCAAAGGGTGAAATACGCCATGAAACACTATTTTGGCTAGGCCGGGATTGCAAATGTTTTGTTCTTTTACACCCTTCGTATATATGGCATATTTGGTCAGAATTTTTTTTTAATCTCCCGTGGAGACTCGGTTATAAATGAAATTGAAAAAAAAGCTTTTTAACCTTTGCGTTCAACTATTTTTCGTAATAAAATGAACGGCAATTCTTTTTTCCACCTAACTTTGTGTTACAGTAACTTAAGAATGTGTAAATCACAATCTCAGGCTTCATTTTGTGGAACCGCATCTCGATATGAAGACGAAAGTCATTTTGTTAGGTTCCGCTGGAATTTCTTTAAAACCGAAGTCGGTTTAGATTTCAAGCGTCATTATCAAGATGACAATAGGCTGGCCTGTAGGAGGCGACCGGCAGCTAGGGTGATCCGCCATGAGGGTATGGTGGGAAGGGTGGAGAGAAACCCAGCGTTGGCATTAGCCTGTTCTTAACGAAAGGCACAGAGCCATGGCTTAATGTCCCATCCGACTGACGGAGTGCTGTACATGGAGTTCCCTACACAAACCACTCAAGAAGGTAGCGGGCAGTTTCTGAAAAATCTCTGCAACCTCCGGGATTTGAACCCAGACCATATGGGCGGAAAGCCAGCACTCTGGCCACCATACTAATCCGATCACCACGGTGACAATAATTCATCGTCAGCCGCCTTAATTACGAAGCCATGGTGAAGGGATCGGGGACGATAAGGAGGGGAAGAAACCACTGATGGGGAGCGAATACCTGGTGTGAACGTGGGGTGGAGTTCTGGGCATTTCAAGCACCTTGACAAGGGCGTACTCAGGATCAAAACGAGAGCGGGGGGCGGGGAGGGGGGGGGGAAACCATAGTTGTTCAAGTTATAGGTAAGATTTAAGCGTGGAAAAGGTGAATGAAAACAACATTTTAAGGAAACTGTTACAGCTCTTTATTATTTTTCTAAATCATTTGCTTGAAAAAATGTTATTTTTCTTAAAGACATTTGCCATTTTTGCTTCTAGGAAAGGGAGCAGCTGCCCTCTTCTGCCCATCGCTAGGCACGCCCATGCACCCTGATTCTCGGAGTGGGGGGTCTCATTCCCCGTGCTGACGAGTCAAGACCCGCCATTGTGGCTTTGCCTTCCTCGTCCTCCCCGCCCCCTTCGCCTTGATTTATTTTTACATTTACGGCCCCTCACGGTGCATTATTATCACGTAATGATGTGACATTGGCTCTCGATACTTAGGTCGGTATTAAAAGAAATGATTGCGAAACGTAGCAAAGTGATGTTAGTCTGCATATATTAATATTATACTGAGTCACATTGAAAATATTATTAACTAGATAAAAGAGAAGAAATAAGTCTCTATGATAAGCGGATAGAAGAGCGGAATGGAGAGCTGCATCAACCCAATTCTAGGATTGCTGACTTAAATTGATGATGATATATTAGCATATGATACACGATTTTCTTTAAATTCGCGGTGGCTAGCCTTCTATGCGGCTGTCGCTGAGCTGATGGTTGCTTCGAGTGAATCATCTGTGTGACGATATATCACGTAGGTGGTAGTATTTTTGTCTTTAATAATAGTGAATTCAATGGAATTCATTAGCAAACATGTAGAATCATTATGTGAAAGTATGTAGCTGAACATAAGTAAAAATCCAATATCCTTCAAATGAAAATAGAAGCGCGTAGGATGAATATATTTGAATCACATAAAACCACACAAATTTTGCATCTAAGTAACGATTTACCTTTCTTAAACGTTTGGCATTTTGAAAAATTAATGCTGGACAACACCCTTCAGTCCTCATACAAGATAATTTACAGAACATATCTCAGACTAAATTTTGAAGTACGTAGTAAAAGTTGTTATGCTTCCTAGTTTTTACTTTCTCTGAGTGGTTTTTATTGAGAAATTCAAAGGAGTAATTTGTGCGCTTAGAATCGAATCTTCATCACTCACTCAGCGTTCCAATCCGAAGGTTTGTTTGATCCGAAGGTGAGGGGGAGCCCATCCCTGATTTTGCCACATGCCCAATTCGACGTCGTCCATATTCAGGGTAGGAAGGACAGTCCTTTTCTTGGCCACCTCGCCTTGGAGGATTTTCATTTTGTGGGTATCCAAAGGCTTCACCCGCAGTTAATCGATAGAATCTACGAGAGAAAAATACACTTAAGAAATGTTTGCTCCTTTGGGAGTCAGAAAATCAACCAAGAGCCAGATTGTGTGACTTTTAAGTCCACTATTTTTTGTTCTCTCTATACCTTGTTCTCCATATTCTACTCTTAGCATCAGCGTCTCAAATAAACGTCTTCGACCGTGGGGGTAGGAAGGGTATGAAAGACTTCACTAAGTCACTCATTGATGCAATCCAAAGGTTGATTTACATGGTCAAGGATAGAAATCACTCCAAAATAATTCTCAGGGGCATGAATGTCACACTTTTATGGTAGTGCACCAGATCCATACCCTGCGCCACCCTCTACTTTAAGGACTCCTTTTTCCATTTTTTCGAATCACCTACACCGTGTCTAGTGTTACCGTTGGCAATATTATATTATACAAATTGTTAATAGATTGGCTATTTTCCATGCGACAACAAAAATACAGATGTATATGTAATGAAATTTGTATAGAATGAAAATGGCATGAAATTGCATCAACAAAATGAAATTAGATCAGCGAAAATGAGAATTAAAAAAAAGTAATAATAAATAAAAAAGAGAACAATATTGCACCCCGCGGAAAACTGAGAAGCAACGTGGTAAGCAGATATTTAATCACAAATTTTCGCTTCTGTCGATCAGTCCGTAACTGTCACTGTTAAAAATATTGCGTAAATTGTTGTTGCATCATGTTTGTTCACAGTCTATTCGCTGTTTTCACCACCCTCCTCCTAGTCACCGTCTCAAATCAACGTCTTCGACTGTGGGGAAGGGAAAGGCGCGAATTGGAGGCGTTAAAAGATGGCGACCAGACTGTGGTGACGACCGAGGCGCGAGTGAGTCTATGCGCGCTCGCTCTCTCGCCATGTTTTTCTGCCGCATGAGAATGACAGAGCGAAGCAGCCATTAAGCCTGGCACTAATCCGATAGATTGGGAGCTAAAAGGTGGGCGCCGCCGTCTGCTGGCATTTCGGAGACACAGCCTTCTGCGCCACCCTGGCTCCGTAAGGCCTCACACCCTATTTCACTTCGGATTGCGTGCGTTGGCATTCTCTTAGTTTATTTCACTCTGCACGAGCTCCCGCGATTTCTGTCGATCAAATGGACGGGAAGGTTGCGAATCGAGGAGATATACCCACCGAACTAGGTTGGCTTTAATTTCTGATAACGAACGCAACTGATCCTGGTGGATTTCAGTATCTAGTACTGAGTACCGAATACTTAGTACTCGCGAATCTTAATCAAATGTACTTCAAATGACTATTCCTTTTACATATGACTTTTGGATGTACATATTTGCTTCCACCGATGATTACCGGCGAATTATTTGCTTGCACTTGCGAGTACTTGATTGAAGTACCTTAGTACATCTTAAAAAGCGAGTACCGATTTCTTTGAAGAAATTACTGATAGTTGAAAGTAGTTGAAAAGAAAAAAGCCCCCTGAGGAAGGCCCAATGATAATCGTGACGAGTAATCGGGACAGACAAATGAGGACACAATGGAAGGAAAAATAAGGGAACTGAAGGAAATAGGTTGGGAAAGGGAGGAAAGGCATTCTTGATAAAACATATTTTACACTCAACATTTATTTTGTCTTGCCCGTTAGTTTTAAACAATTATATTCGTGACAGTAATTAAATATCCTTAAGTTTTATTCTACACGAAATGTTTAACACTAGCTTATTATACAACTCGCGGAAATCTTTTTGAATTATAAGACATTTTGAAGGATGTTTACTATGTAGACTTATCTCATTCATACGACTAAGTTGGAGAGATTTCATTAAATAAAGCCTTTCCTGATTTTACATAGCGTGCACGAAGACATAAGACTGAGTACCCTTTAAATTTTTGTTAAATCATTCCAATAAAAAACCCATTTCTATAAACCGTTTATGGATATGGTGCCGTATTACTCGGAGGGCTTTAAACGTATACTATTTTCCTCTCTTACTACCCTGCTATGATTCGTGGCGGCACCCAGATAAGAATAGTTAGTGATATCGCGGGTATTTGACATCAGGAAATTAGACTAGCGACGGTAGAAAGACAAAAAACGAACATGGCAAAGTAGATTACGGAGGGAGTGGGAATGATGATTAAGGCTAAATGCGACAGGCACATAGTATGAATCTTCCCCAAGAGATAAAATTACGATCGAGAGAAGTAGCACCGCAGGATAGTATCTACGTCACATATTTCCCAAAAATCCACTATCACCTTCTCATTAGCCCTCAGTCCACCGCTCTAGCGCTTTTCTCCTCTCCGAGGCCACACAACAGGCGCCAGACATCCTCGCAGATCAAGACTCGCAGAGGGTTCATGTTGCGAAGCCCATAGGTCATTAGCTTCGAATGGAAATATCAAGTTACACGAAAACAATAGTAACGAGTTTCACGCCTCCACGATCTCTCTTCTTCCCAGGCCCGGTTCCACAAATTTTTCTAGCGTAAGATAATAACATTCCGCCCTCCCGCCTTAAAATTTATCTGAGAGGTAGTAGGGGTTCTCTCTTGATACATTTAAAAATAAACACAAATACTCTAGGAATAAGGGTCGATACTTACATATCAGCGTGAAATTATAACTTGCTTGCTTTTATATGTTGATTTGTGTACATACAAATTTTGTGGAGTAAATCAACCCTCAACCTTTAATCTCCTTGTTTGATTGAAGTCCATTCTCTTTATGTCTGCGGGTGAGAGCCCGGACACTCTCGAATGTCTTCCATGATAGGGGAGGGGTAGTACCGAGAGAGAGAGAGAGAGAGAGAGGAGGAGCGAACGTAACGTTACCAAATGTACATAGCCGCCCCACTTTGTCATTGAAAACGTGTGAGACATGGGTGGCCGCCAGTATTTTGGCCCCGGCGCCGAGACAATTTACCTACTCATTTGGAAGGCATTGGGGATAATCCTTTCACAGAAGCCCATGATATTGTCAGCTCCCGCGCTGATTGAGGCACCGTTATTGAAGGTATACTTAGTCACATACAAGGAGAACGCATGAGGTTTGGTAACACTGCTCCACGAGCAGATTCACGATTTTCACTCGGCGAAGGTCTTAGAACGACTCACTGAGGCCACGCCTACTATTTGCTTAATTTCCTGCAGTTCAATTTCCTCACGCAGTCACGTCGTAAGTTGTTAACTGAAAAAATTACACAATGTCTTTATTACAGTATCTGAATCTTTTAAAACTATTTTTTAAATTCTCTTTATTAAAAAAATATTTTTGGACCAATGTTACCATTGAGTTTGGGTTACATTGCCCTAAGGTGGTTTTACTTACCATAAAGCATTGTAAGGCTAAATGCGCAAAAAATAATTGCAGGTAAGTGTCTGCAGTTATTTTAACATTATTTTCCATGTGAGTTTATACGAATTTCCTATGGATCCGTTTCCACCTCCGGCCTTTAAGCCAATGTCTTCTCCCTCGCCATCTGTAATAAATTTTCTGATCGCCCCAATTGGATGGTGTTCCGCTCTCCCGCATCAGGATCCAGCGATTAAGGGAAATGAGCTCGTGAGGGAGACGAAGTCAAAGCGCAAATGAGAACCGTGGGTTTAATTCATTGCGAGTTTCTTTCGGCGTTTACGTGCGCAGGGTTTTAATCGAACGGAAGGACGGTTTTTCGCTGAGCAGGAAGATGAGGGTGTTGGGTGAGGGTATTCTCAAATTGCCTAACCCCCTTATCCCCAAGGGATCGCCAATGAATGATGACCTTCCATCTCTCATCCTTGTCTCGCGAATTTGCATAAATGTTCAACCCTCCCTCACCCCCAGATATTATGTACGGGTCCGCTCGGTGCAAGGCCATATCTATTATTCCCTTGCATTTGCAATGAATTCTCGTTCAGAAGTTCTGGTGTGAAATACCGGCCGCGGTGAATAGTCGTTTCAGTAGTTCCCAGAAATATATTGAAATGTAAAATGAAGAGTAGTTCGTTGGAATCATCGATAATTGATGTAATGGGTAGCTGCAAAAAAATCTGGAGACGGAAGTTTCTCACTTAAACAGGTTTTTCACTTCTTCCATCTATTTCCTAATGATAAAAAAAGTATGTAAATCTGTTATAGTCAATGCCCAATGAACGTATAAAATCGGGAGGGGGAAGAGTTTAGGTGAACAAATGAATGAAGGCCGAAACCAGAAGACATACAACAAGAGGAGCGTGAGTGAAGGTCAGGGTTTTGAGTCATGGGGAAGCTTAACTTTAACATAGGTGAGTCAGTACAAAATAAAACATCATTATAAAGTCCATCCAGGCTATTGGCAATTTCAAAATTTTCCATAAAATCTAATTTAAGCCCTTTGTCAATAAAATGTAAAATGTCTATGTCAAAATTGCTAAAATGGTTATTCAGGCATACATGATTAGCAAAACAAGATTTTCCGTCATTATATATAAAACTTCTTCTGCGTGCCTTCACTCTGCCTTTAAACCTTCTACCGGTCTGGCCAACATAACACAAACCGCAGTCCTCACACAATTTGTACACTCCACTCTTGTCCATACCATCATAATTGTCCTTAGAATTGAATAAAATCTTGCCAAGCGTCAATGGGTTATAAAATGAAATATTGCAATTATTTTTATTTTTAGGCAAGACATACTGGAGTTTATAAGAAATGTTTCTAATGAAAGGTAGTTTGACCCAGCGGGTAATTTTTCTCGGTACCATACACAGAGATGTCAGTAACTTTTTGGTTCTTTTGGAGCGATAACGTTTAAGCATCTTGTCTAAGCAAAGTGTAATGAAGCCATTTCTTACTGCTATGGTTTTTATAATTTTGAGTTCTTTATCGAAGTTGTGGACAGTCATAGGAATATTCATTAACCTGTGAATCATACACCTCAATGCAGCTAGCTTATGCGTATGGTGATGAGATGAATCTACCGGAATAATAACATCAGTAAATATTTCTTTTCTGTACATTGATAAATCACGTTTACCACCTTTAATTGAAACATTTAAATCTAAGTAATTGATATTGTCCCCTCCATATTCAATCGTAAATTTAATCTTGCCATGGATGGAATTTAATAATATAATGGATAATTCCCCTTGGGGCCTTTCGTTAAGAGGAGGCTAATACCGACGCCGGGTTTCTCTCCATCCTTCTCTCCTTATCCTTTCCTCATGGCGCAAATGACCTTAGCTGTCGGTACCCGCCTCCAAATACCATACCATACGAGGTACCATATTTACCTAAAATTGACCCCTGTTATATATGCTGCCTCTTAGGTCACATTTTAATCGGTTTTCAAAAATGCCCGCGGCGCAGTGTTGAGTGCAATGTCATCCACTTTTTTTTCGATATCTCGAAGTATAATGTTAGCAATTGCGAGGAATAGCATTGGAAAGTTATGCACTTGATAGATGACATCATCCTGGATATAAGTTTCGGTTCGCACCCCTAATTATGCCTATTTCGCCGTGAAACTCTTATCACTTTGTCCGTCAGTGACCCGATTGGCGATTTTTGTGAATCCAATTAAATGCGCGGTGGGTGACAACACTTTTAGAGGCGACTTGAGGATCCTCTTTTGCAACATGCATTCTCTTCCATACTTACCATGTTCCATCGTACTCGAAGTCGCCATTCCTTAAAAGAATCCCGCTAGAGTTTTTTCGCCGGGCATTAGCCCCCAGAAGCCAGACGACCATTCTGTCTAGTTATCCGTCGTCTACCTTGCCAACGTTTTGTACCCGTTTTCTTGGAAAAAAAATTACCGTGGTCGTTCATCCCGTAATCCCCTCCCGCCTCTCAAGGTATCTCATCGGCGAATATGGCCTCTTAATCGGCCGATAGAGCTATTAATTTAAGATTTTTTCGGGTCCCTTTCCCAAGGGTGCAATTGGTGTCCTTCAGGTATTTCTCCTCTTTAATTTCTATCTGAATAATTTACGACCCTTGCACTCTTAATGCTCCTCCAACGCTTGAGCGGCTTTATTTGCGCTTTCGTGCGTATTTTGTTTTTTATTTTTCGAATTTACGGCGCACTCGCTGCTGAAATACTCGGATGATTAATTCTTCCTTAACGATGACCTCTTTTTCTTTTTTTTTAATTAATTCATCCAAGTTTTCTCCCTCATCTTCCTTCGGCGGGACGCGATGAATTTATTATAAAAATTAATCTCTGTCGAGTATGTGTCCAACTGGATTTTTCATTTTTATTTATCTATTCTTGGGGAGTTAATTTGAGACGAGAGGATTCCAGTGTGCTGTTCGTAGTTTGCGTTATTCATCCTACATCACTGAATAAAGATGAGGTTGAGGGTGTAAATCTTTTTAAATTAAGTCCGCAACCTGAAAGCATATGCAACTGGCTGTCAATTGGTTTTGGGTTATTTTTATAATTATCATATTATTATTTTAGTAACTTTCCACGGCTAACTTTTTCTTTCCACTGTCTGCTCAACTAAGCAAAATTAGCGACTTCGGCATGTATGCACCAGTTAGTTTTTGAGAATGTTTTATGGCCTGGCAGGTAACTTTGCTTCATCACTGTGTTTTTTTGACTGTGGTTGATTAAGTAGATTTTATGACTTATTTCGTCCTAATATTATTTTTCTCTGTTGTACTATAAAACAAGATTCAGTAAATTGCTTAAGAATGGGTTAAGCATTCTTAAGCATTTTACTGATTTTCATATCGTTCTTGGAGAAACCCTTTGACGTTCTCAGTCTTCCGATTCTCAATCTCCATGCCTTTCAATTCTTCCGCAGTTCTTCATACAATCCTCTTTCAGCAATTTCTTTCTGCACCCCAAAAGTGACCAGATTTTCTTTGGTCTCTATCTCCACAGCATTCCTTTTGGATTCCACAGCAACATTTGTTTCGGGAATCTTTAATATCTCATTCGTTGCACGTTCCCGTACCACTTCAACCACTGTTTATTGCCTGCTCTTCACCAAAGGTCCGTTTCCTTGCTGTAATTTACTATGATTTTCACCAATTTGTAAGTTATTCAAAAGCGCGATGGCAACTTTTCCTTTATTGCATATCTGCCTAATAGCATCCTCCATGGTTTTGTTTTCTACCTTTCGAATCCCTAGATACAAGGTCGGTTCCAGTATCTTTTTTCTGGGAGGGGGGCACAAGGGTCTGACAGGCAAACGCTCTTCTTTGATATTAAAAACAACATACAACAACTGCAGGAAATATTATCTTTATTTTAATATGAAAGTTATTAATATGAATTAAAATGATTGAGGCTCCATACTAAACAAAACAAAACGAGCGTAATGGAAACCGTATTAAACATCTTGTATATATTCTAAGCGTCTGGGAAAGGGGAAAACCTGCCCCCGTGCCCTAAATCCGCCTATCCCTAGATATTAATACTCTTCATAGCATCCAATTTGTTGACCTCCTAGAATAAGATCCTGATATATTTCCTCCCAAATTCATGTATTTTTACTTAATACATATATCCAGCCCCACTCTTGGTATTCATCTATTATTTCACTAGTTATTAATTACATATCTTCACAATATTGTGAAAGAACATCTAGGTCGTTTGAGTAGCTTACAGTGTATATGGTCTTTTAATTTATAGGTATTTCCAAAGAGTTACATTTCTCTAAACATTGCTTTAAATACTTACTCTAATGTAAGAATAATATAAAAAGAGTAGGGGATATACATCAGCCGTAGGAGAACCTCTATGAATCCTTAATTATTTCGGTATCTACGGAACCCCCCCTATAAAAGCGATCCCTATTCAGCTCGATCGTGCCAGAAACGACACATTTTCTGCAGCTTTGAATCCGAAATATCTCTACGATTTTTATAGTACCTACTTGCGTAACGGTTCGCTACATTCTTTATTGATAATTGGCCATTTATAAGTTCCGAACTTTTCACAGTTTCGAAAATAATTAATTATGTAAAAAATATGTGAACGTTAAATTAATTATGTAAGCAAATGAAAGGAAACCGTCTAGATGAATAGAAAATTAATTTCATATTCAACTGAATTTTTTAAATAATGTGAAGTATTTATTCAATAACTACTCATTGGACTGATATAGAAGTAAAAGTGTTTTTTAATCGAACAGCATAATGAATTTCCGGCCTGTAAAAATATTACATTTTATGTTTGTTAAAGCTTAAAAAATGAAATTCTTCACGAAAAGATTTCGCATAAAAAATTTGGCCAATTTATCATCTGTATTGAAGAATTAAGAAGTGCTTTTATACGTGTTCTATTTAGGAATAATTATGTTGACAATCTCTAACGATGCCCTTTGCCACTAAAAGGTTGACGACCCCCGGTCCCATTGCATCGATATAATTTTTTGCACATCTTTAAGTTCTAACCACATATGTAGAGAAGACATCTCCAAACTATTCGGTGGCTATGCGAGCTTCGGGAAAGGAGCGCCATTTGTCTGAGTGAACCCTCGTCTCTCTTTAAGTCCCTCTCTCGTCGAACTCGTATTTCGAACCCCCAACGCCTATAATTCATCTTCAAACACGCGCTTTCACTTCCCTTCGCAGTCTATCGAAGGGTGGCCCCCGCGGGGATCCATCGATATATTTATGATGAAGGTCGGTCGGTCGGTCGCGGAGAGGATCCCTCCCTTCCATCCCCATTCCTCCTCTCCCGATCCGTCTAATGCGGATTGCACCCGTGGGATAATCTTCCGCGAATATAAGCGCATAGAAGGTTGGCCCGCTATCTCGTCGTGCAGATCGATCTTGACGCTCAATCGAAAAATCTATCCCTTCATTGAAACGATTCATTAAAAACAAAAAAATGATTTTATAAGATGGATTCAGTTAATATGAATTTAAAGGTATCGTAGCGTTTATTTCTGTGTTCATTATTTAAGCCAAACTCATCAAGTTCATCAATTACATTGATAAGATAGTTGATAAGATAGTAGCAAATACATAGATAAGTTGTTATGAATTGCATGGAGATTTTAAACCTAAGTTAATGGTGGTTAATTTTAATGGGTTTGTTAAATATTTTTTATGATTGTCGATTTTGGTGATGGGTAAAAATAAAGAAACCCGAGTTTTTCGGTTTTCCGATCAGTCGCCTGCTTTTAGAGCAATTTTAGTTTTCCGGAACGGAACATGAACGAATGCATGAAACAAATTAGGACAGGTTCTATTATCAGTTCATGCATTCGCACAAATTGGTTAAACGGTAGGTAGTTAAACGGTGCATTTTCGTGTTCATTCACGCGTTCATACATTTACACATTAACTGGTGTGGCTAAAATGTGCCGTGTAAACAGGCATTAATTCTGGAATTCGGGATGTAAATAGGGTTGATATTTATGAAATACATCTATTTATTTGGAAAAAGGGAAAATTCTATAGAGAAATCTAAAAAATTGACTTGGCTTTTCACGTACTTTGTCCTCGTATCGAATAGATCAGTGTGCAAAACATTCCCTGAGGAGACGTCGAGAGTTGCGACGGCTGTCGTAAACGTCACTCTGCCTTTTCCTCGGAGAGATATGACTGAGTCAGGGAAATGTCTTCTGTCCTCAGGCGAATGATTGCCTTATCCACCTTCTGGTTGCTTCTTGCAGATACCTCCGGATTCAAAAGTTACGCCTAGTATACTCCTTGGGAGTCCTTATGGCTCGGAGGAACCTATAAAATCGTCTTGTTCCTGTCTTTTTCAGCAGATTTCGTTGTGCCTTGGAGCTTAAAATTCATAGTCTGTGGTGCGGGTATGTTAACTTTATTGCTTCGTAAACCAGTAGAGGATGAGGAAATTACTTCTTTCAAAGTTGTTTTTTGGCTGATACGCTTTTTTCCGGCGACAAGTTTTACTAAATGCTTTGTGTCTCTGTATCTTAAGGAAATAATAGTTACTAGTTACAGCTACTTGAGTGTGAGTTACTGTACGAAGCAAGAAAGTATTAGAAATCGTATTGAAAAATGCCGCCTCATCATCTTGTTCGCTGTGGTTAAACATTAGGCGTGCTATCGAACTAAAAAGTAATGAGATTATGATCCATTCGCAAAATTTGGGAATATAGTCGTTTCATTTCGGGCAAAAACACTCGTGTTTCATCACACCTGTTTAATGTGCAATAGGAAATTCTCGGTACCATATATTTAAATTCCTCTGCGAGTGCTTACTGAGATATTAACGAGATACTCTTCATTTGTCAATGGGCGTGATGTTACGGATATGTGGTACAGCCTGAAAAAAATATTTAGTTAAGATGAATTATATATAAATATCAATAATTTAATGCTCATAAATATTTATATGCCTTATTTTCCTGCTCAGATTGTTTTATATTAATGCCGCGAAGAGAAACTTCTACAAAACAAATCATCCTTGTTTATACAGCATGTATAGAAAGAACAGAAGTGAAAAACATCATTGATGTTCATTATGTCAAACTACTGTGAAGAACAATTAAATGTCAGCAATAATCTCCACACAGCAATAAGGTAGGGATCAGGCAGTCTCTGAGAATCCTCTGCCTCCGCCGGGATTTGAGCCTATACCCACGGGGTGTGAATCCAAAACGTTAGCCAACACGCCAAGCCGATTCCCATTTAACAATAATATTTGGAAGTGTCACCCAAAAATAAAATTCCACCACTAGACACTGTTATTGTGTTTGTAAGAATAAAGAGTATTAAACAAAAAAACACCACCTCAAAAACCGACGTAGCAACACCTTAGAAGTACATAACCAAGGATGGAATTCATTGTGAAAAAATAATTTTACTTAGCCGGGATTCGAACCCGGATCTCCCGATTGGTTGCATAACTGACCAGCGAATGAATTTTTTCATGGCGAATTACATCCTTGGTGTATATAAATTTACACATATGTGCGTGACTACGTAAAAAGTCACTTTTTCAATGCATAACCTCATAAGCACCTCAAAAGCCGAAAAATTAAAATAACAAGTAATGCAAAGTCGCAACTTTTGATTCATTCATATTATAGAATTGGGCAAGTGGCAATAAGCACGTATTACGTAATACACATACACATCATACTATCGTTAGTCTACGCATATATAATTCACCCACACTAAGACTATAACGCATCTAGTTTGAACACAGTAAGTATGCAGTAATTAATATATACCCAATATAGTAAAAACATATTATTACCTATAAACCTATTATACTAACTAAAACCTCATATCAAAAGCGAAAATAAATTTTCAGAAGTATGGATTCTTAACAATACTTTACATATTGATAAACTGTATAAATATTAAGTCATTTTTGGAACTGGGTGACATTTTAGTCACTTGCCCCAGGTAACATAATTCCACACATGAATTGTTAACATTTTACAACGCTAGGGCCAAATCAGTTCCATCACTCCACGCGTAAAAGCTGCGTAGGAAGCTGGAATTTTCCTCCTCTAACAATAAGTCGTAGTGAATATACGTCCAAAGCGTATTCCTCGTGCCCGGGAAATTGCTGTCGTTTCAAAAACGGTCCCAATACAAGGAAATTCATACACCTACGGCCACCAAACTCTGGTGTAAAACAATTCCACAAAACAATTTCCCCAGAGCTATGCTGTCCCCGGCTCACGTGGAAAATTTCTAAATATATTTAATTTCATGAAACAAGAAACATTTCATTTCATGAGAGCATAAAGAAAATAGAATGGAATCGTTCACTGAAACCCGAAATCGCAGTTATTACCTTTTTCAATCGGTAGATAAAATGTAAACGATCATTTTTCAATTATTTTATAAATTATATTTTTCCAATTCATTTTTTTAATCGGTAGATGGAATGTAAACATGAATAAATACTAAAACTATTGTCCTAAAAAATCCACTGTCTATTTAGGTTGAAATATGAAAACTTAAGATTTTTCCTCCAATTTGCTTACTTAGTGACGTCATTTGAAACCTGCCTGATTTACTTGTTCAGGTAGACTCGATTGTTTCAGGCGTAACTTTGTGAAAGTCCATTGTAAACAACAAAAATGTATGGTAATTTTTCTCACAATTTATTTAAGACGACCGGTTTTGTTGCAGAGGCGACATCTTAAGGTAAAGAAATCGTTATTTTTAAAATTATAAAATAAATATAAAAATAACTATCGATTTTCGGTAAAAGAAAGTTTTATATATATATATTTTTATAGTTGTTTTTTCGTTTTGTTTATAGTTATTTTTATATTCATTTTAGAGTTTAAAAAATAACGATTTCTGTATCTGAAGATTTCGCCTCTGCGACGAAACCGGTCGTCTTAAATGAATTGTGTGAAAAAGTATCATACATTTTTATTGCTGTCCAGGTAAAATCTTTCACTAAGGGAAGGAATCGTTCACTATGGTTAAAAAAAACGGGAACGAACCACGAGAGGTCAAAACACCAAACAGAGGAGTAGCTGAAAAGCGGTTAACTAATCAGCAAGGGCTCGTGACGTCACCAAAGTAGGGGAGGGTGGTCTTCCTGGGACATAGTGTACCTGGGAACATTTGCAACTACCGGCAAATTCTGCGACCTAGCAGCTTTAAACTAAGCTATTATGTGAAAGATACGATATAGTACATAACAGGCCAATTATGAGTTCATTTGGGTTATCCTTACTAAGAAGACGCTAGTTTGAAGTTTTTGTCGCTGAAAATTAAATATTTTTAGTTGTATATCCAAGTCTTTTACCGATAATCGATCACATCAACAGTGGTTATCGTAGCACAGGTGAAATTGATAGTTAAGTGTGAGTAGTATTTGCTACTTATTTGGTATTTTAGACGTAATATTAACCAGACAAATCAGCCGAAATTAAAAATGGCTACCTGTTGTACCAAGGAACACAAGCCCATGATGTACCCAGGAACATGCTCCTATGCTTGTGATTTTTGTAGTCAGCCATAATTTATGGTCTAATATCCTATCATTTACTTTTTGTGTCACATTCATTACATAATTGGACTTTAGAGAAAGA
The DNA here is from genome assembly GCF_921293095.1 of Ischnura elegans. NCBI lineage: Eukaryota > Metazoa > Arthropoda > Insecta > Odonata > Coenagrionidae > Ischnura > Ischnura elegans. The sequence continues at coordinate 113,608,715 of NC_060248.1, read as the reverse complement.
CATTAATTTTGGTGGGTTTAATCTAAGTTCCTTTTTACTTGAAAGGAGTTATATTTTAAAATTGAGTTTTCGCCTATGCTACATTTATTTATTTTATGTAACAATTTAATGTACTTTCAAATTCAATAAAAAGCTATATATTGATTCTCATTTTTCACGTTTTTTTCAAGTTGCTATTTTTGAGGTACGTGTTGTTAGAACTTAGCCATCGATATACTTTAAAATACATTTGGGTTGACTATACTGATATTTTTATGCCAGTTCGCACACTAACATTAGAGGTTTGTTTTCATGAATATAAAAACGAAAAATGCGAAAAACGAAAAATCCACGAATTCTGAGCGCTATGGAAGACTACGAGACCACATTATGGAGAAAGTTTCGAGAGAGTAATTCATCGCGAAAAAGAGACGATGGGTAAAGAGGGAACGATACATACTCTCAAATTGATTTGCCGTCTCCTCATTCAAATTGCTTTCTATTCCATCCCGTTGCACCACAAAGGTAATGTAGCAAAAGGCCGTAATACGGCACGTCAGCTGAAATTTGCTTTGGAGGAGCTAGGGTGATATGGGTAATATGTTATACACTGTTATTTTTTTATTCCAATTCGCACTGTAATATCAGGCGTTTGTTTTCTTCAAATCTTCCTAAATTTCTTCAATATACAGTATTCTTTTTTGCATCCCTACTTTGATCAACATTCCCTTTCTTTCCTATTCCCAACAATCCCCATCTTCTTCTATCGACAATTCCCTAGCAACAGTCAAAATCAGAACCTATTAGGTAAACATAAACAGTATTTAAATATCAAACGTTACAGTACGCATAAGAAAACCATTTGTTTCATTCAATCAACCACTGATTTTGTTTGAATAATGATGACAGTTAAAGGATAGGACGTCGGAGGGTAGATCCCCCTGCACTAGTGGTCTGACATATGAAGTGAAAAACTTTGCACTTTCCACATAAAAGTTTATTAAACTACAGTCGACATGTTTCGCTACACTGCAACATTATCAAGACTCAAGTCACTTGTGGTCTCCTCAGCAGATGTAACGCGGGAGGTAACCCATGGGAAAAGAATTCGGAATGGAGACTGGAGACCCCAGGGCCTCTCATCCGGGCTGCATGCGTGGCCGCAATGTAGCGCAGTCCTCAAGAAAATTCTACTCCAGCATAGAACTACACCACAATCGTACCTGTCCATCACTCCGGAAAACATTTCCGACTAAACGCAGACGGAACACTGAATGTGCATCGTGTCCGAACGCGAAGCTTCATGCTCATGAACATAGGGGGAGACGGAGCGAGATATGCGCTTTCGAGTTCGCTGGCAGGAGCATAATTATCATCATCAGCGCACCAACTCACGCGAGCAGATGACGATTCCCAGATGCAGTCGCGTTCCAACCGCACGGCGAGGCACTTACAGGTGCAAGCGGCACATCATCGAGTAGTGAACTCCCATTTGGGTGGAGCGGGAAGAGAGGGAATCGCGCGCCGTTCTCTCGCGGTGAGGGATAAGATCTACCTGACCATCTCCCTCGGCCTGAATTTCCTGAAGAGGCTCACGGATGCGTACAAGCTGGTAAACAGGGGTGTTTTGAAGGGATAATATAACGTAACTGTAGGTATCTCCCCCTTTGCAGCAATCTTATCAGCTCGCAATGTAAGACGTGGGGTCGGTCACTGAGACTCGAAAATGATGTAATAGTGTTTTTAATTCGGTAATTTGAAGATATATATATATATTATGACGACAGAAATAATCATCCCCATTAGATCTTTCTCCCGCAAATGAAAAGAAAATGAAAAAATGACTGTTTTGTAACCTTTAATTATGTATCAATATTGTATATTATTATACTCTCATTTTTTCATTCATAGCCCTGAGGAAATAAACCGAAACGTTGGCAAAAAAACTTTTTACATTATATGACCTATACTCCAGGAATTTTTGATCATTAATTAAAATAGGTCAAGACAAGAGAAAAAAGAAAATCTAATAAAATAAAAAAAACTTTATATTAGCTCCCAACTTTCATGAGTTCGTGGCGCCATTAGAGGTCTGGCTCATTATTTCGTTCATAAGTAACCATTCGTTAAGAGAAGGAATCGCTCAGAAGAGTTGAAACAACTACGAACCACACGCGGCCCGTGCACAAAGATGAGGGGTAAATGGAAAGAGTCGTGGCATAAGTTCGTGATGTCATCGACTTACCTGCGAAAGGGCGTCGATTATTGAGGAGCAGGCGATGGATAAAAATACGGAATGATATTGATAATTTATTTTTTTTAAGTTTATCATAATCAACAATGAAATAAATATCTGAATGAGGTTATTCTCACGCAGGAACACCTGCTACATCACGGCTTCACATTTTCACCGTGCATAGAGGAAAACATTTCGCTTAGCTTAAATAAAAATTTATTTTTATATGCATTTTTTCAAGTCAAGATTTGTCTACCACTTGGTCTTTATTTATTGTTATTTATGATGAAAAAATACTAAAATATTAATAATCGACACTGAAAAAGGACATCATGACACATGAATTTGTTACGAATTCCTCAACCGCTGCGACATCAGAATCATCAACTGTTTTTCCACTAGCCACTAGCATAAGTGATAAATTTTAGGATTTGATTCATGCGAAAATCCCTCTATGCTGCTTATTTTTTGTTCACCTTTTTCAAAAAACCGCGGGAAAAGACGAGCAGGAGGCGGAGTGAATAGCCTGCAAGGGTGATGCATTGCAATTGCACTGCTGCAAGGATAGTGACCCTAAAGGTTGGTTCGGATAGGAGTAGGTAGATCTCAACCAAGACTAATCCGTCAGTGACAGATAGCACATACTCAGGGTAAAGGGTATTTCCCTGAGCCCCCTCGCACCCCGAGGATTTTGATTGGGTGACCACAGTTTTCACCTGGGATTTAAACCCAGGACCATTCGAGGATCTAACTTATGTTTTTAAAACTGCATCGAATAAAATATACGCTCACCCATAAGTTAATTTCTGGAAAAACGAATCTGACTGGGAAAATGACAAAAAATGATATGAATCTGAGGTAGTCAAAGTCATTCAAAAAGTAAGTTCAAAATCAAAGAAAGAAGAGGTGGTCCGCAATCGTAACTTCTTAAAATAATTTAAGATGGAGTTCAAGGGTGAAATACTGCTCCTTAACGGGTTATCATTCATCCCATCACTTTATATAAGTATGTCTTCGAATATCCTCGGGAAGCACATATTTCCTTTCGCCATTACTTTCAGGTTTTACGACGTGCCCCTAAGCAGAATTGATAACGGAAGATTTTTTTTGAGGAAATAAAATCAATTTTTTGTAAATCGCATTAAGCCAAATCAAGGTTAATTCGCAATTTATTTTTCTTTAACAACAGTAGGGTAACTGATGAAAATTTGAGAAGAGTTACAGAGGGTCGGAGCTGTATCTCATAAATCTGAGGAGCAAGAAGAGGTTGCCGGCAACCGCCGCAAGCCACTGCTTCATTGTGTTAAGATCCGGGATTCGGAGTATAAGTGGGTGGAAGGAAGCCAAAGCTGGCTGCTCATTACCGAGTTTCCATTCCTGCAATCACATGGTACGAGAAGTTTTCAGAGGCGTTTATATACGTTGTTTGGAACACAATAGATTCAGTAAAACACAAAAGAGGAACACTGAGAATAATTTCTCTATTCAATCGAAGGCACGCCTGAGTTGAACTCGGTTTTACGGAGAGGCTGTTTCTGCACCCTATCATATTCAACCCACCGGACGCATCTCATATTTTTCTCAGCTGCGGGAAAGGGATATCTCCCCGTAGAAGTTCACGCATGCTTTCATGACTCGACTGCTCCTCTCATTATCCTCGGGAAGCACATATTTCCTTTCGCCATTATTTTCAGGTTTTACGACGTGCCGCAGTTCACTCCATTTGCGCTGCCCAAAGCTGCTTACTTTCGCTTGACTTTTTCAGAAATCACTGCGGGGAAAGAAGATAAAGAGGCGGATTGAATGGTCTGCATAGGTGCTGCAAGGAGAGTGAACTTATAGTTCGTAATAAGGACGAAAATATGGAGTAATGGAGAAAAGGGAAAGAAAGCTTCATGGGTGGAAAGAAGAGAGGTTTGACGGGTTCAGAAATGATGATTATCAAGAGTGAAGAACCATCAATTAATGTAGTAATGATAAAGTGGTTTCTAAGATACTGAAGATTTTTTATAAGTACCGTAAGAAGGAAACCAATCGCATTCATTCACAGCCATAGACATTAAAATAGGTAAATAATTCAGTGGAATAGCCTCGGGGAGAGGGGTCACAACCCATCCCCCCCCCCCTTGAGCCTTTAAAAGAGGCGCCAGAAACTATGTAAGACGGCCTCAATAAATAACTCAATAAATACTTGTACAAAATTACTGAATTACCGTTTTCGAGTCCTAATAATGACTTTTCAGCATCAAAAATCTCAAAAATTTTCCGGGGTACGACACCCCTATGCCCTGGGATGATTTCCATACACCTCGGAAGGGCCCCAGAATCTCCTGCCCTCCTCCCCATTTCAAAATCCTGGCAACGCCACTGATCTAATGTGATCCGAAATGTAACGAAATGTACAGAGGAACTCACATTTTCAAATCACTGTAAAGATGGGAGATATCTCGTCATTCCAATAACCCTTCGATATTCCAATGGTGCACGAAAACCAGATACTATAGAAAAAGTCGAAATGCCTGACGAAACAATTGATGTTTTCTCGGAAAATGATTGAGATGAAATTTACTCGAACTTTAAACTGGGAATTATCTCCGTCTTCTCATTACCTTCATTAGAAAAATTTACTTTTGTCTTCGGAAATTCTTTCTTTTAAAAATGGAATGTTGCTGCTGATAGCATTAATGCGTTGGAATTCCGATTAATAATCATCATGGTGGATCTTCAAATAATAATTCGCTTGCCTTATAAAAATGACCTTTACACATCTTGGACATTTCTCCAGACATTAATTGCTGTTAAAAATCCAGTTGAATTGTATGTTGTAGTATTGTGCTCACAGCATGAACTCTAACGAAATGGTTTTGTGCTAGTCCTTAAGCCACGTTTGAATGTTGCTGATCAATGATCTATCCCCCTCAATGATCAACACTTCTGACTTCAGCTATATGCTATTGATGTTTTCCTGCTCAAAATTAAGTATTTCAGGCGCTATGATTTTCCTGTAGTCAACGTATTTAGCTTCAAATGCATCAGTAAAAGAGATATCGTCTAGGAAATATAGCAACCTCAACGGACCTATAGATTACTCCTAAAAATCGCAAATACTAAAGAAAAAATTGACCTTTCGAGAGGAATGTGTGGGCTGCATATACACCTTCCGGTTTAAAAGAATGTAACCTTTGAATCCTTCGGTGGGCGAGGTAATCGTGTAGAACTACTTACCATGATGGAATTACAGAATGGTATTCCTGTTGAAAATCCTTTTGAATTGTATGTTATAGCATAGTGCTAACAGTATGAACTGGCTATAAATGGTTTTTTGCGAGCCCTTAAGCATTTGTTTGTTACCTACGTTTGAACGTTGCTCATCTATCTCCGTCAATGATCAACACTTCTGATTTCACCTGCATGTTCTTAGTGCTACCCTACTCAAAATTAAGGTTTTCAGCCTCGTTGATATTCCTGTTTTCAACTTTTTAACTACAGATGTATCGGTGAAGGAAATGAAATCGAGGAAATGTAGCGTCCTTGATGCACCTTGCCGATTACTCCTAAGAATAGAAAATAATAAGGAAAATTGACCTATCGAGAGTAATTTGTAGGTTGTATATGAAACTTGCGGTGTAAAAGAGTGTGACATATTGATTCCACCGGTGCGCGAGGTCATCGTCTAGAAATACTTATTATGATGCAATTACATAGGAAATCAAATTGATAAGGAAAATCTTCAGTATGACTTAAACAAATTAATGTATTGGGCATCGAGAAACGGGATGGAAATAAATGCAAATATGTTAACTTTAGTAACATAAGAAAATGCGGAAATAGAAATTATGAATTTTTGGGTAGTTTCATTCCAAAATCTAATAGATTTAAATATTTAGGAATACATTTATATAAGAATTTAGGATGGGGTTTAAACGTAGAACACACGATACAAAAATCGTTTAAAGTATTGCACTGGGTGATGAGAAACCACAGAGGAAGCACCAGGGCCACCAAAGAAATGACCTATACAACCCTAGTACGACCAACATTAGAGTACTAATCTCTTGTCTGGGATTCATATTTTAAAGGAGAGGCGAAGAAATTGGAGAAGGTGCAGAGAAAAGCTGCTAGGTATGTGTTGGCAAAGCACAAGAAAACGGAAAGTGTTTCAGAAATGCTCAGAGTTCTGAGGTGGGAGAGTTTACAAGAGGGGAGGAAAAGAAGCAGGCTATGTGGCATGTTTAGAATAATGAGAGGGGAAAAAGCATGGAAAGAGTTTGAGAAGGACATTTCAAAACCCAGCTTTGATGGAAAAAATGATCTCCTGTTCAAGATAAAGTGCCGATCACAAAGGACAAATGCAAAGCAGTTCTCCTTCTTGAATAGGACCATAAGGGACTGGAACGACCTGGAACCGTTGAATTGTGTGAACTACAATATCGTATTCCCAATATGAACTCGAATTAAATGCTTTTGTGCGAGCCCTTAAGCGTTAATTATGGTTGAAACGTTTGGAAGTTGCTGATCAATGATCTATATTCGTTAATGATCAACACTTCTGATTTCACCGTCAATGATCCCCTGCTCAAAATGATGTTCCTGTTGTCAACGTTTTTAACTACTTACCAATGTATCGGTGAAGGAGATATCTTAGAGGAAATATAGCGGCCTTTACGGAGCTATCTAGTACTCATAAAAATAGAAAATAGAAAAACAAAATTGACCTTTCGAGAGGAATGTGTGGGCTGTAAATCCACCTTCCGGTTTAAAAGAATGTAACCTTTCGATCCCACCGGTGCGCGAGAGGTAATCGCACCGTCTAGTACTTCTTATTATGATGCAATTACTCGATGCTCTATAGGTGAACGAAGCTACGATGGATGAGTCGGAGAGACCCGCACATTTTTTTCATCGCGTGTCTAGGGGGGGTTTTTAGTCAGTTCTCGGCCTTGCGACTTCATCCCTCTTGGCTTGTTTAATTACTCGGTTTTACGACCCCGAGGCGAGGCGGGGTGGCGTGGAAAGTCAGGTCACCGCGAAATGTGAAAACTATTCTCCCCGTTCGCTGCGGCCTCTGGGGAATTCGGTGGGCAGTGGTGTAGGAGGGGTCGGGCCGCCATTACTCACCGAAAATTTCTTTGGTGCGCACGGCGGCGGCGGTTGGATGAACGTGAATCCCAACTGTGGCGCCCTTCTTCTTCACATTGAGAGCAGCTAGGAGACAAAAGGCCTCTGGGTCACCCATTCCAACCTCCTCTTCCCTCGTCCTCTCTTTGATAATAGCCGTGGCCGTTACGGCATACCTACGGTGAAAACGTCTGCCCTTGACTAGACCGGTGATTGAACCTCACCGGGGGCCCGCGTTTATTCGAGATGAAGCCGCCACCGAGAAAAAATAAAGTCTTCCTTAATTAAGAGTGAAATATCCGCAACGATAACATGTGTGAAGCTGTTATATATTTAAATGTAAATGAAAGAGTGAAATATCCTAAAATTAAACATGTTTAAAGTTGTTTTTACATTAAAATATAAATGAAAGAGGTAAATATCCGCAACGTTAACATGTGTGTTTACATATAAATGAAAGAGTGAAATATCGTAAAAATAAACATGTGTAAAGTTGTTTTTAGATTTTAATATAAATGTAACAGTAAAATATCCTCAACGTTAATATCTACATACAAAGGTGTTTACAGATTTTAGTAGGCCTTCTTCACTGACTGAGCCGGAAATTATTCTATTCAGCGCTCGTGGTCCGAAGTTTGGTTAGCAAATTATACTCATCGCCGACGAAGACATTCTCAGTTAAAGAATTCAGGATACTAAGTGAATTATAGCTAATTATTCTTAATTTCAGAGAGTTTTCGATCAATCATTTTGAATTCTAGTAGGACCCCATCCTGCACGAAGAAAATATTCTGGCTCACATTCAAGAGGATTAAGGGCTCGTAATTCAATCGAAAATCTTCCGATTCAAGAAAATGTTTTTTTTCCGTAACGTGGCGTAAATTGACTGATTATGACCCATATCGGTAGATGATATTTCCAATAATGGCTCATAGTTAGGATGAATAATGAAATAGATTTTGGAGTGCTTTGCATGTTCAAAGAGACTGTAGATAGAAAACACTCTATTCCTTGCTATTAGCTAAAAATACGTAATATTTAAGGATTTCTTAATTGGAGGCCATCGTAAGTCGATTTACGCCAATAAAAGTTTTTGTGAGCAAGCGGGTGCCCATCTCATGTTCTCGACTCTCATAACATCTCAATTTAAGTCAAGTTAGTATGAACAACTCTTCAAACCGTCTAGAAGTTTGAGGAAAGGACGAAGGTATGGTCAATCGTTGAATCTTCCTCTTGGGTCTCATTCTATGGCTCATAACCGCAAGTTATCTCATCGCATCGCTGAATAACTCTACCAGGACATTTGTCTGGGTGGACGGTCGTAACTCGTCGAGTGTGCCCACCCTGTTTCAAAGAGTCGCCCCACTGCCAAATTTTCCTTTCCCGACATCTGGATTGGTCCAATTATACCAGCGTGAAGTCTCATGTCACGGAAATCTTCGTAATAAAACCTAACTTTCTGTTGAGTTTCCCAGCCTTTTACGATTTTAAAAGAGATATTTACACGACCGATCTTACATACTACCGGACCGCAGTCACAGTTGGCAAGATGGGTCCTAGATGAAGACTTTATTTATTCTTTTTTTAGAGCGTTACCACCCAAGTATTGATTGTAGCGAGCCTTCATCTATCTCTAACATATACTAGTACCATTACTTAATACTTAGGCACGAATTACTGCCATGCGCGGCTTTAGCGAAAATTTGAGGCTCTCAACCGCTTGTGGCTTCACTCACGACCTTTCTCCCTCGCGTTGCCATCCATGATGGACCGCGAGGACGTAACATCTATTACCATGGGCTTCGGTACAATTGCCATAGGAACTCAGGAACCTGGATAGCGTAATGGTTTGCGCAGTGTCCTGGAAAATTAAAGGTCAGTGGTTCGATTTCCGGTCCAGGGAAAAATTTTCCCGCGGCAATTTCTGTAAATTTCATCGCCGTTCACGCTCGAAATATTTGTTATTCGTGCATTTTCTCCTCGATTCCAATAATAGTTTTTAGTAATTTTTGTAATTACGTTTTCCGGTAAAAAGGGGTAGAGAGTTGGGATCGCGGTGATGTTTTGAAAGATGTCTTTTTGCAGCAGAGAAGGTTAATTACGAAAGTTGATTCGTGCATATATTCGTTCATCAATTGCCTTCACTAATTTAGTCCGTGACGGGTAAAAACGTTTTTTTTTCACGTGAAAGCTTTGAGTACGTCGAGTAAGAAACGTTTGCCCACAATTTTCACGCTCATTTTTACTTGGAAAGGCATTTCCACTGAGCATTTAATTTATATTATTCCTCAGAAATATACAATGGCGTATTATTTTTTCACTTTGGGGACTCACTATTGAACAACAAGTGAATTAATTGAACGAAGAGACTAATTGCTTGTAAAGGGTATTAAATTTATGATAATTAGAATCAGGGTACTAAATTAATATGATGTTCTTAGAAAATGACCATTTATCAATTTATCGAAAACACATTTTTCACTTTTTTTTCACCGGAATGAAATTTGTTTTGCAAACTTTTTAAAAGATTCGTTATTTTTGAGGCGTCCATATATAAAATGATTCAATTCTCTGTTGTATGACGACACAGATGATGAATAGCAGTGAGACTTGAGGGTTACGTTTGAATTTATTAATTTGAGTTACATTTTGGTCATGTAAGTTCATACTAAATGTGCATTGCCTTAGTTTCTTATCACGTGCCATTTTACTACCAACGAAGAATAAGAGTGTATATATTTAAATTTGCTATTTTAAATATTCTTGTTTTCTAATTTGAGTATAATAATGTATTTCTTTCCGTATATTTCCAGGTAATTCGTGGTTGACTTCTTTAACCTCTTCAATCATTCTGCAGGAAAGAATCGGCAAGTTAATCCATTTTGGCAGTTCTGGTAATTATTTTGTTTCCCTATATCTTTTCGTTAGTCCTTTTTATCTGTGCAAAGGTTAGGATATAGTGGTCATTAACAGGTTCCGCAATACAAGTATTAGGGTGGCTTGTTTAATAGCATATAAATGTAGATCTCCTTGGCTAATCCTCTTAACCACTTCGCTCTAAGACATTCTCTTTTCATGACCTTTACGTTTAACTTATTTATATTAATTTCTGTCACATTTTTGAGTGTTTGTAGTGTTCTCTTGCATCTCTTCTTCTTTCAGCGTGGGTAATTTATTTTACCATAACTCACAGTGTTCGGCGATATCTGGTGGAAATGTTTCATATCCATGAGAATAAACTAAAATGGTAACCTTCCACACAATTTTATTTACTAAAGTACCGACCCGGTTTCGACACGTAGTGTCATTATCAAGGTACAAATTTGGCTTTCCAAGTTCTATATACGAGTTCGTATACCGTCCAGTAAGAGAAGGGTGGAGTGGAAATCCCTTGCTATCCTTTCAACCCCATCCTTCTCTTGCTTGATGGTATCTATAGAACTTGGAAAGCCAAATTTGTACCGTGATAATTACACTACGTGTCGAAACCGAGTCGGTACTTAAGTAAATAAAATTGTGTGGAAGGTTACCATTTTATTTTATTCTCATGAATTTATTTTAGATTTGAAGAATTCGTTTCTGCGATACAATATTCATTGGCATTGTTCCTTCTCTCTCTTTGAAGATTGGTATATATCCGTATTTGAATTTAACCTCTTGCCATAAGAATACTGCCAGTTAAGGCCTCTGTTGTTATTATCTTTCCATTGAGAAGCTATTTTAGAGGTAATGTATCAACGTAACAATAAGTCGAATTTGACTGTAAGGACTCGGGAACGCTCCATTCTCATCTTAATAACTTTCCGATGGATAATCCTCAATAATTTTTCCTGCAGCGGTACATAGTTTGTTAGCTTTATCCCTTTCCTCATCTCATTGATACTCGCGTCGCTTGTTGAGTCGCCCTGGTTACGCGATGTTGAATTAATCAGTTTTCCATCCCTTCTACCGTATGGCCCTTTTATTTTTCGTTTACTTTTGTGTAAGACAGGGGTCGATAGCCTTTTCTTACCTTTTGGCCTTCTAGTCAGATTTTGTGTGTGACAGCAAATTTGGATTTTATCTCCAAAATATTTTTTGATAAATAAATAGTGTACCTCCTTCCCATCAGGAATATGAAGGGTTATCATTAAAGAATGGATTTGAACACGGTTTAAATGAAAACAAAATTACGTACAGTTTATGTTTTTATTTTCCAAATGTCTCAAATAGTTTTTTTTACATAATTAATAAATTTCAATACGTGCGTCCATATTCGCTCGAAAAGAGAGGGACCCAATGTCAATATTAGCCTATTCCTAACGAAAGGCGCCAAGGAGACCACGGCTTAACGTCCCAAGCGACGGATGGAATGCTGCTCTTGAAGTGCCCTCCTCAAGGTACTCATGCAGGGATGGAGCAGCATGTGAAAAATCTATGCCACCCTATCCCTATAATCATCTTAAGAATTACTGAAACCATACCATTCTTTTATGATAACCTTCCATTATATGCAATTGCTTCGTAACGTCTGACTACTAGCCAAATCTGTTTTATATTGATATGTTGGTTGAGTTACTTTTGAACACAAAAAACTTGTGTATGAGATGTGGCAAAGGTTTAACTTAGGTTGGAGTTGGGGATTGTTGAAAGGAATTGGAAATTTACACTTTTGGAAAATATTTCTGCTTTAGTAGTTAAAAGAAAAAAATTTTGTTGAAAGACAATTATATGCGATCGACGTTGAATACGAACCCTTACTTGGTGGAAGAGGCATCTATCTCCACATAAGTGTCTCAAAATAAATTTACAGGCATAAAATATAATTGATAGCTCACCGCTATATGTGCACTCAATGAATCATGCATCATAGAGACACCTTGAAGTCATGTAGACGAGATGCAAATAGTATTGTAACATAGCTGAGCTAGATAAAGGTAATACTTGTCTCTTACTGTTTCTCAAATTTGGAATGTGACTTTGCAAAACATTTAATATAGAGCTAATAGGGAGAAAGAGAGAGTGCGGTCTTCGTCCTCGTCGAAATTTGCGAACGCACAAAGAACTTTTTAAGGTAGGAAATTTTTCTTTGCTCGATAGAAACGATCTCCGCTTTCAGGTCGTTCACCCTCGCGTCGAAAACGGTGCGTTCAGAGTTTCCGGTGAATTCTGTAGAGCCACTCAATGGAGGATTCCGAATAACATGCCGAAGTAGGATCGGAATGAATTTTTATCGCCGTAGGATTCTCAGCGTTCCTCGCCACATATTACGTTCGAAGGCGGTCTCAGAAAGGGTGCGTGCTCAGGGATACCAAAGAAGAGAAGGCCATTGGGCCGTTGAATGGATGAACCTCAAGCGTACCTATATCTATGCACTATACCCACCAATATTATTATCTTTATGTGAGACCCTTTACCGTTTGCCCAAAATAGATGACAAGTGTTATTCTGGGTGTAAATAATTTGCTTTTCGTCCTTTGCGATATATTTTTCGAAAATTGTGTTCCTAGTTTTAGCCACCACTGTTGGGTCGATAATCAACTGCTACCTGTTTAAAATTCTCAGTGCCAAACTTCTTCCTGAGGTACTATTAAGAAATTTGGAAGACAAATTACTACAATTATTTTTCAAAGGTGAAATAAAATGAAGAGAATTTACTCTGGAAAAAAAATATTTTTTTTGAGTTATTTTTTCTAAAGTGATGAGAAAAATGAGAAATTTTGTCGCTCTCTCATTGCAATTTTTATATTTTATACTCAAATTACCAAATTAATTATATTTTAAATTATTTTTACTGATTTTTACAATGGTGTACGTTAGAGCTAATACATCGGACCGCCGCACTTTGCACCCGAGAAGCAAAAGCCGATGTATCGGCCCACCGGGCTAAGAGGGTTAAAAAAGATCGCCTAAAACTTATGTGAAACCTATTTGATTTTACAAATTCCAAATAGGAAATTAAGTCTCACAATCTTGGCCTAGAAACATCGAGGAACTGCTTCCGACGCAGGAAAATGTAGATAAAAGTGAGATAACAAACTCAAAGAGTGTTTTGAGGGTAAAATTGGTAAACATATCAAGGATGATAACTTACAGTCATTGATTTTATAATAAAAGGGAAATAGAAGGGAAAATTTTTATTTGATAAAACGTATGAGTATTAGTAAATCGGAGATGATGCTTAAATTTTTAGATTATTACTGGAGGATGAGAGGATGAAACTGATTTAGATATCGTTTAGATATAGTTAATAGTGATTGGAAGAGGCGTAGGAAGTTACTGTTTCAGTTGCATCCGTTGATTAGTACTTTTTTACGTTATTTTTTAAGAATATACTCTAATGTAGTTGATTTTCCTCATCGCATATAGGTGGCAATACTCATCTTACTAATAGCACTTAAATCATACAACAATTATAGCGATACCACCACTGCACAAACGATCAACGATCACCCACCGAATCAAATCCGCTCTCAGCAAAGTAGCCCTAGCATAGTACTAGATGAGCGGATTTGATTCGGTGGGCGATTGTCGGGCGTTTATGCAGTGGAGGCATCGATAATTAAGTTTATTCATGCGTTATTATTTCATAGATAATAAAATATAATAAGTTGCGATGGAAATATATTCCGTGAAATAAGTGGTCTATGAAAGCATTTTTTTGTAGAAGGTTGATCGAAATGATATTAGGGTAAAAAAATTTATTGACGACGTTGTAAGAATTTAGTATTAGGTAATAGTCATTATTAATGGAATACTTCTTTGTATGAAATGAATTGATTTCATTCTTGACAACGAGAAAATTATAAGATGATAGCAAAAATGTCACAATTCGAAAATTAAATTATCTTTTCAAATCCTTAGACTAGACGGGATAGTTGGCATTTACCATATGTTGTTAGATACTATCTGTTATGTGAAATATTATTCTTAAATAACCGAAAATATTAATGTTGCAAAACGTATACCGTAATTTATCTCAATGTTTTATGAGTCTTCGATTTATAAAATGATTGTAATTCCAAAAATCATGAGCCTTTGAAATGCTATTTCTCCCGCTTAACTCCGAAGAGTCTCACTGATAAATCACAATTACTTGTAGGAACTGTAGTCTGTCGATAGGACAAAAATCACTCTACCGTCTTTAATTAGTGGGAGAGAGGCACGCGGAAGAGATACGTGGGATAGAAGCATGTGGGCGAGGTTCGTGGAAGGGGAGAAAGGTATTCCGTGCGCGAGGAGAAATGGAGCGAGGAGCATGGTATTCGGTCCGAAAGAAGGAGGAAACGGTTTGGGTCTTACAAGGGATTTATTTTTTGAATCAGGAGAATGGATACTTCCAATCCGGAAACTATATGAAAAAGCTTAAGTGAAACGGTGAGAACGATTTGGCTGATAATTGTGTGGATCGGATGTAATAATTAGTACGTGGCCACATGTTACACTGCCGATTCATCAGCATATATTTGCGGTGTATCCGAAAGAGGGTTTCGTGTTTGAAACTTTTCTAAAGCCATGTTTTATTTATAAATGAGCTAACAATGGCGTGCTAATATGAAGTCTGCTGGTGGATTATTTGCTACTTTTTTCACTTTTTAGAATGAAACAGTTCAACCACATAGACATAAGCATTTTAATTTATGTTAGAGATATGATTGAAAAAGTGTTGAGGTACTTGCAAAGCATTCTTAGGTATATACTGATTTTACCCATCCGTAATGCTATTTTATTTCAAGTAATTTCGTTAATACTGATTTGGGTACTTCTGAATGAAGTAACCAAGATATAAATGAATTTTCCGTGAGTTTCTGCTGAAGCCGTAGATCTCGGACATAATTTATAAGGACATTTACTTGGATGACATAAAGAAACCATAGCATATTTTTAATGAATGAAGTTAAATTCCAGTTTGAAAGATACAATTGTTATTTTTCTAAATAAACTAAAAAAGTAATTGCACTTTCAATTGCTGCAACAAAGTCTACTTTTATAGGCCATAAAACCTATAGGGAATTAACTTGCCATCTATAAATTAAACGCGATGTTGATATCAAGACAAAAATATTAATTTAGCATTTATTCCAATTGAAAATAGGGAG
Organism: Ischnura elegans; assembly: GCF_921293095.1. Taxonomy (NCBI): domain Eukaryota; kingdom Metazoa; phylum Arthropoda; class Insecta; order Odonata; family Coenagrionidae; genus Ischnura; species Ischnura elegans. The sequence goes on along the minus strand of NC_060248.1, from coordinate 113,593,304 downwards.
CGTATTTTTGCTAAAATTCCAAGAAAAGCATTTGAAACAAGTATACCCCGGACGATGTTAGCAATAATAAACGAGGTTTGTAGCAACAAGATAAAAACTAATTCAAAAGCTAAACTTAAATGAAGCTAAACTGAAAGATATTCACAGTATGACGATCGGTAAGTTAAGAAGTGCGCATCAATCATTTTTCTCATACATTTGGGAATTAATCACTCTCTTTATTGTTTTTCATGCTTTTTTAAGTTTCACCTCTTTCTTTTGGAAGATTTTTTTGCAATAGCCCTTATTATCGTGTAACGTGTGTACATCAACCTTGTCGTGCATCATTTTCTAGTCTGTTGTACTCGCACTGTAGCATATTGTTTTGATATGTAATTAGTATTTAATGTTTTAGTGTTTTCACTGTTGTATTTTTAGGATATTTCGTGTTCTCTCACGTGCGATATTCATGAAAGATTTATGTCAATTTTTCCATTCTTATAGCAGAATATAGTGGTATTAATCTTGTCCGTTTTGAGAAATATTTTCTGCCTGCACATGTTCTTCGCTTTCGAATGTTTAATTCATTCGTGCGTAATATTTCAAGAATTCCAGCTCAGTAGTTTTCAGAGCACTGTTTTAGCCCAATCATTAACTTTCGTGGAATCAAAACGTATTCACTGGCACCGAAGCGTGTGCCATTTGGAATGTAATTTCACAACGGTAGCAAAAGGCTCTCATGATCGATCATGAATTTCAAAAATGTTTATGCCGAAATGGGCATGCCGTTTATGCGTGATTCAGTAAATTGACTTGAATTACGCCTAAAGTCCCGATATGTAGATGACAAATTGCCAATTTAGATGGGGTATGCTATTTTTCTCAGAATTGTGGAGGAAAAATTCAAGAAAACCAATAGTCAGGTTTTGAAAAAGAGGGAGAATAATCTGAATGATCGTGGCTTGTAAAATTGAAAATGTTGCCAGAATGTTCTACTGTTACAGAAAGTATATAAAGTGCTTTCTAATTCACAAGCATCAGGTAAAGTAATAACACAGGCGTTGTCCTTCATTCTTGTCGTGCGTTGATTAGTTATCTCCACTTCTTATCTAAAATGCATCATTCATACCTTCTGACGTGTTTCCGACCGACCGGCACCCGATGATAAAACATCAAAAAGTAAGAATTGGACGAATTATACTAATAAGAACCCTTGAAAAAAAGACACTCTTGTAAGAAATGTCAAGTAACTACTTTTTCTTATGTAAGCCATGAATGGATGCCTTTACGAAACCTGTTGATGTAGTATTTATTATATTAGTTATATGCGTATTCGAAGTGACCCAATCCAATGCATTTTGTAGTAATAAAATTTATGTTATTTTTCACCTCCGGTTTCAAGAGGTTGGTGTCATCATTAGCTGTTATGAGAACAGATACGATGAATCACAAAATTATACGGTTGGTTTTAAACATCTGTATACATGCATTAATCAGCTTTTAAAGTTATTTAAAAATTTTCACCTAGAGAGCAAATTGATGAAAAATAATTAGTAATATTTACTTCATGATATTTGACTGCATTCCTTCTGTTCATACCTCAAATTTGGAGACATCTTATCGTCAGATACACGGACTTGGGATGGGTAGAAACTCTTCTGGGGCCTATGGACTATTTGCAATAATGCTGAAATTTAGAGGAAATCAAAGGAAGGCACATTGGGCAAGATTATTATTTCGCGATATTTTATTCCTGTATCGTCGGCTAAGCCCTTTTTTTAACTGTTCTAATTTTCTTTTTTTTTTGTGTAAAATGGATCGAGAGTTATTATTTTCGTGTCACGCTCCTTCGCACTTTTCATATACGTACGCATAGGGGCGAACGGCGTGGGCGATGCGAAAGGTTTAAGGGCGAGAAATGGTGGGAGGGGGGGAGGGATAGAATGGTGATTTGGCGGGAGCGGGGGGGAGTTTCAGAGGGGGGGATGTGAAGGCGTGACCGTCGGATGGGAGAGTAGATGGAGCCAATTTGGCGCATGCATGGGCTCTCTTCATTCGAAACCTCTCGTCGATCTCGGGCATACTGATTCTCCCGGACTCCATCTCAGCCGAGGGATATATATTGGATGGGATGTAGAGGAGTGACGAGGGAAGCGTTTGACGACCCCGAAGGGTGCAGGGGGTTGCTTGATCGCTCGTACTTCTCCACTCTCCCTTCCTCTCTCCCTTTTGAGTTCCCTCGAAAAGGGCTGTCCGCAGCGCAAGGCATCTTGAGACACGAACTGTTATGCTATTTCCTCGTAATTTACACTTTGCCTCCGTCGGCATAGGATTTTACTCGCGCTGCTGCGTGCGCGGAAAACTGACGAAGATGACGCCTTTGGGTTCTCGCGAATCCATCCTAGGGCGTAAGCAGAATATTAAATGCATCCGGGAAAACTTAATGATTGCAGTTCTCATCTGTAGGGTATAAGGAACGTTTGTTTCACTATCAAAATAAATATTTACAAATTTTCACTCTATAATGCTTGTTATTAAAATCAGAAATTGCCATATTTCCACTGAGTTTTATTATGACACAACGCGTTTAGTCGTTACAAACAACATTATCCGTTGTAATATTGGTTGTAACGACAAACGTGTTGTGTCATAATAAAGCTTAGTAGAAATATTACAATGTCTAATATTAATAACATTAAGAACTTCCACCATATCGTGCCCAATATCATGTAAGATACAATATCGCTTGAATCTTTGGATTATATTTTGTTTCACTCTCGGAATTGTGAGCGTACGTTATAGTTATACATCATTATGAGGGAAATAAGACTCCCTTGAAGAAACTTGTACAACTTTCCTTTAAAGACATATTTGGCGAACACCATTTTAATTGCAAGAGTTGCTAAGTATTAAAATATTTCAAAGCTCTTAAACATGTGTATTCAGTGTAGCATAGTGTTTTGTGTTTTGATATGATATTATTTGTAATAGAATGGTGAGAAAATCTTTTTTTATCCGGAGAATGCAGTGCAGTGCAGAGTGCAGCACTATAAATATCAATGGTGGCCGGTTGATGCCATTACTACAGAACATGAGCCTTATTTGCTTTTTATTTCTTTAATTTTATCAAGATACTTCCACGGAAGGAATTATTTGTCTCCTTAACTGCCAGCTGGTTCAATTGAGGAATGGTTAAAGTTAGGAACTCTACTGTTTCAGTTCCCGTCGTTATTCATGTGCTCTCGCGAAAAGCTACCCACATAATGGTTATGGCTGTTGCTTATGGGCAATAAAAACTGACATTGATAATAATTTGGATCTATTATGTAACTGCTCTTTCTAACGTAAAGAAAACTAACTCTGTTTTACTCTCTATATTAAAGACAGTAGGTAAGCATACGATACGTTCTATTTCGTGTGGTGTAAATACGAGTTTGCCGTGAATATCTGCAATTTATATGGTTAAGAGGTTATAATTTCACTTAATCACAATTTTAGACCATCAGCGGTTCTCTATCTATTGCAAATGCGTGAGCCCCACGTGTTCTCGTGCCAACAAAAATGCCTGCGGTCGTCATAGAGATCCATCAGGTTTATTTTTAATCGCAAAGAATTCCGAGTCGATTAGCTCTGTTCAGGTAAGGGTTACTTTTTATCGTCATAAAACCAACAAAGAATAGGATAACCTTAACATATGATTCTCCTTTAAATTAAATTTATAAATAATATTTTAGTTTTATATTGCCATCGAATCCAACTTTCCATTCTTCTGGCGTAATTGAGAGATATTTTCCACGTAATCTTTTGATAGAATAGCTAAATTATTTCTACTTCATTACACTATCTTTCGTTTTATCAAAGTTTCAGCAAGTTTAACGTGAAGCGAATACTCCAAGTTCGTAATTGAGCTATTAAGTTTATTTTTGTATCTCGCGGGAACACTTTCAATCACTTGGGATTTCATAGCTCCCTTCCGAGTAATTATTATATTGATTAATTACTGAAAGCTATCGGCATACATGTACGTATTAACTTTCTAAATAGTGGAGATTTTGAACGATTATAATTTACTAGCCAAGGTTCATATCATAATTTAGGGATTTTTAAAATTGCGCATTCTTTATGGTAAGGCTCAAAAGATACCGCTTTCCAACGTGATTTAATGAAAGCAGGATATCTTGAACGTGGCACTTGCCCTGACGAAACATTTGTGAGTAGGTTAATGAGAATATTAGTCGGAGTCTGTGAAGTAATCACTACTTTTTGATGCGTACTTTACAGAGTACTACCTATGACTGTTACTTAGGTTGGCAACTTGTGGTCGTGAGTGTGCACTTAACTGTCGACTACTTGCTACGTATAATTACCTATTTTAAAACTCGTTATAAATATACTCAATGGTGTTCCATCAATTATCAGGGTTGGAAATACATTTAATATTTGTTGGAAGTTTAATGAAGCGTCAGCATATGATATTTTTTTGGTGGATACAATTATAGGATTTTTTCAGTTAAACGAAGCGGTTTTACCGGAACGGGAAGCCCTTTTACCGTTTGGCAAAGAATGCTTGCTATTTTCTGGTTGCTCGACCCTGCTGAGGACAATATACTGAGGAAAAAAAGTCGATTGCAGAGGCATGGGATAATTGCAGCCCTCTATAGAAGATATTTTTTTATCATAGCCAGCCAGCTGTGCAAATTATCTTCAGACCTTATTTTTTCGCAAATTAGTATTATCCATATCAAAATAGATAACTTTTTTCCTTTCAAATTACTTAGCTAATAATTGCTTAGTGACTGATACAAAGTTTCGGTCGACATTGAGTTGTATAAATAGTTTTATTATTTACTATGAATTTCAACTCGTACAATTATTTTTCGGCTAAATGGCTTTAGTTTTTACGATTATCGAGGTATTGGAAGTTAATCGCTGTGCAAGGAGTTTGGATGTTACTTCGATATATAGCGTGAAAAAATTACTAAATTAGTTAAAGCGGTAGCATCAATCTAATAGAGGGAATTCTGTTGCTACATACATATGTGACTCATGTCGTAGTTAATTTTTTCTGTCTAAGAGTATTGATTATAAATTGTTAATACAAATCATTCGTCTTGCGCTGCTGGTTGCTAATTATGAGAAATTAAATTGAAATCTTACAGCAATCCGATAAAGATAAGGTGTTCGGAACCTCCAAATAAGGGGAAAGTTTAAAACGTTAAAAAATACCAAAAAATCGTCTTACGTGGCAAATAGTTAAATTATATTAAAAGTTTTAAATTTTCCACAGGGGAAAAAAACGTTATTATCCTATCACCATGGGTAAATGATTTTCGATGTACACCTGTTGCTCTTATTTTACATGCAAAAGGATAATTAAATATTCTTAGTAAATCATTCAATATAAGTGTTGCGGAGTGAAAAAAACTCCGAGGACATCGTTTAGGACTGAAAAATTAACTGTAACACTTCTAATTTGTTTGAATGTTGAATTCAAAGAAAATAAGGCGAGTGTGGAGTAAAGATTTTTCTCCCTCTGCCTTGCATGTTGATTTAGCCGCTATTCTTGTCCGTTTAATAGTCCGGGCGATGTTGCGCGCTTATTGCCTTAATTTCCTCTCCGCCGATCACGAGATTATTCACTCGTATCTGACCAATTTTTCCCGGTAGAGGGAACTTAAATCACTCTCCCATGAGCCTACGTGGAGATGTAAAACTCGCGATTGTCCCGCCTCAGTTAATTTTACCAAGGGGTAACCAATGACGACGGCAGAGCTCGAAAACCTCTCCAACCACTCGCGAACCAACAATGTTGAAGAAGACCTGAAGAGAGGGATGTCGAAACGTTGTAATAACCCAATTGAAAAACGGAATTCCAATCCCTTTGTACTCAAGAGTGGAATCTTGAGACATTCTTAACGCTTTTATTGACTTTGCGACTCTCTGAAGTTGCCTGATGCTGCGGTTTCCTTCGCAGACATGGAAGAGTTGGAGACTAAAGGAAAGGCTTGAGGGTGAAAGGCACCAAGTATTAATTTGCGTCCCTCGCTTCCAAGATGGGATCATCCATAAATTAATTTCGCTGTAAGTCGAATGCTTGGGGGGCAGCGTTAAACAAGGGATCCCCTGGGGATTATTGCTGCTATCCTTAGGTAACGCTCCGTGGTAAATTCATCTCCGTATGAGACTTCTGATCTTTTTCTAGTCTGACTGCCATATTGATATTGTAAGCTCGAATTATCACACAAGGATCGTGAAAGTGTATTCCTATTATTGGTGCCACCCATGAGCGGAGTTTTGAGCTCATTGGGAGCCTGCATTCCCCAACTTGAATGATAATTTGTCCAAAAAAAGTACGAAACTAAGTACGAAACTTGTAAATTCATGTACTATGAAAATGAAAATATCAAAATCTTAAATAAATTTTAGCCTTAGAGAGTACTTAAAATACTGTTTTCATAGTTGGATCTAAGGTTTCCGCGGAGTTTCTCCACATGAGTCACGGCTTTTGGGCGTTCCTCCGCGTTGTGTTGTCCATAGATGACGACAGTTTGGGATTCCTTAATGGGTTTGGGAATTGAGACATCCTGCTGGCGTCTTCAGGTCAGACGTAGCGATGTATAAATTAACGTGAATTTTTTATCAGAATCATCTTCTTGTTATTTGCTAAAAGTTAATTTTTAAATGATTTCCTGCTACGAATTACCAACTGTTTAATGGTGTGATGACAGTATTTGCAAATGGCTAGGAAACGTCCACGGTGGTCTCGAAGTAAATCAAATAAGCATGCATGGATCTTTTTTCACTTACATTAGCATTATGAGTTGGATAAATTGAATTCCATCAGCATCAATACTGTATCTTTTGTTACAGCCTTCTGTTCAAACCATACGAATTAATGCCCTGATGCCCTTGAATATTTCATGTAGATTAATGCTATTAACGTGTATGTGAACTGCATACTTTATAGATGACACAAAGGGCATGGTAACGTTTTCCAGAAATCGGCTAAACAAATGTATGACAATAATAGATTAAAACAAATGAAGTAAAATGCACATCGATCGCATTGTTTGAAGTTTACGTAAAACGGTAAAAAAATCTACATTTTTTATTGTGTGAAAAATAGATTTTCACTTGCCATCTCCATTCTGCCCATGTTAAATATTTATTATTAATTTTCATAATGTGGATTTTAATTCTGTATAACGTATTTATTTCAACGCATACGCTCTAATTATCAAATATAGACAGGCAGTTATTTTACTCTATTCTTTATCAGTTTGTGCGGTCGCCATCAAATATACATTCAAAAATATACCGTTCCCATTTTTTAGCATTAAGAAATGTCAATACCTGCTTATTTGCTAGGTAATTATGGAAGCCGTATCCGTTGTTGATTGAGTTTTTTGGCGCACTTTCAGAATGAAAGGTTTTGCTAAAGATTGTTGTTTTTTGACGAATATGGGCGTTGAAATACAAACTTCCGCTTAAATGAACATGCGAAAATGCAAGAGGTGTGCATATTATCTTGTATTTTTGGACGATCTTTTTTTTTCTCCTCAGTTTTCCTTCTGATAAGAATTAAAATGGGAATGAAGTGTCTACAAGTATCTCTCGATCTCAATTTTTATTAAGGCTGGAAATGTTTTTGCTACAATGTGTTATTTAAACGTTTTTTTTACTTAATGTTCGCGGAAATTGATGATGTAGAATAAATGGATGGTTCCATATTTTTGTCATAACTGTAGTAAATAGTTAAGGCTATCGCAAAACGAATGTTGACTCTTTCTTTTGCTATAAATACATACCAATATTGAAAGACTTTGCAACCATAATCACAACTCTTTGTTCTGTGAAAAAGGCGTAGGAGGATGATTTATTTATTGGATTACATCCATGATAGCAAGTCGATTGAAAAAGATAATGCCTCATTGCTTGCGAAATAGCATCGTGGGCCTCAAGTCTGTCATTGAAGCATTGGGATTATATCTCAACGCATTATAAATACTGGCGTGGGATGAGACGTGTTCTGAAAGGTCAATCATTATTAGGTTATTGCAATATTTTTCTACGATGGTGCGTACTTAAAAAGTGGGATAAATTAAGGAAACCTGTTCGTATCATTTTCCTAGATGTTCAAAGCATGAAGATGGCTTTGTGAATGAGAACTCATTTTATCTGATAAGTTATATTTTTTGAGGAAGAAGTAGCACTTCAATTTCCTTTTTGGAGGCTTGTCAGCTACACGCAGCAAAATCATAAAGCAGGTGCTATTTTCCGATCACTTTTTTAAATTCTTGAACTCTGCTATACTCTGCACTTTGATCGCCTTTTTTTACTGCGATATCGGATTAAACGAAGTTCTACTGGGTGCAATTTTTTCAATTCTATTTGTTGAAATCTGATCCCCTCCATTGAACTGTAATCCCTAGCTTCTTAAACCCTTTCAAGTGCTGTACCATGCGTACACTTTTTGCCAATTTTCTTTGTTGAAATCTGTTCCACTCGATTGAACAGAATTCCCCACCTAATAATCCCTTCAGTTGGTGTATTATGTCTAAAGGATTAGATTCCAGCTAAAGAGGTAATGGGTTTTTTCTTCGTTTGAAATTCAAGACGTTTTGTCTGGCCTTCTTTTTCGATCAGCGAACCAGGCAATTTTTCTCGCAGGCCACATTGGATCATTCTGTTATGGAGAGAGATCATACGAGTAGATAGATCGGAGATACGATCGGTTTACCTTAAACATCTGTTCATTCAAGGGATACTTATTTGGCTAGGAAATTGAATATTAATAAGTTCGGGCAACGGGTTGGTGTGCTAGCTTTAGCGCTGGCTTTCCACAAAGAGGGTTCGTGTTCAAATCCCGGCATTGTCGAGCAGTGTTCCGTCCGTCGGATGGGACGCTAAGCCGTGGTCCCCTTGGCACCTTTCGTTAGGAGTAGGCTAAAGCCGACACCGTGTTTCTCTCTACCCTTCCTGCCACACACTTTCCAATATGGCGCAAATGACCTCAACTGTCGGTCGCCTTCTCCAAATATCATACCATACTACAAACAAATTCTTAATTTTGGAATTCCAATTCCTCACGCCTATTTATTGTTTCCTAAAGCATATTTTGTTTGAAAAATATGTTGGTTACCTGAATATTGATGCCTCTATATTAACATCAGTTGCTCATTGGCAGAGAAGTTTTGTCTTAAACTGAAAAGTTATTGTCTTGGTTATGGCGTTTTCTGTTCCTTGCGATACTAAGGATGTTCTTTCTTCTTCGTTCCAACGGGATTTGGGCAATGCTATAGAACGTAAGTGGCAACTGTAACCTTTCCAGTGGAAATCAGCAGGAACAAGGGAATATGCTGCAAGTGAGGGCGTGCTATTCCTACGACAAGAATTGACCGAGAACATAAAATAACTAATTATTAAGTCCGAAATATCCCAAGATGGCCTAGGCGACACGTACTATTTGAGGTTGATTCAAGAACTAGCAGATTGAATTTTAGGAAAAAAATTAAGTTTCATTCATGCAATTCAAATTTCAATACTAATTACTAATGAATGTAATAATTTTGGAATGAGGGATGAATAATATTGCTCTTTTACTCGTAAAAATACTGGTTATCAAGTTTTGCGTTGGGAAAATTTCAATCGTGTCAATGAAAACTAATTTTTAAGCTCGTTATTCTGCAATCGGTCCTCTGTTTCCAATTTTCCGCTTATTTTCCAATCTGTCGTATTTTTCGTATTTAATTAAATGCTTTTGATGTTGTAGATCAGGTAGTAAATCACCTGAAAAATTAAGTTCGAATTCGAAATTAATTAAAAACAGAATATTTGGTGGAAACTCAATATTTTACCTAAAGTTTGAACAATTATATATACCCTCTGCAATGCACCTACGCATAAAAATCATATAGAATATTAAATTTTCATGCGCCTACTTAATTCATGACGTCGCATTCAATATCCATAGAAATTACTCGGGGATGCACATCGCCTACATTATCTTTCAAAGTATTAGGATCTCTGGCGTGGGATGAGACGTATTCTGATCCATCATTCACTTCGTTATTGCTATATTTTTTCTTCGCTTATTCACACTCTTTTTATATTATACGCGTAATTGTTCTTAGGGTTAAAATAACCGATTGGAATCCATTTGCAATCACGGAACAAAACGAAGAGCACCCCCACGCAACGAATTTCTGCGTGGATTAATCTGGACTGTTGTGGATATGCATGCGGTGACACCGTGTTCTCTGGAGCTCGAGGGATAAACTAAGGAGATCTGTTCATGTCACTCTCCCACCTTCAGCCTTTATTTTTACGGAATGAATCACTGCCATTTTACGTACTACACTCGCTATCTTATACAAACATATAGGTTCATTTGATTTTCCTACTATTTATTCTGTTCCCTGGCATCATTTTGTCCGCAGCTTCTCTCTGAACTTCCTTCGGGCAGTTGGAACGCGTTGTAACCGGCAGCTGTCGATTTAAAAAGTGTGGAAAATACGAATTTTCGTGCTCTATATAATAGTGGAACTGGAAATAACTCGCCAGCGATTGCGTTCTGTCTTCGAGGCCCAGGCTCTATTTGACCCCGTGATCCCACACAGAGCAGGTATTTTATTGGGTATGCAGTTTGCAAATCGCATCCCTCCCTACAACTCACCGATTGGAATTTATGTCCGACCCATCTATCCTGCAATGCTGAATTTCAGGGGCGAGGCTGGGCTGCTTTGTGACGTCAGTGGGCGAAGAATCCCTGACGTTTTACCCCTTTCCTCGTTTCATTTTTTTTTGAGCCAGGACCCGAGCGGAATCAAATAAATTCCATTCCGTGACTATTGAACGATCGTCAAATGCTCTTGGTTTTTCCTCCCTGTCTCATTCGTGGAAGTGACGTGATGTTGGTAATATTATTCTCAAAGGACACCTGACAGTTCATATGAGGCGTACTTCTGTACGCTATATAATACAAAATCGTCCGTCTTTTGCTTTAATAGAAACTAAATTTAATCAAGACCTCCCATAATGATGACTAGTTGTATCTACGTCATCACAAGCGACCTTTTTGAAGTCTTACCTCCTGTACATTATACGACAGTGACCTTTGGGATATTTTTTCGATATTAATTGAAGTGAAATTCCATTGAAGGACGCTGAAAACTGAAAGACACGGTGTCTATTGGCATTGTCATTATTGCTAGCGTTACGCTCTGATATTTCAATTGTTTCTGCTGTCATTGATGTTTCATTATAGATTTTTAATTCATGTGAATAGCTGTGAAAACAAGTCTACTTGGCTTGTAATGCGCTTCATCGCCAATTTAGGCATTTGCAAGGAGATGATTAAAATTCAGGGACCAATATGAGATAAAAACTTTTTCCGATTTCCGGTCAAATATGTAGTATTTCCGCGACAATTACTGTCTGCTTCGGTGATCACGAGTCTGACATGATTGATCACTGACCTGGCAACAAAAGAGAGGTGAATTAAGAGTGACGTAATGCACAATCACATTTTCAGCTAATTACAGCGAAAAATCCGTGGTCGTAAAAGAATGAAAATTGAGTGAAGTAATGCGCCTTTTATTTCAACCACGCTGCACTAATGTTCATTTTTAGGTAATCAATATTTTCATTGTGGCTCGCATTAATTTTTACTCTATTTGGGTTTTCACACGACGAGTACTGCCAACGTTTTTAGTGAGAGTGAGTTTAATATCATTTCTTTGAAGGCATTCGAATTACTCCATGGAGCTCTGTTAAGCCTTTTGAAATAATTTTTCACTCTACTAGATTTCCTCGAAAATTAAAGAATCTAAAAAGAGACAGCTGCCGGTAAAAGAGTATTTCCCCAGCACTCACCGTCTGGGTTAATCCATCGCGCTCCGCGGACTACGAAAAAGAGTCAAGAAAAGAGATTTAAAAAATGATAAAAAATACACCTGTTCCAAGAGAGAACAAAATGCACTTAAAAATGTAAATAATATAGCTTTTAATCACGCATATACGTGAGAATAAAGCACGGGTGTTGATTAAGTTTATATATTTTTTTTTACATAACGACGTTTGAGCGACGATAACTTCGAACATATCTTGGGGAACATACATAAGGAATGTTTGAGGCAGAGCCCTGAAAAAGTTGAGATTCGTCAAGCGTATTGTGGAAAGATTTACGGATGAGAAAGTAAAAGAAAGATGCTATTTCGCACTAGCCCGATCGCACCTTGGAATGCGACTGGGAGCGAATGGGAACCTGTTCAGAAAGAATCCGTGAACTGAATAAAATACATAGGAAAGCTGCGCGATTCGTTAGAAACGGCTACGGTCGTACAGGCAGCGTTACCCAGCGAATTATGCTGGGAGCCGCTGGAGACTTGGATTCTGCGCGTGAGGCTTAGATTGCTTGAGCAATTGAGAATGGATATCTTCAAGAGCGACATGGAGAACATTATCTTTAAGTCCCACTTTATTTCCTGGTCCGGCAGAAGCGATAAATTAAGAGAAATGTTTTGCCTAACGGATATGGGAATTCGTTTTTGCCCCGAGCCATAAAGGACTGATAAGTGTCAGTCGTAATTTTCTTTGAGCATTTGGTTGTTATATCTAAACGCCTGCTGACCTAAGACCCCCTGCCACACGCCTCTTTAGGCAGCTTGAGGGGTAGTATGAAGATGTAGATGACGTTTACTAGAAATGAGTATCGAAGAGTCTGATAGGTGGCATTTGAAGGAGATTACCGACAGCTGAGGTCATTGGCGCCATGAGGGAAGGGTATGGAAAGTAGGGTGGAGAGAAACCCGGCTTTGGCATTTGCCAACGTAATACGCCAAGGAGACCACGGCTTTACGTCCTATCCAACGGACTGAGTGTTACGCTTGAAATGTCCTCAACACAACATTCATTGTCACCGCCGGGATTTGAACCCGAGCCCACGGCCAACAATCTCGCCACCTCACCATCCAGATCCCCTTTGTTTCTTGTCACTAGATGTAATGTAAATGTGTGATGTATATGCATGAATTGGAGAGGGGAGGAAGCGAAGGAGACAGTGGAGGTTATGGCCGTAGGCGGAAAAGACAGGAAGTTCTCGCGAGAGAGTAAGTCTAGATGGGGCAACGGACGGGCGTCCCCTCACGACGAAGGTTCTCCCAAAACCCCAAAGCAGATAACGAGGTTACATCGGCTGACAACTCCCGTGAACCACCGAAGCGCGAATATCGTGGGAGGGAAAGCCCCTCGGACCGCCCGCATATGCCTCGGAGCCCAAGGACGGGACAGCCGCCTTCTCATTCAGCGATGTGGAGTGTGGGGTATTATGTCCAACAGGTCTCTCAGGGAGCGGATGATATCATTAAAACGTTTCCGGATCGGCGAGTGGAAGGTCGGGGACTAACTAATAGGGCCATGGGTGCCGCCACTATTCGATTTCCCTTATTGCATCACCACCTATACAAATTTCGTGAGACGAGATGATTTATGCCTAAATCTGTCAATTTCGTCAACTTCCTTGTAGGTGGTTTCCAATGTTACAAATTTCCCAAAATAGTTTGGACATTTTTTCCACGATTTCAGGACGCATTTCGTGTGAAGGGACAAGTGATGTGTATGTACCCTTATGATAGCCTGTTGGTTGATGTAAAGGCATTTTTGCCACACATACGTCAGTGTTCCTGCTAAGCCTTCGCGGGCCGTTGACCTGTAATCTACACCTCTGGTTGAATCAAAATTATTAATCATGGCCGACTTATTCGATCGTATTTCCTCACTACCATTTCAGAGGAATTTTCGGCGTGACTTCACTACGAAGGACTCTTTTCATCGACCTCTTTCCCTAAGGCCTGTTCAAAGGGAAATATAATTACAGGGGGAGGTTAGACATAAATCCCTCATGTTCAACTCAAATTGCCGTTGGTTGGCACTAGGCTCTTGCCAGCGACAAGGTTACAGTCAAGAAAAAAATCCCCAATCGTCCGTTTCCGCGTTAAAATTAGAAATAAAAAGACTACCACAACCAATTAAGAAAAACCACGATAAAACATATAAAACCAATTGTAATTTTGCGCTTTAACAGAGAAATCCACTGCCGTTTATGGTTTCGGCACTTTTAGGTCATTCTTAGAAGTGTTGTGAATGAAAGTGTGTAAATTACTATTGGTGTGTTATATTTTATTGTGGGTACATCATATTTCCTCCACGTCATCCTTGGAACGATTTCATAATTAAGAACGATATTAGAACACGATAAATGGTAGGCACCACTAATATTCAATTTCTTAGCCGATAATTTGAGGAAATGTGCACGACTTTCTCAAAATAGTTGTAAAAACAGCGTAGGGTGTCCAAAATGAATTTTTGGTACATTAAAGAAGGTCGTTAATATTTAACTATTAATGTTCTACTTTAACTATTATTTTTATTCAAATCGTGTAATTTTACTTTTGTGAATTATTTATCTCAGCTACGTAGGGGGATACGGTGTAGCGTAATTCAGTTACAGCGGAAGCAGATGCGTTGTTGCGTCACATGGATCAAAGAAGATTGGAAGAACTGGCATAGTGACCAGCAAAGGCCACAGTTTTTTCCCGGGCGTGTCCGGGTTGCTGGAAACACCTCCAGCGAGCGAAAGCGAGTCACAGCATATGGACGCAAATGCAAACTATGTTAACGGAGAAAAATTGTGGTGGTGACTTCGTTTAGTTTCCATTGCCATACCTGCTTTCAAGGTGAATCTCAGACGAAATCGTCAATCGGTCCAGGTTCGAATCTCGGCTAAGCCAAATTATTTTTTCTTGGTGAATTACATCCTTGGTGTATATAACCCAGTGTCAATGAAAAACGTCAAATCATAGAAAATCCTCGGAAAAGTCTTTACACGGTTTAATTTGTTTGCTTAAAAACTGCTCACCAGTTAAATGGAAATGGCACGTAATCGAATTAGTTTTTGTGCAGTTTCCGCTTGAAATCACTCCCATTGGTATTGGCTGAAGCGGAAGGACGTTGAACGATGCTCAAAAAAAGTCCTTACTTGAAAAATACATGCATTGGAAAGGAAAACTTTAAATAGGATACCTACGCTTAAGGAAATTACTTAACGGATTAAAATATGGGCTACTCCTTGAATTAGTTTTCAAGGCATTTGGCATAAACTCAAAACAGTAATTTTTGTCTGTTGCCGGCGTTTTCTTGCATCAAAGCCTTATCACTTGAGCTACATTAATTATGAAGAGTTTTTCTTAAGATGTTGAAGATGATTCGGACCGTCGTGGATTTGAAAGATATCTTCTTTATTGGAAGCGCGAGCAAAATAAAGAAAAAAATACCTTATCCGCTTTGGCCGGGGCTCATGCGTTCCAGCTAAGCTAGATAATTTGATAACCCGGAAGATAGGCTTCAGTTCAAGGAAATGGAAACGATGGCCTCCTTAATTTCCGGAATCCATCTTGAGCCCGTATATACTTGACGAAGGTAGAAATTTCATAAGGAAAGAAAAATGAGGTTGCTTTCATGCTATTAGCTCATATTGAATGGGAAAAGAAAAGCTGAGTGGGTAGAGCGTTTCAAAGCAATGTGATACATTTAACTTCAACCTTGGATCGTGTGTAGAGGTTGCTTTATACACATGAATGTGTTGAATGACCTTGATCGCTGGCTTGAATTAGATTCACCCACACCGAGCTGGTAGCGAAGTTGTGGGACGTTTTGCTTGAATACAGGGTCTCGATTACAATCCACCGATGTAGTCATTGAACCAAAAATATTTTAAGTAAGCTGGCCCACGTTACCATTAACCTCATTCTATAGTGTACATCGACTGTATATAATTTTTTCACAGCTTGGCTAAGTGAAATGCATATTTACAACTAGTTCGGTGCGTCTTTACAGATAATAGCATCATACAGAATCATGATTCACAAAATTAGCCAATGCTTTAAAAAATTATAATTATCCAGAAACATGTAGATATGTCCCGGGACTGAGGAGGTTAATGTATGAAATCCATTCACTCAAGCTTTAGTCTGGGGTGGGCGATAAATTCAACAATTATGCACGAAATAAGCACGAAAATTTGGTCTATTTTTATACATTTTTAATTTTTTTGGTTCTTTTTCTTTGCTCCCCTTGTTACTGGGCACATTACCGGTTACCTTCGATCACTCATATGAAAAAACGGTGACATAAATGACTCAAGACAGAAAGATGACGTGTTCAGAAGTTTTCGGACTTTTTTCTCCGTGACACACGTCACCTGTCTCTCAAGTTTCCGTTGTGTGGGCGGACATAATCCAAGCGTGTGCCCAATAGGCCGGCCCTTATTTTTCAGAATTGCGAAAAGTTATGTTTTCCTAGTCTCAAAATGATCCAAATGAGGTTTATATTCACATGTTAAAATTTGGTTACTTTAAAATAACGGCAACCCGTGCCCCAAGGGCCCTAAGTACTGAGGACCCTCAATTGAGTTTTTTGGAGCAGAAAAAGTGCTATCCATATGTAAAACGTAAAAGTAAAGTCCTTGAGAACCGATTTTCTGTTTGTTTTTACCTATCTCTAAGCGTTTACGAGATATCGTCCGTCGTAATGCAATCCACCCCCCAGGGCGCCACCCCGCACCGCGGCGCCGCCGAGGTACGGCCCGCACCACTTACTAGACACTTCCCCTCCACCCCCTCTCCTCCTTTGCGATTGCGTCAGTGAAAGATTAGAAGTACTCTGAAAATTTATTTTATTTTGGTTGATATCTACTGAAATTCATTACCAGCGTGAAAATACATTGATCAATTGGATTGGATATATTGTCATTGCAATTAAATTCTTTCTAGCGTAAGCACATTTCTTCAGAGGCTAGATCTTGCCAGTGGGAGCAAAGACTTTGTCGAGGGAGGGGAGGGGGTGGAGGGGTAGTCTCTAGTAAGTGCTGTGGGCCGAACCTCAGCGGCGCCGCGGTGCGGGGTGGATTGCATTACGACGGACGATATCTCGTAAACGCTTAGAGATAGGTAAAAACAAACAGAAAATCGGTTCTCAAGGACTTTACTTTTACGTTTTACATATGGATAGCACTTTTTCTGCTCCAAAAAACTCAATTGAGGGTCCTCAGTACTTAGGGCCCTTGGGGCACGGGTTGCCGTTATTTTAAAGTAACCAAATTTTAACATGTGAATATAAACCTCATTTGGATCATTTTGAGACTAGGAAAACATAACTTTTCGCAATTCTGAAAAATAAGGGCCGGCCTGGTGCCCAAGCTCATTCAACCCATTTATGTGTAGAATACAGCCTGTATACACGATACAAGGTTGAAGCGAAATGTATCACACTACGTTGGATTAAATATTTTTCTATCATCGATCTTTTTGTGCTGCATGCTCTGTTTAATGACGAAAGTTAGCATGTTACAACGTGGTTAGACAGGTAGCGTCATCATTAGACCAAGTTAATTATAATTTCCAGCTCATCTGAGTAGCTGTCATATGTATGCGAAGCCGAGGCATCCATGAAATTATTTAAGTATCTTATATTTAAAAAAATTACATACTGGCGTTTGCCGTGTAGCATATAGAATTTTCCCCTGACGTTTTTTGGACCATCGCTGGTCACTTCTTCAAGGGAATGGTCGAACAACGTTAAAAAGTAAAAAGAATATGGATTAATAATTGAATAAGACATTTTATGGGGTTTTTGAAGGCGAAATGCTGCCCCTATCTACTCGACACGACTGATGACAGGCAGCAGTTTCACTTGACGGCACTGATGGCGAAGATGCCGATGACTGCTCCGAGGAGGAACTTTTTCTCGTTAAAATGAGGACGCATTTCTGATTTCTACCAACAACCGGTCCAATAACGATGCGTAATACTCTTCTATATCGCTTTTCCTGACCTGACCAGCCCATTTCACCATATTCGCCTGCTTTGGAGCCTGTTCACCTTCATAATTCTATTGTTTCCACTGTTTTTATCTCTCTAGAATAGTGATAAATCCATATTTTATAAAAAGTTATGTATTAACGGGTTGATTAATGCTCAGGATTGCGACGGAATGTCACCAAAACAGGAGTTCACCACACAATTTCGTTTATTCTCCACGGCGAGAAAACGCGGCAACCATATTGCCGAGATTTTTTTCACACCCAATTTTCCGTGCAAACTTGAAGCGATTATGCATTGCGATATGCCTGTGGCCTCAACTATATCGCGCAATTTGATTTGTATATTACTTAGAATCATATCGTGGAATTTTTCAATCATTTTGGGAGTAGACAGTTCCGAAGAGCTTCCGGAACCATTTTTATTGCTTTGGATGTACGGCCACGTTTTAATTCACTTACATATTTGTAAATAGTTGCAAACACAAGAGCAGATGTGACATAAACTTCACACAGCTCAGCTCTGATTTTTATCGGCGTTAACCCTTTGAAAAACAAGTATTTGATCACCGCACGAAACTCAGTTTTAAACTCTGTTTTTATAAATTTTGTTCACTAAAATCGGCAGCAACAATGAAACTATGGCATGGATACAGCCGAAACTGTAACATCTGACTTGTTTAGAGTGCTGCTTAGGGAAAATTAATTTTTGCTATTAAATGTGCAATCTCTCGGAAATTTTAAGTCCTTATTGAACGACCCTCGTATAAAGAGAATTAAACAGAGTGGATATAGTAAAAAGTTTTGTTAACTCCAATTCATTCATGTTGTTCCGCCAAGTATCGCATCGCCCCTGGTAACGAAATTTCGGGTGGTGTGGAAACGTGCGATGGAGACAAACAGGAACGCCCCAAGGGTCAGGCAAGAGCGCGTGAGAAACTTCCCGGCTCCCGCGGGGTTGTTTCCTTTACGAGTGTGGGCGAAAGGCGGAGAGGTTTCCGTGCGAGAAGAGAAGGAAAAAGCAAGCGGTGCGGAGCAGTTGACACTACCGGTCACCTGTCAACGTGTTTCCATCTCAATGCCATGCCCTCTGGCATTTAGTTGGTGTAGAATTCAGCCGGTAGTCAAGAGTACCTATTAATCTTCAAGTTTCAATCATGATTTAAGCATTTTATTCAGTTATCTTGCCCGTTAATTGTATTTGGAGCATGCTCCTTTATGGAAGTTAGGCATGGAAGATGACAGCAGCGGTAGATTCAGAGGGGGTAGGGTCACAGGGATCACGACCCCCTCAAATTTTATCGAAATATTTTCTTTTTTTTTTAGTTTAGTAGTTTTCTGTATCCTTAACCCATTATAACCAAATGTTGCTTCAAAGCAACATCAAAAACGCACAAATTTTTAGCTCTTTTTAGGAAATATCTAAACTACGTATTATTTTCCGGTGTAAATTTTAATTACGAAATATTGATCTCCCTCGATAATTATGATTGAGTGCGAAATTTTCATCTTTTCAGAATGAAAAATCTTGAAATTTGATTTCTCCCTTAAGCAGCTCTGGGTCATAAAGGGTTAAATGTCTAAAATTTTTCCATTTCATTTGTTATGAAGAATGAAAATGAAATGTTTTGGCTCAAAATGCGTAAAAAATGGGTATTATAAAAAAAATTTACCCGGGAGAACGTTTCTCTCTCGCGAAGAGCGTCCCATAATCCCCGACACAGGTCGTAACCCCCGAAAATTTTAAATGCTGTATTCACCCCTGATTACCAGCAGCGATTTAGTCGAGTTTGGAAGTTTTAGAAATGCGATGTTAAAGAAAAATGAGGAAGATGAAATGGATAGATCGTGCGGTTGGTGCAAAAGTTCTAAGATGAGTGGGAGAGAAGAAATGTCTTTTCAAAACTTTGGTTAAAAGACAAGACAGTTCAAATCGGCCACATCATGAGAAACGATGTTTAAATGAAAATGATCGTTGCAGGGCAGGCTGAAGTGAACGTTTTTCACGCTCCCTTTGTTTGCTATTTTTAAAGATGCACCTATGTCTTTATTGTTATAATTAAAAAAAAATTAATTTTAAGAGAAAACTGACATTGTATTCCTCTGTAAACATTCAGTGTATGGCGAGGGTTACATGGAAGGTGGGACTTTCTAGTCCCAATCTCGCCCTATAAATATGAATTAATATTATTATTATTATATGTAGTAAGATTCGGAGGATGAGGTTATGATGGATAAGATGGGGTGGAGGGGCGGTTAAGAAGGATTGGTTAGTAGCTTCTAGTTAAGGAACTAAATGAGGGTGTTAGGGGGAGAGGGATTGGGTAGTTGCGGGGGGGGGGGAAAGGGTTAAGTGGTCGGGGTTATGAGGGACACTCTAGGGAGGTTAAAGTTAGGATGACGCTGATGTGTAACTGCTTGACGGGAATGTCGTAAGTGGAGGGTTGGGAACATCTATTTTGAAAAGGGGAATTCCAGAAGTGTAATTGTTCGTTGACAAATGTCACTGAAAGAGAAATTTGGCCCTGAAGAATTTTATATTTGAAGAATTTTTAGGCCGTTTTTCTCTGTATGAATGATTTTTGATTGAATATCACTGTCATGACAGCTAGAGTTTTTTTCTATCTCTTGACCTCAATTTTTTAAATGTTGATTAGCATATTGATGAGTAAGTCTTCAAGAATTAAATACGTAATATTTGACCAGGATTTTGCAATATTTTTATACGTTCTTCAGAGTTTTTTTGTGCATTATTAGCTATTTATTTATATTAATAGTATATTATGTTATTAAAAACAAATCACATTCATTGCAAGACTGTCCTGAAGAAGAGATGAATATGGCTTAAATTTATTGTAATATTATATCATTATAATAAAATCATATTCACTCTAAAAAAGTCCTGAAGGAAGTAGAAAAATATGCAAAAGCATTGCATTTAATCTGTAAAGGCCTACACTGCAAGATGCTAACAAACGTCTCATGGTAACATTCTATGAGTTGTCTGGAAAAGTTCGAGGAATGATTAAAATTGATGAAAAATGAGAGCTGCTGTTTGATACTAGTGTCGGAGTTTCTCCCAGTTTTACAAAACTAGACACCATTAAGTCACTACATAGCGGATGATAAGGGTTCCAAAAATAGCCATTCTGATTACAATACATTTCAGGAGATACGGCTTAGCCATGGAGAATCATTTAAAGCCACCTGGACATAAAAAACATCAGGATATTATTAATTTTCAACAACTATATCAATTCCAGAAGACACGCGTATATCACCAAAGTCTCAAGAGCTGAACATGGAATTTTACGGTTTCATTGGACTCAGTGATTCAGAGGGCAAAAAGTATGGCACGTGAAAGGGCCTTTTTCCATCTAGGCTTTATTTATTACCATTTTCCAGTCCACAACACGCATATAAACCGATGGTGGACATCGGAAAAAAATAACCAGGTACGTCGCAAATCATCACAAGGATGGAATCATCAATTTCATTCTGAAGACCCCAAAAAAACTCGCAATTGAAACATGAGATAGAGGTTGTTATCGACGGATTGACCGAAATCCAATGCCTCGTGACCCAATATTGCAGTTGCCTAACTGCATCGGCATCATACACTCCGAGCAAACACAATTTCGTACGTAAGGGGATGAATGACATCCATCATGCAAAATAGTGAGGGCTCTACCGTTACATTGAACTTTGAGTAATTCTGCACATTAGGTATGCACGATTACGCATGCACCAATGGGTTGTTCTCACTACACTAATTAACATTCTAAAAAAAATGAAATATTGAGAGCAAAATCAAATTTTCATCTAAAAGGGTAGTAGAGGTTGAGAATAGAGTGTCATTCTCCCATAATCGTGCAACATTATGTCCATGGACTGCCTTTAAAAACCAAAACCGTTAAATAAAAACTAAACTGGCATATTATTTTATGTACCCTCTTACTAATTGTAGTGACAAATTGGTAAAAAGATAATTATATTCCACAAATTTAATGTTCACAGACTATGATTCGTCATGTCCGTGGGGAGTCCCACAGAGATTTTCGAAGAGGTATTCATTTTATTAACAACCTTTATCAAATAATTTGTTATAAAATCTATTATAAACATTCTATAATAGTCTTTTTGTGTTGCTTTTATTTCATAATATTTATTATAAAAACATTTGTCTTACCCAAAAAAGCAATCTCCTTGAACACAGAGGAAAAGGGGGGAATTATTCATGGGAGATGATGGCAGCCCTGAACAACCAGTGTGAAGAGAAGGAGATTGCCAGCTATATTTGTTTTTTTGAGCTTTTACTTGGTTTAGTGAATGTTTTATCGCTGTAAGAAAATTTTTTGTTCAGTTTTAGGGAAGAGCCAATATCATCAGTCATGTCCGTGGACAAGTTAAAATTAGTAAACGTAAAATCTAATCCTAATTACAATTGATATGTCTTTTACAGCTGTAAGATACAAGTTCAGTGTAGTAAACGCAGTGTCCCAACTTATTATCAGTCCCAACTATAACTTAATTTCGAGGAAATCGTCATGTCCTTGGACATCATGTCCGTGGACATGACGATTAAAGGATATGATGGTAAATGATATGATGATACGCTATGAATAGTTAGGGAATATCCAATGACAAATAAAACAAACGTTATCTCTTAAGCACAATATCCCTCTTCTGCTGTGGCCGTGGACATATACAGTGGAACTTGGTTATAACGTCATCAAAGGGACCAGAAGATTTTTAGCGTTATATCCGAGTGACGTTATAAAAAAGCAGCCTTAAATCTGAATGACACCACAACTAGACATTGCACCAACAAAACACAACTAACGACGTATAAAACGACTGCCAACATACGCGATGCTCACACTGACGTAGGTAGTGATGTGACTGATGATCTACCGTAACTAACGAAACAAACAATACAATACAGTGTGCCTGTGTCAGTGACCTTGTAGAATGTAGGGGTGGGAAGGGATAAGACCCAGGTATCCGGGACAGCCCCGCTCCCTCTAGACACCAATTAAACAAAAGAGTTGCATCCCGCCACCTGCTCAACGTCCAGCTTGTGACCTGTTTTTGCTTTTGATGTTTCTACACATGGTTTTTCTATGAACTTTGGGAAATAATACAATCACACTACCACTTTTGCAAACTAAGAACCACAAAATTTTTGACGCTTTACCCGAGCGTCGCAATATTTGTTGACGATATAAACGGGTTTTCGTACAACATCAAGTGTTCAATTTTGGCTGGTCTGTATAAAATGTGACGTTAAACCCAAGTTGACGTTACAGCCGACGCCGTTATAACCAAGTTCCACTGTATATCATGTCTGTAGACAGCAAAAAAGTAAAAATAAAAAAATAGTCTAAATATCAATGACGATCTCTGCCACTTCAGTCATTAAAGTGTATGATTGACAAACTTTAATTGCACAATTTGGTTCTTGCACGAAAAAAATTTAATTTTTAAAATTTTGCCTGTATGAAATGTACATTTTTTTTTGGAGATTAACCCTAGTCGACCTCGCAAAACTGAGATCTGTTCCAATGTATTTAGTCCATTAAAATTTTCTATCTAGCACAGAGAGGCGCTTTGATTCAGAACTTAATGAGGTCTTCTAGGAATAATAGCTACCTCTTGCCTAAGATAATGAAAAAATTCCTGAGTTAATTGAATACGGCTTTCGAAAGCGAAATAATGTAGAGTTCTCATTTAATTTGGAGCAAATTATTCACAAATGAATTTTAAAAAGGGCTTCCATAATTTATACAGATAATTACAATTTATAATGAGACAATGAGCCTAACTCATACTTCCCAAAAAATTCATATGGAAATAAGCTCCTGAAGGAGACTTACTGCGTCGTAGAAAAAAATTACATTACACCAATAAACATTTCCTATTTCGTGACCATAGATACTCTACAAAGGATTCTCCGCTCCCACGGTTCCATTGATTCGCAGTGGTTGCAATAAATAGCGGCGCTCCAGTTGCTAGGATACAGTCAACATACGTTATAGCCCGCAAGAGATACGCTACGCGTTGAATTTAATCGTTTATTGCTCAAACTTAAGTTCAGTTATTTAATATT
The DNA here is from genome assembly GCF_921293095.1 of Ischnura elegans. Taxonomy (NCBI): domain Eukaryota; kingdom Metazoa; phylum Arthropoda; class Insecta; order Odonata; family Coenagrionidae; genus Ischnura; species Ischnura elegans. Next base: position 113,569,341 of record NC_060248.1, on the reverse strand, counting down.
AAGCTCATTTATATGTGCAATAGTTTAAAAACACAGTTAAACATTTACAAGTGAAATTTACTCCCTTCAAATCCGGGTGTCAGTACTTGTTACTGCGGTACAGTGGTTACGGTGCTGGAATACCTTACTGAAGTTCCATGATCCATTCCCGTCTGTGGTAATTTTTTCATAATTTCCTTCTACTGCTTCTTTTGCAGAAACCTGATATTAATATTATTTTCATAATTTTCATTGAAAATGTTAATTCTATACGAGGTAATGTTTTTACAGTACGCTTTCGGCGTCTGATTTTTTCCCATTCTTTTACACGTAAGTTTCCTTCGAACTATTAGATTTATGTGTCGCAACACGACGGTTTAAGATACACATGTATTTCGTTTCCTTTTATGCGGCAATATGATAATTGTGGACCCATACATAGCTTTTGAATTTGATTTCGTTATTAGTTAAACTTTAACATCCTGCGGAGTTGGAAAACACGTAACAGGAAAAATTATATTATTTGATGATTAATGAATATATTTCTTTTAATGGAATAAGCGAAATTTACCAACAAGATGGTTCTCTGGAGTATCTTATTATATGAGTGACCGCTTGCTGAAAAGATGGTTGACCGTCCTCACTTCCGGAGGAAGAACCCATTCCCTCTCTGGCTCGCTCTCTCTGGATTTCAACGGTTCTTTTCCAACGATTCGAAAACTAGGCTTGAATTGTAAGTGCCCACAATACCGCATAGCAATGCAAACGGAAACCACGTAAAAGTGTATCTGAAAATGCGTCGTGTTGTGGAAAGGAAATAAAATATTTCAAAGAGAAAAAGTGGGAAAACATCACATGCCGCATGAGCACAGAAAAATTATAAAACAGAAAAAGTGGAAATTTCAGTGAAAAATCATGAAAATAATCGTGAAAAGCAGGATTCTGTAAAACAAAAATTAGAAAGAAATATTAAAAAGAAGTAGTTTCAAAATTTTATGCAATAGAACTTAAGAAAACTAAAATTATTAACATTATTTTACTGGTCCGATTCAGCCTCTCATCTGGTCCGATTCGCCCTCCAAGTCGTCGGGCGAATAGGACCATGCAGTCTCTTGAAGAAATTGCTCCAGGACCGTTCTATTCAGAGCAACAACGCTAAAAATTACGTTTTAAACGGGTAAATCATCAAGTCCTTGGCTGATAATGCTTTCATGATGTAACTGTTTACACAAACGAGGAAATAGACGATTTTCCTTTTCGTGGCCCGATTCACCCCCCTTTACCCTACCACAGACGAGACTCGACCTTAGAACTTACGTGTTAGATTAGAGCAACGCGACCGCTGGGCCACGACGGTGTTTGTATCATATGTAGGTCTGAAGGGTATTCAAAGCCAAATGCATTTACAGCTACCGATCCTTGCGCCACAAGTGATTAAAGTTTGAGTGCGGATTAATGCGCGGTTTCACAGTAACGCGGCTCCCTGGTGAAGCCTCCTAATAGTAATACAAACTCTATAAATAACTTCGTTCGTTCGTGACTCAACCTTATCTATCGTACATTAAATGATTTTTTGATATTTCTAGGAAACGCTTTATTTACTCCTTTATTACATCGCCTTAGTCCTTTGCCGTAGAATTCAGAAAAAATAGACTTAACACTAATTCATTCCAACATATATTGATGAGATTCGACCCAAAAAATGAAGATATCACGCGATAGCTGCATACATTGGTCATCAGTATTCCAATGTAAACAGTATGCCTTACTAATTCATGAATATACAGGTAAATAATAAAAAAATTGTTACGGATTTTTCTAGATTTTTCGTAGATTCTTTTTGGACGTTTTTCACAAAAATCAAAATATTCGATAATATATTCTCTATTATTATATTATGATCGCATTGCTGTGGCGAGATTTCAAACGTATGAGGCGAACTGTGATAGCACTCCAAGGAGGTTGTAAATATGCTGGAGGGGGCACCACTGGTTCCGAGTGTTGAGCGCAGTGTGGCAGGAATGGGGGTGCTTGGGTAGGATAGCCACGACTACTTCGACCAAAACATTGGAAATCCCATAAGAGTCAATGCTAACTATTCGGTGAAATATTCGGTCATTATCGTTCTTACGTTAAAATACTACTATCGTAAACGAATACCGTAAACTTTTTTCTATCATTATGGGAAGGTTTCATGAAAATATGCCTCGAATATCTTTTACTAAGGAAAAATTGTGCAACTAGCTTAGCCGAAAATAACGTTTTACAAGTGTATAATATCCATTCCCCTGCACTTCTACTGGTGATTAATAAGATTACAGCCAATGGAAACCTTACGATAGAGGACCAGTCGCAATAATAGTACGAATGTATGTTCACGACGATATATTATCACCACGATATGACTATATGGACAGTTTAATGTAGGGGAGACCGGGGCACGTTGCCCCTTTTTTTTATTTTTAAATATTTTTTATTTATGCATAGTTAACTTTATGAAATTATTGCTAAATTGTAGAACAGTCTTTCTGAATCTGGATGACAATAATTAAAATTGAATATATGAATTATAAATTTAAAAAAATAAATAAATAGTGGGCATATGACAGGTGGGCCAATGTGCCCCTACATCGGGGCAAGTTGGCCCAGCGGCTGGGGCACGCTGGCCCATGTATTTTTTGATAAGCTAAACTAGTATGATTTTAGGAAATCAAAATTAAACTAATAGTTATCAAGAAATATATTTCAATATATGTAACCATTTTACTAAAACAACGGGAAAGCTTTAAATTATTAGGATTTCTGGCGTGCTAATTCAAACCAGTTAACTTTTTTGACTCTCTATGTACAAAGGATCAGCACAGTTATTGCACTTGTAAAAAAGTACGCAGATTTCATTGTTCACACATGTCTGATGAGCCCAACGCTTGCAATTTGTGCACTAAATACATTGTGCTCCAGGCTGACGTCGAAAAAGGCACACTTTAGGCTCAGTGAATCTTCATCTTCCTATATCGGACGCGCGTATTTTTTTTAGCTCCAGTTGACATGCGTTACATTGTGATACTATGTTACGTTCAAATAGATGTCTGTCTTCACCACTGCGCTTATATTTTAGAAGCCTCTGTGAATTTAATTTGAGTCTTTGTGACAAATCAGTTGAGAGGCAACCCAACGCTCCCAAAGACGACTAATCGCAGACCCAGCGGCACCTCTGGAGTTGACTATTGATGCAAGCTTACCCTCAAATGTAATATAAAATAATCCATATAAGTGGGGAAGGGGTAATCCAGGTTTCGAGCTCAATTTAAATTGTAATCCAATTCTTCCTATTGAAGAGGCAATAAAATGCGTAAGTCCACTCGACTTTTTTTTTCATTTTTCTCGGATGAACTCCTTAAGCACATTTGAATAAACAGTGACATATATACTAACCAGAAAAATGTAAATCTAGCTTTGGAGAAGGAGGAACGTATGACATGATAAAGTCAGGCAATATGCCATGTAATGCTAATGTCATGCTACGATAAATACCCTAATAAACGTATGTGTTGGTCCAAAAAGGTAACACAACTTAACAAAAGGTACATCCCCACACTCTTGTCGGCAAGCATGGATTGTAACCGATTTGAAACAATATTAAGTCATATACACCTGAATGACTTGATGATGGAAGTGACTGTCCATTCAAAATTAGGCCATTTTTGACGAAGGAATGCATAGTGGTATGTTGGCCCGGGTGGCCAACGTGCCCCGTCGTCGCTGGGCCAACCTGCCCCATCGCCATGTTTACAATAAATTCTATTCGTTACAAAACTCGCTGAAGCAATTTATATTGTATGCCACACAGAATTTCTCCTTAAACTATGATCTTTAATTATAGTACTCAACTATTGGGCCTAAATTGATCAAAACTTAAATTACACACATTTAACCTGGGAGTAGAATTTTACTGAAACACGCGCAAATACTATTAATCACTATAACTTGTCAAAAACTGCTCCGCCAGTCATAATGGTCTTGTGGAGAAAGGGGAAGTGTGCTACCAACCTTCTGATAGATTTCTAGAACGATTCAGTGTCTATTGTATGAATTAGCTCCACTGGGCCATCCTGCCCCTATGGCCAACGTGCCCCGGTCTCCCCTACACAGTAGTGTGACGAACGATCGGAAAACTCTTACGACAATCAAGAAGTAATTGTTGCATTTTTATTTTATAAATCAGAGGCGATACAAGGAATAGAATACTTGATTATATACGTACACTGTGTATACTTTGAGACTAAGTAAATCGGGAAATTGTCAAACCAAGATGGCGGAATTCTGACCACGCTAAAAACTCGAATACAGACCCCCTAGATACTTACAACCTCCTTGATCATGATACAGCAGAAAGGAAAGGCAATGGTAGGTTCCACAGTTACTTATTGAAGGCGCTGGTTTTGTTACAAAGTACCATAATCAAGCACTAACTACAGCAATCATTCCCCTAAAGTATGTATTAAGAATCGTAAAGGGTGTTATGAAGGAGTGGAAGGGGTGGAGGGGCTGTCGAGGTAACTGCAGATATTGATTAAAGTGTGTGAAAGATTACGATCAGTCCGTCGTTAACAGTCACTATGTCATATTAGCGGGTAACGGAGCCAAATATCTAGCATCTAGATCAAAAACTTGTTATCTTCCAGAAGCAAAGCTATTTTATACTCACTCGGTTATGGAATGACGACTATTCCTGCATTATTTCATTTTTGAAAGACGGGTTCAATTATCTTAGGAAATGTTTCCATTATTTTAGGTGAAAAGTGAAATTAATTCCTTGAAGATTTTCTGTTTAAGGTTGAGGTCAAAACGTGCCTCTCTTTGCTGAATAGAAAATTTTACGGGACTCGATATACCAGGGCTGATGTCTGTCTTGCGAAGTTCACTATTCTCGACTTCTGCTCACTCTTTTGTTTGTAAATTAGATTTTGTTCTCCATATTTCATCATTTTTATCATACTAAATAGTGTGATGAAAAATATCCACATCTGCACGTATAATTCTGCATATGTAATGTGCAATGGCACTTTCATGAAACTTTCATGCGACGGTAGAGCTCTCACTACTTTGCGTGGTGGCAAGCATTGTTCACCCTTTTGGGTATGAATCTGAGGTTACTCGGAGTTGGTGATGTGAGGCAACTGCAATATTGGGTCACGTGCCAGTGAATTTCGGTCAATCCGTCGATAACAGCCTCTATCTCATGTTTCAATTGCGAGTGTTTTTGGGGTCTTCAGAATGAAATTGATGTTGCCATCCTTGTGATGATTTGCGACGTACCTGGTTATTTTTTTCCGGAGTCCACCATCGGTTCATATGCGTATTGTGGACTGGAAAACGGTAATAAATAAAGCCCCGACGGAAAAAGGCCCTTCCACATGCCATACGTTTTGCCATCTGAATCACCGAGTCCCATGAAACCGTAAAATTCCATGTTCAGCTGTAGGGAATTCGGTGATGTATGTCTGTCTGCTGGAATGGACGTAGTTGTTGAAAATTAATACTGACCTGATGCTTGTGATGTTACGCTGAGGAAGTTTTAAAGAATTCCCTTTGGATTTGGTGCTTTCCCGGCGAATCTTGCTGATGAAGCCTTCTGGGGAAATCCGCAAACATATTTTTCTACGTAACCTTTCGAAACACAAAAATGAACAATTAATTTTAAAACTATAACGGTAAAGCATAGAATTATGATAATTACTCAATAGCCAACTTCCTTCCTTAAATAATTCTACCATCCTGTATACTATCCCCATCCGGATACATGGTAACAGCAAGTGTGGTACCATCTATTTTCAATATGAGTGTAAACTCTTAAATGATGGGGTTCGCCCTGATGACGATGACAGAGAAGGCCGTCGAAACGTTGGCAGCAATATCCATCATTACCCGGCTGATTTCCCGGGAATTTCCTGCGGTTATGCCGAAACTTCTGAATTGTGAGAAACCCGAATTTAGGAGTTTATTTTTAAGAGTTTACACTCATATTGAATATAGCTGGTAGTACACTTGCTGTTCCCATGTATCCGGATGGTGGTTGTATATAGGGTGATAGAATTATTTAATGCAAATGTTCATTTTTGTGTTTCGAAAGGTTAGGTGGAAAAATATGTTTCGCTATTTATTATATATTCTTTTTCAAGCAAGTCCTCGGTAATTTATTCACAGAAATATTTCCCTCTTACAATCTTAGCCTATATCTACCTACTACCGCGTAAGCCTCTTCAGTAGGCTTACGGCAAGTGGTGTGAGGAATAGGTGTGTAGCTCTTATAAAAAGATAGAAAATGCGCGTAATAAGTTCCACCGAGCATTTTTTAAATATCCTTTAATGTTCGGTGGAACACGAATTTTTATACCTATTGGTTAGAAAAATACCTTTCTCTAAATATCTTATCTGCCGTATGCAGAAGTTGCAAGGCTGAATCCTTCATGTTTTGGTGGTGAACCTAGAAGACATGTGATATGCAATAAACAGAGCAATAAAAACGCATGGGAAAAATAGCTCATCTCAAATAGTAGTTTGTAGTTAACTATGCGCAGAATGACTCGTTGGGTGTGTATCGCAAGTGGTCCAGAGCAAGCTCCTCATAGAAGCATTTTTAGATGCTGGCACATTTCATTGCCATAGCAACGCATCAACCGTACATATGATAGAAACTGCAAGCGTGGAATACAGCGTTCACAGTTGAGTATTGCTCTTCAAATCAAATATAGCCCAGATGGTCACGGCTCTGGTCACCTCGAGCACGATCACGGGCTGGCCGTCATAAAATCACTATTTGTGCTCTCCAAATATTTACTGAGAGGCTGTAACTGCTGCCGAATGAATCGCAGAGTAATCGGACGATCGCACGAATGAATGGGGTGATTTATTTTTGCAATTGAAAAGTAGGTCAAATGGCGCTTGGGATTTTCGAAATTCTCTCTCTTTCGCTATTAAATATATTTCGCGCGCAGATTTGCTCTCCTTGTGCAGGCACCTGTCTCTATATTCGTGCTCACTTACCTCTCGTACACACTCCTCCCCGACGGCGGCGCGTTTCCTTTGAAAGGAAGGATTGTTTGAAATTTTTACGACTCGACGTTTTTGAGGAGATACGCCTTTTGCGTGTGTCTGGCCTTTTGGTACGCGGGCGTGCAAGCGATAAAAAATATTTAAAAAAATTCTCCTTTTGACTTTTTATAAATGGGAGTGGAGTTCTTGAGCGGCTGTCAGCAGGCGTAATGGGAAGGAGAGGGCAAAGGTCTTGCTTTGTAATGAGGGAGGCAATTCTAAGCGGTAGCGAATCTCTTAAGGTTGCGCTCACAAAGGAATTCAGGTTGTGCAGGCGTGCTGTGCATCCTTAGTCCCCGTCAAAATCGGCTATTGCACAGCAAGATAAACTCCCTTTTAAATTCCAAGATATTGGAATGCATGTTCAACAGAAGGTGTTGGATAACCGTCTGATTTAACAACTTTGTTCAACTTACGGTAATCAACCACTAATCTTTCAGATCCATCCTTTTTAGGCACTAGAAAAGCTGGCGAACACCAGTTTGAATTGGAAACCTCAATCACTTTCTTATCAAGTAAAGATTGGATGTGCTTCTTCATTAAATTTGCCTTTGGAGGTGACAATGAATAAGGATGGGATCGAATCGGAGTTGAATCTAGCAGTTCAATTTCGTGTGTCATAACAGATGTGACCCCCAATTCTTGAGAAATCACATCAGGAAATTTTGACAATAAGCCCTTCAACTTATCACACAACGTGATTTCAGTGGACGACAGAACATGTGATTCGAACGAGTTACTAACTGGCGCCGATTTAAACGCTTCGCAATTATCCGTAAAAGAAAAAAGAGAATTCGGGGCAATTTCAAAACTGACGTTCGCCGGACGAATAATCATCTTTGAATTACAAATGAAATCCACACCCAGTAACACGGGAAACGGGATTTTAGCTAGATAAAACACGTGGTTCGAAGAAAACTTGCCTATTTGAACCTTGAGTGAGACAGAGGAATTAATATGAAAAGGCTGCCCCGACACAGTGATTAAATCGACGTCAACATTCTTACGAATAACCTTTCTCCGGCAACATTTCAGAGAAGCAAAGAAATCTTCATCACACAGTGAAACTGAACACCCAGTGTCAATTAGAGCCTGGCATGGCATAGAATGAAGATTAATAGATAATATTGGCAATCGAATCGAACACTTGTCACGGACACTCATCAAACTCACGGCAGGCTGAGTAAATCGTCGTCTTTTGCGACACTCGTTCACTTTGTGGCCAGGTTTATGACAGTAAGAACAATTAATAGGAAAAGAAACTTCCCTAGGCGCACTGGAAGAGGCAACAGAAGACGGATTCCTAGAGATACGATGGAAAGTGTTGGAATATTCAGCACAGTCCATTAAATGTTTAGAAGCCTGCGTGATAACAGAGTCCAATTCTACAAATGTGTTAGGCTGATTTGAGAACATAATTGCAGATTTTGTTAAAGGATTTAACCCTTGAATAATGAGTCGCACAATAGAAGACTCGGAATACTGCAAACCCAGCACCTGAGTGGCATTACGCACAGAACACACGAAATCGTGGGGCGTTTCGCGAGGGAACTGAAATCTCTTAACTTTCGTAGTGATCAAGCGATCAAACTCTCTGTCACTAACAATTCTAGCCCAAACTTTTTCTGTGATTTGAGACCATGCGAGATTCAAGTTTAACATAGACAACCAAAAATGACGAGAGCTGGCAGGAAGTTTAGATACTACAAGGTACAATAACGTTGACAGAGGAACCAAGGACAAAGAAACGATTTCATTAACTTTTAACATGAAATTAAACCAATTCTCACTGTTTGACACTTCAAATGGCGGAAAATCACTGAGTAATTGTTTGACAATTACTAACCCTTCAGAAACTGGCAATGTCTGAGAAGCAGACATTTCGTGAGAGACGTGAACATCACTGCTTTCCTCGTGCGTTGGGCGAGGTGGAACCACTTCTAAAGAAGATTCCCGTTCATTATTAGAAACTTCACTTCCTACGGACACATTAGCCGTACCCCTAGCCTTACGATCCTCGCCCGTGGTTAAATAAGTTTTATTGTACGGGTTGTCAGTACCTCCAGGCATTTTGAAAAGTGAAGTGACGACAACGAGAAAAAGAGAGAGAAAGAGCGAGAAATGAAACTATCTATCTCTGCTAGAAGAGTCCAATCACCAAAAATAGTGCGAGAATAACTAGTTGCTATCCAAACTATCAAGAACATTACGAGCATTACGAACATTAATGTCAAATGGCATATGACCACGAGGAAAAGTCGGCAACACTAGTCACGTAATCCCACACGAACCAAAAAGCACTTAATGGAACATAAAATAACTCACTTTTAAGAGGAGAAACAACCAGAAACTGCAAAAAGTGGAAAAATAGTGGAGAAATGTCACCATTGTCCAGCACTCGGGAGACCTCGACGAAAGGACAGGAAATCGAACCTCAACTCTGCTACCAATATGTAACATTACGTCGTAAAATCTGGTTGATTTTTCACGTAAGTCCAGACAAGGGAAATACTCCAACCGTCGGTCACATGCTGGATCAGCAAAAAACTCCACAAACAAGAAAAACAGCTCACAAGAAAAAGGTAGCCAAAAACAATTTACGAGTTATTACCGTACGATATCTATTCAAAGTAGAGTATTCAAAAAATCAGAGGTATTACAGAAAACAATGATAGTAAATTCATGATCCCAAAGGAAACATTACCAGCTAAATACCAGCAGAAAATTGCTCTAAAAATCTCATGCCTCACAAGACATGTGACTCCCAGCAGGTCACGATCAGAAAGGAGCTTGCCTATGCAAGGCGAGACAGCATTTGAGGGGAGGGCTTCTTCCAGGGAGTGGAGGGGTAGCCAGGCGAATTCAACAACCGCCCACTGATGCGTCACTGCCCCTGCAGAAACGGCCGCTCCGCAAAACACCATTCCCTGGTTTTGAGACAACAGCCAGCACCCAGAATTTTCCCCTCAACTTCTGGGTTGGAGACATCAGAGGAATCAGAGGGATAGTTCATTGGAACACATGGAGGGGAAGGAGATACTGGGGTGAGGTGTTGGAGGGAGAGAGAGTTGTGATAGGACAATGGTAAAACTTCTCACTCCAAGTGCAATACTAAGGCCTTAGCACCGATTTCCCCTTGCTTGCCAAGGAGAAGTATTTCTCCGCAGTAGTCCTATATAAGTCTTGCATTGCAGGTAGGCTGGTTCGGGGCTGGTTCGGAGGCTGTTTCGGAGGCTGTTTCAGAGGCTGTTTCCAGAGGCAGGGTTTCCAGAGGCAGGGTTTTCAGAGACAGGATTTTCCAGAGACAGGATTTTCCAGAGACAGGATTTTGCGAGACAGGATTTTGCGCGAAAATCCTTTGCGCGAAAAACCTTAGCGCGAAAAATCCTTAGCGGGAAAAGTTCTGCGGATAAGTTCGGAGGAAGTTCGAGGAAGTTCGAGGAATTTCTGGGGGGGGGGGGTACCAGAAATTTTTGGGGGGGGGGGGGGCACTAAAAAATGCCACATCCTCTGTGGGAAAATGACCACAAAAATTGCTTGAACTTGGGGACCAAGACACGTCCACCAAAAACTGATTAATGCCTAGAAAACTGTTCGAGGCATCACAGGTCCACTGGTTTTCACTGGATGAACCCCCACTGTTTAACCCCCATGAATTTCACAAAAACCATTATTCAGTGGTTAGAATTGAACTGAATATAAAAAGTTTATTGATTGAGATAATAGTTTTCAAGAAATATCACTCAAAAATAGTTTTGACAAGAACATACATTTTTATCACTCTGTAAATAATAACCTCAGGAGTGATGTTTGGAATTCAACAGAATTCTTAAGTGAGTAACATGACATAATTACAAGAGTGAGACAAGAAATATTGCTGAATTGATATAGAGTAGATTATTTAGTATTACATAGCAAGAAAATAAAATTAATAATCAACATGTCATAATGTGATGCTTGTTTCGGTGTACAGTGAATCAAAATTACAAATAATTATCATCAGCGACTAGAAGGAACTGGGAAGATTTTTATTGGTATAACACCAGGATATCTTTACCAAACTCAAATGTTCCTTCTCTCATCAGAGATATTTTGTGGTTTTTAAAACCAAGTAAGGCAATACAATAACCAACCACTTAGTAAATGGGCAAGATTGGGTTGGTAAAGCAGTTGGGTTCATGAGAACCCTGGGTTGTCCCATTAGTTGGGTTCAACCACCTTATCAAAAAACAACGATTCACAAAAATGGGTTTTAACTTCTACCCAAAATTCATATTGCAACCCAAGAGAAAGTTAGGGTCGACCAACAAAATATATACCCCATATTAAATAATCATTAAGTACAAGTTTATTCAAAAATACGGTTATTCACTAAATAATTATTAGTTATCAAAATAGCAGCAAAAATATTCAGCATAATATGTGTCTCACTTAATTGATATACTTTGGCATTATTAATTCTCCATTTAAACCCTCCATGTTTGTAAATATTATCAGTCCATAATTAATTATCAATAAAGAATCCTCCAAAATTCAACAAGATTTACATAAATGACAATAGATTGCACTAATTTCCTCGATTTTCCAATAATTATTAACAATTTACAAGGCATATGGTATTCATGTCAGCTATTGATCAAGTACTGACTAAATTTAATCAAGATGTGTATATATATCTCTCAGTATTAATTAAACAAGTCAAAAAGAATCATAGGCGATGCTAACAAAATGAGAACTGCATATTGCATCAACAAAAGAAATCACTCTAAATTTCACTCTTCAATTAACAATAGAAATTGCTTGGAGAGCTGCATGCTGTTTGCGACAAAATGAAAGTTCATACTTGTCGGGCGATGAAGGTCGCAACTCAACGCCAAAGCCACACTAAAACACAGTAGGCAGTCTTAAGATCAGCTGATCAATTCAATCACTCAGCCATCGATAGAATATCGAACACTGTAAAATCACGACACTTATCACTGTCAAAAATCACCAATTGTGAGAAAGTCCATAAAGTCTTGGTGGAGGAAAGGTGACACAAAACACAATTGAATCTTAATAACTGGGGCCACCTCCACAGCTTATCTGGAAACGAGCCATCTCGGGGATTTATCCCCAAGTTATTCTCCCGTCCTCTCCCTCCACGCACCCATAATCCTCCACCTTACCCCATCTCACAACCACGGTAGACCGACACTAAATAACATGAGTGATTTAAAAGTGAGAATAAGCATGTGCAATACAATATTTCAGAACAATTTCAATTACAAGCATAGAAATAGACTTATTATTCATTATTCAAAACAATATTATTAGGAATCAAGAGAAATTCAACACCGAAATCAAGCATCAAATAGTATTTGAGAAAGCAAACATTAGCATTCATTGAGAAAAATTAAAAAAAAAAAAAATCAATGATATTTCTCTCCTTTTAATTACTGGAATTAGCAATGCCACCATGATATGCCTTTAAATGAGAAACATGACAAATTTTCTCTTTCCCAGGAGAAACTTCCAGAATAACTGTTACAGGAGAGAGATACTTTTTAAGGACGAAAGGTCCGTTCCACAGAGGTTCCAGTTTTGCCATTTTCTGTTCACCTTTAGAACTGACAGGATGGTTTTTGCAGAGAACAAGATCTCCCACACAGAAAGTGATTTGGGAGTGAGATTTATCATAGGATTCTTTATACCTATTTCTGGCCTTTTTTAAATTAGCAATAACATGATTCAGACATGCTTGTCTGTCATTATCGCTGAGATCATTCTCGAATAAAGATTTTGGAATGCCCCACTGATTAATTAAAGGATGCTTAAGTTCTCTGCCGAAAATTATTTTGGCAGGAGAATAACCACTGCTCTCATGAGAGGCAGTGTTCAAGGCAAAATTTAAGTCAGCAAGCATAGAGTCCCACATATGGTGAGCATTATTGCACAAAATAGCAAGTGCAGATTTTAGATTTCTATGCAATCTCTCTACCTGATTAGAACAGGGATAGTATGGAGAAACAAAAATTTGCTTAACCCCCAGTTGCAAACACATCTCCTTAACGGCATGAGATTTAAAAACTTGTGCATTATCAGACACCAAATATTTAGGAAAACCAAATTTCGGGAATACTCTTTGAGTGAGTATTGAAACAACCGAACCAGCCGTAGCCTTATGAACTGGCTCAAGAAAACAGAATTTAGAAAAACCATCAATAAGAGAAAGTATATATTGGTGTCCACCTTTAGTCAAAGGTAAAGGTCCCACAAAATCAATATAAAGTTTTTCCCAAACTTCAGAAGGATTGTGCGACGATAGCATGCCAGGAGGTGGAGCATTTCTGGGTTTACAAGTTTGACACAGATGGCATTTTCTGACCATGTCATAAACCTCTTTTTCCATATCCTTCCACCAAAAGTGTCTGCTAATCTTATCATAAGTTTTAGCCATGCCCAAGTGAGCAGACATACTAGAGCAGTGAAAATATTGAAAAATCATAGGCCTCAAGACCGTAGGCAAAACAGCTCTTCCTCGCTTAATTTTAGAATTCCCATAACATAATAGCTGTCCCTTCAGAAAATAGTTTTTGTCGTTCAAGGAATTATTATTAATCTGATTGAAAATATCCTTTAGAACGAGATCAGTTTCTTGGTGTTTTCGAATGTCGACAAATGACAAAGGCAATTTATGTAACACACAAGAATAAGGAACAGCTGACTCCTTATGAGTGATTGATTCCACATCTAAATGACTATTTGTAGATGAGGATGGCTCAATGCGAGAAAGACAATCTGCGACAGAATTAGATGATCCTCGAACATGATGCACAGTGAATTTATAAGAGGATAATTTAAGAACCATCCTGCCTAATTTGCCCAACTGCTTAGGATGAGAGAAAAGCCATGTCAAGGCACCATTATCAGTGTACAAGTGAAATGGTTTTACTTGTAAGTAAACACTGAATTTTTGAATTCCAAAATGAATTGCGTGACACTCCAATTCATAAGAAGAAAATTTACGTTCATGTTCCAAGAGTGCCTTACTAGCGAAAGCCACAGGGACAAAATCACCATTTACTTTGTGATTCAGAACGGCACCAACCGCCAAATTACTGGCATCGACAAATAAATGAAATTCCTCGTCAAATCGAGGGAAAGATAATACTGGTGGATTGGTGAGAGCTTTCTTCAACTGGCAGAAAGCCTCATTTTCAACGGCTGTCCATTGAAAAGGAACATTTTTACGTTTCAAGCTATTCAGTGGCATAGAAATTTCAGAATACCTTGGAATAAACTTGCAGTAAAACCCACAAAGTCCAATGAATCTGGCCACTTCCTTCACGTTTCTGGGAACTGGGAATTGTTCAATTGGTCTCACTCTCTCAGGATCAACTTGCAAGGTTCCATTTGTGATGAGATGGCCCAGAAAAGTGAGTGATTCCACACCAAGCTTAACCTTGTCCTCGCACACCGTCAAACCGGCACTGCGTAGTTTGTTGAGGACAGCATTAACATGAGATACATGGTCTTCAGCAGACTTGGAATAGATACACAAGTCATCAATATATGGATAGACACAGGAATATTTCAAATCGCCCAATACTTCATTAATGAGACGAGTGAATATTTGAGGAGAATTAACAAAACCAAATGGCAATCTATTATACTGGTACACTCCGAACGGCGTCACAAAAGCAGTTAATTTCTTAGAATTCTCAGATAATGGTATTTGATGAAAGGCAGAATTGAGATCAAGAACAGTGAAATATTTAGCATCAGCAAGATATTGGAATGCATGTTCAACAGAAGGTGTTGGATAACCGTCTGATTTAACAACTTTGTTCAACTTACGGTAATCAACCACTAATCTTTCAGATCCATCCTTTTTAGGCACTAGAAAAGCTGGCGAACACCAGTTTGAATTGGAAACCTCAATCACTTTCTTATCAAGTAAAGATTGGATGTGCTTCTTCATTAAATTTGCCTTTGGAGGTGACAATGAATAAGGATGGGATCGAATCGGAGTTGAATCTAGCAGTTCAATTTCGTGTGTCATAACAGATGTGACCCCCAATTCTTGAGAAATCACATCAGGAAATTTTGACAATAAGCCCTTCAACTTATCACACAACGTGATTTCAGTGGACGACAGAACATGTGATTCGAACGAGTTACTAACTGGCGCCGATTTAAACGCTTCGCAATTATCCGTAAAAGAAAAAAGAGAATTCGGGGCAATTTCAAAACTGACGTTCGCCGGACGAATAATCATCTTTGAATTACAAATGAAATCCACACCCAGTAACACGGGAAACGGGATTTTAGCTAGATAAAACACGTGGTTCGAAGAAAACTTGCCTATTTGAACCTTGAGTGAGACAGAGGAATTAATATGAAAAGGCTGCCCCGACACAGTGATTAAATCGACGTCAACATTCTTACGAATAACCTTTCTCCGGCAACATTTCAGAGAAGCAAAGAAATCTTCATCACACAGTGAAACTGAACACCCAGTGTCAATTAGAGCCTGGCATGGCATAGAATGAAGATTAATAGATAATATTGGCAATCGAATCGAACACTTGTCACGGACACTCATCAAACTCACGGCAGGCTGAGTAAATCGTCGTCTTTTGCGACACTCGTTCACTTTGTGGCCAGGTTTATGACAGTAAGAACAATTAATAGGAAAAGAAACTTCCCTAGGCGCACTGGAAGAGGCAACAGAAGACGGATTCCTAGAGATACGATGGAAAGTGTTGGAATATTCAGCACAGTCCATTAAATGTTTAGAAGCCTGCGTGATAACAGAGTCCAATTCTACAAATGTGTTAGGCTGATTTGAGAACATAATTGCAGATTTTGTTAAAGGATTTAACCCTTGAATAATGAGTCGCACAATAGAAGACTCGGAATACTGCAAACCCAGCACCTGAGTGGCATTACGCACAGAACACACGAAATCGTGGGGCGTTTCGCGAGGGAACTGAAATCTCTTAACTTTCGTAGTGATCAAGCGATCAAACTCTCTGTCACTAACAATTCTAGCCCAAACTTTTTCTGTGATTTGAGACCATGCGAGATTCAAGTTTAACATAGACAACCAAAAATGACGAGAGCTGGCAGGAAGTTTAGATACTACAAGGTACAATAACGTTGACAGAGGAACCAAGGACAAAGAAACGATTTCATTAACTTTTAACATGAAATTAAACCAATTCTCACTGTTTGACACTTCAAATGGCGGAAAATCACTGAGTAATTGTTTGACAATTACTAACCCTTCAGAAACTGGCAATGTCTGAGAAGCAGACATTTCGTGAGAGACGTGAACATCACTGCTTTCCTCGTGCGTTGGGCGAGGTGGAACCACTTCTAAAGAAGATTCCCGTTCATTATTAGAAACTTCACTTCCTACGGACACATTAGCCGTACCCCTAGCCTTACGATCCTCGCCCGTGGTTAAATAAGTTTTATTGTACGGGTTGTCAGTACCTCCAGGCATTTTGAAAAGTGAAGTGACGACAACGAGAAAAAGAGAGAGAAAGAGCGAGAAATGAAACTATCTATCTCTGCTAGAAGAGTCCAATCACCAAAAATAGTGCGAGAATAACTAGTTGCTATCCAAACTATCAAGAACATTACGAGCATTACGAACATTAATGTCAAATGGCATATGACCACGAGGAAAAGTCGGCAACACTAGTCACGTAATCCCACACGAACCAAAAAGCACTTAATGGAACATAAAATAACTCACTTTTAAGAGGAGAAACAACCAGAAACTGCAAAAAGTGGAAAAATAGTGGAGAAATGTCACCATTGTCCAGCACTCGGGAGACCTCGACGAAAGGACAGGAAATCGAACCTCAACTCTGCTACCAATATGTAACATTACGTCGTAAAATCTGGTTGATTTTTCACGTAAGTCCAGACAAGGGAAATACTCCAACCGTCGGTCACATGCTGGATCAGCGAAAAACTCCACAAACAAGAAAAACAGCTCACAAGAAAAAGGTAGCCAAAAACAATTTACGAGTTATTACCGTACGATATCTATTCAAAGTAGAGTATTCAAAAAATCAGAGGTATTACAGAAAACAATGATAGTAAATTCATGATCCCAAAGGAAACATTACCAGCTAAATACCAGCAGAAAATTGCTCTAAAAATCTCATGCCTCACAAGACATGTGACTCCCAGCAGGTCACGATCAGAAAGGAGCTTGCCTATGCAAGGCGAGACAGCATTTGAGGGGAGGGCTTCTTCCAGGGAGTGGAGGGGTAGCCAGGCGAATTCAACAACCGCCCACTGATGCGTCACTGCCCCTGCAGAAACGGCCGCTCCGCAAAACACCATTCCCTGGTTTTGAGACAACAGCCAGCACCCAGAATTTTCCCCTCAACTTCTGGGTTGGAGACATCAGAGGAATCAGAGGGATAGTTCATTGGAACACATGGAGGGGAAGGAGATACTGGGGTGAGGTGTTGGAGGGAGAGAGAGTTGTGATAGGACAATGGTAAAACTTCTCACTCCAAGTGCAATACTAAGGCCTTAGCACCGATTTCCCCTTGCTTGCCAAGGAGAAGTATTTCTCCGCAGTAGTCCTATATAAGTCTTGCATTGCAGGTAGGCTGGTTCGGGGCTGGTTCGGAGGCTGTTTCGGAGGCTGTTTCAGAGGCTGTTTCCAGAGGCAGGGTTTCCAGAGGCAGGGTTTTCAGAGACAGGATTTTCCAGAGACAGGATTTTCCAGAGACAGGATTTTGCGAGACAGGATTTTGCGCGAAAATCCTTTGCGCGAAAAACCATTTTTCGCGCTAAGTTCTGCGGATAAGTTCGGAGGAAGTTCGAGGAAGTTCGAGGAATTTCTGGGGGGGGGGTACCAGAAATTTTTGGGGGGGGGGGGGGACACTAAAAAATGCCACAGTATTATCAAATTAAATCAATTTAACCGAAAGAATTTTGAACTTGTCCGCAAACTTTATCTAACATACAACGCATTTAAACAAAATAATCAAAAAGTTTAAGGCAATGCACTCTCGCTCGTGATGATGGATGGCTCTGCGAGTTGAAATGCTTTGTGTGTTGAATATATGTAGTAAAAAAGTGCACTAAATTTTCTTCTATGGATGCATTCATTTATATCAAACCCGAATCAATCGATCTCAATTTTATTTATAGCTACATCAATTTGCGGCATCTGGGCATGATTCATATTATTCTCATAAAGGCGGGTAGTTCGGAAATAACTCAATGGGTAGGGAGTAAAACGTAGAGTTCATAGTAGCGCTCCCACACTACCTCTTATCTACGTCTTATTTTATTATGTTTATCAACGTTTCTTCTATATTAATCCTGAATCAGTAAACTTTATCATCACGGAATCTTGAACGGTTCGAATAATTTGAACTCGAACGATTCCTGTTTAAGACAGCAATTAGTAAATATTTTTGAAACGACTTTCCTCATTTGATCCTAAATTCTGGTTGCATCGTAAGATATAAAAGATCATGGCGTCTACCACGATTGATGCCTATTGTAAACCAAGATAGAATAACTAAGTTAAGTGGTTTGAACGTTTTTTTTGTTGCAATAGGAGCGCCTGTTATCTGGGTATTATGCACCCAACAGAATGTCTAGTTATACCTTCCACTCATGAAGGAGCTTAATTCGGAATTACGACCTGATTCCATCCAGTGCTCTCATTAACAACTGTTCGTGCCCTGAGTTGATTGCGAACCATCGGTAGCGCAGGTTTGCTGCCTATAGATATTCAACCATCCTAAAATGAGCATAGGTATTGAGTGGCAGAACTACATTGTCTAACTCTGGGGTATGATAAAATCGCAAGATCCGTTGTTGTGTGTAAATAGGGTAGTTTCCTTCATCAAAGAAAACGAAAGGCATTGATTGCGATTCGTTACCCACCATTAGTGTATTCATAATATACAAATTATTTCGTTTTATAAATACCGGTTTAGACGAATGGCAATGGTCCATTTTTATCCTCATTTGAAAACGGCCAGATTGGCGCCCATGCGATGCCACTCCACGTGACGTCACAGGGACCTAGTTTCTTTAGGAGAAGATAGGAGTTATACATCGTCTGAGGTTACCAATGCATGCATGAGGCGCAGAGCTCAGGGAAACGTGTCTCAATAATCACTTATTAAAACTGGCTAAGGTCGGAAAGTTTTCTTCGTTTGATAAGGTATTAATAATCCTTATTTAAGCCAAGCGCTACCAGCCAGCAGGGTACTCAGCTACCCGCTAGCAGCCTGCGTCGTATCAGCGCTAAGCCTCGCCTCAAGGTCACCTCACAGGGCGGCAGCGGGAACCAGAAATACGTCGTACGGAGAGATTTCCCGGCATTCATACTTACACGTCGCGTTTTCGCGTGCTTGAAAATTTTCACTTTTCATTTAATCGCGAAAAATAGATATCGTCATTTAAAAATCTAAAAGCGTGAAATACGTACTCCAGAAGTAATAATCTTTCGATTTAGGCAATAAAAAAATAATAGGAAACCACCCTATTGTAACACACTGTATAATTTAATATGTTTTTTAAAAAGGAAAAGTACCAGTGAAAAATTAATCTGTATTAGTTAGAAACTATCGAATCCGAATAGCAAGCTTTATTAAGTTGGTGGTATTCCATATTTATCCACGTAGAAGTTATTAAGGAACAGATTTACGCCATATTTTCGATTTTCTGTGAGCCTTAACTTTTCTTCCTTCTCTTTGTCCGCTGTCTGCTCTGAATCTGCGTAGGCTGATGTAATTCGGAACTTTATGGCGTGGGGCCATAGATCGATGACCGAGACTTTTTTATTGGTGTATATCAAGTAATCTCTATGATTTCCTGTTTGTTACTCTTTGTGGGTAATCGTTGCCAAGGCGATATTTTTGCTCTTTGTCTGGTATATTTTACGAGTTCTTCCGGGCATTACCATCATTTTTTGTTCCCCGAGATAGCTGTCCCACTGTTTCTAACTGACTAAGTATTGAGATAGGAAATTTGGTCATTCTTTGGTCTTTTTCCTGTGTCATGATTGCTTTCTTGTTATGTGGCCATTCTCCAGAAATCGCATCTGTGTTCACTGTTGAAATAATTTGGCTTCATGGTGATTTATATAATTTGGCAGTGGAGCAATGGCCAAACTTGTTTACTATTCATCTTTTCTAGAATTGTGTATTGAGATGTTTCTCACAGCATGATATTTGCTCGATTGTGCAGTACACTTGCCATTCTCTTATGCACATTGGTATACAGTAATACTGGCTCAATTGGCATTGAATTTTATTATTATTCAACAACTCCCAAGGATCATGAATAATTACCTAAATCCTTAGATCTGTTTCATGCATTTCGGGAGCCTGAGGTTGATTGAATCAATATGAGTAACAACAATTAAATAGAATTCTGCTTGGAAATTTCCAAGGATTGAGGAAATCATTGAGGCTCTGATTGAACACTATAGTGCTCCATGAATACCTAATTAATGCCTACAGGCTTTGAATTGCATTTTCATGCATAAAGTCTGTAGAGAGTATTTTGGGAGTTCTAAAAATATGCTGAAAAGCGTATCTTTTTAAATTATTGCTAGACATTTCGTATCCACGTGAAGAAATTCTTGGGTTATTTTTATTAAAAGCACGTTGTGTTTTAGCAAACACAACGTGTTTACTTCACCAATAATGCTTAAGTAATTAAAGTGGTAATTTAAGTAATGGATTGCTTGAATTTAATTTGTTGCCAGCTTATTTTCAAATTTCACTTAGTCATTATATTGGTAATTACTTCCCGCGTTGTAATTCCAATTAAAACTTGAGTACCGGAGTTAGGGAGAGGTTGCTGACCCCTGTTCTAATATTTATGCGCCGGACTGAACTCCTTAACTTTGTAGTAGATTTGAGTTAGCTTTCTATTTGTGTTTCTGTGAAGAGAGGGAAGAAGAGACTGTAAAATAAAGTGGTGGGAAGAAACAGGTGTACCCTTTACTCATGGAGGAAACTTCTTCTATGCCCGTACACAAGCTCATCCCTCTCGAAAGACGAAAGGCCTGTTATTTTAGTAGCAAAAAAAAAACAAAATTTAGCTAAACACTATTCAGACGTTATTACAGCTCAATTGCATCCTAATTCGGTTCTTATAATGACGCAAAACCAATTCCAGTATGATACATGACTTTCGTCAACACCTCGAGGACTTTTTGCTGAACTCTTTTTTTTTTCACTCACTGCAACTAGCATAAAAATGGTTTCATTAGTTTAGAAACTACTAGAAGAAACTAATTCTGAAAGAAACCTCATGAATCGATTTAAAAAATATCCATCATCATAATTGTTGGCCAGTACTTCTGAAATAGGTTTTACGCAGCTCTTCTTTCAATTCTCGCATCGCCTAATCTTTTCATACCTTCGCATTTCTTATCTTATCCACCCTTTTTTTACCTTCTTTAAATATTTTTATTCGAGATCCTTCTTTTCCGTTCTTTTCATCTCAAAATTATCAAAATATTTCAAGCAGTCAGTATTAATCCTATTTCGGCCCTGATAGAATTTTCAATGTTACTGTAAGAATAATATCACTGGAGTCGTCTTGATACTTGAAAAATTTTCTACCATCTTGAATAATTCATTCTTATTCAATTGGTCCGTGAGATTAATAATTCTGTCTCATTCCCAGGCATAGGTTATAATATAATATGGCATTCCGAAAAGCAGCTTCTTAGACGTGTCCCCAAGAGAGGGCATTACTTAACCCATCATTAATAAAATTAAAAAGAAGAAATTTGTGCTTTCACATGAATATTTATTCACAAATTTACGACCATGGTGTCAACGTTAGACGTCATCATCGGGTGAACTCTACAGAGGTCCATCACATCCTTTTATATCAGGCTAGGAGGAAGGTAACTAGGTTGAACGGATTGGTCAACAGAGAAGAGGGAAGGGGAAAGAACTTGGTCATACGGTAGAATTAAGTTATATATAAAAGGATATGATGGACCTCTTTAGAGTTCACCCGATGATGACGTCTAACGTTGAAACCATGGTCGTAAATTTGTAAATAAATATTAATGTGAAAGCATAAAATTTTTCTATTTAATTTTAATAATGAATCGCTTTCACAAAGTTACGCCTCAAACAATCAATTTTAACTCACCATATTTCGTCTTTTTCGTGATGCATTGCTTGTCAAAAACTGACGCTTTTATTTTTAAAATGTTTTGGACATATCTTATAGATAACTTTTAAAATTAGGCTGCATCTCCAATATAAAAGTAAATTCATCAAAAGAAATATTTTAATAAATTTATCAAAATTTAGATGCAGGCAAATATTGACTAGACATACTCACATGCCCTGAAAATATTAAGATAATGAATGGCCGTGCCAGTAATGTGTAACAAAAAATATTGGTTGAGCGGCATTGTTGGCTCCTCTTAATGAACAATAAATATTGTTTCCATGAGAAACCTCTTTTGAGATTTAAAACGTACATCCTCAAACTTTGTTATCCACACATATAGCCCTTGCACCAGAGCTGCAACGGTAATGACTTCAATCGAAGTTCTTAAAATGAAAACGCTAAAATGATCGACGAGTTGCTTCTGGAACTGGAAGTTACCCGAAAAAAAATTTCCAGTCGAGCCGGAATGGTGCATCCTCTTTACCGTCGATGACGTAGCCACCTTTGCTCCTGGTCTAGCGTATTTTTCGAGCTCCTCCGGGTAATCACCGTCACATTTGGTTCCCAAAGATAAAAGTCCTGCTTTTCCAATGTAATAATATAATTAAAAAATATGTGGATAATTTGGTGAATGATTTTGATTTTTATACGTGAATGTAAAGCTTGGTACTGATGAAACCTCTCCCCTTCTTGTTTATTTTACCCGCATAGGGAACAATTGTGCGAAAATAATCCTGCGCACATATTTACCCGTCCTCGAGAGTTATATAGCAGGGCCTGTATTTCACGTGGTTCGACGCCGCGGGCAAATGGGAAGGAATAAGAAAGGGACGAAAGTAGAAAGAGGATCATGACATTTCGGCGTATCCCGAGGACGAGGTAGACGACGATGGGGAATGTAATGAGGCCAATTCCGGACGCGGAGATCGAAACATTTGGGCAGGGTGGAGGGGTGGGTGGAGGGAGAGGAGATGTCTTTTTCTCTCCCCTCACCAACCACCCTTCGCAATGAAAAGGGAAGGTAGTGGAGTATCTACAGCGAGTGCGGAGAGAGAGAGAGAGAGAGAGAGAGAGAGAGAGTGAAAGGGGTTCGTTGTCTGTCTGTCTACGGATTTCCGCGTTATCTAGGACTTCAAAGCGGGAGCGGGAATGTAAAAAGGAGATCGGAAACATTGGTGGGTTTTTGAGCCGAACGTGAAAACACAAAATAGGAGATGATCCCTGGGTCTGCGCTCCTTCGGGAGGAAATTGAGACCCTCCTTTCTTCTCTCTTTTCCCCTTATCCGAAACACCGAGTTCCCGTCGTATCTCTCCATTCTGACCCTCACACCACCTACCGCCGCATTATTGCGACCCTTTTCGTATTTTTTTTTCCTCATCTGGATGACTATTTTATTTTCTGCCGGAGGTTCCTCATTGGTGTGTAACCTCACTATTCAACCAAAGGAAGACGGAGGGAGAGAGTGAGGCATGGAGTAAATTCGTGGAACTCATTCCGCTCGGATAGCTCTTTCTCTCTCTTCGTCGTAGGGTCGCGAATTTTCGTGCAGATTTTTACAGCTTCCGAAACGAGAAGGGTCGGAAAGTGGAAGCTACGATCCGTTTATGAATTTGTTGGAGCTCACTGTGGAGAAAAGGTATCCGCTAGCGCTATTGATACAATAACGAATCACAGAAAATATTTATATCTATCGGGAACCGCTGTGTTAGCTATTCATAGGCTTCTCTAGGCTTTTCATGTTCTTCAATATGCAGTCGACGAACGAAAAACTGTCTAAGGGTTGAACTCCTGAGCAATGATTTAAGGGAAGGAAAAATGAATTATTTTTACTTGTTTAAACATGTTTTTTACGCACTGAAGCTTTAATATGTTTGAAGTTTAATATATAGTTTAATATGTTTGTTACAAGAAAAAGATATAATAATAAAAGATCCCTGAATAAAGTATTTGTAAATGTTTTGGTTCACAGCAGTATATCACTTCCAGTGCCCCTAAAAATATGATATGCATATTTTTCCTCATCGTTACATATAGAAGCCATTTCGGCACTGCTCATTAAGGCGATTCAATCATTTTCCCCTTTTTTGGTGTGCTGGGGTGCTGTATAGACTAAAATTTAAAAAATGGGCTAATGAGAGAGCGAGTAGTACCCAAATTTCATCTATGAATTTCTCTTATGAATTGATGAATCGGTAGATGTTAGATTATTTTATGCCGATAATTGGTAGGTTGTGAATAGGAGTTTTGGAACAGTCATTCTGAGTAGAATCCGGAAAAAGAGTCGCTGTGGTAGTTAACTCGGAATTTCTGCCTATGCTTCCTCAGGTAGTAGATGGGGAATGCAATCCCTTTCTTTGGGCAAAATTTAGGGAAAATTCAATTCAATGAAATCAGTTATATGATGATTTAGTCAGGTAATGGTGTTCAGAAGAAAGTAAAGGCGTCCGTAAAACTGGTATACCCAAGGTGCAAGGACTAGGAAATATTATTTATCTTCGGTTTTCGGTAATTAGTATTCTGATTATATAGTTTTGTTTTCAATTGTTAACGTTTCATACAAATAGTTACTGCAGAAAAACGAACTAATTTTCTTTTTTACTTTTCAAGCACAAAACACATTAAACATTTTTCCCTGTAATAAGATACACTATTCTACCTCTTCTTATTACTTTTTACTCGCATTAAGCATGATAACGACATGTTTATTGCATTGCACAATATGCGGGTATTTTTATTTATTTATATATCACTTTCCCGTAAACAGCTAAGAACGGCCTTCACAAACGGGTGTTTCAATATTAACAATAGAACATTACAAATATTCATGCCCTGGATAGGGACCACCTACCCAGGTGGGACACGAACCCGGGACCTACGGAATGGTAGGCGAGGACTTTACCCCACCGCCACCGAGGCCGGCATGGGTTAACTATAAGGATAAAAGTGCTACATTATCTGATGCATATTACTGTCTCGTTGATGGGTAATTGCTAGCATGAATTTCACTATCCCAAGACGTTTAATCGTGATGTAATCTGGCAAAACTCTGTAAAGATAAAAGAATTGAGCTACATTTTATTATTAACAATTTTATATAGCAGTGGTTTCTCAATTAAAATCGAATAGGGTTTAAAGAGAGATCTAAATGGTAAAGGCTGAAAACAAAGGTTTATACTATGAACGCAGGTCCTGATTTCTCTCGCATCAACTTGAATTATACTAATTTTATCTTTATCAGGGCCAATGAAGTGTTGTTCTAATTTTATGTATCTCAGGGCAACTAAAATGGAGTTTTCTCTCTCGGGTAGCTGAAAGAAAACTTGAATTGGCAAAAGAAAACCACTTCGATCAGCTCTTTTGAAAGAATTACTTGGAATACATGGCGGTGGGAAAATGAATGGCTTTTTTTCTTCTCTCTCCAGTATCGGTGTTTCCAATTTCTTTCGCATCCTTCCCCCTCCCCACTTGGGCTTTTTCTTTTCCTTATCTCGTTCTAGACCCTGAGGACGGACGAATCCGTCAGGTGTGTGGAGAAAGATGATATGAGATGGAAAGGGAGTCTAAAACTCCTTCGAATGCTGCCCACGTCGCGTGCTCTTCTCCCTTGAGTAATCGATAATAAAAAAGACTAAAGCAGTTGCCTTGATTCTTACTTTTCGCATGACTCTCTGCGCGTAGGCGTGTCAATGTTGAGTGGTGAGCTGATTGGTGGTCTCATTGCGTGTGATGATGACTAATTTAGGGCGCTCAAGAGGATAAAGTGAGGTCTCTTCAGAGGTAATGAAAAATTCTCTGGCAGCTTCTTAATTATATTTAAACCCTTTCCAGCCAAGTGTGGCTTCTTCTGCCGGCCTCGGTGGCGGCGGGGTAACTCCTCGCCTGCCAAACAAGAGGTCGCGGGTACGAGTCCCGCCTGGGTAGATTTCCCTTGTCCAGGGCATGGTTGTTCGTGTACGTTTAATTGTTAAATTTGTTGAATACCCCGATGTACAACGGCCAATATGAGCTGTATTCGGTGGTTTGAGAATAAAATAAATAAATAAAAATAAACAAGAAGAAACGTCATTTTAAAAAGGTGTGCACTGAATATTAGTTTCAACTTTTATAGAAATATATACATGAACTTCTTCTTCTTCGTGGCACTACAGCCCAGTGTGGGCCTTCACCTGCTGCACTAGTGCTCCCCATTCTGTCCTATTGGCAGTTTTCTCCCGCCAACTTCTCACTCGCATCTTGCCCGCGTCACACTGTGCTTGGTCCATCCACCTGCTCTTGGGTCTCTCCATTGTCCTAAAATTCCAAGTTGCAAATATGATATCCTTATTCGTGTTCCTGTTCGGTTTCCATTGTAGTGATCCATTATTCCTATCCATCCGAGGCTTTTGTGCAGTTTCCGTATCTTTGTTTTTTTTTCCAAGGTGAGGTTGTCGGCCTCACGCTCAACCCCCGGCTACATTACGTGGACCTTGGATTTTCTGTCAGGCTTTACTCCCTTAGCCAAGTTGATCCGGTTTTAAGGCGCCGGAAACTCGCCTTTCACAATTCCACGACTAGCGTTACCCAGGTAGTGCGACGAGGACGCTGTGGTTTGATTCGCTGGCAGAGCCTATAAGAGACGGACGGCATTTCTCAGCATTTAATACGTACTTGGGTTTGGCACCTTCAACCTCACCGAGACCGCATTACCAGCATAATCCCCCATATATATGAACTTCCGGTCATTTTATGTTGCAAAATGGAATTTACTAATATATAAAGCTGATATTTAAAATAGAGATTGACCTTAAAATGTTCATATTTTCTAAATGACAAGTCTATAAGTTTGATTTTCCCTGAAATAACGCTGGTTTACAAAGGGTTAAGTTGGTATGTGGATATAGGAGGAGAGAAAAATTTAATATCGGGCCTCTATAGTGAGGGGTAATTTGAACGTAAGATTTTTCTAATGGAGATTGTTTGCACGCTTAGTATGGTGGGATTCTAACTTGTATTATCGGGTTATAGTAAGCAAATCTATATTTTAGATCACCAGTTAAAGCCTCTGTAAATATTATCATTGAGAAACCACAACAATGTATTTTTATTCAAGTATACTACCGATTAAGGTAGGTTTCCATGGAGTACTTACGAAGCATTCTGGCAATATCCCGCCTTGTCTCTCCCCTTGTTTTATCCCTTCCAGGGTACGTTTTATAGGGTAAATATTTTGACAATAAGTCACCCGAGTATAGTACAAAATGAATTGAAACCGGTTGTGAAGTAAAATGGAATTATTATTGAAAAATATCCATTAAAGTGGCATTTATTTTGTGCTATACTTGACAATTTTCTTTGACACCATCGTAAAGAAGAATTAATAGAACCAAATGGTCAAATTTCTCATTCAGGAGCACAATAATTCCATATTATTGTCTATAAGTAATATAACTAAGCGTGTAAAAGCATTAGATATCCAAAATTTTATCAGGTAGGGAAATTTATCAAATTTATACTCTTTTTGTGAAAAATACATTTCAACTGTGTTATTTGAGTAGATTTCAATGGTATGGTTATCTATTTCGTTATTGTCACAAACCAGTCAAATGCAGAAGCTTTTAGGTAGGTTAAATTGAATTGTTTTGGTAATTGCAGTTTCATACCAATTAAATGAATCGTAAACAGAACTGTTACCAATCAAAAGGGCTTAGTAGTCCATGTAATCTTCACCCAAAATTTTATATTAGATTTGAATTATTGAAAAATTTTCATTCTTGTGTAAACTCTGGTTTCCTATCTCAGATTATCAGCATTTTTCTACAATTTTTGTCCTTTCGTAAGAAGAGTTAAAACTTTGGGTATCTATAGTACACACTACTCAAAAAATGTGACAGGATTTCTGTGCCCGTAATGTAATCGTGGATTGTTCTGAAAGAATTTAGCGCCCATTCGCTAAAGCAAAAAAAACTTGGTTAAACTTAGTTCGCAACTTAGTTAAAAACTATGAATGAAATGACAAAAGCATTTTTTCAATTATTAGGTATTCATTCCTACGCTTTTATTTTACTTTCTTCATAATAATCGCTTATGAATTAGTATTTTTGAAATGTTTAGTTACCACAATTTCAAACGGTGTGTTTGTATGGAATTTGTAATTGCACAAAACATTTTTTTACTTACATCGGATGTGGAGGGGATGTAATGAAGTAATTTTGCTCTCAAACAATCAGGTTTACCTAAAAATATTCACTATTTTACTTTTGCATTTAAAGTACGTCATCTTAAATGCCCATCTAGGGTAACTGCGACGCCTGAGGCGATATCAATATGATCCCCATAGTGTAAATGGCGCTTAAACGGGAAATAGGAAACAGCCGTACACGGTAGACTTCCTTAATGTTATAGTATCTATTTTTTTACTCGCCTTATTTTATACCTGCCTATTCTGTAGTAAAAGTAGCACAAAAATTTATGGACATATTTGTCTCGTGTTTGCTCATATTTGATGTCTGGTGTCTCACGAATCCTCCCCTCGAATTCTCCTGTGACTTGAATTTTTTGTCAATTCCTTGCGCGCGTGTATTGCTTGCTTGAAAATTCTTCTGATGAGGGTTTCCATTTTCATTTATTCTTCGTCGTAAATTTATGTTTTTTCAATTCTTAGAAATCGATTCTATGCGACATCCATATCCTAAGTTCTCTGCTTCTCTAATGAATTAAGAGTGGTTTTCGTTGTATTGTACCAATCTATTTCTCTATCTTCCGTTTGAATGTGACCTTTTAGCTTTTGCTGTATCTTGAATTAATGTTTCAAGGGTATTCTTGGGGATCCCTACATAGTTTGCGAAAGGAGTACCTTTTCACGTTCAAGGTTATTTTAACTTTGGTATTTTTTACCCAATGAGTTTGAGCGTTTCCATTTAAGTACTCTTGTCTCAAAAGAAATCCCTCTCAAGACTTTAGTCTCTTCAGTGCCTAAAATACCAATGTTCTTTCTCTTTGAAATAGATGTAATTAATTAATTCTCTCGCTTTGAATTAAATTTTGCGCCTCTTGGATTGTTGTCTTAAAGGATCTTATCCTAGAGTAACATCTCGATCTCAGATGAGCTCGTTGATGGAATGAGGATCTAATTACTAGAATCTTATGTAATCCATTTGGTTCTCAAGTCTTTGCACTATAATCTTATATCTTGTTGGTCCTCCGTATTAATGAGTTCGTATTCCATGCGTCAAATTAGCACCTTTTTTTGGATAACTCATGAATATTCGTTAGTTTAACCATTAAAATACTTCAGCCATTCATTTAGTTAGAAGCTATGATGTCGTTTTCGCATTGAAATTTGCTGAAACTCTTTGTCAAAATGACGAATTGGGTAATGAAAGCATTGCATGTTTACGGCTGCTCCAAGCATTAAAAATAGATTATTTAAGTGTTAATTAAGGTTAATTTACCCGAAGATATGCAGATATGCAGCTATACATTGAGTGATGATGAAATGAGTGTTGTTCAAAATTAGAAGAATATATATCGAATGAAAACTGCCAGTGTTATTAGTATTTTATTTTTCAACTCTGTGAACAGCGAGTATGAAAATTTTTACCTCGGACCATGGTGAAGGAGTGTTGATTAATTTCTGGCCGAAATTCATCAGGGGGAATTGTACCATTTAGTGATACTTCATCGCTAAAATAAACGCCGCGTCGACGCCGAAATTTCATGGCGAAATTAGACGCTACGGAGTTGAGATAGGGAGTTAAACGAGGCATTGGAGGAGCAGAATAAGGCCCGTGAATGGGAGGGAAGTTACGAGAGAGCCGCTCACTGCTATAAATCTTCTGATAACAGGTAGGCCACTGCATGCGTGTCGGGAGAGAATGCTGAACACGGGCTATAAAAATGAGAAGAGGAACATGGTAAAAATTAAGGGCTGAATTAACGGTGTGCTATAGTGAAATTCGTATTTAACGTGCATTCGTCCGACGTTCGCTTATTTTGTTGCCACTAATTCTTCTCGGAAAGATGAAAGTTTCAGCTTTATAACCTCTGAAGTATAGCTTTGTATTTTTATCACTTTTTTTACGTGTGAGTCGAGCGCTGGACAACAAAACGCAGTTTCTTGGGATCGAAATCCTGGAAATGCTTTTGGAAACCATTAAAATTCCTTGCGATGCGATTGCATTTTCACTTGAATGTACATAGTAGTTGCCCTGAGGAAGGCCAAGGATGAGAGTTTTTGTCCCTAACCTTGAGGAATGAAACTCACAAAGATCTGGTTTACTTTGGGGCATTATTTAACCAATTATATGGTATTCGTTCAGCCCAGTTAAATAGCAAATAAATGGAGGAAACAAGCATTTTCCCGTCGAACTCTTGATGTACCTCCCGAGGGTGACTTTCCGTACTATTCTTATGTAAGTCAATGGTAAAGGGTGTGCTCAGCCTTCCTCCCTTAGCTCATCCCAATCACCTTACCTGTTGTAGTGACTGTCATGGTAAATATTTGGGGCATTTATCGAAACAATTTTTTGATAACTTTTTCAAAAACTCTACTGCCTTTGGATACTAACCGGGACCAGAAGCGTATTTTCAATGTAAGGTGCAGTGTCTGTTCTAATTATCTTTGAGGATGAAATATCTTACTACGCAGTCGCTAGTAGCCTCCTTTAGTCTCGTTTTGCGAATTGTACAGGCATGGAGTAAGGCAAATCAATGTGTGTATTGATGAGTGGTATACTAGACCGGAGGTTTTGGAGATTTACAAGGGATTGAATCCCTACTTATGCTATCTAAATACTCTTATCTCCATTTTATGTAGGCGATGGGTTAAGGCATAGAGGTGGCCCAAATCCATCCCATGGAAGGCTGATTTCTGTTGCCACTTCGGTCGCATTTTAATCGGTTTTCAAAAATATCCGTAGCGCGGTGATGAGTGCAATGCGATCCAATTTTCTCCAATATTTTGCAGTACAATGTTTTTAATTGCGAGGAATGGCATTGAGCTTTTATGATACTGATAGATTATCACATCATCATGCATATAAATGTCGGTTAAAACCCCTGATTATACCGTATTTCCCCGTGAAACTCGGATCAATTTGTCCGTCAGCGGCTGTGCGAGTGGCGACTTTTGTAAAACCATTTACATGCGCGGTGGTTGACAACACATTTAGAGGCGGACTTACGGACTTATATTAAGGTTATATGACTCTGAACGAGCGGTCGCGGGGCGCTATTCACATGTTTTTACTTACCTAGAGATTGGACGGGAAGATGGCCCGAGAATCATCCACGATCTGGAGAGAAGAGAGGAAATTTATGGATAAAGTGTTGGAAAAAAAATTGACCTGGATTTATGATGGCTTATATTTTTAGTCCTCAGCGACAGTCACAAATGCGATGGTATTGTTATAGTGATAATTACTGCAATTCATTTGGACGGGCGGAAAGCGAGGGAACGGAATAGTTTCACTCGATTCTCTCATTTTGAAGTTAATTTTAAGGTTTCATTTCCCGGAACGCATTTCATAAAGCACTCCTTGCATTAACATAAAAATAGAAAGAAATATCAAGTTTAAATTCCGTCCCAAAAATTTCCGTTTTTGCGAATAAAATTACTAGAATGAGTATTAGTATGTGGCCATCGCGTGCAGTGAAATTCCGTGAATTCAGTAGCAATTTAAAAATTTCGATTGCAGGAATGTAGTCGCACGAGGGAGCACTATGCAGGAAATGTGCGGCCCGAATAATATAATCCGACAGATTAGCTCTCTTCCTGGATGCTGAAGTGCTTTTTCGGCGACTGTGTGTTATTTCATTTTCAAATTTCGGTTATTTAACGAGTTTTCGGCAAACGCTTTGAAAAAGGTCACACACGTGTCTTATTCACATGGTGGGGGTTAATAGAATGAATGGAATAATGGTCCCTAGAGCGATTAAATCCCGACCTGATCATGGAGCTACGTCACTTGCAAATAATTTCGCGGAAATTAGGTCAACGCCTTCAATTAGCAATCATAAGGAGGAAGGCATTTTGGATATTGGTGGTTGATTCATAACATTTTCTTCCCTCTATATTTGAATTTCAATCGCGGAAAGCGTCTTTAATCCATATCCGCGGAGAAAAGGTCTGCTTTTTTTGCTTGTAATATTTTATTTATTTATTTAATTTATTTATTCACAAACCACCGGATGCAGATTTTATTGGCCATTTTACACCGGGGTGTTCAACAAATTTAACAAGTAAACGTACACAAACAACTATGCCCTGGACCGGGAGAAACTACCCAGGCGGGACTCGAAACCGCGACCTCTTGTTTGACAGGCGAGGACGTTACCCCGCCACCACCGAGGCCGGCAAGAAGAATATTGAAGAAATTTACGCGTTTTGCTACTTCGTTTGACTTGAGTTATCATTTAAAAATATTTTGGCGAATCTAACAATGAACGCAGGCTTTCCCGGCGTACAGTATTGTGGAAGGTTATTCGGGATAATACCCGGTCAGGTTCTCCATCACGGCCGACGTTTCGACGAGTCGTACATAGTCATCAGGGAATGATAGCGGTGGACGACTTTCTTAATCGAAGGCGTCGACCTGATTCTCGTGGAATTAATTGCACGCCCCGATCGACGACTCGTTCATCGAAATGTCGGCCGTGATGGAAGATCTGACCCGGTGGAAATCCCGAGTAAAGTTCCACCATTCATCTAGCAGTTTTCTCAGAATGACCCGTGGTCACATGGTTACACTGGGCGGTAGCGTGTCTGTCTGATTTTCTGTCATTTTCTACCAGCATAATAAGGTACTAAATCTTCTGTAAAACTCCCATTTGTACGCGTCTCTTTCAGCAAGTGGGATTAATGCTACAAGCTTCAAATAATAGACGGATTACGTCAACAAAACATTTTTCGGGAGATTCTTAAAAAAATAATAAAAAACAAAATAATGCGCATTTCATCAAGAGCCTCATTTGGTCAGCACGGTAGGGTGTAGCCTCATGGCTACGGTGGGGATTACGTAACTTTAATTCTTTTTACATTAATGTTCTACTTGAAGGCATGGATTTTATGAGTTAAAAAAATTGAATTCCATGAAAATTAAGTTCCTTTAATTTTGTCTACGTAACTATCGTTTTATTAAAGATTGTTAAAAACTAGGTAGATGACCGCAAGAAAAGAATGATTAGGTACCCCAATGAGTAGAGCTCCTTGATTTTCGGGAATAAAAATGTTTGTGGCTTCACATTTTTTTGCATTTTTCACTCGAGTAGTGATAACTGTGGCGTTATTGAAGCTTTTTTTCCTTGATTTTCGGGAATAAAAATGTTTAGGGCTTCATATTTTTTACATTTTTCACTGCACTATTGGTAACTGTGACGTTATTGTAGCTTTTTTTCCTTGATTTTTGAAGGTTTTTGGACATTAATACCTCGTTCAGAAACTGCAAGCTGAAATGAGATGCAAAAATTTGTATTCGCGAATACCAAACAGCCCTACCAATGAAAAATTACCCCATTGTACGTTGCTAATGTTCTCTAACTAAGAAGATGGAACTCATCACGTTACTGGACTTAATGGACACATCACTTCGAATCCGGTGGATTAAAATCCTGACTTATTATTTTTTATAACTTAGGCTATCATATACAACTGTTGAGAACATGCAGAGTTGACTCTGTCAACATTCACCTGTATTTCAAGCATGGGAATTCAATGTCCACATTGTCTCTGTGGTAAGATCTTGACATTTGCGTAGCAATTTAATTTTAACAGGTGTATGCATGGTTGATACAATGTATACACTTATGTGCTCAGAAGTAAATTGGAGATGTTTGGGCAATATATATGTGAAAATATTTAAATTCTGCCATTGCTCTCTTAGTTCTTGCAAGAAATATCACGGGGAGAACATACGGTGATGAGTTATCTGAGGATGTAGCCTAAAATGCCTATATTGTCCTTAACTCGGGATATCAATATTATTGGGTAATTTATTATTCATTAATTTCAAAATGCCTATTATACTTGCTTTTGTCTTTTTCAGATGATATCGCCTATTCAATGGCTAAAAAATGAAATATACTTGTTAAGGTCAATAAAACTATTTTTATTTCGGCAGTATTCTATTGCTTCTGTTTCTTTTTTTGCGTAATTATTTGGCATTATTTAAAGAAACATGTAGAGAAAAAAACATCCAGAGCACAATCATATTTAAAGTAGAAAAAACTATAACAATTTTACGTGATGTGTACTCGGTATGGTTTCCATTACATAAAATGTTTTATAGAAGGCAGCACTTGGTATTGCTGAAGAGACGTTTCCCGAAGTGGATTTGCCTTCCCAGCCTAATCAACTCGGCATCGACGACCTTGATGGAGTGATCGCTGTTGAGGATGATATTTATTATCCTGGGTGGAGCCTTTAATCCCCCCTTCTCCAACATAGATGCTCGTATTGCTAGGTGATCCAGGGAAAGGGACTGGTTACCCCTAGCGTTAATTTGTGAGGTATACGCTTTTGTTGGTGAGAGCTCTACTCTTACTTATCCAAAGCAAACTGCGGGTGAAATCCCTAAGAGAGTGAGTGAATGAACACGAATCTCGTCACTCGATGAAATGTAATGGTGCCCGGAAAATGACGAAGCTTACCGTACAGAGCGCTTTTATTTTACAAAGAGGCTTTCTAGAAAAAATTTCTTAATGGACACCAACGCCACTAAAAACTATTAGAGCAAATGAAAAAAAGCGATATTGCTCACGGGTAAAAATCCAATTTGAAGGTCATGACTCTATCGAGGTCTATTGACCACAGAATTCGTGACCGAAGTCTTGAGGAATATTAGCAGCCTCACTTTCCTTCAAGTACTACCCTCTTTAATGCACAATAAGGCCAACTCCTTTTCATATCATATAAAACTCTTATTCTCTTCCTTCCTCTCCCTCGCTTACCCAACACTATTCCCTCTAACACTATTTTCTAACATCCCGTCCCCGCTAAGAACCGTATGCATTTAGTAAACATATACGTTAAAAACTTTAGCATTCCCATCATGGCGCTATGAAGATAGGCTCTGAGGAGATAAACAAGCGGGGGAGAATGGACTATTAAAAAGATCGTTCGTTCGCCTGGACTAATGCACGGATGGGACCAATTTGGATTTTAGCGGTCCCATTGGAAAGGATCGCGCATGTTTTTAGTCTTTTATTTCCCCTCTTGCTATTTGAATCGCGTGACGGCGGATTCCATCTCTGTGTGATTCCCCAGGGGATGCGGAAGATGAATTCCGTCGAAAGCGGTGAGCGGAGACGTGGATTATAGAGTCTCGACTCCGAAAACAAGCCATTGAATCGAGTTTCCCTGATGCGCGGAGCGTAGCTAAAGAGATAGTGAGAGAGAGAGAGAGAGAGAGAGAGAGAGAGAGAGAGAGAGAGAGAGAGAGAGAGAGAGAGAGAGAGAGCTATTATATGCGTGTAGAGGGACTGAGAATGAGGTGTGGGGGTGGAGCAAGGGAGATTTGTAGGTGGGAATGGTTCGTCGGAGAGCAGACTGAAATATCGAAATATCCGGAGGGAAATACGGGTTGCGATGGGCCAAGTCGGTCATTTCCAGTGAAGCCGATCGCCGTTCATCGTTCACAATTCATTTGAGTGAGTCAATCGCGAATGGTCGTTCGTCGAGCAGTGCCAATTCCGTTCGCGACCGATTTAAGTCACCACTAATGTTTTCATATTTCATCCCTTACATATATTCTGGGATGTGCGAGTTATTAGCGGGGACGGGATGTTTGAAAAGTGTTAGTGGGTACAGTGGCGGTTCTATGGGGGGTTAGGCTGTCCCAAAAAAACGTTTTTTTTAAATTCCAAAATCGTCAACCGGATTTCGATTACCCTCGGGTATACAAGGATAGGCAAAAAAATTTTTTTTCGGAAATTTTTAAATAATCAGTTAGCGAGAGGCGCCTAAATTCCAACACCCTTAATTTCTCATACGATTTCGCGAAAATTGTCAAAATAAGGGTAATCAGGGTAACTTATGAACCACAGGGATAACATTTCATCGGTTTTTACGTATCTTTCATCATTTAGGCTTTGCAGCCCGCGCAGCCTAGCGCCAAGAGCGGCTTGCGTGACGCGGCGCAACAGACGGCTGAGGCCGACCTCCTCCCCTCCCTCTCCTCCCCAGCCACGGTCGCCCGCCATGTTCACATGCTTCAGTGGCTCTCTCTCTCAAATTCAGATTTTGAACTCGTTTCGTGGACCAAATCATGTCGGCACGCATGGTAATCAATCTTAACTTTACAACGGTACTATATTTCTGAATCGAATGGAGAAAGTAAAAAAAGGAACGTAAAACTATTTGAAATGATGAGCTAATTACCTCGTTAGGTAATTACCTCATTAAAAACGTTAATTACCTCATGAAGTTAGTTCTTTTCCTATTCACTCGCGTGCCTAAAGCCGTTCATATTTAGGAATCGTTTTTGAGTAATATTCCTCCAAAATCATCTGGTTTTGACCTTCTGAACTTCTTTTATCGTCAAAAATTCTTTCTCACCAGGTCCGTAAAATAAAGCTTCGTTATTTTTTTCTTCCTTATAAGAACTGCCTTTTCGAATACTTTTTCATTACATTGTCTTTACGCTTCCTGTCTTTATTTCTGGCCTTTCAGCCTTTATGCTTTTTTGACGACTCTCTACTTTTTCTAACTATCCCTGCATGGGTGAATTAGAAACAATGACTTATTTAACTCGAAATACTTCATGTTGCTTGGTTAATACCCGGACTTCAACACTGAATAAGAACTTTGGCAATTTCAGTTTTCACTTATAATGAGTATCACGCTGCAGTACATTAATTAGTATTATACTCTTAGCTACAGCTGCAATATTCATTCCACATGTTCATTTCCCGTATTCCTATATAAAGCTGGTATAGTATCATGCTCACGTAGTTTTTGCTGGAGAGTATGTTCTTGGATTTTTCATAAGCCGAAATAATAATTTTCAGAAAGCATTTTCAAATAGACCCCAATCCTTTGCGGTCCAACGTCGAGGCTGGCTCAATAGGCCTAGTATCAGGTCCAACGTCAAGTTGAACTCGACATCACAAGGAGCTGCGATAACAGAATTGCAAATATTTGAAGATATATCACACATAGAAAAAATATAAGAATAAATTCTTAAGTTAAACATTGTACATACTATGACCCAACTATTGGATTTATACTTTTAACTTGAAAATAAGATCTTTCAAAAGATCAAAAGCCCTGATTTTTTTTGTAAACATCAATTTGAACCCGACCACCTGGATCTCTACACCAACGTCACCAGCTCCGTCCGTTGACCATCAGGAATATCACCGCCTTTCCCAATCACTGTTGGCGTCCACCAAGGATCGGCCCTCTCTCCGCTCCTTTTCATCCTGTGCATGGACACAATCACGGCCTGTCTCCAAGAATCGCATCCTTGGTCACTACTGTTCGCCGATGATGTCTTCCTTGCCAGCACCACCAGACCCGAATTACAGCAGCGTACTCTACTATGGAAGGTACGACTCGACAACTATGGGTTGCGATTAAACATCAAGAAGACTGAGTACATGGAGTGTGGGCCTCAAACCGATGGCATGATCAGCATCGACGGCGACGACCTTGAAAAGGTCGAGAAGTTTAAATATTTGGGCTCTGTCATCAGCAACGATGGAAGCACAACCGCCAACACACGAGCTCGAATCAATGCAACATGGCTGAAATGGCGCCAAGTGACTGGCGTATTGTGCGACCGTCGAATGCCTGAACGATTCAGGGCCAAAGTATACAAGACCGTAGTCCGCCCAGTGGCCCTATATGGAGCAGAATGTTGGCCAGCCACAGCAAATCAAGAACAGGCCATGCATGTCATGGAAATGAGGATGCTGCGATGGATCCTAGGCATCTCCCGCCTGGATCACATCAGGAATGAAGACATTCGGAAAAGAATGGGAGTTGCATCGATCACAGACAAGATGCGGGAGGCTCGACTGCGGTGGTATGGGCATGTGGTGCGTAGTGATGAGAACTCCGTGGCCAAAACAGCAATGCGGCTGAGTACTGAAGGACGCCGACCACGAGGACGACCAAAGATGCGCTGGCTCGACAAAATTAAGGCGGACATGAAGACCATCAACGCCACGTCAGTAGACGCCCTGGATCGAGCCAAGTGGAGAAGGCTTTGCAGAAAAGCGGACCCTGCAATAGCGCGGGACAAACGCTAGGAAGAAGAAGAAGAGGAGGAGACCTGCATTTAATGAAAATTGGACAACAGAGGGAAGTATCAAAGGATCTAAATTTCTTTGTTTTCCTTGGTTCTGTGTCTCCATATTGGACGTGATTTATTTCTCGGGCCGGATGAGGTATATAAGTGAGGAATTTCCCAAAATCAATACGAGGGAACGCCACTCCACCTCCGAGGACTCTTTCCAAAATGATCGCCAATGTTTTATTTATGCGCTGTTTTGCTGGGTACAAGATTTTTTCGAGGACCATCTGTTAGGTTGTTGAGGAAGGAATGGAAATTCAGGCAATAATTCGGATTCGCATGGGTCCGAAGGGGGATGCGAGGCTGTGGTCCTCGGGAATATGATTACAGAATTGAATTCCATTTATTTCGCCGCTGGCATTGTTGAAAGGAAACATTCTGAAAATTCCTCTGGGTTGCTGTAATGCTCTTTCTAACTCAACTTTAATCGGCATTTAGCGAACGTTTAGTACCTCTCAGTTTCTAATATAAACAGAATTGAGGAATTTCTTAACGATAAAATATGCTTAATATGCTGTGTACTAAGAGTGACTGGGCCACTAAATGAAGGTTATAAAATGGACAACATGGGGTGAAGAATTTTGAATGAACTTTTTGTGAGTTTAATTTTTTGTTGTACACATATTTTTATCAAATGTTTATGGTATTCGATAACTTTATAACTAGGATTTCAGCTATTAAAAGGTACGGTTACAATTTTATAATATTTATTGCCCTATTTTAGTAAACATTTTACCTTGCACATTGCGTTCATCATTAGGGTTAGAGGCAGTTCAAAAGTTTAGGAAAAAATACGAATAGAGCTTGTGCAATGTGAAATATTTTAATGAAAACTACGACTAACAACTTGAATGGGAATCGACTGTAAGCTTTCACCAGTTTTTGCTTTGCATAGTTATCTCTTAATTTGTTTTTGATTACTTTTATGCAAATTTGAATCGATTATATGTATATTTCACATGTATTTTTAGCTATAATTTACAACATGGTTTTGATTAAATGTGCCCACAGGAGGGATTTGATATTTAACATAGGTAGAGAGTTGATATTCACGACTATTTCAGGAAAGCCTACAATCGAATTGGACACAGCCGTCTTTTGAGTCATATGAGCCAACGATTTTACGTATACTATATGACCCAAAGGTCTGTAGTTGCATCATTGGAGGAGTTTATTTAGAATACAATTAGTTTTAGGTAACTGAGGGTTTAATATAGACGAAACATTTGGAAGCCGTAGACTTTTTTTCCCATCGACGAAAAATTTGTTTCCATCCTTTTCTAGCCCGTGAACAAACTGTGATTTCAAAAATTTGATTTCAAGGGCTTACAGTCTAAAATCCCATAATGGAGAATAGTTCTCTTTTTCGCAGTGAATTTCCTATATTTTATGTGTGTGTGCATAATAGAGCGGATTACATCGTGTCGTTGAAGTTGCACCATGGTTAGTTCAGAGGTGTTTTGAATGGGAATGCGAGCTTCAGATTTTGTTCTCAATATTCTAAGAAAATCTAATTTTATTATTTAAAGAGCTTATCACAGCTCCTCGGAAATTTAATTTCGATTTCCTGAACACATTGACCAATTTCAGTGGATTTTGTACAAATTTTTGATAAACGAGGGTGATTGAAAGGGAATATTTCATTTGGAGAAATTTTACATTAAGAGGAAGCCCGTTTTTTTATGTTTCCCATTGATTTATCGAATTCAATGCTTCGATTTATATCAGGTTTGGCGCCTATTAGAACTACACGTACAGCTAAAGCTATAAAAGCAGATTATTAGGGTATATTATGGAAATTTCTGGGGGAAATTATAATTATGAACACCCTTTTTCCATTGGTGATGTTCTTTGTAGGAGTAGCGTAATGCTGCTCGTGAATATGTTCATTATTATGCCAGTTAAAAGAAGAATAATTATTTCCTCATACCATTTTTATAGGTACGTACTTGAGGAAATTTTGAGAAAAAACTCGTCGTCTAACCTATAAGTTTTTGTATTGGCGGATCCAGGATAGAGACTCGGGGGTGGGGCTAAGTAGGGGTAACCTCCCAGCAGTAGTGGGAGTCCGAACAAAATTACCATTCTATCTGCTGTAAATTGGATATCCAATGGGCTACAGCCCTCTTCCTCCAAAAATCCGCCTCTGAATTTGTGTCTGTTCGTAAAAGTCATGATCTCCAAAAGTTGCTGTAGAAATTTCATATTCAGACGATTTGAGGCAGTTATTGCTCTCCTGATACGATTGCATAAATGGTAAGCAACTGCGTTATATTGTTTGCGACCAAATAATTGAAAGCGTTGAGAGGTGTATGGGATGATTAAACACTGAGAAGGAAATCTCTCTCTCTGAGCGTTTGGAGTCGAAAGGGAGTTAAAGCCTCTGTGCGACTCCGTTGTTTTCCGCTCTTCCGGAGAAAGTACCTAAGCCATGTAATTAGTCGGAGGATTAACTTTCGGCTCGAATCCCTTCATTAAATTCTAGAGCCGGAAAACTCGCCTGCGTGCGTGGATATTTTGTTCGTTTCATTTTTTGCGGCTTAGTATTTGGTGGGAAGTGATGTTTGCGAAATACTCCTACAAGTTTAATAGAAAATAAATTTGTCGGTATATATATTTTTATTTCTCCATCACGACCGCATGAAAGTTCATAGTTAACTTATGTTTCCAAATTTTAATTCACAAATAAGAGTTTTTTTTAAATCTTTCCATTGAATTGTTCGGGCATTGTTTGAGAAAAATATAGGTGCCTTGGCAGAAATTTTATTGATCGTGGTTAATAATAATAATATCGCTTCTTTGGTAATCGTCATCAAAGGAAATGACTGAAAATCGATGATTGATGTTCAACATAGAGATTATTTTGTACTGATGGCGGTTTAAAATATTTGTGTCGGCACTGCCGTTATATATGCGAGTTTTTTGTGGCAAGTAGTAAAATATATGTTCAGTGTGCTTTTGAAATATTGTACTCACTGCTCATGTTGCTTTCCTTTGAATGCTGCCCAATATTAGGAAGTTATTTAAAATTTTATGTTGTAATTTCTTTACTACTTATGGGCAAACTTATCCAAATAATTACTGCTTAAATTTATTGTATATTTTATAAAATAAACCACCTTTATCACTATTAAATAAGTATTACTTTTATGCCATTGTGTAGATATATTGAGTAGTGGCATTTTGCACAATGATGATTGCATGAATTGGATTACCTGGATTTAAAATGTCACGATCGAAAAAAGTATTTTTCCTTCGCTAGTCTTTATTAATTTTTTTCCTGCCGTTTATTTTCAGGTAATTCCAGAGTCATCTAAACGATTTTCTGGTCCTGTAATGGTGATGGGAGCGCGGAATGTGAAACGGAACGCCATGAATCGTTGGCGAGCTGCGCTGGACTCATATTAGGTATGCTTTCCGTTCTCTCTCTGGTATTGTTCGTCATGTGTACGCCGGCGAAAATGCAGCCAATATAGGAAGAAATTATTCAATCATTATGCAAATCGGCTCACAAAAATGTTGTTATTTTGTTTATTACAGGAATGAGTTCATTTTTACAAAATGAAAGATGATTGGCGGCACACATTGAACGAAATTGTAAAACTACTGGTTTAAAAAAGAGAATACATTTATGATCAATTGATAACAATTTTTTTAAATCGTTAGAGTCCATATGTTTATGATTATGAGTCATACTTGTCCGTGCCACGAATCGTTGCCGAACTGCACTACAATTGAGTCATATTATGAAGGCACTCCCTTCCCTTTCCTTTTTTTCGCGTGTACGGCCGGCGCAGCGGCTGAGATCAAAATGGAGTTTCTATCGAGGTGTCCCAAGGCAAAGGTGTCCCTTCATACGTCCGCTCGTTTCCAGCGTCTTACCTCACATACTAAGGCGGTAGGTTCGCGAATGATCGCCTCAAAACGAGAGCCTACTTTTCACATAAGTTATTGCAAACATTTGTTTACATGATAGAGAAATCCATCTAGATTGAAAATGAAACTTAAATTGAAGGAAATTCAATCTTTCCGTATGTTTCAGTTCAAGCAATCTACGGCTATTTGACCCGGACACAGTGCATTTTGTTTACGAAAATAACAAGATTTTTGTAAAATTGCGACTGTTTATGTAATAACTGGAACAATAGTGCGTTCGAGAGCCTGATTTTTATTTTTATTGTGTTTATTTATGTATGATGGACATTATTTTAGTTCTTTCTTCAAAACGAGGCACATTGTCTAGCTTTAGGCAACATTTTTACCCATAATTATTCGAGTATCACTTTTAAAACATTTTTGTATAAAAATACAATTTTATAATGCAAAGTACTTGAAATAAGTATGTGCAAATACTTCATCCATATCTTTGATAACTTATCAACGAAGCTTTGGGTGAAAGGATTTTATACCCGCCTGTAAGGAATGATTTCTTCCCCTCATACACCCGTCATCAGCAATTTAAATGAACCAGGTCCACTCGTTTTTACCGATTTATGCTGCCGTGAGCGATTCGCATGTCTCTGATACTTTGATTTTCTTTGTACGTACATTTACATGAGAGTTCAATTTCGAATCCAGGATCAGTGTTTATATATGCTGAAAACGTGATGAGGGATGCTTTTAGAAAGGCAGAATACTCGATGAGAGCCGTACTTCCGTGTAGAAGTTAACTTAAAACTCTAATTTTAGCCCTTAGATTCCGGAGCTTAAGGTTTTTTTTCTGTCTATCTCACATAAATATTTATGTGAGAATACTGAACCCTCAAAATTAACAGAATGGGAGAGAATTTTACGCCCATTATGTAATTTTTGGGATGATTTATTTGTTGCAGTTGTTTTATCCCGAAGTTTTAGGGAATCAAATGTCTCTGAAACTGTCTAGAAGTATTGATACCGTATCGAGATCTTTGTGAATAAAAGGAAAGTTTATTTTATCTTAGTTTTCTAATTTATGTTAGTTCTACACCCAAAATATTCCTGAAATTGCTCAGTCCTAGCCCTTTTATTTATTTTCCTTTTCCCCCCAAACTGCACACAATGGCTTTTACAACTGGGGACAATAGAACATCACGAAATCCATTCCCTGGACAGGGACCACCTACCCAGGCGTGATTCGAACACGCGACCTACGGTTTGACAGGCGAGAACTTTACCCCACCGCCGCCGAGATGGTGATGGCCGGCTTTTACTATGGGGATGTGTATCCATCGCGATGGAAGACCGACCTAGGCTAAAAAA
This sequence comes from Ischnura elegans, assembly GCF_921293095.1. NCBI lineage: Eukaryota > Metazoa > Arthropoda > Insecta > Odonata > Coenagrionidae > Ischnura > Ischnura elegans. Next base: position 113,525,571 of record NC_060248.1, on the reverse strand, counting down.
TAGCTTTATAAACGTTCAATAGTCGTTTCATTCTGAGAAAATTAAACCGAAGTCCGAATTCATTTTAATTATAAAATCGTCGCCGGATTGAGTGAAAATAATTATGAAAGAGTAGCTAATCATTCATTCATTCACGCAACCCTGTTAATAATAAATGCGAAAATTCAGCTTTGCGGAATGACATGACATCGAGGAAGACGGCGCGAAATGAGAGTCGGAAAACGACAAAATCCATACGCATTGTTTAACTCCCCTAGATATGAAGAGATCTTTTGTGTAGAAGTGTAGAACAAATATTGTTGTAAATGAGTTATAAATAGTACTTTAGTTGTTTTTTTTTCATGTACGCACTTAAACTTTGGTTGCATAGATTATCAAGGTAGCACAAAATGAACACTATATGTAAAGCATAAATATTATTATTTTGGATGGTAGCCTCAAACAGGTTATCCTTCGCGGCTACCTAAAATTACTCAAATTTGTTATTGTCATGTAATTTGTGTGTGGAGTAATAAAATTATTATTATTATTATATATTATTATTTTGGCATGTCTCATATGCGCAAAAACATTTTTTGCAGATAAGCGAGCTTTGGCCTCTGGGATTAAGTGCAAACATTGTCTAGCCTGGCCACGTGGCTCTTGGCAACGGGTAAAAGTATAAATTGCTTACTATCTTCATGGAGTTCCTGACTTCATGGAGTTACTATCTTCACAAATTGTTATGGAGTTCCTGACGGGAGCCATCAATTCATATCGTTGCAATTTAAGGATGAAGTCAGCCGTTTGCATCCTTGCTAACACTCACGGTACTTATTTTTTTTATTTAGTTTCGTTACCCTGTAAACAGCTTATTTACGGTCTTGACAACGGGGAATCAACAATCAGCAAAGAAGGACATAGAAAAACGCCAATACCCTTGATTAGGGTCTCTTACTTAGGTGGGACTCGACCCCGCGATCTTCGATTTGGCAGGCGAGAACTTTACCCCTCTGCCATCGAGGCCAGCAATATACGGTGTTCCTACTTTTTATTAATTATTCGCTGGAAAATGAAATGGAATTTTTGCAATTAATAACGCTATTTTGATTTTTTAAATTTTAAATTATTATTTGCAAAAACCAGCTTTGATTATTTGTATCATTGTGAATGAGAAGTTCTTTTGCCAATTCATTTCATAGAATATAAATGAACTCTTTCGCTACGCCAACCGAGATACTAAGACCTACACACTGACTTGTAACACTTGAGCTATTTTTTGCGAATGCATCATGTTCATCTCATATTTGCATGTCTGTACCAATACTAGCAATAATCCACTTAAACACCACTTTTTGCTAAAAAACTTAATTTTTTATTATTTAGAAATCCTTTCGGAATTCACCTGTGCCATCTATCAGCTTGATTTTGCATTAAAATGCTCTACATTATTGTTGTTGCTGGCTATAAATATACAGGGAATGATTTAACAGCGGCTTTTGGCGGATTTTTATAGACCAGTTTTGGTCATGATCTTGACCTTGATCTCTTGAGCTTGAGCCTCTTAAAATATCCGATAGATAGGACTTCAGGCAGAATTTCATTCACCAGCACAAAAGAAATGTAAGACGTGCACGAAAAAACAATGATTTGCATATACTGAGAAAAATATTTCGGGCAAAGCGCAATTTGGCTTCGAGGTATTTGGGGCTCGAGGATTCCACTGGTCGAACGTTGGTTGATGAGATGAATGGACGAGGTAAGCTGGGCTGCAAGCAGGAAAAACGGACAAAGTTTATGCGTGACACAGGGCGTAGGGTGCTTGTGCATATGTGTAGAGGACGGAGCAAACACGTTTAGTGGACTTTGCAGATGATGAGAAGGCGTTTCAGAGAATTTGACGAGGAAAATTTTGTCTAGCGGGGAATACGAAAAATATCAGGACAAGCCTCCGGGAAGGTGGATACTGAGAGAATGAGAAATACTCACCGCTGAATAAATGTTGATAGTCATGAACTTTTCGCTGCGAGTTGATGAGACTGTAAAACAAGGGTGTAACTTGGAAAATGCTTTGGGGGAGATGGAGGACCCCTCCCTAGACAACGGGGAAAATTTTTGAAAATCGACATCCCTGGAAATACATATTACTTCATTTTGAAACTTAAAATTTGGGCTTCACTTCTAATTTGGTATTAACCCTTGAGTGCCAACCGATCTTCTAGGTACTATGCTTATAAGTGCCGAGGCATTTTTGTAGATTTTCCAGTAGGCTAGGAAAAAAATTAGATCTAAAAAAAACTCAAGGTATATATAAAAAAACTCAAAGAAATATTTATATGTGTGGCTTCACCTTTTTTAAGTATCATTTGACGAATTTTTGGTAGTACGAGTACATTTTTATAATTTAAAGAAAATAGTTAATGTTAAAATAAGATGAAAATTGACCATTGAATGATTAGTGAACTATCTCATCTAAGAGTCACATTGCAGGAGAGGAGGAGCACGATAGCGCTCATCGGAACCCTAGGGGTTAGGTGACTCGTCTCACTGCCATGATATTAATAAATGATCTTTAAATTTTAGCAGATGCAGTTATTTTGCGTCAAAAATAGTTCTAAATATTTTTTTTATTTCTCTGAGGCTTTGGGGTGAAGGGAATCTATCCACCCCATAATTACGCCACTGTTGTGAGATGTACCTGCATGAAAATGCAGATAACGTCTTCGGACGTGTCGCTTCAGGTGATTTCACAATGCAAATTATTTTTGACTCCAAATTTATTAGAAATCCTGCTGCCTTTTAAGACAAAACTGTGCTTGGCTGTAGGTCTATTTAACCGTTCATGTGTTGCAAAGGAATCGGTAGATGTGGAGTTACCTTTGGGTGCAGTGGGAGAAGAGTTTCGTCTGTTTAAGCCAATGTTTTGAAAATTCGAAAAGAATTACATTTCATCTCAAAATTTCAATGATTTGTCAAATATGCAAAGCTAACATTGCACTCACGCGTACTTGAAAAAATGCCCGTGTTGTCCAGATAAAATATTTTTCGTATAATATAATAATAATTTCGTATAATAATACATCAGAGACTTCTATTATTAACTGCCAGAGGTGAAATATTTTTGCACTCAAATAATGTTTGAATGTGGTGAGAACAGCTGTAGAGGATTATTTTTGGGCATTTTTCGTGGAAAAGAGCAATCTGGGGACTTCGTTAATATCCTAATTAGTAGCAATGGGGATCTCGGTACCATGTCCAATGAAGCAGTACGACACCCAATAAGCGGTAGTGATTGAATTCAGAGGGGATAAATATGCATATGAATGGCGGTAGCAGTCGATTACAATTATCGTTTTTATGTATTCTACCGATTAAGGCAGGTTTCCATGGAGTGCTTAAAAAGAATTCCGGGAGCCTCCCCTTCCATCATGCACTTCCCTCTTCAATTCCGCCCCGGTCGCCCCACCCACGCGACGGCCCTGGTCCCAGCAACGCTCGCGTCTAACTTAAAGCGTTTATGAAAGTTGTAATAAAATTAGACTCAGATTACTTGAACCAAAGTTTTTTTTTGCAATTTTAAATTATAGGTTTTCATAATTTTGAATTATTTACAATGTACTAAGTGTAAAAATATCATATGAAAAATAAACCAATTGAAGTTTCAGAAGATAGAAGATATAAGAGGGTTATCCGATAAGGTTATTTTAAAGGCTTTTTTTTAGATTTAAATTCAGTTTCAAGGAAAAAATTAATTAAATACATAATAGAACCGTAATGCATCATTAAATAGGGCTAGTCGTGAAATTTTCACCAGTCACCGTATTTTTTCATATGAAATGGTAATTTTTATTAATTTCAACCTGTTTTTTAAGAGCCAGATTAGTGCCAAAAACCATTTGCGGGCATGCAGTTTCCAAAAATATTCCGGGGGAGGACCCTCGGTAAGAGGGGGCCTCATCATGAGCTCCAGTCGAGGGCCCCAATCACCCTCGACTACCCCTGCCTGGTCAACGTTGTGTTAAGCCAACAATGGCCACCTCACCGTCCCGATTTCCACGGAAGTAATTGCTTTAGCTTTTTATTGCCTAATTGAGATACCATTCTTCTATTTCCACCTCTTTAAATTCCCATTGCGGATTTCATGAAATCCATAGGTGCTGCTTAAAAAATTGGGAAATAATAATGTCTACAGATTTCATTTTGCATTTCGCTAAGTTTTCTCAGAATTCAATCGTCATGGAAATCAGCACGAGCCTCGTAAATCAGAAAGGCGATTTAATTTAATGTAACCAACCGCGTAATTATTAATCATAATAGAATGATCGATCTTACATTACTCACCAATGAATTTTAAAATGGTTTACCAAAATTAATGTCGATGATTAAAATTTATGCAGACACAATGAGCTAATACTCCCCGAATAAATCAGAGCAAAATAAACTCTAGAAGGAGGCTCACGAAATCGTAGAAAAAAGTCGCATTACACCAACCACGATTTCCTATTTCTTAGCTTAACGTTGGATGTCCCACACTTAATGATTTTTTTATAAGTTAAAGTAATGTAGTTAATATGGGGCCTTCATCATTGTAACCGTAACATTCAGGAAGTAGAGGCTAAACAGTAATGTTTTTCCCATCATTCCTACTTACATCCATGAAATTCGACTATAAAAATAAAGAAAATATCACGTAATAGTTGTATACTTTAGTCAACAATATCCGAATTTTAGCAATATGCATCGCTCCATTCATGCCAAATATAAAACCACAAAAGTTTTGAGTTAAACGCATATTTCGAGATTGTGTACTGTTTTTGCTGGAATTTAGGAACAAAAATCAAATTAAACATTAATATTTTCTTAATTGTTTATTTATCTTATGGTAGCAGTGCTGGGTATATGTTTCAATAGTGTCAGTCGAAATACGATAGAACTCCTTCATGATGATTGGTAAATAATAACGTGCACAAATTCTATTTTTCATCTAATCACTCATATTTCTCAATATTCCATAATTATGGTAATGATGAAAGTACGACCCGTGCAAATCCGAAAAGGTGATTAAAATCAAACCAAACAACAGCAGTAACGAGTGTGAGTAATAATCGTCATAGAACGATTCTCTCTGATCCTAGATTTTTCATGAGCTTCCTGAAGTATATGCTTTTGTTTTAGTCCTACCATTCACAGATATTAGTTATTTTGCTTATTTAAATATGTAGATTCATTTTAAATGCAGACCCACTTGGCGCAAAGCCAATGAACGATTCAATCGTACGCGGAAGTACTCTTTGTTTGTTTGGAGCAACTTTTTAGCATTTTTAATTCGAAGTGTGGAGCGTATGGTGATATAGGGGAAATTGTGTCGTGTTTGTCTGTTTAGGTTCAACTCCGGCTATTATTTTAGGAATAATGTGTTTTTGAAGCTTCAGTCTCCTCTCATCGTCACGCACGGGTGTTCCTCCTAACAACGAACGCATGACTACGGGTTATTAGGCAGAAATCACTTCCATTTTCCTAACTTTCAGGTAATTTATTTTTCTAAATTCTGCTCGGCTACTAATGGCATGGTTCCAGTAGCCAGTGAGATAAATTTTTTCTGACCCTTCTTGTGAATATATCCAATAATATTTGATCAATTTTCGTGCTATGGGAGGAATACTACATCCCGTAAAATCCTTAGATTTTTGCTAGTATTAAAAAATCGTAGTTGGCCGTTTTTTAACAAAATACTTACCTTTTAATAAACAAATGAAAAAGCAGAAGAAAAATTTATTCTTAAAATGACACCAAACACCTTTCCTTGCTTCAAAGATTGGTGGTTAAGAAATAACACAAAAGTTTTGAAGTTGCCAGCAGTGGGATACTGATCTATAGTTCTAAGATCGGTACGGTAAGTGTAATTCAATACAGGTAGAGCTGAGCTTGTATTACACACTGTAATCGCGGTATGGGTTCACAGTCGACCCCTGTTATCAATTTAATAGTCTTTAATATGTTAGTGTCAGTTTTACGAGATTTTAATGAATAAAATATTTTTTGACGGAAAGTTACTCATCTAGACGCATTTATGTTTTTAAGACGGTTTTCGCGTATATAAGGCATATCGTTTCGGAGTTCATATTTCCCTCCAGTATTGTGACTCGCTCTAAAGATCTTGAGGTTGATGGCGTAATGTGAATGAACTGTAGCATCTGGTTTTGTTAGAGGAAGTCAGTTACTTCAATCAATCATTTAGATTAGGCAACCCGAGGCAACTTCACGACTGATCTGTGTGCTGTGTAATCACCATGGTTACAGCCGGATTCTATATGAGGCGGTGAGAAGCCATGGGGTACAAGTGATTTTTTTCTGAACACAGTTTGGTAAAGTCAACTGTTAGAAGAAATACACAAAAACTTGGTTGCCAAGGGATACGAGTGTTTCTCTGTTCTATGCTGACATCGAGTAGAAAATCAAATGCACTACTATATATCTAATTCAATTCGTCTGTTTTCTTTACGTAATTTCTGCAAATAACTCTGTATAAAAAAAGAAATTACTTGTACCCCTGGGCTTTTCACCCACCCATATATAAGATACTCATGTATGGTTGTGAAAGGGTTTACAATTCAAGGACTCATGATCAACAAGGATTCTTGTGCATTGGGAGTAATTTGTACAAGACTTTCGCTGATAAGCTATTTCGGTAACCAACATTTTTTTTATATCTATTTTTTTTACTGTACACTGATTTTGACATTTTTGTCATAATGAACGCTTATCGATGCATTAATTAGCCGTGATTCTTGATTCTCTGGGCTGCAATGTGTATTGGATGGCAATTCCACCAAAAAGTACTCTTCTGGGGTGCCTAATTTTATTCTATTTTAGCTGATGCATATTGTATTTTATGAATGGTGTAATTGAATTAAATGAAGTCATAAATAGTTTCCATTATTCATAGTTCAGCAAGCGTCACAGAGTATGTTTGCAATAATAAAACCATATAAGACGTTTCTACCGATTTACTTGACAATAAACCGGCCGCTAGGTTTCCTTTGTGCTGCCGGGATAATTACAATTACTACAGCTACCATCGGTATTCGGGGGGCGGGGGAATTCATACCTTTAAGACACTTCCCAATTTATTGGCCAATCTTTTGGATATTGGATCGTGGCCCAACTGACACACACCGATTTCTAGTCCAATGAGGGATTTTCTCAATTTCTCGCCCAATTTGGAATTTAGAACAGGTTCTATTTTTCTCGCGGCCGATCTCCAATTAGAAGTCAGTTTTGTTGACTCCTAGTGGCCAAAAGAAGAACCTCTTTACAAAACATCCGGTTTGGCTGAAAAATATTGGTTTTTCTCCGAGAATTCGCTTGAAATTTCTAACATGGGGACGAAAGAAGTTGTTTCACTACTGATTGAAGCATAAAAATCACACGAATGCTTATACAAAGTAAAATCATCGAAATATAATACAATGGCGTTCTCTAGCGGGACATTAGAACACTATTATGGCCAATATTGGTGTAAATATTGACACAAGCCGTAGGGCACATTACGCCAAATTTTTAAAAATATTGGGCGTTATGTGCGCCGATTGCGCGCCGATTAATTGGCCAATAAATTGGAAAGGGTCATACAGGCTTTAGGCTATATATTCTAATTAAATTGGAGTCAGGGAACCCAAATGCCTTAATTTCTATAGGATATTTTGATTAGGTAACAACCAATGCGCTAGCTTCAAGCAACATTCTGTTTGGCATCATCTTGGAGATTTCATATCCCCTGAGGGGAGTAAAAAATTGCTTTTGTTTACTAAGCAGGTGTGTACGTTTCAAGGATATGGGAGATGTGAAATATTTGAACATATTTTATCGAATACGCATGAGAGACGCATGTATTTATTAAGTATGCTTTTCAGGAGTAATATTTTAAGGATTCCATGAATTATTCTCGAACTTCAACTTGATTAAACTTCTAAGAATCGTCTCTTAATACGTATCATAGCAACGCCGCGCCGCGCTCCCTCAGTCTGTAATTCGTTCCAAATTTTATTCATCTGGTTAATATCACAATTTTACATGCGCAACATCGCGGAAAAAATTGACGTTAACCTTAGTCTCATCGTTTTTCAGATCTCTGGCATTTTGTTGACGAAAATAAATCGGTAAGGCTTTACATTTTTTTTTGCATTGGTAAATTTCATCTCTTTAATCCTCAAATAATGGAACGTATAAGAGTACAGAATGATCCTGACAGCAAGTTCAAAATCGCATCTATTAATTATCAGATTGTCGCCCTTTGTTGAATTTTTAATTCATCATCCGCTTTCCGTTTTCCTGCTTTTGATGAAACCATCGCAGCGGCAGTCTGCTACACGTGGAATAACGCTCCGTTTACGAAAGGATTAAAAAGATTAAAATAAAATCTGAATTGAGGATATAGATGAGTGGGAAGGACACCGTGGAATGGCAATGATTAATTTATTGCCGGCACATGTAACACATAGCAGTTCGACGTGTGGCGTGAATTCAAAAGCAATTAGGCGTGTAAAAGTGGGGATCGCTTTCTCTGGGTGGATAAAATTGACGAGCGGATAGCGGGGTAAAGGTCAACAGAGTGAGTGCGACCCGTGAACGAAATTAATGTGTCTGCTGAATCGCTTTAGGGCAACCCATGCGCGTATTACTTTTTCGGGAGGGCACTTAAAGAGATAGTGTTCGGGGGAAACAAGATTGCCGGCGAATCGTTTTATATTTGGGAGAAGTGTTGGTTGATATTCGCGAGTGATGGGTGTCACATTTGGCGAGAAGGTGGAGATTTAGTAGCAATCTGCGGATATTTTGGACGAGAAGGTCAGAATATGATGGAGGAGTGATTGTAACAGCCTGTTGAGGCTAAATTTGCCATATCGGTCTTGTGATGTTGTGACAAAATTGCAGTACATAAACACTTTCATAATTATTTAGCGCTAAAACTATATGATAAACTATGGCAAGATTTACATTGTTGTAAGAGGCATGCCGGATTTACTAATAAATTGAGATGCTGGTTGCTTCTTCACAAGAGTGTTGAATGTCTATTTGAGACAATGGCTTGATTTTTTTCAAGATATTGGCTTCACCTTTTATGTTGCTTGCTTATTCTTTTTTATTTTATTATTTTTAAATTTTTTTTTCAATTTTGTATTCTTGGTTTTCTTGATTTTGTATTCTTGGCTTTCTTGATTTGGAAGAGACTTTCAAGTTTTTTCACATACTTTTATTCATAAAATATAGACACATGTTACTACGATGAGTCATAGATGAGCTACTTTTGTAAAAAACGTAATTGTAAAATGTACTCAGGATAATTGCCTTATTGTCATGAAGGGCAACCCCTGCACAAGATTCACAGGGTGCCTAATTTCACTGATTTTGATTCAAAATATCTGTATTAGTATTATGATTATTATTATATTATTTCTTTAAAATAACATATTTCCCATAGCCGAAACAATTTATCAATTTCTCTTAATGGACAATTCCATTTCTTCGTTTTATCTCCAATACAGCTTCTCTTAAATTTCCCAAAATCCTCACATCAGTCATAAACAACCACTTAGCAACCAAACGTCGTTCATAATTTAATTGAATGGTATTATTTCCAAATCTGAATACGTAATTACTTAGCGCAGATGAATTAAAAATTATCTTAAGAGAAGCAATTACTCATTAATTTTATAAGAGAGATACATAGTGTAGCAATTATACGAACGCTTTGTTTTTAGAACTCTTGATGAAGGCTTCATAAGTGGGGTGCGCGTGACTACGCAATGTATCAAACTAGGTAGCAACGCAAGGAATTTATCCATTTGAAACACGGCAATATTGTCTCAATGAAAGTCTGATTAGTTTTATGATATAAAAATTGGCGAATCTCATATCTCTGATGAAGGACAGACAATGAATAAACTTTAGATTCCCTAGCACTTATTCACTCACCAGTTTTTATAGAAATCCCCAGTTTTCGAAGTCAAGCGCATGTACCTATAGAAAACTTAAACTAATCAATTTAAGTATACCTGGACTAGCCACGGTGATAACTTTACGTAGTCACCCGCAATGCACATTTTTCTATGGCTTTTTCGCACAATTTAAAGCTATTATATACCTTATTCAGTATACATTGCCTGCTGTGCAAACGTGATAATGATTATTTGCAGGGGAAATTCTTGCTTCAGAAGAGAAGTGATTTGTAAACACGGGGGCAAATAGTTTATACAGATTTAAATTATATTTGGTGCTATTTCTAAAGTTAAAAGATCGTTGCGTTACGGGTTTTAACCTAAATTTCTGGATGAAACATCTCGTAATTGATTGTTTACGTATTCTTTATAATGTTGTACACTTTTTTTTGCCAAATTAGCAGCAAAAATTCTTCCAAATCACCCCTAACCTAGAATTGATCCTTATGGCTGGCTTTGCATTTGCAAGCCTCATATTGGCATTTTTATCCGCAAGGGTAACCCCAATCTGTCGCGGGAGATTGCTTTTTAGGGAAGACGAACGAATGATGAGATCTTGAGCTCCCTGCAGATAATGAATGTGAGGGGTTTGATGATTGAAATTAGGCAGTTTTATAGTTTCTTATTGTGAAATATGTGATGAAAAGGCTACCTCGTCCACATCCTCGAAGGGTTTTCCCATTTTTGCTAAAATTAAATCTGAAAACCACCAGTTTTCTTAGGGTTTAAAACGGACGCGTTGATGATTGTTTTTGAAATGGGAAATCACTATATTTAGTCCATTTTTGATCCGTCTATTTTTTCCGGGATAACCGTGCTCTATGGTAAAAAAGAGTTTATGTAATTGGAAAAAGATTGGCGAAGAAATTGTACCTCATGAACGATTAGGGAATCAGCAATCACTCTCCAGGTCTCGTTCTTTAAGTTTCTGAACCTTTTGATGGCTCTATTTCTTCGTTATCTACATTCTTTACTCCACATCCTTTATTTTCACCGTCACATGCACATTTTTCACTTTGCTTTGCCCAGTTCACGTAATATACCTCTTCCATTCAAGGAGAGGTCAGTACTGGTGAGTAGCTTACTATATATAACAGCGGTTCATTTACTGGAGGTAAGGAATATTTTTTATTGAAGATATTAGGAACTTGAGTTCTTAAAGGATGGGCTCGTACAATTTCTATGGACGAGAGCGGTTATAGCAGAATTTCCCACCCTACTTGGATGCTCTGAAGAGAGCACGTTTAATTCTCTGCATTTTAAATATGACGCTAAATCGCGACACCCCCCCCAGCCGTCTTCCGTCAAGAGGAATTAAATGGCGGTTGTTGGCTTTTTTTCTCCCGCTTATCTGAGGCGCCGATTCATATAGCACACGCTTCAAATACTGGAATTGAAATTCTTCTCGCCGAATGTGAGGCAACGTGTCCTGACTGACTGATTCATTCAATCCTCAACGCTGAGCCTAAACTCAGAAAGATACTGCCACGAAATTTACAGAATATTTTTTTACCCAATGAGATTTTTAACTTCCATAAGAAAAGCATTGAACTCCAGCAGAACTTTTTCTTTTGCTTCCTATTTAGTTACCTGCACTCAAGACATTTATTGAAAATTTGCACCGTTGTGGTGCAAATCGGTGGTGGCACTACGTTTTCTTCTGATTATTGTATTTTTAGATCCAAAAGTATTAATTTTTCCAAATTTCAGGAATAGATATTAATCTTAGTACCCGGGCGTGATATGGAGTCATAGCATACTCAATTAAATGAATCTTCTTTTACGTAAACATACCGAGTACAGTAAACCTCTGATATAATAATTGTAAAGCCATACTTTAGTCTTTACTATCAGTAGAAGATGAAGTGGTAACTTTCGCCTACTTGAGTAGTATATTTTCACCTGCCTTATTAACTGAATGAGTGAAACGCAGAATACTTGTTATTTATTTTTTGCTGAAATATCGCTGCATTGTTTGCTATATGTAAACTTTACTATATCACGCATAGAGAGGTACGGTCAACTAACCTTTCGCTACCGTCGGATATAGTGAAAGAAGTGCTCTCTTTATAGCCTCCAAGAAGTGCATTATAACGGAATTGATTAATAACGGATAAATTATTCGAGGTGATAATCTTGAGAAGACAGGTACATGAAAAAGTGAGAGTCGAGATATATCCGGGCCTGTAAATAAGCGCACATGAAAGATCATGCTGAATTTGGTTATCTGACCGCAGTTTCTGCTCTTCAAGTTGCACCAAAATATTATAGGATTTGGGATTCCGCGTAAAACCCCTTGGAGAGGATCATAATTTTCCATTAGCCCGAAGCCGGTTTCCAACCTCTTCACCTGCTGTATTCCTGGGATAACCTCTCTCCGGTGCTTGCCTCCACGTTTTTGCTCCTAATGCTTCCGTGTTGTCACGTCCGCGATGGTGTCTGAGGACGACAGGTCGTTCCGTGCGATAGCAGGCTTGAAATAAAACCAGAATTCCCGCCGAGCAAAAATGAAGGAAATAAGAGAGAGTGGAGCATATAGAAGCATTCATGCATGCTAAGTTGCCCATCGATACGATGTGACCATGCCATTAAGAACATGTTCAAGATAACTTTGGTGACAACAATGACCTTTAGTTTCTATTTAAATTCAAAGGGATCAAAGGCTGTATCTTACAACAATTCGGGTTCCAGCATGGGAACCAACTTAGGTAAACACAGGCGCTTTTATTAATATTTTTTAAAAATTAAGTCCCGATACTGGGCAAAACATCTTTCAGTATTTCACTTGACTTTGCCTCCATATACGACTCTTTTACCACCCGCAACCAAATGCCGTAATAATATGACTGCTTTACTTCAAGAGTTTTCGATTGCCTGGAAGCAATTTTTTTCATGTCTGCTTATATCTGTGTAAGCAGTTATTTAAAAATCAGCTTTTTATTTATCCATCGAAAAATAACACTTCTGTATGTTTTTAAATATATTTTGGTAAATAAAGTAAATTATTCTTTTTCGGTATTAGGAATGTGGGTTTCACTCACTCTAGGCTGTTGTAATCATGATATCAAATCTCGTAAGCAGTAGAAAATTATGTAAATTAATTTTAAAAAATTAGTGAAACTCAGGCAATTTTACCGTCCTGGTATCATAGGTTGAACGGATAGGAACATATTAGCCCGATATTAAAAAAAAAGAAAGTTATGCCGACAAATCATAAAAAGTAATATATATCCGACGCAATAATGGCTTCCATTTCGAAAATCAGACCCTTTCGAAGACATAATAATCGTGCCAATTAGTAAATCTGTGCATGCCCAGTAACGCATTCAATGCATTATCATTTTGCTGTGTAAGTTGTTTTGTGGCATCGCGTGTAAACTTCAACAGCAACAGCATCCCGGTATTTTGTTGCTGTTGTTTCAATCCCTTTGCAGATAGCAAAATGCTTGTATAGTGAAAATATTGATCCTCGATCATGTAAACAAGGTAGGTAAAATTATTAGATGTCGAATTTTCAATGATATCGCGCGAATCCCGATCCGTAGGTGTATTTTAGTAATTAATTTTAGCATGTAATTTTTTAAATGCCATATAATTGATGCTGCTACGTCAATTGTGTCCGCTATATGGGGTTACCTTGGAGGTTATTCATTGGCATCACTCGCCTGCAATATAGCCCTGATTAGCTTTCTATGATGTAATTTCTGTATTTAGATTTCCTAAATGTAGCCTCAAAACCTCGAAGTGCGAGTTGGCTCAGTGAAAGCAACTGCCCCACCTACCCTGAACGTGTGAAATTCAAATTCTTGTGGCTTAATGAAGGCTGATCTCTACCCTCACCTATCCAAACAAGACTCCGCGTTCCATTGTTTAAAGCAATGAGTGGGACTGTGTCCAATACATCTCTGTGCCCAGTATATTTCCACGAGTGAGCGGAATGCAGTCCTTCTCTGTGATCAGTGTAAACAGGTCCTACGCGTTCTGTGGGCCATTCGCGCATCGTTTCCTGGATGGGGTTTTGGCTGAAATCAGTTCGTAAGCGGCTGGCGGTTTTCCCGTATCTCGCGGCTCATTTACCGCATCGCGACTGAGCGGGGTAGTTTTGCGTGTGTATCTTTGGAGTGGAGGTGGGCGCCGTTCTGGATCGATGGTGGGAGAGGAAGTGAGATTGATACGCTTTCCCGGCGTGGGAAGACAGTTTCGGCACGTGGCTGAGGAGCGGCAAGTGGGCTTATCGCGGAACGAGCAAGAGCAGCAGCTCTCTTTTTCAATATCGCATTCGAGGGTGGATTTTTTCTCCACAGTATTAAATTAAAATTATTAAAAAAATAAATTGTTGCATAAAAAATCAATTGAAATGGATTGTTATATATGTGTTAAATAATCCAATCAAGTTTGATTAATGCTCGGTTGTGAAATATTATCTTCGGCCGTTGCTTTTTTGGCTAGATTTTTTTGGAAATCAGATTCTTCCATCCGTTATGAATCTGTTTCTATTTAAGCCATACCACTCTCCACGCAGCGAAATTCCCATAATTTATCGCTGGCTTAGCTATAGCTAAATTCCTTGAATTGAAATGGAGACTTTTAATGACTTGAATTAATATTTTTGAGTTTGATTAAACAATGTTCCATTGTGAATTGTTTTCTTTGGCCGTTGGCTTCAGATTCTCTGGATATGTGAACCATCTTACATGATAGATCTTTGTGTGTTTACATCATTCCAACGTACGTTATCACGTCGCTTATCTTCTTATCTCAGCATACAACTCCTTAAACACTCACATTAATGCCACGAAAAAAACTTCCCTATTCAAGGAATCGAAATAAAGATAATGCAGCTTTCTGGTCCACTGCGCAGACTAGTACTCTATCCAGGTTCTTGAATTCATATGGCAATTTTTCCGTTGAACCTCGTAACATTAAATTCCAAAATTCAAAAACATTTATAATACAATAGCACATAAAATTCATAATAATCTTAACAGACCTCTTTACAAAAAACTTTTATGTAAATTTTACAATGTAAGAAGTAAGGTAAATTGTGCAATTCGATTACATGAAGATTATAAATTATAAATGTCAGCAGTATCAGTCCTTCTGAGCCATATTTCTTGTCAGGAGGTGCTTGCTTTAACAGATACAGTTATGTAGATGAAAACGCACTAGCATTAAACATAACAATAACATGTATAAGATACCTAAGTATCACAATTCGTATCAATTTCATTAGATTATAGCCGATCTTCTAGTAGGAGCTTCTCACGTTTTATTTCTATTTCCGAGATTGTTGTTATGTCTGCCCCAGGAATTATTAAATATCGATTGCTTAGTGGTTTGTGCAGTGGCCCGGCAAGCCAGAGGTCCATGGTTCGATTCCCGGTCCAGAGGAATTTTTTATTATGGCAACCAATCTGACTCCAACCGCCGTCCACGCGGCAGGTTCGCCATAAACCGCCTCCTAAACACTCCCTCCCAACACTTTTGCCTCCTCGTTGAGCACATAATTCCCTCCATCGCTCTCTTCAACGGCCCTCGTCTCTGCGCATCACACCCTCCTGTAGCCTTTTAGAGCCTCCTTCAAATTTCTTTTCCCTGCAAACCCCATCTCCCCCGTTCGCTCTCCCCGTTCATTTTTCTCCCCAATCTCATCCCCTCCATCATTCCCTGGCAATAAATTTCCGAAAGCTTCGACCCTACTATGTTCCTGTCCGCTTCCTACGTTAGTGCTACATCTCAGCACGAGGCCAGAGTTCCTGACGGGGCGTGACCGGGCGAAAGTTTCCGCCATCGGCGAACGTGGAGAATGGGATGGTGGGTGAATGTCCCGGGCAGACATGTAGGGATCCTATGTGGAAGGGGGCTATGTGGAACATATTGCTGCACCCGCCATAATAGTCCGGTCGAACTCTACACTAAAAAGGAGGTCCTAATCCATACATTCATGAGATTATAATTTTCGTCATGTTTCTTGGACCAGTAGATGAAATTTACATCCTAATTTGCAACTCCTTAAGACCTGTGCGAACCCCGTTGGGGGAACACAAAACTGCTATGGCGCGGTATCCGCCACAACACGCACTAGAGAAAATCCATAATGTTCCAGGAAGTTTCAGCACGGCGTTCGGCGTTCGCCGTAACTATATAAACAAGCCATCTCGGCCAACAATCAGTCAGTCTGTACTTTGAAGTGGCGCTCCACCGCAGGAACCACACCAGTGAGTTATTCAGCGTAGTAATCGTTATGAAAGTGTTATTCAGTGTAGTAATCGCTACTCAGCGAATATTTGCATTAATTTTGGTCACATGCCCTTTCCTCACGAGCAATGCGTTATTTGGGGTAAGTAATTAGTTATTCCAAGGTCTAGAGATGAATAAATTTTCCACAAAATAAGGCCTAAATTAGCTCTCTATGAATAAGTTTGTCATATTTTACTGACAATATTGGTAAAAGTACTTATTCTATGACAAAAACTATAATGAATCATTTTTATCAAAATTTGATCACCTTAAATTTAAGAGCATACTTAGGTAAAGGTATAAAGGCTACTAGAAAGACGCCTATTGATACCAAATATTATTCTGAGCGAAGAAAAAGATAGTTTAGTTAAAATTATTAGTAAATTAAATACTGAGTATTTGTGGAAACTTGCCAGTAAGTTTTAATTTACTAATATGTTAAAATTCCACTAGATTAACACTGAAAAATTCTCCAACGTTTTTTATTGAACTATGGCGTATATAAATCAGTTTTTAATTTTTTCTTTGCATAAACTGAATTTTTTTACTCGTCATCTTTGAAATCCAAGGGAAGCGAGGTGGCACAGGGGAAAGAACTGACCCTCCTTTCCGAATTTGTGATATTGTCACGCCCTTGCCAAATAAGTCCGGAGCGAGTTTTACCGTAAATGACTTTCGGATTGAATCACTGAGCGAGTGAATAAGTCGTTAGAATATTATTAACCCTTCGATTGTCTCAATGATAAACTCGATAAATAGTACTGCTATAAATAAGAAATATCAGCATTACGACTAAGCATAAAGCATTTAGTGGTGAAGAACAAGATGCCTCCTCGACAATGATCCGCACAATTTACCCTGAAGTAGTTTTCTCAAAAAATCATAGCCCTCCAATTATTGCGAATTCTATGACAACCGTAAGTACCTACTTGGTTCGATTTGAACACCTTCCGCATCCAAAGATATTTGCTATTTCGTCACGACTTATCGTAGAACGAGCCCCTGGCAAGAAAATTTCTGGCCATGTATGCCAGATTTTTCTGGGCGGAGAAGCCGCGCGATGAGGGAAAGATGAGAGTTGTAGTCCTTGAGTAAATATAAACGAGGGCTCTCAAGCTGGCTGTGATGTACTGAACGCAGAGGCAAACATTGAAATCCCAAATTTAGCTTTATTATTTCAAATGGAGAAAGTTACCAATCGAGATGTTATTAATATATATATTTTTAATAATGATATTTCTCCTCCTTCATGAGTATAAAATTAAATGGAAATATAATTCCCCATCCAAGTAATAAACAAACAAGCATATGCTATCGTCCTGGTCAGTTTATTAGACCCATTACTTCATGTCGGATTTTGCCATTTCAACATTGTCTCAAGTGCATCAACAGAGAATTGCTGTCCTGAGGGTTTGTTGAATGGGTATATGGCAGTACAAAGGTCGGGATTGTGGAAAATGGTAGCGGGAAAAAATATGAGGGATTAGCGAAGGGTTTACTCCAAGTTCATGAGTCAAAAGGGCTCCCATGGATCACCGTGATCAAGCGGAAGGAATTACCAAAAGCAAGGTAGGGGTGAAAAAGCCTACTCAGTTAGGTCAGGGGTTAAAGGGTAGGTAATAATAGGTGGAAGGTAGAGCGCTAAGGCTTGAATGAATTTACCGGCACTGCTTATGGAATATAATTACCACAAATAACTTGGGAATGCTTAAAAATTTGCCTAAAGGGAGTCCTTGCGTGTGCCAAGCTCTATGCAATGATATTGTCCGGGCCACAGACGCTAAACGTGTTGATATACCACTCCTATCGTTTGATGCAATATTTCTCGTTCCCCCGGTGATTATAGGTGTCCGTAGGTTCTTGGATACACGGGGTTACATTATCCACTTTTACAGCGTTTCGACACTACACTGCTTCATTTAGGCTGTTGAAATGTGCATTATAAAGTGGATATTATAACTCGGTACACCTGGGAACCGTCGGAAACTTCAAATTTCTTCTATACCTTATGCGCTTTATTTTCTCAAAAGATATTAGCACATAATTTTTGCCAGTCATATCTCTCAAAGTCAACAACATGACGCTTCCTTCCACGCTTAGTTGCAAAATAACATTAAGTTAGACTCCACGGGAATTAATACAGAAATAATCATTTGAAACACTTCATAGATTAGGCGTTATTCGTTCTAGCGTTTTTGTGAACTCTAATATTTTCATTTCTCTGCTCCAAATTTGATACGATTTTCCAATCATGCCATATGGTGTAATAGCTTTGGATTTAAAAGCGTTTTAGCTCACGTATTATCGATATGATTGAATTACTGTCCAGTTTAAAATTTCCATTCAGACCATTGATTATACCTGAAAAGCTTTCGCGATCCATTTGAACAAAAAGTAAATTAACAAAGACTTATCCGCTCTGTTATCGTACATAGTGATGAATGGATCCTCTTCATGTGGATGATTACGAATAATTTTTTTTACACAATCACCCATTGTTACATCAATAATTTTTACCCATGATAATATATAAACAAAAACGGTAATTTCCAAACTTTAATATAAAACTCCACTAATAACCATGGTTTCGATATTCTTTGCTTTTTGTTACCTTTTCATAGAGTATTGTAACCATGGTGGGTAGTGGAGCTATAAATTAGTGTTTAGAAAATACCACTTATTTTTTACATTTTATCATGAATATATATCGCATTTTTCCACCAATTCAAGCCCGAAAAAAATTCATAAATAATTGTAAGGTTTAGAAAGACGAGGGTAGAGGTCACCAGAGTGTAATCTAGAGACGCGTGAATAAGGTAATATAGTAAAAGGGCATTTTCTATGGGACGCCTCACACGGGGTATTTTTTGAATGGGAGAATCGAAAGGCTCTCAGATTGGAAGCTTAAACCATCATATCTTAAGCCAGCACTTCACTTACTTGGCCACCACGCTCCCGATTTTTCTAATTATACTAAATATATTTCCCCTCCACAATGGTGCATATAAATTGAATTTTAAAGTGTGTACAAATGGTTTTGTATCTAAAATTGAGAATTGTCTTTATGCGACAATATTTTGATGAGGTGTGTTCAGAAAGTATTGATAATTTTAGTTTATTTGAAAAAAAAAAATTTTCTGCATTAATTTTGTCACCTTCAAAAAGTCTCCATTATTTACAACTAATAATTATATAATAATAATTATATACTTGTGCTTCGCTTATAACAATCCCGGAAACATTTCTAAATCTCGATCTTTGAGTGAGAATGACATCTGTCAGTGATTTATTTTAGTGTCTATGCTTGAAAAATGACGGGCCTTTAAGTTTCTTTTTGTTGTTGGAGATAGGAAAAAGTCAAACGCAGCCATGTCTGGCGAATATGGAGGCTGGGGAATTGTTTTAGTATTGCTCATGGCCAAACATTCACGAACAAACAATGAGTGTTTGATCCAAATATCTCCGAGCACTTGAGACACGACTGACCTTATCGGCTGCCGCAGACAAAGTTAACAATTAAAAAATTGAAAATTTTATATATTCGACTTCACTGTGTGATATGTTGTGGCCATCTCACATGTCCTCTGGCGGAATTTCGGACGTTCGATATTTCCTGGTTGTATAGCGTACAACAGCCCCTCGGTTATTTAATCTTGCTTTCATTATCCGTCATCTCCCGAATACAGTTTTCCTTGTTTTGTAAGCGCACTGTGTGCGTAATTATGTTCTGCTCCAATCTGAACAAACTAATCTCGCGGTTGTTTCCATATGTAGCCTTATGTACGTATAAAATCGTATCCGGCTCGATTTTGTGGAAGCTCTTTATATCCATGATAAAAAGAAGAGCACAATGGTAATTTCCACGCTCAATTTCACTTTTAATGTCACAACTCAGCAACCGACCATGGTTTCAACACGTAAGTTTACCATGAAAATTACACTTACGTGTTGAAACCATGGTCGGTTGCTGAGTTGTGACATTAAAAGTGTGGAAATTACCATTGTGTTCTTCTTTTTATCATAGCCTTATGTATTTTCCCAGCGCGTGTCACGTATCCATTTCTTCAGATATTTTGCAGAACTTGTGGGCATAATCTCTTCTTAAAGGAGGTAAAATCTTTATCCTCTATCCCCCAATGTAGGAAGGAAAATTTTAGTCTATTTGACAGCTGCCTTGAAGCCTTAATCTCATAATTATGATCCTTCCTAGCCAGATTACTCGGTGCTTTTAACCGCTTTGTTAGGTCCCTCCACGCAGGATCACCGCTGTAAGCCTTAAATATAAACTTCAAGCGTGCTTTCTTCCTCATTGAGTCTAAAGATTTCCAGCCGCGCGTTTTTAGCATCTCCGTGACGCTTGCATTCATTCTGATATTTCTATTGTTAATTTCCAATTGTTAATAAAACTTTTTTGAGAAAAACTGTCATATTTTGTAGATTTTCTCGAGATATCCATCCAGTCAGTGTTCCGTACCAGTTAATTTATGAAATAAAATTGACTGTCTCTGTGAAAACTTGTTAAAGATTGCTTCTTTTTAATTGTTACTAGCTAACCCGGCGAACTTCGTATCGCCTAACAATCAATGAACTTACAGTTTACTTACACCATTTATAAATCAAGAGCGGCTGTATCGTTTTTAAGCATTTTTAATTTTTTATAATGAAATAAGGATACAAATTCAATAAAACTACGTAAATGAGTACCAAAATTGCTTGTCAGAAAGACATTTTCTTTATTGAATCTACATAGGGTGGATCTGAGCACGTTTACGCGGATTTTTTTCAACAAATTTTCTTACGTTTTAGCTTAAGAAATTTTGGGCATTGTGGTTTAATAAAGCAGTTCATGAAATAAAAATTATACGAATTCAGTGGTTGGCTATTTGCGTTATTAGCTGTAAAAAAAATGTTTTTAGGTCCAAGTCCGTTGCATACACTTGGCCCATTCAGGGGGGAGGTTGACACAACCCCAGACCGACGCTTGACTGATGCTCAAAATCGTGCAAGAAAAGCCCATATGAGGCAGCATTTGCATTAAATGCCTTAAGGCGCGCCAGTTTTAGTATCTCTGTTTGGTAAAAATGCACTGCGTAAACGTACTGCATGCGTAAACGCACCACGGTGAGCCCTACACATTCGGGTTTAAAATCTTGTGTCAAGCACCTTCTGATAAACAACAGTTTTTGTTTTGTTATCAGGCGCAAGATGAAGCAGATGAAGCTAAATAAATATAGCGAAGCAAAGCAGTGACGCAGCGACGGGAGGTTTTGGGGAATAACCCCCACCCCCTACCCAAGAGTTTAGAGAATTTTTTATGAAAGATTTTGTAATTAATATTAGGGGGACGGATGACTAACAAACAAAACATATTTAACTATTCACACAGCCGCAAAACCCACTATTTTGAACTGTTTATCTATTTTGTAAAATGTCTGAGGGAAGTGCCCCCACACTTCCCGCTTACCTTAGCGAGTTTTCTATACCCTACAGACCCGTGGTATTAGCTGCGCCCAAAAACCCCTATCCTAGCTACGCAATTGAAGCGAAGGAAGAAATACAGGGGATGGTTTATCGACTCGTGAACATAGCACGTTAAATTGACCATGAGAAAATCATGGGTTTTCATTAGCACATAAGCACAAACAACACAAAAACTGAAAGACTGACCATGCGATTTTTTTAATCGTTATCACGAATGCAACACGAATTGGAAATTGAATAAGTTTAAGCTCAAAAGGGCATATGAGTTGAGATAATGGAATCTACGGAATAAGGACTTCCTCACCTTTGAATTTTCCTTTGAGTGAAGTTGCGTGAATCACATTCATTACCAATTATTTTAATCACCAAACACGTTCCGTTGGATAGTTATGGTTGGTTTAGGCTTCGAAAGATCATGAACACAGAAACTACATTTTTCTGTAAATCGCGCCTTGGTAAGCCAGGTATGTCCAAGGACTTAAAATATTCAGATAGATAGTTGGTGATTTCTTCTTCGTTTGTTACACATTTAAAAGATTCGAATTCATGCAGAGTACGAACTATTTGAATTTACCTCGTTTTAGTCATCCGCATCTTAGTTCTTGCTCGCTAAATCAACCATCTTTGATTCTTTTGGAGATCAATCATATTCTGGAACTCTTTGTTGATGAGCTCACTGAAACTAATTTGAAATCATTCCAAGGAAATGAGTTAAAACTACTCGATTCCTCGACAGGAACACGGACATTACCGTTTGTCAACAATTGCTTGGAGATTTGTTTACAAACACGGTAGTGAAGTGTCAACTCGAGCTGGGCCACGGCTGGGCTTACAATTAGCTCGAATTAAATTTTTTAAATGTAATTTCAATTTAATTAATATTTTGAATATATTCAGTAATTAAAATGTTATATTGTTACTAAATTCAGTTATTAAAGAGGTGAAAACAAAATTTTTTAAATTTATTTTTAATTATTATTTAATTTGTAGTTTTGACCGACTTATCAATTGTTGTGTTACTATAACTCCTAAAAGCATGTCCATAGGAAAGAGATGAATTTTTTTGTGAAATTATCCTTTTTTTAATAGCCTATATGTTAACCCCGCCCGAGACGAATCCAATGAACCAAATCTCATTGAAATCGGTGCAGCCGTTCTCGAGTTATAAGTGTTCTAACTAACACGATTTTCGACTTTCTTTTATATATATAGATTTGAAAATTTTCAGATTGAAAAACATGAACTGTAAATACATTTTTTTCTTCTCTTTCTTACTTCTCGGCGTGATTTATTTTTCATTGACTATTGCTGAAATAATGCATTTAATGTTTGGGACCTTAAATGTGTAGAAATCCATTATAAGGTTGGGAAAAATAAAAACTTTGCTTTTCTACAAATACACTTACATCGTCGTCAACTAGTTTCAATACACAGTATCATTCTCGAGACTAGTGGTACAGGAGACTTTCATACTTGGTTTTATACCCAGTCCGCTGGTGGTTTTTGTCGAGGGGGGAGGGGAAAAGCCCACACCCTCCCCTCCCCCTTTTGCATCATTCCCCCGCTTCAACATCGACATCACTCTACCCCCACCTCCTCCACCATAACCAGCCCTGGACTGGATATAAAACCAGGTAAGAAAGTCTCCTATACCACTAGTCTTGAGAATGACACAGTGTAGCGAAACTAGTTGACGACAATATGAGTGTGTTTGTAGGAGAGAGAAGTTGTTATTTTACCTAGCCATATTACTGGAAAATTTTCGATACCAAGTTTAGGGTTCAAAACAAGCTGTTTTTATCGCTGAACATAATATACTGCTTACTACTTTAAAACAACACGAGTTCTTTTTATCCTCGATTACGGGCTCACCATCCAGTTAATGTTATATTTACAATTTTTAACTGCCATCACGATCTACGTCCCTGTGGATAGTTATTTTTGTATATTTGCCTTATTATATTTGTATTATTTTCATATTACCAACTAGTATTTCAATAAAGTATTATTGAAGTATTGATGATGCAAAAATTGAATAGAGGAAATAAATAAGTACTTGAAAAAGTAAATACTAACGATAGTTAATAAAATGCGGAAGTTAATTGACTGTAAAATATTTAAATATTCGTCTACGATAAGTATTTCCATAAACATAATTATAGCTACATGGATACCATGTTATATCACGTAACTGAGCCTTATTATGATGTAATTTGCCTACTCGTAACAACAAATGATGGATGAAATCAATGTTTTTTTTAAGAAATGTGTTGGCCATTATTGAACTCATCAGTTGAAATTTTGAGTGAAGATGCTTTTCTTCATTCGGTGTCATAATTCAATGAATATATTTACGGATTGTGCCTATTTTCATAGTCTGAGATTAATCTTGATTTTCGGAGCATTAGAGAGCCAATGCTCCATGAAAATAATTAGCAAAAGATTTAAATTGGGGTTGACCCAAATCTTAATTGACCAGAAATCATCTATCATTTTCTGAGTTAACACTTTGCGTGCCATGGACGTAATATTACGTCCTGCTAATCCTTCTGAGAATTGCCATGGACGTAATATTACGTCTTTCTATTTAGTTGGCTTTGTTTGCGTGAAGCCGTAATATTTCGCCCGTCGTACTTTTCCAGTTTACTGCTTAGTGGTTCTGTTATTTCAAAAATCAACTCTTGATGGAAAAAGAGTTCACTTTATGTCTTGAGAACGGAAAGTCCTCTGTAGCTACCGCCATCCTTCTCTTAGGCCACTTTGTGTGAAAATTCTTTGGGACAATGAACCGCTCGTTGAGGGTTTAGCGACCCTTTTTGTCATCCAGGATTTATAATGCTTTGCTTGGAACAATGCCTTTTTATGATTTCCTTGCTTTAAATAGTTAAAATTGAGCGTAATAAAATATTATTTTTCATGTTATGGTGGTACATCATATGCTGCAACTTTTTTAAATTTTTCATAAACAGTAGCTTTTCATTATTAACTCATATATTTAAAAAGTAGCAATAATGTTATTCAACTAGTTCATAAAGAAGAACAAAGTCCATTTTTATTGAAATACACATCGATATAAATATATTTTTGATGCTAATGTTAAAAAGAATTGCGAATTTAGTAAAGAATGGCTGGAATTTCAGTAGGTCTTTGAAATTAGCGGCCGCCACTCAAAGTGTTAAAGGAACTGTGTTGACTCGAGTGGGTAAATTTATGACTGCGCCATTGAAAAATATACTTTTCACATGGTTATTGGAAAAAAGTTTGGCTATCTTATAAACACAATACTTTCCCAAGGGTCATTTCATTCAAAATCATGCTGTTAAAGGCGGGAAGTCACCAAATAGGATATAAAATAATATAAATATATGCTGTGCGAACGATTAAAAAATTGCTCTCTTAATTCAATTTTCTTAGCTAATTTCTATTTGATGAAAACAATTAAAATAGCCATAAATGGACATTCTGGCGAGCTATGAGAAACCTGTCAAATTTCAAATGCCTATTATTTGAAAAATGATGAGACTGGACTACTGGAAATGTATTTTTCTGGATTGATTATTTATTATATTCACCACTTAATGCAAAAAATTTTCTAAGTTGAATGTGAAACGAAATATTAATTTTACAATTATTTAAAAATAAAAAAATCGTGTCAATTGGTTTCTAGTCCTCATGTCATAAAGAGATAAAATTAGGCTGATGGAGGAGTCAGAATATTCTTCATCCTAATTTTTAACCCGGAAATACCTCGTTTGGGTATCCTGCTCTCCAAAATGACATAAATCACAAAGTTGTGTCAAGTTTGACATTGACAGTTATGTTTATAGCCATGGAAATTAATACTTGCATATCTAAAGTAATCATATCGCATTAGTTAATACCTGCAGTATTGTTGTTATTTTATCCAATATGGCTTTAAAGTATAAACAAATGAAGTGGAGCCCGAGTGAATCTTTTTTATTGTAATCAATGTGAATTGAATTTCATCACATCATTCGTTCGCCAATCTATGAAAAAATCTTCAGTGATAAACTTGCGTTTTATTTTCGGCGTGGTTCTTAAAGATCAACGAATATTATAAAGTAGACGGTTGTTTGCTGTATCAATGATTCATGGAGGACCAATCGTGAAGCGAATTCCATTTTATGATTATTCGGCATTATTTATGGAGAAATCAGTTTAAAGAGCCTTAGTGTTGCGATGATTCAACTTATGCTGGATCCGTGAAAATGGTAAAATTCATTTATTTAGGAGTTGATTCGTCCTTAGGATTTAATTAATGGAAAATCTTCATATTTTGTGGTGTTCTTAGGGTAACGTAATCATTAGTTAGTAATTTCATCGATCAGAAATATTCGCTTCTTTAGGTAGCCATAACCTATGAACTGAAAATATATGAAATCGCATTACTGTTTTACAATGTTCTTACTGAATTTCTGCCTTGCTAGTCCTTAAAAAGGGTCCTAGTTCACATGCCACCTAGAAATAAAATCAGCCTAATCAGTCGTAGCATTTTTCACTCTACATTCTAACCCGGACATCCCTTGGAAGCCTTTTCTCCTTAATGACGCAAACGAGCGCAGCTTTAGATCTCTTCCCTAAATATCCAACGAGCCAAGATGTGAAAATTTGGTTTTATTTTTTGTTCAGCGCTTTCAGCTGGTGTCTCCGTCACGTTTCATTTATTCATCGTGATTATTCTACTCGCCTGGCCATTTTCTCTCTCTACTCAAGACCTTTCTCCCCCCTGAAAGCGTTTCAATTTCACAGCACCCATACTGGCTTCATTCACGCAATTGATATCGAGGAATAATATTTTCTCCGTCCAGAAGAATGAATACTGCGCTGCACTTGTGGAAGTAGGTGTCCTTCAGCTTGTATTCACGGAAAAATATCCTTGGAAATAAAAAATGTGAGCCTTCAAAATTGAGGGAAATTGATGCAGGTGGTGGTTTTTTCATCAATCATGACGTGCTTTATTCACCTTGGATGGATATCTCATAAGTGAAGTGTTACCAATGGCATGAAATTTGCATTTCATCCCTGATTGAAATTTCTACAGAAATTTTTTTTGAAGGACACAAGGAAATTCCACGGTAAGCGTTGCCGATTCCAAAAAACGTGTTCCTTTAATGAGGAACTGTAAGGGAAACTGGATCATGTTCCGTTTGGGTCTGCGGAAAATATATCTGTTGAACAAATTTGGACGCTCCCCTTGACTCCCGTATGATCTCTTCCGAAGAACATAGCAATCGGAGTTACTTTACTAAAGTTTCATCTATACAGAATAATGTTGAGTAGGAAATACTTTTTTTTAGATCTTACTGACTATCCCGAGCAATCCCTTCCGGAGAACGTATAGGATTCTATTCGGATGGGATAAAATGGCGAAAAATTTCATTCTTCACATGTTATGAGGATATGCATACATACTCATATAATCTCTGTGGAACATACGATATACACTCATGAAAGATTAGTTTCTCTGGAAAAATGGCAGGAAATTTAAGATTTTGAACGAAGTATGCATGATATTCTTAATTTTTCAAGGTAATCTATGGAATCTACGCACGTTCTCCTTAGAAAATATATGTTTCATGTTCTAATAGTTGGATAATGTTGTGACTAATCAACGCGTTATTGCCGTATTTCATTCAATCCGTTAAAATGTGAGACTAAAGGTTCAATTGGACGAGGAAATGCTTCTACCATTTTGGTCTCAACACGTAACCTCTAAGAGGCTTTTACTATGGAATATTGTCATCTACCTACTGGCGATTTAAGAACAAAAAGCAATAGATGATATTTTGCTTGGCAATTTATCTTATTGGCAATAATCTTCAGATCTTGCATCATAGCGACTAAATAGATGAATTTTCCTTACCGAGTTCTCAAGCAATGAAGAGGCTCCTCACAGTAATTCAAGACTTCTCTAATTTCTTCTACTTTCTCCCCCCGAATGCGAATTCGGAGAAAAAATGGAAATAATGATAACAAAAATAAATGCTCTAAAATAATGCAATTCAGTACTGTACTTATTACAATATAGCTCCAAAAATAAGTGAGACATGGCTCGGAATATAACGTTAATGGTACTCATGTATGGTGTAGTTACTCAAGCGTTGTTGTAGTGGTGAGAGCCGTAAGTTCAGAGTACTTAAAGCTTTGAACCAAGACGATTTTTCTGAATTTTAATTTTTTTTAAATTGACATTTATAATTCTTATATAGAGCTTAACATTTTTCAAAAACATTCGTCCTAATTTTTTAAATAAATTTTTAATAACCGTGCAGCTATAAATTTATGGTAAAGAATTTCTTAAGAAAGTTCAAAAGAATTTCGTGGAATTCCTCAGTAACAGCTAAGGAATTTTGTTGAATGTATAAAGAATCTGTAGTAAATTCTGTATAAATTCCCTGAAAAAGTTTTTGATTATTTTACTAACTTCTCCACATAAGTCTAGGGAATTCCGGGAAAATAGTGATGAGAAATTTCCGCTGAATTTTCTATCAGGAACGATTTGATCCTCCTCTCCCCACTTTTTCGATGCACTGTGAAGAGTAGTGTGGCATTTTTTTTGCTTTCATATTATTCAATTTTCCACGGATGTATACATTAACTCACGTTGACTTTGCACCTTTGAAATTATGGAAAAGTTCTCTCGCAGTCGCATTTCACACTGCATTTCCACCTGTCGTACCAACTCAGCGAAAACATGTGTTAGACCGTATAAAATATTATCCATAAATACTTGTAATTGAAATTTGAATATCACTGCAACGCTCAAGATTTTATATTTTATGCCACCTTGATATTCCTACCCAATAAATAGCGTTAGGGTAGTAAAATATCAAAATATTGTAATAGAAATAGAGTTCTTTTGCTTTGTCATATGATTGAAATATATTTCTGTTCGTGAACTCGTATCTGCATATTCTATTTTTAACATTATTTTGAGTCGTAGTAAGCGATAAAATCTTTCACCCTCTCCCCTAATAATTTCTTCACGACATTTTTCTTCATTCCTTATTTTACGTTTATTGCTACATTCCCGTATCCGGTTGTCAGAAGCGGACGTATATTTTCTCGATTATTTTTTAAATGTCGCTCTTGTTCTATTTTACACGTTACAATTTGATTTGAGTGCTATGATTAATCCGTTTTCTACTTCTTTAGATTTCCTCCGGAATAATGGAACACCTTAAGGTCTCAGGTGCAACTTCGAATCTTAATTGGCAAGCCTGAATAATGGCAGTAATTAATTACGATTAGAACGGTTAATTGACAAAAACTGTCACCCAGCAAGGGGACAAACGGTTTAGTACAAAAAGTTAGCCTATCACAGTATTGGGAGCCAGAGGGAAGCTGACGCAATGGCGCGCTGCTGAAGTTTATACCGCAGCTGAAGATATAACTCTTCCGGGTTTTACTCCACGCCGGTTGATGTTTATTCCGAGACCCTAAGTATAGTTCATCTGGAGTAATGCCCGAATGGACTCCATCTCTAATTGCACTAAGCCGCGAAGCCCTTATAAAGAGTTATATCGGTTTTGGCTTCTGCGTGTTTTTCATACAGTAAAGCAATAAGTTTTCGGGAACAATAATTTAGTTCATAATAATTTAGAGTTATTTGAAACCTGATGCAAATTGAAATTATTCGCATTTTTCGTTTTACACTATGTCGATATTTTTTCTCAAATAACTTTCGGTAATTTCTTTGGTCGCGGTTACAATTAATCGTTAATGTCACCAAGATGCCGTGTAGGTCGTATGATTGAATCTACGGCCATGAATATAACAGATTCGTTGTTGGGGAGGCATATTGGTCCAAATATCTACACTTTTTCACTTGAAATAATGAGAACGCTGGACCACTAGTATCACTAAATACGAAATGCTATTGCGCAATACGAAATACCCATCCTAAAACCATGACATGACTGGGCTACTCAGGCTAAAATAGAGTCAGTGTGACGTCAGTGGTGCGGATTGATGTTGATCCCTACTGCCTTAATGGCAATTCGCATTCGGAGGGGAATATCCGTTCACCCATACGATCGAGGGATTGAATGTGGGCCAATATATGGCGTTGCAGCTTAGTCCTTTCGCTCTGTCTTTTACAACTTCGATTGAGATCGCGAGAAAAAGTCACAGAAAATGTTACGCAGTTTACGCACGAGCCCTATTGTATTATACCGTTGGTTTAGTTGGTTTTTTCCCTCTCTTTCTCTCCCTCCTGGGATGATCTAAGGTCTCCTCGGGACGTGCGAAATCTCGTGTGAATCTGCCGACGACTCCCTTCGTGAAACCCTCGCCCTCCTCCTCATCTCAGCCGCCTTGTGCTCCGTCAGGACAAAACAAGGGTCCGGGACACGGCATGCGAGCGGAGGAGTTCTAGGGGCGGGGGGGGGGGGAGGGTGATGTCTCAGAAGGGGGGAGGGAGTGAGGGAGAAAAGAAGGGGAGGGATCGATCAGGGGAGATGGGAGGGGAGGGGGTGAGTTAAGGATTTTGGGGGCGTCGCCGTCGAGGGCGCCGCTGGTGACAAGTTTTCCCGGGTGCGGGGACCGAAGGGGGGTGGGTTGGATAGGAGGCAGGGAGGGTGGAAAAACGAACCCTCGGCACCCGCTTGGGAGAGAAGGGCTCTGAAAGTCAACCCTTGAGAGAGAGAGAGAGAGAGAGCGAAAGATAGAGAGGGAGAGAGAGAGAGAGGGGACGCATCACACCCGCCCAACCGCTCGTGTTTCTGTTTTTATTTTTTTTCGTGACATAGTACTGCTAGCTTTTAAAAGTACGCCATTTCACTGCATGGTGATTATACTCCATTAGTTCAAAACTCCATTGTTATATTTTTTACATTTCCATCTTTATTTTTTTAATAGTTTATCGAGCTTATTTGCTATATATAGTGATTTTTACATTTATGCCACGCAAAGGATTTGGTTTTTAAAAAAAAGAAACATTCTTTCTTGTTTTGACACCAATGCAGTGGAAATCGTTTTCGAATTTGTATTTCAAGTTGGGTTATGGCGTTCTTTTTTCGAGGACATATTTTTAAATAAGTTTCTAAGAACCCTTAATATTCTTTCATATTCAATATATATTATCTGGTTTGATATTGTCTGAAATATCCATTTTTTGTTATATTCTTTGTCATGACCTATCTTCACCATAATAATGTCTGTGTTCTCAGAGGGAGGCCTTTACTTTTAATTCACCTTCTGAGACCAAGGAACTTTTTTTTATCAAAATTTCCCTATGAGGGTATTTTTACTGGGGTCTTCTGTACATACTACCTAGAAATTTCAAGACAACCGTAAAAGTTTTCTGGAAAAAAAGCGATCGAGTGTGTGTGATGCTTGTGTTCTGAGGATGATTCGTGAAAGAGTCCCTTCATTGTTGTTTTTACGGTAATAATTTTTCCCACAGTACTAGGCAGTCATTTTATCAAATTACTCATTGCACATGGTCAGGAATATTTCGTATAAAAAATTACTTCAACGGAAGATGCATGTTAGAGTTAATCTATCTTTAAATATTAAAAATGACAGCACTCATTTTCACTTAGTACCTCCGTGCTAATTCAGAGAGCTCATCATGAACAGAAACAGAGCACATCAAGTGAACATCATAGTAGCCATTATTGATTAAAGAAGTTTGTTTGTTATTCTGAATAAAAAGAAGGTTGTGGACCGCTGCTTAGTCTCGATCCCCTTATGAGACAGGCGTGCATGTAATAGTTTAACGGTATGGCATGACGAGCTTAACCGAGAGGTCAATTGATTTGATTAATGGTAATAGAAAGATGTAACTGCTAACCGTGTAGTAATAACTCGGGTGGATGAAAGAAGTTTGGCCTGGTGTCATGAAATCACAGGATTAAAGGGTTTATTGTTGATAAAGTGTGATTGATTTATGGTGTTCATTTCAGTGAACTTTAAAAAATATTTTTATCAATAACTCATTGTTCGGAAAACGCTATAAATCCCGAAGATTTATTGCTCCTATGAGCTTGAAACTTATATCTGTTAATGGGATAGGGTTTTAAATTATGAGTCGAGAATCCTCTTTCGATTTCCCAAGTGAAAGGTCACAGACAGTAACGTATAGGCAATATTAAAGGCACGGCTCGGAAAATTTTTATAACCTCGATATTGATCGATATACTTATTGTGATATTCTCATTTCCTTACCAATTCATCCAAAGTTTGTCGAATAGAAAGCTTTGTGCTGATTGTAAAAGTGATTGGAAGGAATTGCAAATCAGTTTGTAAATCTCTGCCAAATTTCATTTAGCTTAAAATTTTGTGTATTTTTTTAAACACAACGTTCCTTTTTATAAGTGTAAAAGATAAATTATTTCGTGTCTTCAATTTTGACTGATCACCGCTACACTGTTTTAAATGTTTAGGTACGAGTTAATTCTTCTCTGCTTTTTGAAGCGTAATGAAGGTCGTTCGTAAGCGTTTTGACGGATTACTCGTGTATGAGGAAGTGACTGTGCATTTTCCGCCTAATATGCAAATCAGGATAGTATGGATTGGCCGTTGATTGGACACTCTTTTTCGCACTGTAAATTACTCTTGTCGCGGTTGTCCCAATTTTGTTAATGACCGCTTTCCATGCATGGAAAATGAAGGAACCCGGGAGTTTGTGACCCATATTGGGTGGAATCAGTAATTAAATCACTCTTAATGTTGATCTCATGAGCAGGGAATATATTCGAAGTGAAAAAATAATTTTACGTTACCGGGATTCGAACTGGGATATCCCGATTGCCGGCCAGGTATTTGCTACCAATTACACCCCCTAGTGCGGCGTAACCTAAACTGAGATTCGCTTTGGAAGGTGATGGCTTAGTGTATAACTGGCAGGATATCTGACTGGAAATCGAGAGATTTGGTTTCCAATCTCGGTTGAGCCAAACAATTTTTTATGGTGATCTCCATCCTTAACTTATACGCACAACACGTTACGACGCACAAAATCATTGGTGCATACTCTGCTTTGAAAAACAAAGAATACTTTAACCGTAATTGTTTTTACTGATAATTGATCAGAAAAAGACTTCTATTCATATTTCCAGATTGATTTCTTTCTGTTGACCAGGGTATTTTTTTACATTTGTAGACGCAATGCAGACGGAACGCCGTTCCGGCACGGGCTAAGAAAAGACATTCCTAATAGTCAAATGACACCTTAATCAATTTTGGTGCTTCGAAATCCCTAATGCATATATTCGTAACCACAACAAAAATTTATTTTAAAATATGCAGACGTAACTTTTATAAAAAAACTTTTAACTTGTAAAAATAGTTAAGGAAAGTGCGTTCCGGCACAGTTAATTTTGCCATGACGTCACTGATTAGGAGTTTTAAAAGCAATTATAGAATGTTTCTATTGCTACGAAAGTTTAACAGCTACTTAATTTGACCTAAGTGAAACCAACGCCGTATCCAAGCGAATGAATGAATATATGTTTATAAATATTTTCGTGTAGGTTATAAGAACGGCAGAAAGGAATTACATATCATATTCTGCTCATAAATAATTGTACACCGTTTGAAAAATTATTAAAAATCAGTGATACAAGAATATAATTTGTTAGGCTTTGATGATACAGTAACGAACGCTCACAAGAATATAATGTTGGGACTACAAACTAACAAAATATTCAATATCATAATCACACAAAATGTAACTTTCAGGTTTTTCAGAAATCCTGACTAATACTCAAAAGAATCAAATGCTTTGACAACGCAGAAAAGAAATGTAAACAAGTCCATGCTCATTTTAGGGGAAATTCCGGATTTTTTTCCCTGCATTGTTTATCGTTTATAAATTCGCTGATATTTTTTAGTATAATATTAGTACATTCTTTTACGATTTTCAAAAATAATGGAACACGTTAAGACCTGGAGGTGTTATTCTTTCCGACTGATGATCATCTCATTCAGAAAGCTGTTAGATTGTAAACTGAAGCGCTCAGTGAGATATTCATCGTCAGATTCCACTACGACGCTATGGTAATGATTGCGAAAAATCCACAGAGAAAAAAATCTTTCACCTTGACCAGGATACGAACCCGGATCCCTCAATTTTCTGTCGAGTGATTCAGCTAGTGAAACTACGGAGGCGTCATTCTTCCCTGTGGAAATTTGAGGTCTATACCGGACCAGGTGGTATAGGGACTGCTTAGCATTTGGCACCACAAGCAATCCATATCGTGCGCACAGCGCTGCAGCTGGAGAGCAAAGTCCTAACCTTGACCACATAGAGGCGGTCGCTCTTGACTAATTTAAAAATACCGGGACTAGATATCAATAGCAACTTGTCCGGTACGCCGAACACGGTCACTTATTGGAATTCCTAACAATTTCCGTATTTGGATAAATATGTAAGCGTAATCCGAATTTCAATTCACAATCGCAAATATTGTGTAACCCCCATAATGAGTGAATGATATTTTAGATTAGCCGTTAAGTATTGCAACACCCTCAGAACGATGAGAGTCTAGCTTGTTATCTATTAATTTAACCAAAAAACTGTGTAAGTCTCTTGTAAAGGGTTATTCGAACGAAGACTATGCTTGTGCGAACTTTGCGTATGATTCCCACTACTATTCGAAAGAAATTCATGAAATTGATGCTATGCAATTCTTCTCATGGAAAGAAATCTCCTCTTATTTCACCTCGTGCAAGACATGCTTTGTTTTAATGAATTCTTCTCGGGTATTCAACCAGGCTGGGGTCTGCTTCTTGAAGGCCGACATTTCGATGTGAGAGTTTCCCTTCATCTTTCGGGCTCATGAAAACTTTTGTTTGCAACCGAGAGAAACTGCACTCACTCCTGTTTTTTCGCTATAGATTTGATTTCACTGTATGCTTTACCTGTCGTCTTGAAATTTTTAGGGTATATTGCGATCATCCTTGCAAATGTTTCCTCCATCTCAAATTTGAGATTTTTCCTCCGAATTTTCTCGGTTTACATTTTTTTTACGCGTTACATATCGACAAGTGCTGACAATTTTCTACCTATCTACCCTGAAAATTTCAATATGGTTGCGTAAGTTTTATAAGGGTGAATAATCGCGGAATAAGACAAAGTTTAACTGACAAGATGGAGTGAATGCGTCCTTATAATATCTATTCCCAGCTTACTTTCTCACTTCTAGCCGTAAATGAATTCCGATAATAAAACTGGCGTGACAAAGCAGTGCGTGAGAAATCTGTGCTTGAGGGCCGATCAGACAGCCTTACCCTGATGTTAAGATGGTTTGCGGGGTAGTATGTGTAGATGTGTGATCTCTTCTTAGTATCTCACTATTGATTGAAATGTTCTCGGATTGAGACTTTTCATACATGAGATACAACCAATGCTGACAATATTCTACTCTATCTACCCTGAAAATTTCAAGATGGTTGTTCGAGTCTCAAATGGGTTAGTAGATGCTATAAATAACGCAAAAGTTAACTGACAATGGGGAATGAATGCGTTTACTTAGAACCATTTTCCAGCTTACTTTTTCGCAACTATTCGCAAATGAATTCCGATAATCAAACTGGCGGGACAAAGAAGTGCGTGAGAAAAACTGTGCTCAAGGGCCGATCTCTTCATAGTATCTCACCATTAGTCAACTAGAATTTTCCTAAAAAAAAAAGGTGGCGAGGAAAAAAAATAGAGCGTGAGATAAGTTTTCCTGATATTTGATTATGCTTCCTTGATTTAACAATTGTCCCTGCGGAAATGAAGTCGTTTGTTTTTCGCACGAAAAGAATAATGTTAATTAGAGAATCATCCACTCGAGGCACTCAGCTTTTGTATTCCTTTTCAAATCCCCAAGGTAAAGTGAAAGTCCGTGGCGAAAAAAATGGAAGGGAATCTGGAATTGTTGTTTTAATTTTCCTCGCGTCGGTGCGGACAAAGGGAATAATTTTACATTCCAGCCAGAGCTGAAGTTGGTTCTCAATGTTCAGCAATGCTTTTGCGGGCAAATTTTTGTGGTGGGCTTATTTTTTTTGGATTTTGTTTCTCTTTTCTATATATCATTGTATCTATGGGATTTCTTAAGGCAGTGCGGCAAAATCATGAGTTATTCTTCTTTTTTAACATCTCCATTGAACCGAGATGAAACTCTCCTGAATCAACGGCCAGGTTTTTATATGGCTCGCACCTAATTAGCTTACATTGATGTAAAATTCGGATGATAACTCTAGACATCTATGTAAGGGATACATGGGTGGCTATATTGATAACTGCACTCATCACTTTGTTTAAGTTAAAGTCGTTTATGGATATTTAGTCACTCTTAGAAGTTTTTATACGGCACGCGCCAAATTAGCGTAAAAATATAAAGTTGGGATGATAGCACTTGGCATCTATCCTGGGGTAACACAGGTGGCTAATGTTATCATTGTGTAAAAATTGCTTTGTGGAACTTGAAATCGTTTATAAATATTTGTTTATTCTTCGACTTCAAGGGACCTTCGCTGTGTGAGTTTCGCACTAACTTTCACTCTACCTAAGGAAAGATAAAGGGTAATACGCATTTTTAAACTCAGTCGCATTAGGGATTTTCCATTCTTAGAAGTCGTATTTACTCCTCTCAGACACTGATGCAGGTTCAATTAGAACAGAAGTCTGCCGGAAATCCGCTCTAGCTCAGTTGGATAATGCATATTCATTTACTTTATCATATTTATCTACTCACGTCTAGATATGCACATTTTTTAAACGAACATCGTCTGAAACTCTAATCTAGAATTTTCTCCATTTTTTCCCACGCAGCAACGGCGTGTGCGGTTCCTGTAATCCTAGTATACGTTGTATCTTGGGAGGCTAACCATGATGGTAGGACAACAGCCCCACATAGCCAGAAATTTCAAACCTCTACCACATCTGGCTCCTAATCCTAGATTAGCTTCAGGATTATCTCATTGGAATAGGTCCTTGTCCCTGAAGTCTCGCCGAACTTTCGCAGAGGATCCTTAGACGAGGTCTTCGTGGAGAGAAGGGGATATGGTGCTGTTGAGGTCCCTGAGTTTACCCGAGTAATTGGAGATTTTGGAATCTCAGTGAAAAGCAGATGCAGAGTTGTATAATACTTCCGTTTCTGTGTTTTCTACCCTAACACCATTGGCGTCTCGAGAACAATGGTGACTGGCTGGCCTGGGGTAACGTCTTCGCCTGCCAAACAAGGAGTCGCGGGTTCGAGTCCCACCTGAGTGGATTTCTCCGGTCTAGGGCATGGTTGCTCGCGTACATTTACTTGCTACATGCCCCGGTCAACAAGAGTTTGAGAGATTTGAGATCAAAATAAAAAATTAAAGTAAAATAAAAAATAAAATTAATGAAAGACAAAAAAAAAACACGAGGGTCACTTTTGTTAAGGAAAAATTAAAAAAAGAAAGCCTTTTTTCTTGTCGTGAAAGTACAAGGACTATATAACATAATATAGTACCACTTGTAATATTCCTTAATGAATGTTTTTATTTAATTTGAAATAATTTTGATAATTCCTTTAAACGTACGTCACTAATAAGCTTTGAATATATACTCTCTCTGCTGCGTAAGATAATAAATTATTGCACAATAGGCGTGTCATTTGTCTGAAAACTGAGCATCATTGAAAAATTTCGGATGAAAGCGCTTTCACTGTCGTTTTGTTAGCAGTTCTTAATGGAGTTATTTATATAATCGTCGTAATTAACGCGATTAACAGCTTTTTACGAGTTGCTCGAAACGTTATTTAATATTGATGCTGCGATAGCCACTATTCACGATTTTGGACTGTATGACCGTGACTGAAGAAAGGTTAAATTACTACCTTAATTAATTAAAAATGAAAGCAATTTATTTCCCGCTTATACATAGAATTCGCTGCCTTTGCAATTTAACGTTCCCAATTTATTGTATTTTTCGTAATTTGTGATGATATCCATCTCCTTATATACTAAGGTTTTAACCCCATGAATATAATTTTGTCAATAGACTATAATGCAATAATATGATTGTATGTTTGGATAATACTTGAATATTTCGTTTTTTGATATTTATTTTGACGCAAACTGAGTTCCTTTTCTTATGGAAAGCGAGCATTTTGCTTCTGAAGTGAATAAATGACCGTTTTTTCCTTTATATATTTAACTCACTTTACCAGCGAGGTCTCATTTCAAGACATTTAATCGCCGTGTTTTTATTTACTTGCGCAATCAACAGGTTTAATAAACCAGAGATGAGAGAGAATTAATGCAGAAATGGAGTTTCATGTGCAACGAAGATTGCCATTGCTACAGTTTAATTAAACGCACTTAGAATGCTTATCATTCACGGAAAACATTGCTAACCATACTCGTCTTCAATGACGAATATCAAGTGCGATGAATGAATTTCTTCATCTAATAGAATTTTAAAAATGTATGCAAGGTTGCGATTATACTTTTGCCGGCAGTTATTTGGTTTATTTTTATGAACAATATAGCAAGTGCATCGTGTATAATAGGAAAATATAGCCTGATTTGGGCTCTTCACAAATGAAAACGCTTTTTTTAAATTCGTGTTGGAGTAAATGTTTTCGTTTAGAAGAAATGATTTAAGCCGTTAGGCGTAAGGGCCTGAGCACAGTTGGCTCCATGGAAAAAAATCTCTTTTTAATTAATATACGAATGAGGGGTTCACTTTTTGGTATCATTAGAATTGTGAAACTTGGCTTCTGAAATTGTGAAAAAACATGCTGTCAGTCAAATTACTCACCTTGTAAATGACATGGTCTGTTAACTGCCTGAGGTGAAGCTTTTTAGGCGACAGACTTTTACCGTGTGCCAGAGTTTCTCTTTTTCCCGCTTCTCCTGAAACATTCCTTTGGGTCGACATGTCACTTTCCTGATTACCATGCTGCTGAGAATTCAAAGGATCTGAAATAAAAGCTACCAACTTCTGCTTTGGGTATGCATAAGCTTCTCTCATATCTCAGCCTCAAGCGCACTCTCATCAATGTGTTTCGATAATTATTATAACCAGTATTATGCATTTACGTCTTATTGCCATCGCAAGTCGTCGTAAATAACTTTGAGCAATAGTTGTTTGAATGCTTGTCGCACAGATTGAGGAGAAGTAAAAAAAAAACTGTCGGAAGAAAAAAGGGAAAGGGTAGGATAGTTTTCCGGAATATTTAGTTACTCTTGAGGTTTTCTTTCAATTTCGAGTGCTTTTCTTAAAGGTGAATGCTTCGGTTAGCCAAAATAACGTAGCCATCATGAGGGTATTAATTTTAAGATACTTAATTATACATAAATACTTTTTACTAAGTAAGTACTTTTTTGTGTACTGTGACTCTACCCAACCTGAGGTTTTTAATATTAATTATATATAAATAGACTAGCTGACCCGGCGAACTTCGTACCGCCTTACAATCAATGAACTTACAGTTTACTTACACCATTTATAAATCAAGAGCGGCTGTATCGTTTTTAATCATGTTTAATTTATTATAATAAAATAAGGATACAAATTATATAAAAATACGTAAATGAGTACCAAAATTGCTTGTCAGAAAGACATTTTATTTATTGAATCTACAGAGGGTGAATCGGAGCACGTTTACGCGGATTTTTTTCAACAAATTTTCTTACGTTTTAGCTTAAGAAATTTTGGGCATTATGGTTTAATAAAGCAGTTCATGAAATAAAAATTATATGCATTCAGTTGTTGGCTATTTGCGTTATTAGCTGTAAAAAAATGTTTTTAGGTCCAAGTCTGTTGCATACACTTGGCCCATTCAGGGGGCAGGTTGACACGACCCCAGACCGACGCTTGACTGATGCTCAAAATCATGCAAGAAAAGCCCCTATGAAGCAGCATTCGCATTAAATGACTTAAGGCGCGCCAGTTTTAGTATCTCTGTTTGGAAAAAATGCACTGCGTAAACGTACTGCATGCGTAAACGCACCACGGTGAGCCCTACACATTCGGGTTTAATGTCTTGCGTCAAGCACCTTCTGAGAAACAACAGTTTTTGTTTTGTTATCAGGCGCAAGATGAAGCGGATGACGCTAAATAAATATAGCGAAGCAAAGCAGTGACGCAGCGAGGGGAGGTTTTGGGGGATAAACACCCCCCCCCCCCAAGAGCTTAGAGAATTATTTTATGAAAGATTTTGTTATTAATATTAGGGGGACGGATGACTAATAAACAAAACATATTTAACTATTCACACAGCCGCAAAACCCACTATTTTGAACCATTTATCTTAAAAAATGTCTGGGGGAAGTGCCCCCACACTTCCCGCTTACCTTAGCGAGTTTTCTATACCCTACAGACCCGTGGTATTAGCTGCGCCCAAAACCCCCTATCCTAGCTACGCACTTGAAGCGAAGGAAGAAATACAGAGGATGGTTTATCGACTCGTGAACATAGCACGCTAAATTGACCATGAGAAAATCATGGGTTTTCATTAGCACATGAGCACAAACAACACAAAAACTGAAAAAATGACCATGCAGTTTTTTAATCGTTATCACGAATGCAACACGAATTGTAAATTGAATACGTTTAATCTCATAAAGGGCATATGAGTTGAGATCATGGAATCTACGGAATGAGGACTTCCTCAGCTTTGAATTTTCCTTTGAGTAAAGTTGCGTGAATCACATTCATCACCAATTTTTTTAATGATCATACACGTTCCGTTGGATAGTTATGGTTGGTTTAGGCTTCGAAAGATCATGAGCACAGAAACTACATTTTTCTGTAAATCGTGCCTTGGTAAGCCAGGTACGTCCAAGGACTTAAAATATTCAGATAGATAGTTGGTGATTTCGTCTTCGTTTGTTACACATTTAAAAGATTCGAATCCATGCAGAGTACGGACTATTTGAATTTACCTCGTTTTAGTCATCCACATCTTCGTTCTTGCTCGCTAAATCAACCATCTTTGATTATTTTGGTGATCAATCATATTCTGGAACTCTTTGTTGATGAGCTCACTGAAACTAATTTGCAATCATTCCAAGTAAATGAGTTAAAACTACTCGATTCCTTGACAGGAACACGGACATTACCGTTTGTCAACAATTGCTTGGAGATTTGTTTACAAACACGGTAGTGAAGTGTCAACTCGAGCTGGGCCACGGCTGGTCTTACAATCAGCTCGAATTAAATTTAAAAAATGTAATTTCAATTTAATTAATATTTTGAATATATTTAGTAATTAAAATGTTATATTGTTACAAAATGCAGTTATTAAAGTGGTAAAAACCAAACAAATTATTTAATTTGTAGTTTTGACCGACTTATCAATTGTTGTGTTACTATAACTCCTAAAAGCATGTCCATAGGAAAGAGATGAATTTTTTTTGTGAAATTATCCTTTTTTTAATGGCCTATATGTTAACCCCGCCTGAGACGAATCCAAAGAACCAAATCTCATTGAAATCGGTGCAGCCGTTCTCGAGTTATAAGTGTTCTAACTAACACGATTTTCGACTTTCTTTTATATATATAGATATATTTTCATTACTTTCAAAATAGATATATTTTAATTAATTTATATTGAAATTAATCAGCGGGAGTTATTGGAAAAAGTTGTGAAATGTTATTATTTAGAAAAATGAAGTGTCAGAGCACTATTGCCCATTAGCTAGTAGTCTCCTCAGCAGATGTATCGCATTTAGTTATCACTAGGGAAATAATCGGGGAGAGGGGTGTTAGGTTGAAACTCCTCTGGCTACATGTCTTCCTATACTGCTGATGTTTTTTAGAATTACCTACCTGAAATTTTTTGTGGAATCACCGATGATCTTAATAATTAATTTTCGGGAATTGGATAGCTTTGTAATTCCACACAATAAAAATTGAGTGTTTGAGTGAAATTTCTTTTTTTCGAAATCGTTTCACACTTTTCCCTCTCAGTCCTCATTAAGTTAGAGTAAAAAATTTCAATAAACACCAATTCTGCCAAAAAGGTTCGAAGGGTATCTCCCATCCGATACTCTCTATGCCCAACGCGTTATGTGAAGACACCCACATATCGGAGGAAAGATTCTGGTCACAGTCTTCTCAAACCCCTGTCTTGTGGGGTAAATTGGACGTGGGATCAGTGGGAAATCGACGGGGAGAAATAAAAGTAGGATTGAAGGGGGATATTGACCCAAAATTGGTCAAAGTGGATTCAGGATTGAAATCGTTGGACGTGAGACGTTCCCATGGAGACAAGGGACAAAACCCGAGAAAATGTTCACCCCTCCCTCTATCACTCTCCCACCTCACTGTCAAGCCTCTCCAATCCGGAAACTACGTTGTCGCTTCGAGATCAGGGAGAAAGACAGTGGTTGCCGATGGACGACGCAGGTATTTTAGAAAAATTCCTTGAAATAAACGGATCGCCGAAAAGAATACCGGTGATAATAATATGATTAATAATAGCAACAAACTTGGACCATCGGAGCAATAAACTAAGTTTAAACGAGGACCAACAGATTGACGAATAAAGTTTTTGCTGACATAATTTGCATAATAAGGAATGAAAAAGGGCAACCTCCGTGAAATCAAAGCGATTGGCTGCAAACCATGGTGGCGCAGGGTTCTCCGCCCCTCCTTTTAAAGTTCCATCGGACAACTCTCGCCGGCTGGACTGCAATTGTTTTTATTTTCGGGACTGAAAGTCTATGCTTAAAGTATCTTCATCGAAAAGAATGACTTTCATTTGATCCAGTTTGTCATGTCGGAAAAAATTATTGCCCCTCCTTTTAAAGTTCCATCGGACAACTCTCGCCGGCTGGTCTTTAACAGCTTTTATTTTCGGGACTGAAAGTCTATGCTTAAAGTATCTTCATCGAAAAGAATGACTTTCATTTGATCCAGTTTGCCATGTCGGAAAATATTATTGCTGCCTCCTCCATACGTCATTTCCTTACTTAATTACATACGTTATTACTTAACACCTATTATGTACACTTTGTAGAGGTAAAGAGAAAGGATTAGGATTGTCTTCGGGTGGTGGGAAAGGGTTAAGCTCTGGTGAAAAGGTGTGACGGGTGACGGAAGTGTAAGGAGCGAGTTTGATGGGTTCGTTAATTCGCGAGGAGTGACTGTAGATGGCGGTGGGCGTCAAAGGGACCTGGCGGAAAAGACGACGGGACGCGGGAGACGTGTAACTTCGTCGTCGTCGTAAAAGGGCTTCCGCGAGGCTTCACGGTGAAGTGGACGAGATAGGATAAAGGGAATGAAGTTTTCATTTTCGGGACTGAAAGGCCGTGCTTTAAGTACTCCATCCGAAAAGGATGATTTTTATTTGATCCAGTTTGTCAAGTCGGGAAAAAAATCTTCCCGTGAAGTAGCGAGTGAATGGTGAGATTAGATGGCGAGTGAATTACATCCGTGGTCGAAGACGGGTACGTGCAATGGAA
Source organism: Ischnura elegans (assembly GCF_921293095.1). NCBI lineage: Eukaryota > Metazoa > Arthropoda > Insecta > Odonata > Coenagrionidae > Ischnura > Ischnura elegans. The sequence goes on along the minus strand of NC_060248.1, from coordinate 113,482,471 downwards.
AGGCTTATCACTTCCATCGAGGTTAATCATAGTTTTACGAGCGTGTATCCGTCGCCTTTGAAGACTTTTTCATTCGTGTTTCACTCTTGTAAAGAAAGAGAGAGAAGTTTTGAGTGCCAGAGGATTCGTGTTTTTATAAAACATAGCTTTCTGGCTATAAATTAGTTCTAAATTTAAAAAAAACCTACATTGTAAATTCATACGGATAACTATATGACAGAACTATAATGAATATAGGTGTTACTATGGATGACATATGACAGGAAAATAGTATTTTGTCATAAAGTTATTCATCAAAATATAGTTTATATTAAAATATACAACTATATGATAAAACAAATGGTTTTTCTTTACAATATCTCAACGTTTATCTACATAAGACGCGGTTGATAACTTCCAGAGAGCCTTATCAGTTCAAAACCTGATCCTTCTCAGTTGTTCACTACTTTGCAAAGAGGCCTTTGATTGAAACCTACTGCATTCATCGTGTGGTTAAATTATCCATTACTTAATGCATGACTTAACTTGGATTTGATTTTTTCTGCCCAGAAGCAGAAAAACCAGTGGACAATATACTTACTAACGTAATTATTACTGATATTTATATATTTTGTTTAAGGTATAATTATAAATATTCGATATAATAAGTAGAATATATGTAATTGATTAAGAGGGTTTCTCGCTGAACCAGAGTAGAATGTACTTCGTTCCGTAGAAGTCCCATTTAACCTTCTTCCAGTATGAATGCGACTTCTAAAACCCATGGGGTTTTCCATTTTCCTATTCTTCTCTCTCTTGGATATTTTCGTCTTCCTCTCTGCAACATCCAGGCCGTCTCGTCTCTTTCCTGTTTCTCATCCGGTATTCTCTCAATCCTCCTTTGATTCTACTTTGCTTCACCCTTTTACCTTTTTCAATGCAATCAAAACACGCTCAGCCGGACCATTCAGACTCCTTCCGCGGGCCGGGGAAAAAGTGAAGGGAGTAACCCGGCGGGTTTCTTTTCGAACTACCCCATCTCAATCTTAGTAGTACTACTCGCCTCAAAAGAAATAAAGACGCCACCCTAATCTAATCCCAACCGCCTCCCTCGGCACTTCCAACCTCTTTCGCTCCATCCCCTTTAACTGCTCCTCGTCCATTATCCCAATCGTCCTCTGGCCGCACTTTCTCAGCCTTTTCGATTTTTTATTTCTTTGAATCAACGGTCGGAGAATGAACCCAGTGGGATCTAACAATTGTAATACGTTTGCTAACCTCGAGGTTTAGGGTATCTTACTTGGACGACGCGTACCTTCTACTCTATCGTCTAGAAATTTTATAGTATACCGTTTGAACATTTACCGAGATCTAAAATTAGGAAAAATACAGATCACGCTCAATTGTTACTTGTAGAATGAATTCATCTCGTGCATACTGCCTTTTCTATGAAGAGAGAGAGAAAGCTAAAGCACTTGGGCCAATAGTGACCCTCCGTACACTAGATGCCCTCTCAGTTGACCCACCTCGAACGGAAGGGTCCTATTAACGATTTGATGTCCTTGGTAGGGTAGGATTGAATTTTTCGGGTTGATAATAGTGCGTATCTCTAACCTTACGAGATGCGGTGCTTAGATGGGTAAGCCTTACCATATCAATGACTTGAGTGCGAATCTCAGTGCGCCTCATAATGGATGCATTTTTAAGGAAATCCTCATCACTATTGAAGCGAACAGAATTTTTAGTTTTTTGACTCCATTCCCCTGCATGCGAATGGATATCCTGGATTCACGTTGAAGTCTGAAGTGTACAATCATTGCGTTAAGTAAACGCCGATAAGGAATTCCTCTTCAACTTTTCCGCTATCTCCACGTTCAAAAAGTACTTAATCATTTAATGTAATTAAATTGAATTTTTAATACGCTACCCAAAGAGGCCAGGCTTGTCAGCTTATTAAGTTTAAAAATAAATTATTCATCACTGGGTCTTGTCGGAAGCGTTTTGTTCATTGCGGGAATTTGTTGGAAGTAATATATCTGAAATGAAATATTAATCACCAGATTTCTTTTTTTAAATTTTACGACGTTGACTATTGCAATTTTCTTCTTTGAATGTAAAATAAAATATTTATATTTTTATCACAAATAATAATTGAATTTAAACGTGGTAAAATACTGCGGTATAGTTTTCAAATTTTAGATGCCGCAAAGGGTTACTAATGGTCTACTCTATTTTTCCTGAGAATTTATAGATGGCTGGGTGAATTTTAACGACTAATTTCTGTCGACGCATAATCTGTTGAGTGGGAGTTAAGTGTCCGCATATGCAACGAGTACCCTCCGACCCAATTGCTTTATACTTCTCTTTCCTCTACATGTTCGTCCTCTTACCACAAGGAGTAGTTTACTCGTAAACGTCTATCGGAAATTTAATCGTATCCTTACAGATAAAATCGTGCTCGTAATCTAATCAGATCAGACCTTATCCGACTTAATTAGATCAAGTACCTTGAGTGTGAGGAGAATTCAAAACACGTAACCTTTGAATTATTATAGGTGCATGTAACCCGGCATACACGTGTTGCAGACAACATAAAGTTAAAAAAATCTAATCGCTGAAGTAAATACTTTGGATATTATTTTATCGCGTATTTGTAAAATGAATGTTATATTTATGTAGTATTTTTTCTCATGCACATTTTATTTGCTGTTACCATCCGTTGTCAGTGTATATATTGCGAGAATTTTCTTGATATGAACATTGCTGAATTTTTTTTGTAATTGTATGATAATTTGATATTTCAAGTGTTAACAATTAATTTTGATGTTTGTTTTTTTTGTTAATTATAGCGGTTTATTAGTTTTTTGATGGATAAAGTGTAAAAAGCCTTTTTGCTGTGTTTGGGGCTTTTCATATTTGTAGATAAAACTGCTAAGTCCCTATTAAAGCTCTTGTATCGTGCAAGAGTTAATTTTTCATTAATTCACATTTTTTAGTTTTTCTTTGAACCAATAGCCCGAAACAGTAGTGAAATCAAATCAATATACAGTACGTACCCTTCATAAAGGAGAAGGGTCATTTTATGAATCGTATGTTGACCCTTAACCTACTCCCATCGACTATAAGCGATCGCCTTGGCAGAGTGCTCTCATCATCTATTGACTGTTTGAACTATGCTTCTACTCTCCGAGCCCATAGATGCTCAGAAGTTCTTCCTTTGACAAGTACATGTCATGCGGACATCTTTTACTCCTCTATTTTATTTTTATTGCCCTTAAGTAGCCGCCAGGAACCCTCGGTAGCCTATTTCAGCTTATTTGCGCAGTTAAAGTGTCACAGCGATGCAGATGCTAAATTGGTATTATTTTCCCAAACATCAATTATGAAACAGATCTGAAGTGAGGTGATGTTTCTTAAAAAGTGGCCCAAATGGAAAATATTGAATCCCTTTCATATTGGGACATTTTTGGAAGCCGATTAAAATGTGCCCAAAAAGGAAACAAAATTGAAGCTCCAACATGCAACATCCTCTCCTCATCGATGACTGAGAGGACCGGGGCCTTCTTTGTGAGTGAGGGCTCTGAGGTCTGGGTGCATTTACGTCATTTGGCGACGCACGTGCTCTCCGTCTTGAAGTCCATCTCTACCGCTCCACCCTCCTCAGCATCCACGTTCCTTCCTTTCGATACGAGAGAGCCGAGGAGTTGACGGGTTCGTCATTATCATTACTCTCTCTCCCTCCCTATCCCCACCCATTTCTTCCGTCGCGTCGTTCGGATGCATGCCCCCTCACCTCCCCTCGTCGCTTCGACCCGAATAACACGCCCACGCCTCTCATCCTTCTTCGCTCGCCGCTCCCCCTTTCCACACCCACCCTCCGCCTCAATCTTAATTTCGGAATGTTGCGCGTCACGGATGACTACGTGCGTCTAAATCTAAATGAGAGCACTCTTTGTTTCTACCTCTGTCTCTCACCTACAGAATCGTTGAGTGATCGTGGGCGTCGCCGTTCCAAAGAAAAAGAAAGGTTTCCGAATCGCTCGAAAATGAGGGAAATTCGACGTCTCCGAGCCGCCAAAATCCGATTTTCGGCCGGGAGAAAATCGTTCTGATTTGTGTGCGAGGAGATATTTGCTCTACGAATCAATCTTGTTAGTACGCCGGCGTATCTCGTATAGTTTTATTTTCACAGCTCCGGGATTGGGTTCTGTTACCTACGATGTTTATGAGAGAATGAAACGTTTTGTTCGACGGGTATGAGGGTAAATATTTGACGCCTGTGTTGGACGCAAAATGTTCCATGATTATGCCCATTTCCTTTGGTGGGTATATCTTATTTCTGTTCCAAACGGACGGGTAACTTTCGTCGGTATAAGTCTAGTCATATAATTGATAAAAAACACATTCATTTAGTTGAAATCGAGAATGATTTTTTTCCAATTTTTTCGAAGTGAAATTCAGTTTGACTGATGAAATATTTTTTTACGTATACATTTTTTTATTTGAAGCCGTTATGTGAGCGTTTCAAGGAATTCGTCTAGATTGATAATATTTGAACCTCAAAAGTCTTGGCAAGTGCGCGATATAATTGTGAGCAGTTATATTGGATTGAACTCAACTGGCTAGGTTGATTAATTAGTGATCTAAAATTATTGTTTTTTTATGTTATTTATTTCAGAACCTTGGGCATAGGTGACACTCCTTTTATTTAGCATATTATCTGCTCCCCTACAGATCTCGCTGTATTTGTAAAAAAATATGTTATTTTTTCCCCAGAATATGTTTTTGCAAGGTCTTCTCGGGTGAATCAAAAACCTTGATTACCAATCAGTTTAAGGCAGTAAATATAATTCTTGAAAACTCTTCTTGGATTCAATAATAATGCTAAGGAATCTTGATTGGCATCTTTGGTGAGGTGTGATGTTGTTCATGCTAGTAAAAACAGGTTCAGAATTTGATTCTAACAAGCTAGGTGAGTAAATGTTGAATATCGTGGTCACGAATATTACAATTGAGAAATCTTCAATTTATCTCTAAAAGCGTTCTCACCAACCGCGCATTTGGGTTTGCAAAAGTCTCCATTCGTGTTACTGATGGACAAATTGATCCGAGTTTCACGGGGAAATAAGGTTTGTCATGTCATTAATTAGGGGTATTAATCTAAATTTATACACATAACGATGTAATACATCAGTGCCATTACTTTTCAATGCTATACCTCGCAGTGACAAACATTGCACTGAAAAATATCGGATAAAAGTAAATCGCATTGCACTCATCACGCACGCCGCGTACATTTTTGAAGACAGATTAAAATGCGACCAAAGTCTTGTATCGGATGGAATTGGGCCTCCTCTATGCAATCCCCTTGATCGTGGTATAAGGGATGATGTTGGCTAATAAGGGAATGGAGAAGGATAAGGAAGAGTTTATGTATGGGATGAGCATTCAGAGGCATTTTGCCCATTTGAAGGGGAAACTATGCTAGGAAAGTGGGCCCTTTAATAGTAGAAGTCAAGAGGATTTTACTCTCCTAACCAAACTTGGTAATGGTACTAGACTTTGGGGCTGAAGTCATTTCGTGCATTTCTGTGAGGAGAGGAGCAAGAGCACTTCGGCAAATAGCAACCTTCCGTACACTGGATGCCCTCTCACTTGACCTACCTCAAACGGAAGAGTCCTATTAACGATCTGATGTCCTTAGTAGGGCAGGCATGTTTACGATTGATAAGTTAGCGTATCTCCTGCCATACGAGATGTGGTGCTTAGATGGCTGGCTTACCTTTCTATGACTCGTGCGACAAGCTCAGCGGCGGCTCATAGCGGAAATTGTTTTTTTTAAATCGACATTACTGTTTTTTAAAACCGTCCCCCTGCATGCGAATGGATATCCTGGATTCACGTTAAAATCTTGGCTAAACCATCATTACGTTCAGGATATGCCGACAAGGAATTCCTCTTCAACTTCCCTGCTTTATTCCCGTGGAATTATCCACGCGTAAACTTGCGAAAGATTTTTTGCTGAAAATACTTCAAAGCATTAGTTTTTCGTATTAAGTAACCTCGAATGAATCAGCTACAGGGTGAGAATTTATTGAAACCTTTAACAGGTTTAGCTATTCCACATTAACCCTCTTTATGCAACAACACAGGCCTATTAGCTTTATACTTTATACTTATTGACGGAGTATTATTAGTTTAACTTTGTGTTTTCTTTCATTTGTTACCTTGATATTACATTCACAATTTTCAGGAGTAGCGAAATTAATCTTAATTCTCATAGAGTGATTATTTTTTAAAGCTTTTGTGAAGTTTTTCTACTTCATGGAGCGCTATGAATGCCATCATCACCTTCCCCTTGGCGACTAGTTGGATTAGGTGACTGATGAATATTTCTCCGCTTTCTAATCTCTTAAATTCTTCCCATGCTCCTTAACCGTACATTTTTGAAATTCCCTTTCAACGTATTTGCATAATGAATTTTTGGAATCAGCCCTTTCGAAGGGCACAGGAGGTTGTAGGATTTTAATATCATGTGGAACAAATGGAGAAATTTAATAAAGAGCTTCTTCGAACACACGTTTAATATTTCGCCTTACCTGCTGAAACCTTACATATGAGCAATGGTGAGGACGCACTAAAGGTGATCATTAAATATCACATTATTTTATCAGTATTGTATGTATTATCAGTATGTTTTAGTGAAATGTAATATATATCTTATTATATATAACATAAAAAACCCTAGGATGGGCAGTATCAGAACACACAAGATAAAGATTAGAAACTCACACTGACTAAATTTTCGGTGGTATTACCACCTTCCTCGGAGTTCAAATATATATATATATATAGTATTATATTTTCGTATTATATATAAATTTTTAAATATTTTTATATATATATTTTATACATACTACGAATATTTTTATATTTTCGATATATAACCGGTTTTGTTCTTTGATAATCTTTTTAATTGTTTAAACATGAATATAAAAGCCAAAATTGGATCTAAAAAATTCTGTACTGTGAAGTGTCTAAATATTCGTTCACATCCACTTAAACTGTGACTACATACGACGATAGTCTTTGAGCAAACCGAGACTTGCGTATAATACACGGCATAGAGGGATTATGATTATTTCTCATTGGTCAAAGAGCTATTTTACCTTTTAAGATGTTGCTTTAATTTTTTTTATTTGTATTATTAAATATAACGTTGCGTCGCTTTTCATAATGATGTTTGCTTTCATTGATCAGGTAATTTACATTAGACGTTTACAACTGCGGTCTGTTTCCGTTTTCATAAGATTTGCCGGAAAAGTAGGTAACAATGTAACATTCGTGCTTTAAATCTATATTTTTCAAATTAATTTTTTTACCCCATTAAAAGATATGCCATAGCCATGAGAGCGATACAAAAATACCTTTAAATCTACTTCTTCAACATATTTCGTCCTTACCATCGTTTTATTTTTTTCTTTCTAGGCTTTTAAATTTATTGGAAGGAATTTTCGATGCTAGAAAATTAATATTTTTCCGCAATAGTACTATCGTATGATAAATATAATGCAGACATATTTTGGTCATAGGTTTTTTTCGACCAATTATAAGTTTCATTAAAGAGTATTTAAAATATTAGGCCTTAATTTTATGCGTTGTAGCCCCAGGTCCTCTCCTAAACTGATGAGTTACATCGAAATTTTGATCTCATCGGAGAGGAAATGGAATAGTAACAGCATAGCTGTTCTGCGAAAAATTGATATGAACCCTAGAAGCCGTTGAAGTGCTCTATCGACAAATTTTTCAGAGACGGTTTCATGCTGTGTAGAGTACGCATCTGCTATTTGGTAGAATGAAATCGCACGAGGTTTTAGAAAATTCCAGTTTTCGAGAGAAGTCTTCCATCCATTTCGTGCAGAATCATTTTCCGGAATCACTCTTGCTAACGCTTTGCATAGAAATTGTTTCCACTCACGTGGAATGGTGCCTCTCAAGGTAGTACTGTGGAGACTGCCAGGATTATTTACGTGAAGAGAGTGCAGCTACGTGAGGTGATTTTTCAGAAGGAGAAGACTTATCTTTACTTAGGGGGCTCGATTCAAATCCTTGAATGAGCTTATGGGGGTGCGAAAAATATTAAGCTTTAGCGGGAACAAGGGATGAACTCGCAGTTTTCGTCATCTCAATAAAATTGAATTTCTCCTGGGTTTACTAGCTTGGATTAGTGGGATAACAGAATGGGTTCATCTCCTTTGTGCAATTAAGTGCCTCATGAATATAGAAATCTTCGCTCTCAACTCGGCGAGATGTGAGCGATAGTATTAACTATTGTTGTTTTATGTTTTTTCATTTGCCACAGCAGAGATAATTTCAAAGGTTTACTGATTGAGTACAAAATTGTTATTGCTGGATGCTTACCGATATTCATGTCCCTGGAGCAGTTGGGGTCGTAAATTTGAGCAGGGGTGAGAAGTCGCCGACAAAATTAAGCGAGGCACTGGGAAGAGGAAAGTCATTAGAAGAAAGTCTCTAGCGTCTCGTATTTTAAGGATCAAAAACGTTCATCTGCGATGACTCAATGCGGACCACTTAACTTCGAAACCGAGCTTAGCGCTTTAAACTTCCACGAAAGCTCTTGACGTCGTGGAGGATCAAGGGGAAAAACATCCAACGATGGAAACTCCTTAGGCACGGGTTGAAGACTTAATTAGGATATTATCCGAACGGGTTTGCTTTTAATGAAATTTCGGATATCTTAGATGCATGTCATGACGATTTACTTCATTCGGAAAAAATGTAAAATTTACGAATTCAGGGAAGACCTTCAGTTTATTTGAAGATAATTTTTATTTTCTAGTGATATCTTTAACCATATATTGCTCGAGTAATATCCTTTAATAATTAAATCTGTTTCTATTTCATGACCTCAATTTATATAACAATTATTTTGGACTTGGAGTATAGGCGTGGGCAATGAAATGCAAAAACGCTTATATCTTCTCCATCGCTATGAATAATGGTTACAATAAATCAATACATTAAGCATGCACAATTTTAAAACATTTTTATAGTAATAAAATAAAAAATATAAAAAGAATTCTATTGCACATAAATGAAAAAGAAAATAAAATAAAAATATTTTTACATACCATATTTGAACTTTGTTTACCGGTTGTAACTAGGTTAGTAAAATATCATGTATACCATTAATTTGGATTTTTCTTGTATATCATTTTTCATATTAGAGCAATAGAATTATTATTATATTTTTATTTTATTATAGCGAAAAAAATTAAAATATTTCATGCCTTCATGTATTAATTTATTTTAACCATTATTCATAGCGATGAAGAAGTTGCAAGAAAATATTGAAAGGTCAACAAACATTTTTTCATTTCATTCCCCTGACCTATTCACCAAGACTATATTAATTATTTATAATTAAAATTCTCCTAATCGATAGTAATATTGATTTAAAACAATCGAGTTTGTATTTTAAAATTTAATGAAGGCATTTGAGAAGGATTTAGAGTATTTATACAGGTCTTTTTTCAGGTTCTTGAAGCAATTAGGGAGGAAACTGAAGTGTTTCTGCTTGCTCGAACCTCTGCAATATTCAGTGCCTATCTGAGCCTCCTTTGTGTATAGGCGGAGTGCCAGCTGCTGCATTGAAATACCAAGAAAAAAGACAACAGGTTATTGGAATAAACCTTTCTCATCAAAATCATGGCGTTTCAGTAATTCTTTGTCCTCTTGAGCCATGAACGCGAAATCTCTTTTTTTGGCGTTGATTTTTTTCGGTTGGGGGGAGACAATGAATTAAATTTGAAAGCTTTGAAAGTTGAATCGAAGAGGGAACTTAAAATAATAACAAAAAAATCTGCAAACTCTGCCGGATTCAGCTTCATGGAAAAAGTGGCGAATTTTTCTATGAATATTGAATGATTTGGTGATTTGAGTGATATTCTTGTCGCCGCAGATTTTTTTGATCATGCAAGCACGCGTCGCTATGACGCAAAATTCCCGCTGTGCCTCTTGTCACTTCTAGTCTTCTTTATGCTTTCCGAAACACTCGATATGCTTTGACGAAAACGCAGCGTTTAAACGGGAAGGTAGTAATTTATTTAAAAGCATTTATCCAGTAACGATATCAGGATCATAATATCTTGATATTACAATATATTATCAACCAGTTTTTTTCACTCAGATACTCTCCCATAAAATATGCAATATGTCTAACCTCATTTTGTAACAGCTGACTGTTGGTAGCCGAAAAGCTGTATGACATTAGATTTGATCATTTTTTAACAAATTTTTTGACGAATTGAAGCCATTTTATGGTAATCCTAAGAGATAGGTACTCTTTTTCATGCTTGAAAGAGGCATACTTGAATATGACCTGGTTTAATATTCCATGTTGATAAAATATTCTTTGAAATTAACCTAGTAGCTATAAAATGAGTCGTTTTATAATAATTCAAACTCTCTCAGCTCAAAGATCAATGAATGTGAAAATTCTTAGAGATCATAAAATGTACTCCTTCCACATATAGGTTGAATGTGAATCACTGATACTGCGGAAAAAATCGTTACAAAAATGTTCGTGTTAAGATCGAAGAGGTATAAGAATTAGTTACATTTTCAAAACACGTTTTATTTTCCCCCTTCTTCTCCATTGTATTTGGTGGCCTTGTTTGCAATTTGACCATAAGTAGGCTCTACAAGTAGGCACAAGTATGCTGGAGATCATGCACTAAGTATTTAATGTTTTTGAGTTTTGCTTATAACTTGCTTATACATGCTTTATCGCGAGCATTGGATTTCATAGAAGCTAGCCAGTGACAGGTGATGTTTGACTGACGACTGGGCGTGTAGTTGAGAACAAAGTTGTAGGGGTTGAAGTTTGGGAATATTCTAATTGCGTAAAGGAAGAATGGAAGGCTACGCGTCGTAGTAAACAAAGGATTTACTGAAAGGATTTCCTTTTATTTTCACTGCAGAATGTATGAACAGTGAATTCCCGTGATGGGAGCTCAGCGCAGCTTTTACCAAATGGAAGTTCTTTTTGGAAGTTTAAATTTGGTTAAAACCTAGGGTTAAAGCGTTCGTCGGCTTGTTTGTCCTCTTTTGAATGTTAACTCTTTATTTTTAAACAAGACGAAATTGTGTTCGACGATTTTTTCACTCAAATAGTAATATCCTTTGATAGAATAGCCGGTAACGTTTCTTTACTTCTCTGAAAGTTTTTAATGAACAGGTCACCTCTGTTATTTCTCTTTAATGTTAACGTTTCATTTGTTTCTGGCCTGTCATATTTGCGAAAGTAGAACCTGAATCACCATTGATTAAAGCTGCTGAATTCTGTAACATATGCTCCAGCTTATGTGTTGCTATTCCCGGCATGCTTAAATTAGTGTGTATTTGCTATGGTTTCATGTTTAGAAAATGGAGAGAAATCACCTGGTGGCTGAATTTTAAAATTAGTATTCATCCATTAATTTAAACGCAAGGATTTGTGGAGAGTCGGTAAAGTTTTGAAGTGCGTTGGAAAAGGAAAAAATTCACAGAAAGGAGTTGCATAAATGGTAATGATCTTTGGTGATTTTTTTGAACGGAAAAATGCTTCATGGCAATTCATGCTGACAGATTTTTCCGCTACTTTGTGGATTTAAATGATCAAATAAATGAACTACGTTATGAGAGCCTTTGAAGTATGATACACTTGTACACTGAACCGGTTGAATGAGCAAAAGGATACCTGCGGAATGGTACGAAAAGTATTTAATCACATCATCACAGTTATATTTATATATTTAAACACACTGTTCTTTACTTTTACTTGGGATGGAAGTGGAGATCTTTGAAGTTCGCGAAAAAGGATTCGATATCGCTTGAAAACTGGAAAGATTTCGATAGCTTCTGGGGAATAAAAACGGCGAAGGGATGGAACTTTTATTGCACATTAATATATTTGAATGCTCTTCTGACTTCGCTTAAGTTTTTGTTCACTCAACCAAAAATTTCGCGCAAAATTTCTTATTTGAAGAAAATTTTATACATTCTTCAATTATCATATGTATTTAGAAGCTGGAATAATAATAAAGGGAATGATAATTTTTCTTCGGTATTCTTCGCGCTCGAAGTTGATTGAATTCCGAAAATAACTATCACAACTAAGTGTTGAGAGGAGATGTTCTAACTTCATCAATCAATCTTGATCGTTCCTTTTTCGTGACGCATTACTTATCACTATATTCTTTCATCTCCAAATTTTTGTTGCTTATTGGGTACTAAATATTTATCCTCAGTATTTTCTCGAATTAAGAAATAACTTATAACTTACATTACCCTAAAACTCCAAGAAATATTATTAAATGTATTAAACAAGGTCAAGAATAGAAGAGGAGAAAAAAATAATGAGGATTAAGAAATAAAAATCTTTGATACCTATGGGTGAATGTTGAAAATTTGTACCATGAACAAATCAAGGTGATGACTAGGTTTTAATCGTGGTCTACCAAATACGATAAAATACGTCCCGTGGAACTGAATGATATCCTCTTAGACCTTTGAGTGACAACCACTTTTCTAGGTATTATTCTAAAAGTGCTGAGGTATTTTTCAGATTATGCAGTAGGTTATGAAAAAAATTAGGTTTCAAAAACAGCTAAAGGTATATATTAAAAAAAACTTTAGGAAATCTTTATTATAGGTGGTTTCGCCTTTTTAATGTATCATTTGACGAATTTTTGGCAATATGAGTTAATTTTCATAGTTTAAAGAAAACAGTTAATTTTAAAATAAAATGAATATTGACTATTGAATGACCAGTGAACTATCAGCATATCAGAGTGGCATTGCGCATCCCTGCACTCCAAGGGTTAGTAATCATAAAACTATCTAAAAGTAAGCCGTTTTTTGAAAGTTATTTTTTAATTATCTGCAAAAAATTGCTAAGATATTGGAAAACATGGTCATTGTGAGGTAAAAAAATTATTTTACTTTAAAATATCATTTCTATACATTCCCATTATCTTCTGCAAGTTGCTGAAGTTCCAGCTATCGTATTTCGTATTCCATATGAGGTTGATTTATCTGTTTTTAGGATTAAAAACTTTCCCATAAATTAAAATGATGTGCAAGACTTAAACCTTAAATTGCATATCCAACCTCAGAAATGTTTCACTAACTATGCAGACTTACCTAATTACGGTTCTCGATCGTAAAATAGATTTTATTAAAAGATTTTTAAAACGCACGATTTTGTTTAAACACTGAAGCCATTGCTCCAGTTATATTTTTCTCCAGAATAAATAATGATGTATGGGCGTTAAGAGAGGCATGTGAATTGTGGTAGAGTCTTTTACGCAGCGCTGAGGACATGCCTGAGGATTTCAAAATAGTAAAAAAACTTTGCATCTTTAATGTGGCCTGTTTTGACAAGGAATTGTCTCTTTTCCTCGTCAAAACCTGGCCGACTTTTTTTCCCGAAAGAACGGATGAACTTCTCCAGTCGCTACTTTTGGATGGGACGTCCGTCGACCGAGTCGCAATATAGTCTCGCAATTAGTTGCCTTTCCTTCAAGCTTCGAAGCAGTATTGAGGGCTGAGGGGAGAGGGAGTAAGTGGGGGCAAGTAAAGGAAGAAGCTGGACTCAAGATAGAGGGGGTAGTGGTGGTTGAAGATAGCGAGGAGGATGAGGCGAGAGGCTTTAATAAATACAGCCAATAAGAGAATTTACAGCGCCCATCTCTTCAACCCTTACCGATCGGAGCTTTATTGAACCTTGGGGAAAAAATATCTCGACGGAAAAAAAGAGATACCGTTCTTCTCCTCTATAATGTATTTATTTTTCCAAGTCCACGATCTTTGAAGGGATAGGGGAGTTACGGACGCTTCTGGGATACACTCTCTTTCCGTCGTAATTGGGTACTTCCCACCATCCTCCCTGCCCTTCTCAATCCGCGATAACCCCGATGCTAGACTCGAAATAGGGCGTGGGATGTGAGAGGCGTATTAAGATAGAAGCACCGAATCATTCGAATCTTTCTTGTTCTTCTACTTTTTTTCGTCCCCTTTTCTCAAAGAAGGTTGAAATACAATAGAAGCAAGCTACTTTAAGGATTCTTCTGATATAAATTAGCCTAAGATTGTCAGAAAGAAAGAGTTTATTCCAATACAAGATATGATTTCTTTTTTAATATTCGCTTTAAATTGATTTATATTTCACTTCCAATAAAAGATATAATTTCGAGTAGCTGCTATCCTGAACTCGCTAATTACATGGCCGTGAGTGAGGTTATAGGATGAATAGTTTGATTTTAAGAAGAAGAGCCTAGTGCTAATTATATTTTTCACTAGTATGCCGTTATTTCTGTTATATATGTTGTACATATATCTTCGTTGCTTGTCATGGATGTTTCATATCCTACAGTATTCAATGATAAAAAAGGCTGTGAATTCACAAGGAGTAAAAGTTGATATACAAGAGAAGGTTTTCATATTAAAAAATTAATAGCAGTTACGCAAATGTCTTATTAGGTAAGAATGGTGTTATTAAATTGACGCTATGATTGCGGAGCTGTGGAACTCAAAGAATTCCTTTATTGCCATAGTTTGCAGAAATGTGTGAAAATGTTTTGACTTCAATGCAAATTTTGCGGTGACAGCAGTTAAACAAAAATTTCCATTTCAATTAATTTGAAAACCGGATGAAATTGGTTTAAAGCCATTGTTCGAGGACTACATCAAGGTTCCCGTTGACGAAGTTGATTTTTGGCGTATCATGTGGTGTAAAATAGTGGTAGAAGCTTTTTCATGGTAAATGTGTTGATGGAAAAGCTGCTGAGCATTTAGTTAAACTTACCTAGGTTTGATTACTATTAAATGTTCATTTTTCGTCGAAATGCTTAAAATATTTTCTGTAGTTAGCTAAATTAAACGAGAGCAATATTTAATGCGACACAAGTTTATTTTTATCACACATCAAACACTCATTTGATCCTCTCAAATGATTTTTTTCTGCTTTATCTTGTTTATTTTTTACTCATTAAAATGATCTTTCCTAGAATGTAACTGCACACCTCTGGAACAGGTTACACATTACAAATACTTAGGTATAACCATTGATCAGTATTTGAAATTTGATAGACACATAGTTAAAATGAACAGTAAACTAAGGAAAATTAATTATCAGATGTATCAAATTAATACCCTAGTTCCAAAGAAAACAAAGATTATGATATATCACGCACTGGTTGAATCAATACTACGCTACGGAATTACCATTTGGGGAAGTACTGCACAATACTATCAGGACACTCTGTTAAAAACTCAAAAAAAAAATACTCAAATTAATTCACGCAGGGATTGAATCAACAACAAATCATAAGAATGCAGGTATTTCCCTCAAGGGTTCTCCTGATCATAATAAATCTTTGTATGAAGAACTCGGTATACTAAAGGTTACTGACCTGTACATTTATGTGTTAGTAATTAATAATTATTTCAACAATACATTAAAGATTCACAAAGATTACAAACACTCCATGGAAATGAGAAATCTTACTCATTACTATGTACCGAAATATAATAACAACTATGGTAAAGGTGTAATGAATATTAAAATCCCAATGGCAATAAACGAGTTACCAGATAACTTGAAGAGAATAAAAACTATTAGGGAATTAAAAAGTAAACTAAAAAAGCACCTACTGGAGAGATCATAAAACGGTTGTCTTATTATCTCTTAGATATGTTTTTGAATGCCATAATGTAATACTACTATGTGGCTAGGGGGTATATGTATATTGTCTATGTGTTAACACTTAATAAATGTTTTGTAAAAGTAAAGATAATAATGGAACCTGCTGATAAGCTTAATGCTTAGCGGGACCATTAAAATGCAAATAATGTAGCTTTCATTGAAATGTAAATATTTAAAGAACCTGAATGTTTAATTGGAATATATACTTAATTGAATTTAAAAAAAAATCATCTATACTGAATAAATTAAGAGCAATAAGAGATTAACGAAGAAAAAGTAAGCTGTATAATTTTTTGTATCATAATAATGGCAAAATTACTATTTGACAAACATTGGGAAAAGTTTAATTTTAAATAGGACCTCCGAGACGCGGCACGAAAGATGCGTATGGTGTACTGTGTTTGAGTGCTCTCGATTCCCTTTTTCGAAGGCTTGTTTGAATGGGAGATGCATTCCTTACTATTGTGGCGTCAAAATTGACTAAAGGTGGGCAGTTTCTTTCAGTCAGTCTCCTCGTATTAAGAGAATTTTGTTCTCTGGCATGCTTTTCTACCCTGATTACAAACTATCGCAAAAATCTCTAATCCCTAGCCCCCTCATGTATCATGCATGGTTACATTATTTAATTTAAATCAGCTTTGTGACGTTACGGGATAACCTTTTTTTTACTCCGCCCTAGTAAAAAGCGTAATTGTTTACTCATTGTTTTAAAATGCTACTAACTAACTTTTGAAGTTGCCGTCCAATCATGAATTAAGTGATTAGGCAGGTTTAAGCTGTCGTGGTATTCCTATGTTGGAAAAAGATCTACAGGTATGCTTTGATTTTACAAAGCGGTTTTCCAGATCCTATTATTGAGTACCTCAAGTCGTCCCCATATCTACATTAGGAAGATTTCACAATAAGGTATTACCATAGAATAATTCGCTTTGTTGCCTCGGCGTTAATAAGAAAAAATATGTGCGAATAATCGAAACTATTATTTAACCTGTGTAAAAAGTAACTTCTCCAAACAAAAATTAATTCCACCATTTTTTATACTTTGAGTATTAAATTAAAAGAATTGGCTATTCCGTTTTTCCCTTTCTCGAAAAAAATGAGAAACAATTTATAAGAACCTACATTTGGAGTATACTCCTATACGGAAGTGAGGCATGGACAATGACCGCAGCGGAGAAACCAAGGATAGTGGCCTTTGAAATGTGGTGCTACAGAAGAAAGATGAAAATCAAAGGGATCGACCGAGTTAGTAACGAGGAAGTCCTAAGAAGGGTAGGAGAGAAGAGAAGCCTCATGAAAACCTTAACAAGAAGACGGAACAACCTTGTAGGCCACATCTTGAGACATGATGGCCTCATGAAGACAATCGTCGAGGTACAAGTGGGAGGCAAGAACGGAAAAGGAAGACCTCGAGCAAAATATATGGAACAAGTAAAGAAGGATGTGAAAGAGAAGAAATACGTAGGTGTGAAAAGATTAGCTGATAGGATAGCTGATAAGAAGATTAACTGAGTGGAGAGCTGCGTCAAACCAATCCTAGGATTGTTGACCAGTGGTGATGATGAAAAAATGGTCACTGTATTCCTGAGAGTTAATATTTTATGGAGGAATAAATCGAAAACCTTTCTCAGCAACTAGGATCTTCGACGTTTTCCATCAAACCAGTGCCACTGTTTTCCCCTTCGAATTTTTATAGCCACGCGTCCTCAATAATCTATAAGTATGTCGCGTGGGAAGGAATGAAAACGTGAAATAGGTATAAGAGGCACCTGATAAATAAGTCCTGAATTAGGAGATGAGGCAGTGGAAGAACTTGGCTGAAAAGTGATGAGAATTAATTTTTGAAAACGTGTCTTTGGAAGGAGCAACCGTTGCAGGAAAAGAGGCCGAGGTAGAATAATTTTTTGCCGATTTTTTTGTGTGCTAAAGGATAGAATTGATGAAGACTGGCACTTGAGGCCTCAAAATAGTGGTCGATTTAACGAATGGCACATTACTGATTTATCAAGTAAATCGAGGAAGTGATTCAATTTTAATCGTGTGGTGTCGGATACGAGAAGGTTAGATGCAAAAGTTCAAAGGTATTATCACAGAAGGAAAATATTTGATCAGGAAAATTAATTTAATTTGATTGGGAATTACCTTAACCCCATTTTCCATCAAAAGTACTGATAATATTTACTCACTCGAACTATTGATCATTCTCCTGAACTTATTTCTTAAAGAGTTCTAGGCTGTAAATGTCACCAATGGACATTTCTACACAGTCCATTGGTTCATGTTTCCCAAGCCGTTATCGGAGAGAATGAACTGAATTTTGGCGCTAATGTATATCACTATTAATTCTACTTTGTAATTATTATTCAAATATAAAACATTCATTCATAAGATAATAATTCTGATGAAATTTCGTTCCCTTCTCTTAAATCACAAGTTAACATGGGTGTGCTTTGGGAAATTCAAAATGATATTGTAAAGTAATTGATTTTTGATATTAAAAGCCAATAGATTAAGCTGATGTATATCACTATTAATTCTACTTTGTAATTATTATTCAAATATAAAACATTCATTCATAAGATAATAATTCTGATGAAAAATCGTTCCCTTCTCTTAAATCACAAGGTAACATGGGTGTGCTTTGGGAAATTCAAAATAATATTGCAAAGTAATTGATTTTTGATATTTAAAGCCAATAGATTAAGCTGATGTATATCACTATTAATTCTACTTTGTAATTATTATTCAAATATAAAACATTCATTCATAAGATAATAATTCTGATGAAAAATCGTTCCCTTCTCTTAAATCACAAGGTAACATGGGTGTGTTTTGGGAAATTCAAAATGATATTGTAAAGTAATTGATTTTTGATATTAAAAGCTAATAGATTAAGCTGCGCTTGCATGTTGGTTTTATCTTCTTCTTCTATATATATAAAAGAAAGTCGAAAATCGTGTTAGTTAGAACACTTATAACTCGAGAACGGCTGCACCGATTTCAATGAGATTTGGTTCTTTGGATTCGTCTCAGGCGGGGTTAACATATAGGCCATTAAAAAAAGGATAGGGGAGACTGGGGCACAGTGGGACAGTTTTAGCATTTCATTTTTATTTCCCACATAATTATTGGAAAATGGAAGATTTTGGTGCCATTGCTTAAAGAGTATATTCCTCAACTTATTAAAAAATTCGCAAGTAATGCAACTAACTTAAAGTAGTTGAAATACTCAAGTTTCTTCTATGTTGAAAAGTGTCCCACTCTGCCCCAGGCTGGGGCAGAGTGGGACAGTGCACGGGGCAGAGTGGGACAGGCTTGCATTACTCAATAAAATACAAAGTTTAAAGTAATTGAGGGTACAAATGAATTAATCAACATGAATAGGTGAAGTATACATGCAAGCGAACATTTTAATCAAGAAATTTTTATTCAAGATAAATGTGCTGATAAAAAATATTAAGTCATGTAATTATAAACTTTAAAACACTGCATGCAATGAATAAAATCTTCTCGGGTTAAGCACCGGGTCAGGCTTTTTGAGGCCACTTACCCGGTGCTTAACCCGAGAAGATTTTATTCATTCGATTCGCCGGGAAAAACTACGATCATTTATCACTGCATGCAATGTTTTTCATCAACATTTAATTACGCTAATGGCTGAAGTTCTGCCAACTGTCCTTGGTGGTAAATTTAGTCACTTTATTCTGAAACTGTAGCTATATCTTCCATTTCCAATCTTTTTTTTAGTTATTTAATGTGAAAATCTTAAATTTTCTTGACATTTTATCGCTCATTTTTCAACATTTTCTTATGACCAGGCTGTTTTTTCTCTCTTTCCTTTGATGATATTATTTTATTTATTATTGATGATATTTTCCAGTCTCTTTTTAACTGGTGTGTCCGTAGGTATCTCCTATCTTTTCTTTTGTCTAGCATGTTTAGATATTAGCCTGCTAGATTTTGGACGTTATTCCTCAGGGGGGAAAACTATGCTCTCTAAAACGAAGTTACAACCCGGATTGTCCTGGGCTTTCGAGATTTTACTCGGTTTCTAAGTGAAATTCTAAAGGTCCAACAAACTGATCTTTGACAGTTTCTTGGGCAAGATCTTTGTCATTAAAAATACTTGGGTTAACAGGGCATATCCTGGTTGAACCGAAAGTAAAAATAATATGTATTATTAGATGTAAATGCTTTTTTATGTGCTGTATTCAACCAAGTTGCAAATTGTTATTCTCTCTCCTGGGTGGTTTATAGGCCATTTGCGGTCATTTCAATATTTTTTCAAAATGCCAAACAAACAGTTATCTAATTGATTGCAGTGAGGTGACAAAGTAAAAAGTACCACCCATTCCTTTTTACTAACTCAATAGCATCGGCAGAAATATATGATTCGTGGTTATGTAAAACTAGCAATGCAGGGTTTTCTTTAAAAAAATTTGCGTGTTCGATGAAATATTTTAAAACCAGTAAAAATAAATTGATAGCCATCCATTCAGAAGGACATGCGGCACCTACTGATCCCATGGGACACTTCAACAGTATTTTTTGGAGGAATTTCACTCTAGACAACACAAGAAATGGAGGAATTGTATTAACCTGAACCTTTATAATATAGCACAATGACATCGAGGAGCCTCTTTCAGAGGAGGTAAC
This sequence comes from Ischnura elegans, assembly GCF_921293095.1. NCBI lineage: Eukaryota > Metazoa > Arthropoda > Insecta > Odonata > Coenagrionidae > Ischnura > Ischnura elegans. The sequence goes on along the minus strand of NC_060248.1, from coordinate 113,462,067 downwards.
TTCACCTTCTTGTTTTTCACCTTTGAGGGCTATCACTTTTCCTGGAGTTGAACGGTAGTAGAACCACTTTCATCATGATTACACCTCCAGCGGAAAATACATGTTGACATAAAGAGCTGATAGATCGGAAAAAAATGCACTCACAACCGTCCTATAGAAGCCCACGTCTCTGGCCAGTGAGGTTGCTTCTGGTTTTCGAAGGCTAATCGAAGGATTCCGCTTCAAAAAAACGTAAAATAAACCAACATCAGCGATGTCTTTCTGATCGCAAGATGGCGGGTATTTCTTTCTAATTTCTCTGAGCTAACTCATATACTAATTTTTTCGTGCGCAGAGGAGACAGTCTGTGGTGCAGTCGTGCTGCAGTTTTAAGTCACAGTTTACTATGGTGGTAATTTATTTTATAAGCTATGAATCTCAAAAATTCAATTTATAAATAATTTGATTTAAATAGATAATACGTAATAAACAATCTTGCCTCAAAATTCTCTTTAAAAATCAAGTTTTATTGCCTGTTTTTCTTCCTTTCACGCAAATCACTGAATGTTCCCAGAGCAGGCTTGTAGAAAGGAGGAATGTGGCAGCAACTAATATTTATGAGACTCTCTCTTCTCACTACCTCAAGCTCGCTTCTGGCCAAGACTGAACTGTTCCTTACAAAGAGCACATCTATATAACAGATGTGGGATTCAGGAAATGTAGACAAATTGTCGCATACGATCGGGGTTCACACTAATTATTTACTTCGGCATTACTTTTCTCATGTTCATTGCTGTTGCCATTCTTTAGTTTTGTCCTCACATTCACTAACTGAAATGCACTGCTTCAAATCCTAAAGCATCAATATGGAGCTAAAACATTATAAAGTAAGCATGATATGAAATTTGAGTGCGTTTAGGTAACGGATATTGATAGTACGAAGCTCCTGGGCTGTAATTCGGCATCAAACTGTGCCCCAATTCGAGTTGTCCCACTGTGCCCCAATCCAAGTTGTCCCACTGTGCCCCAATTTCAGCTGTCCCACTGTGCCCCGCATGTCCTGAAGTCTTGTATTTGTCAGCAAAAATTTAAAACATGTTACTTTCGAAAAATATGTTTAGAAAAATATTACAAAGTCTCTAAATAATGTATTCACCAAGTCATTCCTTATGAAACTTGCTATAATTAAGAGAATTGCATAAATATTCATAACATGAAAGTTACGAAAATTATAGCAAATAACATATTTTATAACATTTACGCGAAGCTACATAAGATTAGGAAATAAGATTTTTGTGCATTATTTCTCGTGATATGACTTCCTTAATTTTAATGCATTTGCCCTTTGACCGAGTAAATTGTTTAAATAAATCAATTGTCCCACTGTGCCCCGTGTCCCACTGTGCCCCAGTCTCCCCTAATTTCACACAAAAAATTCATCTCTTTCCTATGGACATGCTTTTAGGAGTTATAGTAACACAACAATTGATAAGTCGGTCAAAACTACAAACTAAATACTTTGTTTTGTTTTTACCACTTTAATAACTGAATTTAGTAACAATGTAACATTTTAATTGCTAAATATATTCAAAATATTAATTAAATTGAAATTACATTTAAAAAATTTAATTCGAGCTGATTGTAAGCCCAGCCGTGGCCCAGCTCGAGTTGACACTTCACTACCGTGTTTGTAAACAAATCTCCAAGCAATTGTTGACAAACGGTAATGTCCGTGTTCCGAATCAAAGATGGTTGATTTAGTGAGCAAGAACGAAGATGTGGATGACTAAAACAAGGTAAATTCAAATAGTTCGTACTCTGCATGGATTCGAATCTTTTAAATGTGTAACAAACGAAGACGAAATCACCAACTATCTATCTGAATATTTTAAGTCCTTGGACGTACCTGGCTTACCAAGGCACGATTTACAGAAAAATGTAGTTTCTGTGCTCATGATCTTTCGAAGCCTAATCCAACCATAACTATCCAACGGAACGTGTGTGATCATTAAAAAATTGGTGATGAATGTGATTCACGCAACTTTACTCAAAGGAAAATTCAAAGGTTAGGAAGTCCTCATTCCGTAGATTCCATGATCTCAACTCATATGCCCTTTTGAGCTTAAACGTATCCAATTTCAAATTCGTTATGCATTCGTGATAACGATTAAAAAATCGCATGGTCATTCTTTCAGTTTTTGTGTTGTTTGTGATCATGTGCTAATGAAAACCCATGATTTTCTCATGGTCAATTTAGCGTGCTATGTTCACGAGTCGATAAACCATCCTCTGTATTTCTTCCTTCGCTTCAAGTGCGTAGCTAGGATAGGGGGTTTTGGGCGCAGCTAATACCACGGGTTTGTAGGGTATAGAAAACTCGCTAAGGTAAGCAGGAAGTGTGGGGGCACTTCCCCCAGACATTTTTTAAGATAAATGGTTCAAAATAGTGGGTTTTGTGGCTGTGTGAATAGTTAAATATGTTTTGTTTGTTAGTCATCCGTCCCCCTAATATTAATAACAAAATCTTTCATAAAAAAATTCTCTAAGCTCTTGGGGGGGGGGGGTTTCCCCCAAAGCCTCCCCTCGCTTCGTCACTGCTTTGCTTCGCTATATTTATTTAGCTTCATCCGCTTCATCTTGCGCCTGATACAAAGCAAAAACTGTTGTTTATCAGAAGGTGGTTGACGCAAGACATTAAACCCGAATGTGTAGGGCTCACCGTGGTGCGTTTACGCATGCAGTACGTTTACGCAGTGCATTTTTTCCAAATAGAGATACTAAAACTGGCGCGCCTTAAGTCATTTAATGCGAATGCTGCTTCATAGGGGCTTTTCTTGCACGATTTTGAGCATCAGTCAAGCGTCGGTCTGGGGTGGTGTCAACCTGCCCTCTGAAAGGGCCAAGTGTATGCAACAGACTTGGACCTAAAAACATTTTTTTACAGCTAATAACGCAAATAGCCAACAACTGAATGCGTATAATTTTTATTTCATGAACTGCTTTATTAAACCACAATGCCCAAAATTTCTTAAGCCAAAACGTAAGAAAATTTGTTGAAAAAAAGTCCGCGTAAACGTGCTCCGATCCACCCCATGTAGATTCAATAAAGAAAATGTCTTTCTGACAAGCAATTTTGGTACTCATTTACGTAGTTTTATTGAATTTGTATCCTTATTTTATTATATATTAAACATGATTAAAAACGATACATCCACTCTTGATTTATAAATGGTGTAAGTAAACTGTAAGTTCATTGATTGTTAGGCGGTACGAAGTTCGCCGGGTCAGCTAGTAAAATATATATATTATATAATGTTATTTCATTTTCTAAAAGGTATGTTAAAATTATGTATTTGTATAACAAACGGAGACCAAGCAGGGATCGGGCATCTTCTGATATACCTCTGCCTCCTACGGGATCGGGGTCAAATCCCGGCAGAGGCATTGCAGAATTTGACCAATGCCTACTTAAATGCCGTGTCGGGGATACTTCAAGTTCAGCACCCTGTCCATGGGCTGGAGAGGACGTTAGGCCATGGTCCACTTGGCGCCTTTCGTTAAGAGCAGGCTAATGCCGACGCCGGGTGTCTCCCCATGCTTCCTTTTCTATCCTTCCCCCATGGGGAAATTTAGCAAAGCAGTCGGTCGCCTCTTAAATGCCGTACCGTACAAGTACAGCTATAGGCTTTTGTAAGTAGGACACCGTCAGATATCACAAAAATTACTAAATGTGCTACCCTCTTACCTTTTGATAGATTCAAAAATAAACTTTCTCATATTCCACGTAGTATTTATAGTAAAATCATTATCAAGAGGTAGCAGCACCTCTGAAACATTATCTTACCTATTGATAATGGCCTTATAAGGTCGAAACCGGTAGAGTGTCCAACAAATAATGTATGAAATATAACAACGTTTGTTTGTTAATCTATGATGTCACCAATCCATGAAGCGATCTCGGGAGTTATCGATTTGATACTACTTTATTGTTTTTTTTTTTTATTCTTTACGTATAAGTGTCATTGAATACTCCAATTCTGAAAGGATATGAAGAGAGTGACTTCACCTGATTATTGACATTCTGACTCCTTTTCAAGCAAGCTCTTTATTAATATGACCAGGGAAACAATGAAATTAATGGTAGAGGGAAAGAGGGGAGGAAGGTAAAGAATGATTAATAAGGGGGTTGAGGGTTGTGGAGTGATGAGCAGTGAGTGAATGAACTTAAAGGTAGGGACAGGAAAGGAGAGTGGAAGGGGAAAAATTAATCATTTAGACGGTGAGAAGTATCGCGCATGGAGGCCAGTGTACAATGCCTATTTACTCTAGGAAATTTATCTTTTACCCTTCACTTGAACATAGAGAGCTTGCAGGAGGCAAAAGTCATCACTGTGATCATCTTTGATCAAATGATTGGCGAATTGTGACCTTGTGTCAAAATTATTGTTATAGTATTTAAGTTCTTTTACAAGAGTGAGAACGTGCCGTCTAGTTTGTCCAATATAAATAGCTCTACAATCTCTGTATGATACTTCATGAACTTCGCTTCAATGTTGAACATTAAGCTTAGATTTTGAATTTAATATTAATTTAAGGGATTTAAGTGATGTAAAAAGTTATTACGAATATATCTCTGGAGTCAAACCCTGGAAATAAGTGTAAACAGTTGAAACCTTGGTCGGTTTAGTTTAAAAATTATAAATGGAATTTACAAAAGGTTTTTTATTAACTGAGTGATTAATTAAATTTATATTTAATCAATCATAATGAAACTTGCAGAGTTTACAGAATGAACTCTGGGCGCTATTTGTATTTACTTAAATTGTAAACATTTCGCTTCAATATATTCTCTTTTGCACTGAGGTTAAGAAAAAGACTTCGCTGTTCCACAACATAAAATATATTTGCGACCGGTTTCGATACAGCGTATCATCATCTGGCAATTACAAGTGTCAGTACATAGAATTTATATCTTTGAAGGCGTTAGAGGGGCGGTGGAGGTGGAGAAAGGGAGGGAATGGGGGAGGGGGTAAGGGAAGGGAAGGTAGGTTTGGGAAGTACGTCGCTGATGGGTCACTGCACGGGGTAGCCGAGGGTTGGTGTATGATGACGAAATACGGGGAGAGGTGTTATGGAGTGGTGAGTGGCATCCGTAATGGTTTCTCGGAAAAAACATTGAACATTGGTGAATGGTGAGAATACGAGTCTTTTTCTTAACCATTGTGCATCATGAAGGAGTTCCACCATGTTACGCCAACCACCATCGCATATTCTCTTTTGTTACATTTTTATTTTAGAGATGGTGAATGTAGAAAATGTCTAATCATTGCACGTTCCTAAAAATTTCTGTGATATTAAGAAAATTCTAAACAATTGGCATTTCACGAAATACTCATTACAACCGTCAGGTCGGGAGTCAAGAATCCTCTAGATGAATTAACATGACCGGCGGTATACAATTTCTCCGCGGGATTACATGTTGCTACCGCCGCTAACAAAGCAATCACTATACATAGGTGATTTTGTCGGGTGCCGATATTTTAACACACTGTGATCACTTGAAAAAATTTTCGTATTTTACTTATCTCCAAAAATATTTCCAACTTTTTTAGCGATTCAAATGCCGATGCATTTTGTGTTGGTATAATTTTTGATTTTTTCCCGGCGAACAATTGCAGTGAAGTGTTCTCGGGTTTCGCAAAGGAAGAGGTTGTGAAGGCAAAGGACCCAACCGGGCTAAAAACTGCTGGTGTGTACGCAATACCATGTGAATGCGGAAAAACCTACTATGGAGAGACGGGCCGCACTATGAGACCAGGTTGAAAGAACACCGTAGACACCTACGATTAGTACTAATGGAGAAATCGGCAGTGGCTGAGCATAGCACCCTCGAGAATCATATGATTCACTGGGAAGAAGCGAAGCCTCTGTCTCGATCTCATGTACTGGGACCGCATTGTAAAAGAATCTATTCAGATTCGAAAAAAATCAATAATATCCACAGCGACTGTGGCTATAATTTAAGTCATTTAAACCTCTTAAAAATACGAGGGGACTGGTAGCCAATCAGGAGTCGCTGAATCGCCCTCACCCACAGAATTATGTATATATACCCCGAGGCTTTGAGGATTTGGTATTGGACAGACAAGGCAATGACTGCAGGGGTGCCACAAGGCTCCGTGCTTGGCCCCCTGATTTTTAACATATATGCTGCAGACTTCCTTATCGACAAAGAGGACTGGCATACAAAGACGGTACTATACGCAGATGACGCAGCTATTTTAGCGAGAAGTAAATGTCCTGACAAATCAACCGAATACTGCCAAGATGCATTAGACAAAGTAATAAAATGGAACAATAAATGGAGAATGCAAATTGACGCGGCGAAGACCAAAGCAATAATGTTTAGAAAATAGGCCACAACAGAGGATAATAGACGAGAGAGAATTAGGATAAAACAGCAAGCCTTGGGCTGGGAGGAATATGTAAGATATCTTGGCGTAGAATTTGACAGAAAATTAAATATGAGCCACCAAATAGACAAAACAATAGTAAAATACATTGGCGCGAGGGTGTCTCTAAGTCCTATTCTAAAAAGCAACGCCACGCCGGTAGCAACAAAAACAATATTACACAAATCATTCATTCAATCCACATTACTGTACGCAGCACCGGCGTGGTAGGGTTTACTAACCAAAGAGAAAATCGAAAAAATCGATAGAATGGAGAGACGACACCTGCGATCTATATTTAAAATAAGGCAATGTTTGGGTAACCAAGTGGTGTACACGATAAGCAAAGTGGCTGCAGCCAAAGAGGGGATGCGAAAAATAGCGAAGAAGTATTTTGACGATCTGGAGGGCACAGAGAACGAAGCAATTAAAGAAATAATTTCCCATAAAGACACCTACAGAGATAGGTTTCGAAGACCAGAATATATGTTAAATATATAAACAATAATTTTAAAAAATGAGGACCGCAAGGGCGTTATACAAAGACGACAAGGGTGAAATGAAGTGGGAAGACTTCAGCATCCATACCAATGAAAACCACACGCTCATTTGGTATTGGATTCCTGATGACGATGGTTGAGTTGTCTATCGAAACGTTGGAAGGAGAAATGGAGGACCTGACCCGGTGGGAAACCTGACAAAACTTCACTCCATTTTGTGTTGGCGTTAGCTTTTTCCGCGAATAAATATTTTTTTGGTGGCCTACTTTTTGAGGACAACATGAGATGAGTTTTCCGTTGTTTTTTTATATTTTGTAGTTTGCGTGTCCATTCATTGCATACTGCGTGCAAGTAATTATATTTGCTTTAGTATATTTCTTTGACTACGTAAATTCATCATAAACGTTAAATTTGCGGGGGGTGTGGGATTAGGAAAGATATTAATGGAAATCAATTCAGCATCATATCCATCATCGGGATGTGCATCATAAGTGTACGTACTTCAAAAGTGTTCTAAAACTGAGTGTCTTTGAAGTTTAAATTTGGATTTAAAAAAGTGATTTTTATTATAAACTCACACGACTACGTCAAAGAGAAGCCTGAATAGATTGCTGATGATATGAACGATATTTAAAAAATATTTAACGGTAGAAATTGACATTTTTCCTTTGCAACTTGAATGAGAAAATTGTAATGTGAGTGTCATTTAATGTGTGATATTAGTTTCTGAATGTGATCCAATGAATAATTTTCGACGAGGAAATGATTAAAACGCATACAAAATGTATTACTGTGATATCTTATAGAGTTACTTTATGCAATCAGATACTCTTCCTTACTTGACGCTACAGCCTTTCGTCACCTTTAACATCGATTACAGAAGCATTGCGAAAGAATTCAGAAGAAATAAAAGAATTAAATGATCAATATATTCGGATACATTTACTAAATTATTTCCAATGTTTCAAGGGATTAGGTACTCGGCCATCTTCTCCAGAAATTGTTCGCTGAACATCGGCAGCAGATGACCTGACCTGGTTTGATATCCGAGAAGAATTCATTTCATGATCTCACCGGGATGGAACTTAATTCTATAGTGTAACTTTTGTTACTAGCGGTGAGAAATATTTAAGTATCTGTATCCGAATAAATTGACCATTAAATTCTTTTATTTCTGGTAACTGCTTTTGCAGTGCTTCTGTAATCGAGGTCAAAGCTGACAAAAGGCTGTAGCGTCAAGGATTAAGGAGTATCCGAATAAATATTTGAAGTTGAAATGCTATACATATTTCCTTTGGAGTTACTTCTTAAACGAGTGAATTCAGGTGCAAAAATAATCTATTTTGATTAAGCATCTTAAATTGCTGTAAGATGTCTATTCCTCTTCGTTCGTAGCACCTTATTAGTGGTGGATAAAAATAATATTTTGCCTTAATTGGCGTAGCCAGAATAATATTATATTTCTTTCCTATACATGGATTGGAAAAACAGGAAAAAATCACGATTATCAAGTTATAAGCCTCTAAAAAAAGCTAATGACACCGCTTAATGGAGGCAAATTTATATGCTACCACCGGAGGAAAAGTAAAGCGAGGATGCTCACTTAATAAATACGCAGGGTGTTGCCAACGTGGTATGATTAAAAAAGCTATATTTTGGCAGTCCGCCTACCCAAAAATCCATTTTCTGCTATTCCCTTGATGAAAGCAATTTTATACTACACAAAAGGTCATGAGATGTCTTGTGAGTATACCTGGACTTTTTTCCTGATTTTCTTAAGTTATCGAGGCGATAGGAGCTGGTTGAGTCTTAAATTTTTGGATCACATTGGAATACGATACTACCTTTAAAGGCGACGATATCTATTAGTACGTATCGAGTAACTTTTTCCTCTCCGACCTCAGCTTGGTCGAAATTTATGGGTTGAAATTTAATTTGGCGAATTAATTAAAGGCGAAAGGAACGGAATGGGCGGACACTGTTAAAAATTTCCGGTTTGAGAGATTTTTATAGAGTTCATTGAAAGGGAAGTTTCTTCCGTCAAAGTAAGAACGTGGTAGATAGCGTTAGCCGTGATGGGGTGAGTGGTGTTGAGTCGCATGGGTGGCAAAGAAAAATAAATACGGGGGGCTGTTAATGTAGTTCGTTTGCCGTCGCGGAAACCGGCAGCTGAAGGAAAAGGGATTAGGGAGGGGGAGGATCTTTGGATCTCGTAGGGTCGTAATTAGGAAAGGTTCGGGCGCGCTTAACTCAAGGCCTAAAATGCGTGCTCGCGCAACTCTCGCTTAATTTTTCCCTTTATTTTTCTCTCCCTCTATAATGGATACATAATTTTAAAAATCCGCGAGGGTGAGGTCCTCGCCAGCTCTGTGATTTTTTTATGTAGTAGATCATCGTATCAGGAAGCTATTAAGTAGCCAATTTTCCATCATTTTGATCGAGAGGGTGGGAACGAGTGAATGTTCGCCTCTTTAATTAGAAAATGTTATTCTTCCTCCTCCCCCTTGAAATGATTGAAGGGTTATAATTATGCGAAGAGGGTGGATCTCGATAATTTGAGGGTCTAGTACCGTAATCACTCGGAAATGGTGATTTTCAGCTATCTGAATGTGAAACTGTGAATTATAGCGTGATAGTTATTAATCAACACTCGCTGGAATGTGACTTGATATCAAAATCATCCTTTTTTAAACTGAATACCTAAAATATGCTTTACCGAAACCCGATATTTTATTGAACTTATGCCAATCTAGTTGTTACCATCAACAGGTATATTTTATGGAAGTTGTTAATTTGTAATTTTATTAATCAATTGATGGTTAAATATGAACATCGCTTGTACAACATTTTTTTAAAACGGGTATATTTTTATGTAATATCATTGGTATTGAAGGAATTGGAAAAAGATGGTATCTACATAATTTTAGAGACTGATTTAAAGAAAATTCTTAGTTTTAAGAGATTTAAATTGACTGTAATGTTTATATTTTGGTGAAAATTTGTTCAGGTGATAATAAGGTTTTGTCCCTATGATAGGTACTGTAATTGATATACTATGCTACTCATGTTGAGAACTATTCACGCCTCAATTATTTCCTCTTCCTGTAAAGCAAGGGAAATTGAAATAAACTTAATTAATTCCTAAGTTTTTTCCGAATAGATACTTAATTAGCAAAAGACTCTTGAAAACGTTGTTTGGAGCCTTTCAATAATCATCATAAGTGATTAGCTTGTTAAAGTTCCATAAATCTGTTATCGGCTGTCTTAGTTTTGTGTTTGCTTTGCAACATCAACGTTGGCATTTCCAACTAATATTTTTGCTAAATTTGCACTTTGGAGGTGGAGTCATATTTTGGATTTTTAAAACTGTTTATATGCTTTATTCTCGGATGAATCAAGGTGATTATTAATTCATGCTTTAATAAATCCATCAGAATCTATTCATTTAAAAAACTTTATAGAGAAAGCACGCTTTAGACACTCTTTAAACACACATTAGTAAAATCCTGTTCGTATTGTGTTGATTGACTGAATACTCTGCTAAACCATATTTTTGGCGCATTTCTGCTATATTTAGAAGGTTTATAAACTATTAAGCGCAAATATATACAGTGATGTGCATAAAAAGCACCAATTCAGGCCTGAAGAGGCCTGCGCTTCATAGCTCACTCATTATTTTTTGTGACTAAATGCCAAGGTCATTTTATTATTTTCGCCCAGGCCATTTCATTTCTTACAGACTTCAGGGTCTCCTCAGTACGCGAATTCGTAACGATTCCCTTATTGCGTGCTGTATTTTATGTTTGCCCTGAGAATTAAGCTCAAATTTTGATTCTGTTCTCAGCATATTCTGAGAAAGTCAGCTAATTGTAACAATTAATATGCTTGTCGTTTCGGCTCCGCGGAATATCAATGAACTCTCTTTAAGTGTCCCGCGTTACTCAATCCTCCGTCCGAGAAGAGAATGCCGTGCAGCGAGAATGCTATTTCGCGTCTTGCCAATTTTTAAGAGGGTTTGAGAGACGTTTAATATGCACCGCTTAGCATTGGCTGTTCGGCTCTATATCGTAAAACCGAAACGAGCCTGATGGAGCAGAAGAGGGAGAAATTATATTCCCTGCTAAAGGTTAATTATCCTCATCGGTCCGGAGCAAGGGTCTTGCTCTATTTTCATTGCTACGTTAGCTGAAAAAAATACACTGACGATTGAGGCAGGGAATAGTTGACTATCGTGAACAGTAAACGGGTGGTTACTGCTGCATTTTATGTTCCTCAATGGAACACTTTTTCTTGATCTTACAGTTTTTCTTCTTAAAAATAAATTCGTATGCGTGAAACGTGGTAGAGTTCCCCCTGAGGAACGGGGAAAATATACTTAAAATTGTGTCAGACCCATTATTAAATATACCGGCGTGCAATTTTTATGCAAATTATCTCATAATCTAGATAAAATAAAGCAAAATTATTTTTTTATTGTAATTTTGTAGGTAACTGAATTAAGTGTATAATTTCACCAGAATTTTTATGTAATTTATAACAAATTCAAGAAATTTCGCAGGAAAATGGATTTTTTAATTTATATTAAAAAACTATTTTTCATAATTTTATCAGAATTAAAAAAATGAGAAAAAGTATTATCCATCGATAAATTTTAGAGGGTATCGGGGTATTTTGTGAATTAGTTTTAGCCATATATTGGCATTTTTGACAATATAACTATTGCTGCTGTCTTATATTAGTGGAAATGAAAGGTAACGCTATTAGCCAAGTAAAATAATTACTAGAAAATAACATGCAAGTGCGGTATTTTATGGGAGCAAGACAACTCTATAAAATAGGGAGAAAACTAAATGTTTAATGCGGAAGATAAACTCGTATTTTTAATCAGTAAAATATAGAAATTTATGATGGATTCCAATTATTTCTCTATCTATCTTATTCCTTTGATACATTCTGATATTTAATTTGATCAATTTGTACTTCTTCATTTGGACTACGACTTTATGAAGTCGTCTTTAGACATCGTCACAAACGATATTCGCCAGTAAAAACTAGTTTTCTTTGTTATTATACTTATGGTCTGGTATAAATTTCCGCTGCAAGTCTAAAAAAATTTTCATGATCAATGTTCTTCTATTTTTTTTACAGGTAATTCTTTGGTGACACCAAAAACTTCCGTTTGCGCGTTTTCAATTCACCATGGTTGAGTCGGTGAGTTACATGAATTCAAACTCTTATTTTATGCTCATTTTTCGTTGTCGTCGGTTGATTAATGTATGCTCGGAGTGAACGAGGCACGACCTCATTGAAATGGCTAATGGAGGCGATTTTGTGTTTTATTTATTACAGTATTCAAGTATCACCGGGCTAGCGCCAATGAATTAGGGAGGGCTATTGCACCTATGGCGTCTCTAGGGTTTGATAGTGCGCCTAGACCTAACGGAAAGATATAAACGTTACTATTCTATGACAGAACAACGAAACATTTTTGATGAAATATTTTCTCGAATTTCACTCTGGCGTGTGTCGTAAATCAACTGTTATACATCAAGTTCACATTCTGTCATTCACAGCTCCCAGAGTTTTGATGTAGGATGAAATGCCATGCGCTTGGTAAAAGCAATTAACATACAACTGTACATACTAAACATACATATTAATTAATTTAAAAAAACCCTAGGATGGGCAGTATCACAGAACACACAAGATAAAGATTAAAAACTCACATTAATAACTTAATTTTCGGTGGCATTACCACCTTCCTCGGAGTTAGGTAAAAGACTGTAGGTAGAGGGTAAAGGATAGCTGAGGGAAGGGTATATAGAGGGGATGTAGGGTCCAAAGAGAGGGGGAAAAGAGTGAGCTGAGGCAATTAAGGGATTATCGGTGGATGTTTAAGCCGGGAGGAAGAAATGTAAAGAAATGAAGCCATATGTAACTTATTTCAATAGAATTAATTCTATTGAATTAAGTTACATATGGCTATTCAAAGCATTTCTTCCTCCCGGCTTAAACATCCACCGATAATCCCTTAATTGCCTCAGCTCACTCTTTTCCCCCTCTCTTTGGACCCTACCTCCCCTCTATATACCCTTCCCTCAGCTATCCTTTACCCTCTACCTACAGTCTTTTACCTAACTCCGAGGAAGGTGGTAATGCCACCGAAAATTAAGTTATTAATGTGAGTTTTTAATCTTCATCTTGTGTGTTCTGTGATACTGCCCATCCTAGGGTTTTTTACATTATTTACCTCGCCGAGGAACATTTCAAAGTGTATATTAATTAATTAATATACATAAATAAATAAATAAATTAAAAAATATCAGAAAATGAGATATAGCTTAGGTTATTCATCGAGGCAGAGTAACTCTCTCGGCATTGATATACGAGGTGTATTTAGAAAATAACGGGAATTTGAAAAAGAAAGAATTATTTATTCATCTACATCAATGTTATTGCCTTCAATACAATCTCCATATGATATTATGCATATTGTAACAGCGCTACTTCCGATCCTCATAGCATTTCATAAGCTCTTTCTTTGGCATAGCCTTTAGGTCTGCCTGCAATTCATTTTAATGTGAGATATGATATGACATTGAGAATCGGCAGTCCCGACTCTTGATGTTTATGTACATATAATTCTTCGTTTTATATGTACTTTTTCTCAAAAAAACTCGTTTCCCTATTGTAGCCTCAGTTTTGGTTAGTTACGAGGAGGGTAAATGCTGCAGGCAATTTGTAATGTTAAGGGTCTTGTAGAACTAGGAGTAGGTTAGGGTGATCATGAAAGTGAACGACAATGAGGAAACGATACTTTGTCGACATTAGCTCCCTGATTCAAAATGCCCATTCATTTATTTTAAAATCGACAAGCAAATCGGACTGCATAATAGAGACCCCAGACTGTTCGGTGGAAGCTTGATTTACGTTGTCACTTCAGGCGCATTTTAATTCGCTTTCAAAAATGTTCTCAGCCCGTTGAAGAGCGCCGACCGATCCATTTATTCCCAATTTGTACAGTATAACTTTCTGTTAACAAACGCATTTATTGTTTATTTCCCTGCAAAATTCGGATCATTCTATCCTCAGCTCATCGAAAGTTAACTATTATATACATATTATATACAAAGACGCCGTGGGTGAGAGGACTTAAAGTGCCTGACTGAAAATATCTCTATGGTTAACAATCGTGTTGCAAGCAATCGAAAGCTATTCTTTTTGCGTGGTAATCTAATGGCACGAGAGACTCGTCAATGAGAAGAGACTGACAAATTTGTAAAATTTCAAAGTTAACACACGAAGGAATTGGAAATTAAAATTGGGTCCACTAATTGGAGGCCACGCATATTTTTATATAAGTGAGCATGTTATTCTTAAACTACGTATTCTGGCTTACGGTACATGAAATATAAACAATTAAGTATACAAAAAATTAGCGCTCGCTAACCTTTCGTTACGGTGCACCTCTTATATCTACAAATCCGTTGGTTACTGGTTGTCAATATTTTATCTGTGGTAATGCATTGTCATTTCGTTTAAGTAGGTGTTGCCATATTTTCCATTTTAAAATTTCAAATAAATATTCACGTGAAAAAATTGACTCTTGCCGATGAATATCTCACGGAACTTCAATGATGTCTTTACGACGTCCACTATGGATGAACAGAAATTGATACATCTACTTAAACCAAGAGAATGGTGCGGGAGTGCTCTCTTTTTCCTAATAAAATTAAACTCCTTATTGAAAAAATAGCTGTTTTTTCAGCCCTAGACTCTGAATATCATGTATCAACCAGGTTGACTCCTAGTATCTTTTTACTGACCGTAGGAGTTCACCGATAATTAATCTAAAAGTCTGATGGTAATTGGATTTCACTTGATGGATGCCAAAAGTAAATTCCTTAGAAAATTTTTTACATTGCAATTAGGTATGATATTTTACTTGGCTTCACCTCAGCGCTAAAAAAAAAAAAACGACAAGGACTGCGGAGGAGTATGGGTCGTCGAGTTTTACGAAGCATATCTGTTATCTGGTTACACTGCGGAAACTCAAAGGCCTTGCTGGAGGATAAAATAGCTTTTATTTTTTATTCCAAACAAAAATTCTAGGAAAAAGTAGATGGATAAATGAAAAATATCCAGTGAGAAGTGTTTTCATGTAGCTTTTTTCCCGGATGGCAACGTGCGCACAAAACGGGAAAAAGATCTGACAATATATATTGGAATCCAGTAGCTTATATTAATTTTGAGTAAAGCAGGCTTATGCTATACGGGTTTTTGAAAGAGTGAAAGTTAGTCGAATTCAGAAGTGATATTATGACTCCAAACAGAGCGAATAAATATGTGAGTTGGTCGAAAAGTTGGAGATAAAAAATTCGAGTGTTTATCAATGAGGAGAGAGATAAATATTATTAATTTTTGACCATGTTACGTTCTATCCTCTGCAAAAATCAAGGTGAGAACATGCTGTTTCGTTATGTTTTAACAAAATCAAGCAAATTTCATATGTCGGCCAATAAAGAAAAGGAGTTAAGGGTTAATTACTTTTTGGCCATGCTACGTTCCATCCGAGACAAATATCAAGATTGATACACTGCACTCGCTACTTTATGCCTGATGGAAAATATATATACAGTCATGTAGTCGTAAATTTGACGCTGAGAACAAAGTGAGGGTTGGAATGCACGTGGCTGGTAGGCACAAGTTATTTATTGTTGTACATATACGAGATGAATATCTGGTAACTTGGCGAAATTTTTCTACCAAATTCAAACAGTGGGCTTCATGGAAAGGGAAGGAACCTCTTGCTCGTGGTTATCGTCATTCTATAGATTTGTACAGTTTTTACGTATTGATGATTGGAAGAACTGCCTCAACCAACAGCAGCATCCCTACTGAAACGAAAATCCCCGGGGACTCTACACCGCGGCGGAGTTTAATAGCTGAAAACTTCTGTATCCATAAAAAACTATGGAAACCTATAATACTGGCCTATAATTACCTTTGTTCAGAAGGACCTTTAAAATTCCTTGCGTGGACTCGGTTTCTCTGTGAATTAGTACCTATTGAATCAGATTTATTTTCCAATTTTATTTTGTTATTCACCCAAGGCGCTAATATAAATGATGTAATGTAGCGAAAATTTGATACGTTATAGTTTTCACTGCTAAATAGTACCCATAAATTAATTAAAATTTATTCACGCTACATTATGGTAAATAATTTGCATGCCTGAACCTGCTTCGCACTGTGTGAAATTTCCTAAAATAATTTGGAAGTGCTTTATGTATTTTTTCCGTATCACGTGAATCTCAGAAGACGTCAAATTATCTCCCGATGGCACGTCAGCGTTTTATTCAACCGCACTGAATCCGCTTGAATGGTTCGCCACTTCCTGCCTGAAGACACACTGACAGCATGGCTGGAGAAACTGTATACCTGCGCTAAAGGGAAGGGGTGAGGTCTGCACCAAAGGCAAGGTAGATACTTCATTCCTCCCCAAAACACTGCTGAAACCTTATATAGAAAAGTCTTCGGCAACAATGGGAACCATTGAAAGGCCGACCTAGGTTCCTGAGGCCGACCACTCTTCTTTTTACGTGTACGGATGCCTCGAGCCGGCGTCGTTATGCCTGTTCTACACGCTCGGCTCAGCGCCCTAGGATCAGCCGTCCTAGCGGCTGATCTTGCCGTGTAGAGACGTTGCCACGGCTCAGCCGAGGGGGTCGGATCATCTCGCCTGGGACCCCCAGCTTAAGTAAAACGATGCGCTGTTGTCGTCAACTCTCTCTCACATGGCGCGTGTATTTGGTTGCGTTCGGTTTTCTTCTGAGTGTGGTTCTTCTCACTGAGCTAATAAAGAACAAAGTTAGCGGCACGTGCTCGAAATGGGATTGCAGATGAGACCGACGTCCTTACTGGAATATTATAATACGTTCCCAGTGAACAAAAAATTTGAAAGCCTTTACCGTCGTCGCCTTCTCGTCAGCGTTCTTGCCATCTTCTCGCAGTCACCTTCATAGCCATTCCATTGATGATCCAAAACATTCGTAATATTTAATTAACGGAGTCATAATATACCAATTATATATTTATGACTCTTTTCGATGTAAAAACTTCAAAATTCTCTACTGAACTGGAAACAAAACCTGAGGAAGTATTATCGCCCTAGCCGACGAAAAATCATCTGAATTATTCTAAATTCATCTCCTTCTGTAGAAGTACCACAGATAATAACTCGGGAATACACTGATCTGCCAAAATAAATCCGTTAATTATCTGCTTTGCTAGAAATTTTTCCATAAAATACTTCAGCGCTCGCCGATTCTCAAGTGTTCTTAGACTTTCAGTCATTGCCATCAGATGGCGACGGGTCGACTTAAGCCTCTCGTTAAGAATGGGTTCGCGCTGAGCGATTTGGCTGAGCTAATCCGGATGAGCTGATCCGAGCGTGTAGAACAGGCATTAAATTTTTTGAGTCGAGCGAGGAGGAGAGGGAGCGGAATTGGAGTCTTTTGAGGAGTATTTTGGCGCGAGGACGTTGAATGGGTGAAGGTAGAGGGCGTAATGAGGCGGGGGGGGGCGGGGGGGGGGGAGGAGGATGCGGCAAGGGTTTCGTGGCTAACAATGGGAATGGAATGGGGGAGTGGGTCAGGGGTGCGAAGGGGGATGGTGGGAGAAAGTTACTCTTCGTGTCCTCAGGGGGGTTAGTTAAGATTGGAAGGGGTTTTTGTTGTGGGGGCTCTAACCGGGAAGAGGTAAACAATGAAATGAGAGTTCCCGACACTAAAGTGTGCGGAGTGGGGAGAGTCTCGTGAGTGAGTGTGGCCTTGGGTAAGGAAGAGCGAATGGAAAAAGGTGGGCATTAATGCGAGGTAGTGAGGGGATGGATGACATTTCGTAAATAAAATAATTTCTCTTATGCTCAGCAGGATAAAGGGAGTTATAGCATTCTAACAAATCCCTCTGTTTTGCAATTTTTTTCCACCATTCTTATTCGGGGAAATCGAAAAATATAAGTTGCTGTGCCGGGACTGGGTGTAGTATCATTATTTCAAGGCCAAATTTAGGAATAATATTCTGGGTGAGGGGCGTTAAAGAGGGAGAATACATATCGGGTTGGGTTTATCTGGTAGAGGCACACCTCTTCGCAAACACTCCAGTGGTGAGGAGGGGAAGAAAGTGATCCCCTCAAACCATCCCCGTCGCATACTAAGACCTTGGGTTATTGACAACTATTTCCTAGAATTTTTATCATTGGATTTATGTGCTCTTTTTGTTCTTAAAGCGGCAGCACGACGACCATTTTAAAAATGGCAATTACGGAGTTGTTTATTGGTTATCACTCATCCTCAGAGAGTGCGATGACTCATTGATAAAGTTGATTTAAGTAAATTATATCTGAAGAGTAGGTCCTGAGTGTTACAAGGAAAGTACTTCAAGTGTCACCAGTAGATCTCGTTCAAATTTTGCTAGGTGATATAAATTGCTTGTGAGGTTTAGCGTTTGTTTCAGCCACCAACACGCAATACTTTTCGAGTTATTTGCGACGGAAAGTAGCTTGCAAAAGCCTAAATGCATGCAACCCTCAGCTCCAAAAGTCCCTCGTGCCTAGTCCGTTTCTAGGACGAAGAAATATGATAGAGAAACATATTGCAGGTCGTACACATTTATGCGATTTCCTTGTAAATACTTTCCATCGCATATACTTCGAAAAGTATTGAGCGTTTGTGGCTGATACAGAAACTAGCCCTCCTTGGTGTCAATTTCCTATAACTAGAAACATCTCAACTAGTGGTGACACTTGAAGGACTTTCCATGCTAGATGAAGTTAATTTATTTAAAAATCATTGGCTCTGAAAAATCACAGTTCATTTGGAAAAATATGATATTTTTATATCCCGACTTATTTTTGTGGTCGATTAAATTCTCACAATTTTTTTGATGCGTGTGTATTGTTTTGACAGATTCCATTCCCAATATATGCACCCTAATCATTTGATGCCTGGCTGTTATCCATTCCGACCTGGCCCGCCTTATTCACCTTTTTCGGTAAATGCGTGAATCTCTGGAGCTTTCCACTATGCCCGCTTTTTGCTGATTTTGATGACAGTGGGGAATGCATTTTTGATAGTCGGTGCGTGTGCGCTTTTCTGAGAAGAATGCCACTATGCCCGCGCTGTGCTGATTCAGCTGATGGCGGGAAACGCATTTTTGCTAATAGATGCCTGTGCACTTTTCAGAAAAGAATGGCGCACCAGTGGAAAGTTCCAGAGACTCTTGCATTTACCGAAAAAGGCGAATAAAACGGGCCGGGACGGAATGAAGAATAGCCAGGCATCAAAAAAATAGGATGCATAGATCGGGAATGGAACCGGTCGAAACAATAGACACGCATCAAAAAGAGTTTGAGAATTTAACCGGCTAAATAAGTCGGGATATAACAATACCACACAGTTAAAAATGACCAAGTGAAATATACGAGTATAATATATAATTCTCCTATCTCAGTGGAATCCTTTCAATCAAACTCGGGATCGTCTGTGAGTTTGGGACCTTATAACCCCTGAGAAATTTCGATCAAATATTTAATTAAATTAATATATATTTTTAAATTTTCATATGCACAGTCTTCGTTTGATGCCTGGCTATTGTTCGATCCGACTCGGTCCGTATTATTCGCTCCCTTATTGGTTAATCCGTCAGTCTCTGGAACTTTTCCATTATGCCTGTGCTGATTGTGATGATAGTGGGGAATGCATAGTTGATAATCGGTGCTGGTGCGCTATTCAAAAAAGAATGGCGCACCAGTGGACAGTTCTAGAACGCACGGGGAGGGGCAGGGGGCGGTCGGATGCCGCAATTCCTGAAAAACTGCACGCATCATTACCTAGAGGTCATTTCTTCAAGAGTCGGGACCCTCGTAGCGAGCGCCCGCTGGGCCGTGGAAGGGAAGCTCGTCGATTGACCCGGAGTATCCAAGGGAGGAAATCACTCTTGTCCAAGAACAAACAGTCTAAAATGCACTCCTTGCAGCAAAATCCATATCTTTCATTTCTCACCGATACTGTCCTTCCGAGAGAACAACTTCGAAGCCCGGAATTCCTCACTGTCAGAGGTCTAAGATCTTAAGGTGACATTACTTTGGGATTCCATATCATTTTTATGCGAAGTAAAGTAATACACCAATAAAATAAAATGTATGAATAAAAATCTAAATATCATACAAAAATTTACTCTATGTGCAATAGATCCGTGCTTAAAAAGGTTATGCATCCCTAACGGAAATTGAGAAAAACTGTTATTAGCGTCGACTGATGAAAAAGTGGCGATCGAACCGTATTGAATTTGAAGTTTTATTCTTGTTGAAAATAATTCCTCCGGTATTAATCAATGAAAGTATGCATTTTAACTCTGTCCTTCTCCACGGTCCTTGACAGTAACCTGTATTTCAATTTCATATTTCACGAAAGCAAATCTTCCGTGAATATCGTGGAATTTCAACGAAGTACTTTTAGATAAGAAAATCTTACGCCCCTTAGTGATTCCATTGGAGAGAAATGGGGCCACAAAAATTGTGATTTATATATATTGGAATACTTTTTTCCCAAGAGAGCAGATTAAAGAAATAAAAAATTAATAACGATTGAATTAGTACTGCTGTAAGCAATTGATTGTGAGACTCAAGCTTTTTTTTTTGAAGTGAAAACTTCTTTAGCGGCTTTAAGCACTTTTGCGGGATGGGGAAAAATCATAGAATTCGCGTGAGCGTCACCGACCTGACACCGCGATCGCTACTGCGAGATATACATTTCCGTCTTGAAATTCGTCTTTTATTATCACATGCTCGGTAGTATAGTGGTCAGTATGTCAGAAGGTCAGTGCCTGACATGCGGGAGACCGGGGTTCGATTCCCCGACGGGGAGGTTTTTTTTCTCAATCTCATACAATTAAAAAAAATTTACAATGGATATTTCAAATACGCAGGCTGACTAGGTATAGTAAATAAACTTTGTTAATATATTTTTAATATATAGACTGTTAAAGTCTTTTTGTTTCAAAAGTATTAAAATTGAAAATAAAAATCTATAGTGTATATTGTATAAGTTCATTAAATATAAAGAGCTCGTGCATGAACGTGCATAAGAGTGTACACGCTATAAAAATACAGGTCAGTACAATTTAAGGCAGTTTCTTTTATGTGCATAGTGAACAATTATAGGTTTAAAGCATATTAAATAAAAGAAATAAAAGCATATCATATTTCAATATATAAATGATTTTACTTTCTATTCATACACATCGTATTTTTAATATATATTTAATAATAAACAGTTTGCTGAAAAAAATAATTTCAATTTTTGTTGAAAAATGAGTATTACTGGAAAAAATAGTTCTTTAATAATATTAAATCTATATAAAAAATAAATGGATAATAATTATTTCAGTTTTCACTTCTTTTGGCCAGTCCCACGACTGCCCCGTTTTTTTAAGACTCAAGCCTTTTATTTTTAGCCCAAATTATTTTTACAGTTAGCTATCTTTATAAATTGACTGCCTGTTGGCTTTAAAAAATCCAATTTTCCCCCAAAAACATCGCTGCTTGCGTGGGCAGAATCTCGAAAAAGACCTTTTGTTTCCTTAGAAGTACGTAACACCTGAGTGGATAAGGCCTAAAGAATGTCTCGTTACCATTCGAAGAAAGTTAAACTTAATACATTGCTAAATTACTCTCGATAATTAATTGGCATTTCAAAATGCTTTATTTAAGTGTGAATATTTATCTTTTCGCTACCAGAGATTCTTAAAAGTCAAGCAAGTGTAAAATTCGGTTGAGGAAAAGAACGGAACAAAGACAGAGGATGACATAAGGTGTGTGCAGGCGATGTAACTCTGTTCCTGAGAATAAAATACGCAGTGTCACTTGTGAGATATATCCGTTTTAGAGATATTGGTTAAGTTTTTACACTTCGGTTAGTGCAAATTAATTTTAATTTTTAAATTTCAGGTGAACAGGTGGTGTAAAAGTGTGAATGAGTTTAACATCGCTTTCATGGCTACCCTTAAATATATCGAATATTGATTGTTTCTTATTAGTTTTCAGGAATCAGAAGGTCAAAGATTTAATTTTTAAAATTGCATCAAACCCGAATGTGCCTAAAAAATCCCATTTTGCATCACCTAAATTTAACGACTGAAGGTTATTAATTAGTTTTAGTGGCTGTCTGATTATTAAATTATTTCTAGCAGCTTGCCTGTAGGATTCTTATGATGGTGTGACCTGAACATATTACTGCATAACTGTGGAGTTGTTATCGGCTTATATTTGCCTCAGGGGTAGTTTTTAAACTTCGATAATTTCTGACTGCTGGCTTAATGGGATGTCAAACTGCGATCTCCATTCTGCCGATAACAGCACAGCGATGCTGAAGGCGGTCTTCTCCCTTTCAATCGCATCTGTGTTTGTTTCTTCCAGTTTATCGACGAAACTTCAAGTCATGTGCTCGTAGATGGCATGCATACTTGCGTACTGTAAATTTTGTGCAGGTTTGAAAGCCGCAAAATAGTTTTTTTTCCAGTGAGCTCGATTTTTTTCCTATCACTTAAAATAATAGCAAATTAAGCAAATAACTTAATTTTTATACAATTTTTTGAGCTTGAGTCTCACAATCAGTTGCTTACAACAGTGCTAATTCAATCGTTATTAATTCTTTATTTCTTTAATATGCTCTCTTGGGAAGTAATTAGTGTTACTTTAGCCACGTTTCTTCAGTAGAATTTGATTTCGTAGCGTACGGAGTAGCTGAGATTACGTGAGTTTTAGGTGAGATGATACTATCAATCATAGGCATTAATTGTATCCTTGCACATATTTTACCACCTTTATAGCATTACAAATTCATTCGTGCAAAATAAACGTGGCTCGTTAGCAATCAGAATGTCATTTGGCTACGGATGACCTCGAAGATAGAGATGATGTCCGAGGAAAGACTAAATAGAGGATTATTGTACTCCACTTTCAACTTATGAAGTAACCGTTGGTTTCATGGAATAACATAATTTTGAGCTGTACGAAGACGAATGGCGACATCTGTATTTAGACGCGTTGCGAGGATTTAGTAGTCTGAGCAAGGATAAAAAAATAAAGCATTGTAGATATCTAACAATGATAGATGTGAGTAGTTACTCGCAATCCCAAGGCTCCTGAATGAATTCTTAAAATAACGTAGATAATTTTCCATAACACGATGCATACCCTCGGCTCAGCTTTCTGTCCGTTGAGTACGATTTTATGCAATGCCTGGGATTTCTCTAGAAACGTTAAACGATCCTCGGATAAATCCGCCTCTTTATAAATATTTTACGGAAGAGAGAGCACATGCGATATTGAGAGAAAGCACGACCTTTTTCAGCTGAAGAAATGTTTTTGCTTGGGTTGTTTATAGCTTTACGGGTTTTCATAGGTCTGGGGCATTCGTTCTCAGGACACAGGTCTTGCCTCGTCAAAGGTTTAAGGCGATAGGAAGTGATGGATGGAGAATAGCCTCGGCGGAAGCGTGAAAGAAGCAGTTTTCTACCGTTACCCCTCGTAACTACATCACGTGACCCTTCCTCGTGAGCTTTTATAACCCCTGCGGAGTAACTCGTCCCGCCCTCTTGAAAACCCTCCCCTCGGATACACCTTCCTCCCTCTCACCTGAGCACCTATAACGAAATTCGCTCCCTGCAGTTTCCATTATCTGTAAGGGCCTCGTACGTTGTTTTCCCTATGGGTATCTACATATCCACCGTGTCCTGGAAGACACGTTTCTTGTTTGGTTGGGAAAAAGTTTTCTTCCTGCCTGAATGTTCTAGCCTATGGAAATATTTCCTCGGATTTTATTTGTACTGGTTGTTTAAAGAAAAATCCTCCGAATATTTATTTATACGGCATGTTTTCCGTGAAACCTTTCACTATGGATATATGCTTACGATGTGATCCTGGGTATCTCTATGTTCCTGGTCATCGTTCAAGGATAAATATGTTATAATAAATACAATAATTTGTTATTTTCTAACCACTATGTGTTGTTATGACTTTGATTTTAGTAGTTGTGTTTGTATATTTAATACTGGTATTTTGGTGCAGTTCTTCTGTAGCTAACTTTTAAAATAGAATGTAGATGAATGTTATCAAATTATCTCCTAGATAATTGGCATTCAGCATTTTATATTGTAAATATTGTATTAAGTTATATTTAATTTTTCACTATGCTAGTTCTAAATTGTTGATTTTTCTATTTATGATTTAAAAAATGTATCTATTCTTAAAAATGTATTTTTTCTTATGGATATAGCCCCAGAGAAATAAATTAATTTCATTTACTTATTGATTCAATATCTGTGCCATTTGTTACGCAGCGTTAGAAAATGATACTATGCATTTGGCATGTGGTTGATTTTGCTCTCACCATCTTGATACTTGAAAGTTTTTAATTTCATCAAAACGTTACGACTCTTATTTTGCAGATGCGGTCATTCTCATGTAAAGTATAAGTCTATCTCCTTCACTTCGTCAAATTGTAGTGAAATTATTTACTTTTATAAGACTATTGATGCTATTATTTCCTACGTAAATTTGGTCTTCATATTCATTTGATTCAATAAATTAAATAATCGTGCTACTTCCGTCTATTATTCTCATTTAACTGACTGTGAGATTTATTACCACACATTGAGAAGATTTGATTACACAATTTCCTGTCTGCCTTTTCCGTGGAAAATTTAGTTTTCTTAGACTCAAGATTGTAGTCTTAGTTGTGAAGAAATGCCAGATTGTAGGTCATAAAAAAAGCATTTTGTATTCCAAAATATAGGTCGAAAAATATGCCAACAATATATTTTTGATTAGAAAAACCGTGTTTTTATCAATTAAATGAAAATAACGGCCTTCGACCCTTTAAATTATTTCAAATTTCAAATATGTCCGATGAGAAAGTTAAACTTTATTTATGTTATATTTATTTCCTTCTTTTTATAGTTAATGATAAATCATTTCTACAAAAGTTTTTTATGTTGTAACAAGCTATATTTTTTTGTTATCAATTACACTGGCAAAAATATAGCTTAGAGAGGAATCAATGAAGAGTCTACCGGAGAGTCGCTCAATTGGGGAATTAAGGCGATCGGAGCATTGAAGTAGTATAAAGGGGAAACTTGGGGAGAAAATGAAGCCCCCGTTTGTAGAATTGATGGAACATAGAGAGGGCATATAAGTAATATACAAAGACGGAAATTCCACGCATAAAAAATACAATTTTCAGAACTAGTTATAGAAGGAATGGTGAATTTCAGGCTCCTCTTAAAGATAACCAACAAATCTTTGATAGATTAAACTGCTAAAACAGATCCTTCCCCGCTCAGGAGTCGCCCGCTTTAACAATTGGGTAATAGCGGACCCTGAAGAGTCAGAGTGTTCAATACATATGTAAAATGATTGGATTTTAGAGGACATTTTTGGGACTAATCTTTACGTACAACTTTTATTTCTGAGCATTGCTCAAGATACTGTTCCATGGAAAAAGTGCAAGAACATCGCACTGTCATCCAGTTGTGAGCTATCCTGAAAGTGCGATAACTCCACAGACAAAGAAATCATTCGCCTTGACCGGGATTCGATCTTTCGATTTCCGGTCAAGTGCTTTAGCTAATTAAAGTGTTGAAGCGTTTTTCCTCGCAGCGGAAATTAAAAAAAAAAAACACGAATTTCCGAGAGGAAACTCAGAGAGGAAAGACTCCTCAGTAGCTTAACTGGATAAAGCACCGGACCGGATATCCGATGTATGTTATCCGAATCTAAGAGGAATTCAAAGAACCTAATATCATTAAAATCCGTGCAGCCGTTCTCGAGTTATAAGTGTTCTAACTAACACGATTTTCGACTTTCTTTTATATATATAGAAGATAATAAAAAAGAAACATTCCCTTGTAAATTAACAAAGAAGGGATCATAGTCAAATTCTATAGAATTTTATATATTTATTTGCAATGTTTATTTATGGTAGCTAAGGTTCATGGTTACCTGTCAATTTGGTTGGTTAAATAATAAAATATGCTTAAGTTGTCAATGTCGATCTTATATTACAACTATTTCTAGTTTAGGAAATATATATGATTCTTAAAATAATATTTTTGTTAAATTATTTTTAATGTCTAAAATAGAAACAGTTTTATTTTTTTCGAGGAGCCGGGAGTCTCGACGGGAGTCGAGAAATCTCGAAGGGACGAGACTTCTCGATTCTCGTCAAGACTCTCGACCCTGGCGAGACTCACGCCACGCCGAGTGTCTCGTCCCGACAATACCGAGAAATGAAATTCTCGTCTCGACCGTCGAGACTCTCGGGTGGTCGAGAGTCTTGCACAGCCGTAGTCAGGACCCCCCGAAATGTCAAAACACAATTAATTTCCTTAATTAAAGGAAAAAAAATATTGAGAAATCAGGATTTTACAAATAATTTCTTTGAAAATTGAAGTTTTTTTCGATTATAAAGGGTGTTAAAATCATTTTGTAGCCCTCTACTTTGTACCCTGTTGTTTCAAAAATTTCCCCCTGGTTCTGGACCCCCCCTAACGAAATTCTTGGCTACCATGCCACCCCACTGCCATGTCACGTTATAAGCCAGTCGTATTCTGCCTTTTTTATTTTCCACGGCTGAAATTCTGCTACGTAACCTCTGTGAGAGTTTTCAAACGAAAAGGTTCATGAGTAGGACAAGAATCGCATGCGACGGCGCATTCGAGGAGAGAATCGGAACTCTTTCCACCCTTATTGCATTGCATTCACAGAAGCTATTATTTAAAATTTCGGATCCAGACCCAATGTCTTCTGCGACTTTGGATGCGATGTATCCGATGAAGCGCAATATCCGTGGATATTTAGATCCGAGGTATCCGATACGACTATCCCTGGTAATACGTTTTATATTCTTAATTTAGCACTGTGCATTTCAAGTGTTGGGCCTTTCTATAAGCTCGTTTTGTGTTAATTCATTATTCATTCAGTATTCCATTGCAATTTTTTTATTCGAGATCCATAAAGGCACCGAATTTCATAGATAAACATGTTCATTTACCAAAAAAATATTTAGAAATAAAAAATGGAATAAAATTATATTGTAAGTAATTATAATATTTTACAAGAGCGATCAATCATGGTAAAGGTGACGGAACAAATCTTATCGCTGGAATAAAGACTTTTAATGGAACGTATGCGTGTTAACTTCCAGGATTTAATATGTTAGAAAATGGAATGCTTTGTCGTTTTTCCATTCCGTTTCTTCTCTTCCATTGCAAATCTGAATGCAGACCGGGACGAAAAGCTCAACACGTCTGGTTCAAAGATGAAATCATGTGAAAAGAACCCGGAAAATATCCCTTGTTCTACATTCCCCACCTTTTACATAGGACGTTGAACTTTCCAGCACAATGACTCAGAATACACTAAGACACACACTAAGAATGTACTAAAAATATCCAATTGCTGTGTAACCTTACTGATGCGACAGGATAGGATGACTTCACAGCGAAGGTTAGTCCAATACAGGCACCTAATGTCATATAATAATTCGTTCAAATGCCAAAAAAGTATCAAGTGATGAAATACGGAAAATATTCATGGTATCGCAATTATAATATTTTGGAAGACCAATCTCTATCCTTTATAACTTAATAAAAAAAATATTTGGTGCTGTATATTGAAATATATATTAAATTCTGCATTTGGCACCGAGTATTTTAGTTGCCGAGCCTAATTCTAGTAAAAGTAATATTCAGCCTCTTCGAGTTGCTCAAAAAAAGCTCTTATGAACAGCAAGGCTTTTCGGGTTTTCCTTCGGGTAATTGTCTCCATTTCTCCCGACGTTTCGAAGGACGACTTGGTATTCATCGTCAGGAGATCTCCTGAAATGAGAAGATCCCCTAAGAATTCTTTTCAGAGGATCACAGGATGAAAGGCAAGTCGTCTTTCGAAACGCCGGGAGTTTACGGAACAAATACCCGGTGAAAAACCCGATAAACCTTTCTGCACTGGATAAGCCAGAAAAATCTAAAATCTTAAAAGCTCTTACGGGTTTTACTGCGAAAAACTTGTGACTCTCTTTCTTATCCATTATTTTGGAGATGAACATTACTTTTGTTTTAAAGGTCCTGAAAGCTCGTTTTTTATACCCTAGGAGGGGGGGGAGGGGGAGGAAAAAATAAATCAAGAGGATACGGCCTTAGAGAAAATAATGATACATAATTATAGCAATTGTCCGCGCTTAGTGAGGTCTCCGTAGAATACAGGTGAGACACGTAAGTTCAGACATTGTTTGAAGGAAAAATAGTCTTCCAGAAATCTTAATGATTAGGAGATAAGAATATGCAACGCTCCTTAAAATATCCATTCCCGACTGACCATCACTCACTCAGTGATTCAACCGTAAGTCGGTATGAATCGAGTAGAGCTCTCCCCCGAATTAATCCCAGGCGCGTGAAATTTTCAGATTCAAGCTGCCAGTTCCTTTCCCCGGGCCTCTTCGAACCACGAGTATCTCGGGGCTACATTAGGGGTGGCAAGATACAGAAAATATAGTACAAAAACAATTAAGATGACTCAATAATAATAATATCAATGAAATCGTCTTCATTAAAAGCGAATTTTGGGACTAGATGGTCCTTTCGTACAATTTACTTGCTTGACAATCATATAAAGCAATGCCCAGGATGGTGGTTAATCCTCCCATGCGGAATTCCAACCCTTTACATTAGGGTGGACTACATTTAGGTGTGCAAACGAAGGAATTACCCCGGCGCCACCGAAATCATTTTGATAGGAGCTCCAATTTGATGAAATCTAAAGCAATTGAACGAAATAATTAATTATTAGAATTCACCTTCTGCTGGAAAGTCGCGTGCTTTTATTGAGAAGTCGATATCTTAAAATTTTATTCAGCTCGCCTAGAAAATCCAAAGTTCGGTGGACTTTAGTGTGGAAGTGTCTGAAATCTTCTCGGAAGGACACTTCGGTCAGCGTCCAAGAGCTCCCACGCTCCCTATCATCGTATAAGTTTGTATATCGTCGAAATAAAGACTGAAAAGGATGGCCATTGAATAGAGGAGGAATTTAAATGCTTATTTGATAAAGAAATTCGTATCTGGATTGATGCGGCCGTTTATAGAAGCTGCCCCCGAATAGAAGGCCTTCACTGTAGTGAGAGTAGTAAAGTAAGTACCATCATCAAAAGTATCTTTTGTCTATAGGAATAGCTCTACGTAAATCATGAATATGCTCGAGGTTTACGGTACCATCGCACATTATGAACTGGGTGCTTGTAACCTTTGGCAAACTGAGAGATAGCATCTCGGCCCGCTGGAAGGGCAACGCCTTGAAAATATCACAAATATCCCTCGTCGGCGTCCAGAACCTGCGGGATGTGAGTCCGATAATTGAGTGACGTAATGGGTTACTGAGAGAACCACTTTTTCCGTGACGGCAGCGGGACCAAGAAAAGGAAGCCGGGTGCAGCCAAAATATCATAGTATATCAAATCACCCGCTGCTCGTAACGAAAGTACCAGGACAATGGAGATAGATGAATAAGTATTGAAGACAACGACTGCCCTACATGAGATTGACGAAAGAGAATGTACGTCCTTAATGCGTCCGGAAATGAATAAAATAATTGTTTTGAAAAGTATATCTAGTTATAAAAGATACAGTTTCCGGCGTAATTCATTGAAAATAATTGATACTTACCATAAATACAAATTCTTGCCTATTTACTCACTTATTGATTTCAACTAACACACAAGTTTCGGCACAATATACCATTATCAAGACCTTGAAAATGGGCCGATACCTGCATCGATTTAGATAAATAAGTTTGGAAATAGACAAGTACTTTCGTAAAGTTAAAATGTGTGTAATTACCTGTCAGAAGAAAATCTTCAAAATATCTCTATGTGGACTAAAACAAAGCCATCAGCGACTAAATCTTTACTGAAGACCATCGTTCAAAGTTTCTTGACAGAGGCGACCAAAACGTTTCCATAGTTTTCGACAACCGATGGAGCTTTTTTTTCGGCAAAGTAAGGAAAAAGTGTGGAACACGGTCTTGAAAGCGCGTCGCACGCGAAGTAATTCCACCCGTCTCATCCATTCGGAGAACCCAATACCCGTCCAAAACGCTGCAGGAGCAAGGATTTCACGGCCGCAATTTCAAATTTCGGGCTGGCGATAGGATAGGAGTGCGGCGCAATCTGCAGGAATCCGGCATTAATAAGATATCAGGCGAGACGCGCTTTCGGCCGAAGGAGCTAGGTGGATACGCGTGGAGTAATGAGATAACCAGAGGGTTGTGAGGGTGGGGAAAGGGAAGTGCGGGGTAAAAAGAGAAGTGATAGAGGGGGCGGGGGGGGGGACTCAAGGAGCTCAAACATCTGGAGGCAATGCATACGCACGGGAATGAAAACGCGGATAGAGATAGCTGTGAGATGTGCACATATGCGACATAGCTCCAAGCACTGAGCCTCCGCTTCCCCAACTCTCTCAATTACGCACGGCTTCTCTCCTATACTAACAAATCAATGTCCCAAATGAGCTAAGTCGTCTTCAAGAGATTCGAAAAACATTGAGGGAGGTGAAGTGTGGGTGATATCTAAAATGCAAGTCCCAAAGTCAGGTAAGATCAGGCAGGCAGCAAAGCATTTGTGGATTTTTGGGGGGCTAAGGGGAGCCTGCTCCTCCCTCCCAACTTAAATGGTAATTTATCCGTAAAAAGTACGAAATATGTACATTCAAGTGCAGTAAAAATAATAAATCAAAAGCTCAAACAAATTTTAGTCTTATATGACACTTAAAATGTTGTTTTGAGAGGATAAGTTACCAAATTTTCCAAGAAAATTTAGGGACTTTGGACTACTCCTCCCCCTTTTCAAGGGGAGGAGGGTGTTCCATACCCCCGGCAGGATTGTTGCCCCCTCAACACAAAACTTTAAACTTCGCCCTTACAGCAAGGTCACTCGTTTTTTTTTTTAGCAAGAAGTTTCATCATGCTGCTTCTGAAAATTTTCTAAGAATTATCTTTTCCCTGGAACCAACGCACGAACCAAAAAATTGGAAGGTGGTTGCTCACTCAGGGCCGAAATTTGCGTTTAATCTAAAAAATTCAGTGGAGGGAAGGGTGAAATAAGTTACAAAAAATATCTATATGGCCTTCCTATCAAAAGTTTGAAATAAAAAAAACGTAAAAGTTGACAACCTTCTTTACGAGTTAGTGATGTCATTGGATTCCCGGTTTATTCAATCCATTTTCGCTCAGAAAAGTACAAAGAGCAATGAACAACGTGAGTATGATGCGTGTCGCCGAGGAGTTTAGAGTAAGCGGTGACCCACCCGGCAGGAATATTTTACATCATCAACCTGGCTTTCAATGAAGTATTTAGAACCCATTTTTGGGAAACTTCGTCAATCATCATCTGCGTTGAATGCTGAATTTCAAATCGCACGACCATAGGAGATATCGGTAACTTATAATAAATGATAAGTACCCTACGAAGTTGCAATTACACTGACACACACGACTTCAATGCTTTCCGATATGCTGCATCAACTTGCATATTTAACACTACAGGAATGCAATTGATGTAGAACCCTCGCCCTGCATAAACGACCTACCATCCCTTACTAAGATAAGTAATATTTCTTTCGTTTTCGCTCGCGCTTTCGTTCGTATCTAGGGTTGTTCCGCATGTTGAATTAGGGAAAAATTTGATAAAATCCCACAAAAATTGGCCATTCGAAAAACCAAAGGTGTTACCGAGTATTTCTTTCGCCGGGAAGGATGTAAAATGGATGAATGCCATTCGAAGCTATTCGGACACGATGCCATCTCCATAATCGCATTTTTGCGGCTGTGAAGATCATTTGAACGTAATCTCAATATTTAAACTTTTTGAAATAAAATACGTAGTTGCGCCTTTGCGCAATTATTCGGAAATGTGCCATTGTCATTGGAATAATTTTGGAAAAGTACTATTATATTTTATTTCAATATTCCGAAAATTCACTATATAACGCCAGAATTGGTTGAACGTACTTAAACTTGCCACTCAACTTGTTTGCAAGTTAATGTCACGATGCGGCGAACCAATGGCTGGGCGCTTTGGTTTTATTTTAAATATGTGAAAGCTGTGCACAATAAATATTTTAAATTCAAAATTAACCCAGCAAAAATGATCAGGATATTTTCATGGAGCGTTTTTGAAATCAATAACACAAATTTCATGTAGGTACTTACATTGCGCACGCAAATACTCCATTTTCCGCTACATATACCTTGATTAGCAAGGGAGGGATCGTAAAAGACACCGGATCAGGCCTCTGAATTTTGACAACTCCAACAAAATCAAAATAAATTTGATTAATAAGCTCATTCCCAGAAAAACAACTATTCCTGCTATCTAAGATTGAAATTTCCTTTCGGAAGTTTCAGTATTGTTAAATTCCATTAATTATACTCGAATTACGAATTTTAAATTCTATATGCTATCCCAATATTTAACCTCACGATATATCAACATTATTCTGATTAAATACTTAAACGCAAATAACTCATCGAAAGCGTGTTAATTGAACTGGGTGGAAATCGATTAGAAAGAATTAAATATCCTCAGCCAAAGAATCTTCAACAGCAGATAAATATTTTGTATATTTAAATTTAAGCATGATTTGATATCTATCCAGGTCTCTAAGAAATTTACAACTTTAGCTAGTTACATCCGCTTTTCGCTGATTAATTAACATAGGGGATAAAAATTTGAGAAGTGAGTTTCAAAATGTTAATAATGCATAAGAAATTTAATTTTTTTAATCCAACGTAAATAGAGGAAAAACTATTATTTAATATAAATAGACCACTAAACATGTATTATAATTAAAATACTACGTACTAAAACGACGGAGATGTAGTTTTGGTTTTAAGGAATAATTAGTCGAATAATAGATATTCTAATTATTTTACAATAAATTGAAATACGTGAAGGTGCACTCCACAATTATGAGTAATCGTTTCATAATTATAATCACGGCAAGCCGATTTGTACGTAATGAGTGTGCACTTCGCTAGTTTGTATTTAAATTAAATCGTTATTTTAATGTAAGCAGTCAGTTGAAATTCCCGTTTGACTAACACATGTCAAACTGGATCTTCCTCAATAATCCGAATAACTTTTATTCATTGATCAAACTGCTCTTTCAATCAAATATGTAGTAGTATAGTAGTATTGTAAAGCGTACGTGAAGTGATGCATGTATATGATGAGTAATATCATATCTATTCGCTGGTAAGGAAATTAGAGTAAATAATTACATTAAAATCGGTAAGTACAAGGAAGCACAGCAAACAAAAAATACTAGATACCTATACTATTTGCAACCCCGTTTAGCAAATAATAGCTCAGTCACTCGTTGCTAAGCTTACAGCCACCGAGTGTGTCCATCGGGTTGCGGATGATGGGTGGACATCTAGGTATAGAGTTAGCTGTGATAAAAGAGATTTTAACTGTCGAGTAAGCAGTCATTGACAAAAATGGACGATATTCCGAAGAGTATGGGTCCATCCCTGGGTATGATAAGCCATCTAAATGACGCTTAAAGCCTATGAAGTTGCCTTAACTTGGTGACGATAGGCCGCATAAAAATTGTGCTTTCCATCACCAGGAGAGGGCAGCAGCTATTCTTCATATGAGAGAAGGTGGAGAAGAGGAGACCACAGTGGTCGAGCTCATCGACTCTCATTCATCTTCATGGGCGGTAACATTTACTTTAACGGCTGTAGTACTACGATGCGGAAGGCAAGGGAAGTATAATTCCGAGGAGTCCCAGCAACTCACCCATTATAGCATTTGTCGACCTGATGAAGGTATTTGACAACGCGGAATGGAATTTAATGCTTAGAATTCTGATATATATTGGAATGCTATGCAAATATCAAAGAATTTTACATATGTTATAAAAAAAGAAGCTGTGTCCAAAATCTGGGGCCAATTGTAAAAAAGCAATAATACGAAAAGGTGTGAGACAAGGGTTTGCACTTTCTCCCATATTTCATATATATTAGGGAAGCCATCAATTAAATTATAAAAAGACTTTGGGTTTCAATACCTATGGAAAAAGAATAAGTATGCTGCTATTTCCGAACGGCATACAATGATAGCCGAGATAGAAAATGATTTGAAGAAGACAAAAAATATGGAAATGACAATGGACGGATATCAGCTGAAAATCGATAAAAATAGGATTAATATATACGTATGTAGGAAAAGAGAAGAGTGTAGGGCTAACATTAAAATAGGAAAAGAAAATCTTGAAGGTGAGAAAAAGTTTTGTTTCTAAATAACCTGAATAAACAACGATGAACGAAGCAAGGGAGATATAGTCAGCAGTATGGTACATGCGAAGAGAGCTTTCTTCAACAAGAAGAATCTTCTTACAGCGAAGAGTACAAGCATAGAAGTAAAGAGACAATTCATCAGATGGAGCATGTGTTTCAATGGAAGCGAGACTTGGACGTTGATAGTTGCAGAGAAGACTAGAATGGAAGCATTCAAAATGTGGTATACCGAAGAATGATGAAGATAAAATGGATCGACCGAGTAAGTAAATCAGTATGTGCTGCTATTTGTGTAAAATAAGAGAATTCTTCTAAAAGTCATAAGGAGAAGACGGGAAAGTTTGGCCACATCATGAGGCATGATGTCCTGATGAAAACAATTGTAAAAGAACAGGTGAACGGGAATGAGGGACGACCCCATACGAGATGTATAGGTCAGGTTATAAACGATGTGAAAGAGAGGAAATATGTCACCCTGAAAAGGCTAGCATATAACAGAGCGGAATGGAGAGCTGCGTCAAACCAATCTCACGATTGTTGACTTACGATAATGATGAGCAAATTGAACCACAAACTCGTTCACCAGGTGTATTTGGAAGGTTTTGCGATTCGATTCATAGGTTACATGTCGGCATTTGAAACTCAGATTATCAAAATTTGTTTCATTCTCAATATTTCTTTGAAAAAATATGGGTGAAGATGTGCACCCTTGAAGTACACCTTTCTCTAACTCCTTCAGCATTCATCCTCATCTACATACTACCCCGCAAGTCGCCTCATTAGACGTGTGGGGGAGGGTGTTAGGACAATATCCATTAGCAAAAAAAGGATATATGATAGGTATTTTTTCCACACATATTTGCATAAAGTAAATTATTTCCATTCAGGGAAGTAAGGCAGCCTGTTAGGCAATAAGTCTGTAATTAGGCTACATTCAAAATTCTTAAGTGCGTAAATGAAAAAACATAAATCCAAAAATACTTATTACCTAAAGAAAAATATAGAATGATATATAAAATGAATAAAAATGCTTTGCTGCTAAAAAGAGAAGTTCGAAGGAGTCCGCCCAGCATCAGAACCGTATTTCATCATCCCTCAGTCATTCCAGGTGAAATAACTATTTACAACTACTCCTTGAATTGTAAAATTTCTGGTGGTTCCAAAACCACCGACATGCCAGCGTTTCACCCCATCCCCAGCCTCGCTCCTCCACCCTCTGCTGAATTCATTTCCACTACCCACTCTGCCAGCACTCTCGCTAAGTGAAATTTTATCGATTTCCTCCACGAGGCATGAAATAAAGCAAGGGAAAGAAAGAGAATAGTCCTCTTATCATCAACCGCCTATCCCGCCACTCCTTCTCCCTGAAAACATTCCACGAAACAGCGATAAAAATACCTATCCACACAGCTGAGGATGCGTTCCATCATTTTATTTAAGTCCAACGCGTGATACACGAGCCATCCAAACTCGGCGCACCGGACGAAGCAAACCAAATTACCAACTTTTGATCGCTCACTGCATTAATTACGTGATGACGGACCTGATGACCATCTCATATTCGAGCGTGACAGAAACTAATTTTGATGGGGGTGCTCGAATTTCACTCACCAAATCGCTTTCTCCGACGTCATTTGCGGTGCGAATCAATTTGCGTGTGATGGGCAAACAAGGGTTTTAAAATGAGCTTCACTGGATTTCACTTCCTAAGTCAAAATGCGTGCTTCGGCTAGCGCTCTGATTTTTTGAACATTTGACCGAGCACATTTCCAATTAAGATTATAATCACAAATCAAAATGCCTTCTCGGGTAAAAAATGATCGTCAGTTTTGGTGACATACCTTCTCGACATATAGACTTTCTGCACAATTATTTCGCTCAAACAAGGCAAATGTTTACAAGATAAAAAGTGATAAAATTGAATCAATAACAATAGACCACTGCAAAAAACTCTGGTCTTCTGCGAATGAAATTAAACGAAACATGTTGTACTCATGAGAAAATAATTCTAAACGCCTTTATGTATAAGTCTGTAGCAAAAGAAAAAAATTTCCATATTCCATCAAAGAATGGCTAGAGACAATAGGTTGGCATTCCATGATTCCACTTTTACCCATTAATGTGATTGGAGGGTTACACGAGTTTGTTTGTCGTTACGAAACTAATTTCTTTTCATTATTATTTGAATTAGGATATTATCCAAAATAAATTTATATGATATATTATAATAAATATAATAATATCCACCATAATAAGTATATTTCAGAAGGTAATGCCAAAAAGGGCAAAAGGACTCTGACGAAGCTACATCCCCATAGTAGTAGCACTTTCACAGGCAGAATTTTATCATAGCATAAGGCATTCAGGTTTGAAATTAATCATTTTAATGGAATGAAAACTCACATTTTAAATTGAACCGGAAATCCATTCGTAGAAATTCTTCAATCATGAACTATGTTCCCAAAGCATGTTATCTTCAACCTCCATTACAGTGATACTAAACCTCATTAATCCCCTTTTCAATCCCATACCATTCCATAAGTCAATGCATGCATGTCAACATACTAACAGTGACGCAAAAGGCACAGCATATCCTCGTTGATCTTCGAACAATATTTTTTATATAATGCCCTCATTCACCGCTCAGCGAGTAGAGATTTTGACTGGGAACTGCTTATTACTTAGGCCATATTAATAAAAAAAGTAAAAATGCTTTAGAACATTATTTCTTTAGCTTGAGAAAAGCAACACAACCGAATTTTTTCAACACATATAATTACGGAATCCCACGGAATATGATTAAGCTTCACAGAGCTGGTGTAGAGTGTACCTACGCCGTTAAAAAAATTCTAATTTTTTCGGGAGTCGCTAAGCGCTTTAGAATTTACGGATGACTAACTTGAAGTGATTCCCTCGCTCGCCTCATTCAAACATCAATGAGATCTGCCTTTAATATTTTCGCCACAGTAATTAAGCAAACTAATTAGTCAAAATAGGAAAGTAAAAAATGAAAATTGATATTGAAATAAATTTTCTCCAGATAATTAGAATTGTAATAACACAAAACGCATTCATACAGGCAGAATTTTTCATTTATTAATGATTGAGATTCAAATGCTAAATCCCTGCCCTGATTGAAAATTTTTTTAATGCGAAGATTGAAAATTTGGTTGCACCCAGTGTTGCAATAACAAACTGTTTCAGAGAACTATTTTACTTCAGGTCGTAATTTTTGGAACTTTTATTCACCCGCAAGAACAGGTTTATGCACGTAAAATATTGGTAGGATCTGCAGCTTCACAAGAAATCGAATTTTATTGCACGACGAGTTGCTACCGGTCCCTTTCAACAAAATCCCGACGGGAATGACTAAAATTTTATGAGATGTCACTATTTATGGGAAGATCGGAACAGCGGCTTTTCCCGGTATTATTTTCGAGATCCTTCAATGCAATCCCAGGTTCCTTTACTGTACTGAGGAAAAAGTGATGCTTTCTTTTCACGCGTTACACACCGTTCACTCATTGAAAGGAGCGCGAATAACTTCGGGGAGTGTAGAAAGGAGAAAATGCGGACATAAAATTTCGGGAATGAAAAAGAACCCCAGAAAAATACAGTGCGAGAGGATAGTTCAGAGTTTAAGCTCTTCGTATATTCCACACCTCCCTTCACCTGGCTTAAACAGTTCCCTCTTCTTTATAAGTTTCTACAGTATTCGATACACATCCAAAACGTACTATATCTTTTTCACCGCTACCATTCCTTCCATTAGCATCTTACACAACTAACCTTCTCCACTCATGTTGTAACACTTTGTCTTTACATTTTATTTTACAATTACGAACGCATCCACAAATATAAGTGTACGGAGACATTAGCATTATTCCATAAAATTAAGCCTGAAACGATTTTATACGTTCAACAACCAAGTATCTAACCAAGTAACACACCAAGCTCTATAAGCTCCAATTTTCGCTCATGTTTTCATCTCATCTGTCTCTTTCTCTCTCGCCATTGGATGAACGCCGCGGGCACAGCATTGAATCCGGCTTTGAAATCGTCGAGAAAATACTTTTCGGCTCCAGTCCAACGTCTGCGAAATTGGAAGCCAATGGCAGTAAAGCAAGCTCCATTCCCGAGAAACGCTTCTCCCAGCAGTGATCTCGAGCATGTTTGAGGCATTCCATTGTTCTTAGCTTTTTCGCGAGGATGGAATAAACTATTTTTACGCGCGACGAAACACAACTGCCGGGCCTAGTGCTAGTGCCGGGACTATTTTATTTTTTTCGAGTGCGATGAAAATTCCTGAGAAAGATTGATAGGACGAGGAAGGATGCGAAAGCTCCCAGGATTCCATTAAAATATCTTATCGGTTTCCACTGACCTAGAAAAGTCACTTCAAAAAAGTTAGCAGAAGATAGTTTCCCTGCGGACCAACATACTTTCCACCTTAAAGTAAAGGAAAGAGAAACCACCTTAAAGCAACTAGAAGTGATATCAGTCCCTATGACTTTCACAGTACATCCTCTATAATCCGACACTTCCCTTCTCCGGCCCTGCCAGTAATAAGGCGTTATTATGCAGACAGCCACCAAGCGGGTATCTCGGTAATTTATACAGGTTTACTTCGCAGGTGAGCGCAGTCTAGTAGTATTGGGGGAGTAGTATTTACTTAGAAGGTAGACTTACTCGAACAGTTATTCCGATTTCGATAACCTGGTATTGCACTAATGCGAGTTATCGTAGCATACTGCACATCATAATACCTTTGAAAAGTGCGAGTATTAAATAAAATGGCGGGACCGGGATGCGAACCCGGTGAAGGCGGATGATTTTTTTCCTCTGGGTAAATTTCGCTCATTCACTTTTGAATTTTTAAGGGGACCGATTCAGCGTACATTTATTTGGATTTATTCTAATTCCGACAAGAAATTACAAATTCAAATATGATTTTCTTCTGAATTCCGTGTTTAGAATACATCCACCGCGATCGGAAAGAGCATATATGTTTTTACCAGCTCATATATGATGCAGCCAAGAATCACACATGTTATTCTGGGATAAGGTCCCGCATCTTCCGAACTCAGAAATAATTATCTTCGATCCCACGCATGACTCCACAAAATCCAAAATTCAATTTTCAGGAAACCAATTAGAAGGGGTAGGCGGTGAACAATCATCGCAAATAATGAAGATAGGGGCTCGGAAAGGACCTTTGGATCAGCATCAGGATCATTAACAACAAGACCCGCGTTCCAAGTAGTTGGAACGCACCATCGAAATACATCCACCATGTTTCACATTTTTCTGGCGTTCCCCGCATACGAAACGAACCTACATGCGGTACCCAAAAATAAAGAGAGAGGGCTTCACTCAAATGACCCCCATTTCGCGAGAAGGCACTAATGAACCAAATACCCGTGCTAACTCAGACTTGGGTTCCACCTCCATCCAATTAGCAATGTTTTAAAACAGCTCGTGTGAACATGAAATCAAAATGTAATGAAAATCAGAGACTAGAGAATTAAATGAAACTCTCTGGCACTCGGTATAGTGGGTAATAGAGATGAACTTGATTTATTTGAGTTTTGAGATTGGCCAACGAAAGATGCGAAAGAGATTAGGTTGGATAGTAAAAATTTAAACAGATTTATCGGTTACTCCATCATCAGCTATTACGATGGGAGATCATGGAAAGAATACGGAAAGTCAGAGCTGATTCCTCATTGGTCAAAAGTCCTCCAACAGAAAAATCTTCGGGGCTTGGCCAATCCCTACACCACCGAACGCCGATTTTCAACGGTTCCTTTAAACGAGCAGCAATATCCTTGAGAATGGGCGGAAAGACGGAGCCCGAAACTTTATACTTGAGAAATATGCTAAAAATATCTTTCACCAAGTATAAATGTATAAAATAAACGTAAAAACAATGACCAGGATGATGCCATGTATTAAAAAAATACTTGCTATGATAGCAGTCCCGACAGCTACGAATTCAACGACGTGGCGTTTCTAGTTTCATTTTGCAGCTATCTGTCGCTATTCTCATTTATACGTTCGTATAATGGTTTCAGTATCATTGACACAGTTTTCAATCTCCTCTTTCTGCATAAAATCTCGACCGTGACCTTCCCGCCATATGGCCACGAAGTTTTCGGCACTTAAGACGAAATTGGATAGTCTCCGTTAACGGTTTCTTCCTTTCCCCTGACGAATTTGGAAGAAGAAGGTAGCTTGCTCAAATGCCTCATAAAGGAAGTGAAGGAAGCGGAAGTCTAAAGCAGTTTTCCTCGGCGTCACTCTAATAACGTCCTTAAGATTTAACAAGGACCAAAAAACGTAAGGAATTATTTTAGAGAAAACCTTTGCTTTTAAATATCATTATTTTATATAGGTAAAAGAACTTGTTAAAAAATTACGGTTGAGCAAAATGAAATAGTTCCCTTTAAGGCATCAGGATATATGAATTTATATCCCAAGCACCACAAAAAGGCTGCGATGAATTTGAATTCTAAGCTCGTATCTTGAATTCTATGCCCTGAGATCGAAAATTCTCGATATTTTCGAGAGCTCATTTGGTGTCAAGTTAATGACAATGAGCAAAAAAATTAGGTTAATTAGTGATTTTTCAAGAGCCTTCCAATACAGCTATGGCCATTTCAACAAATCGTAGTTTCTAAAATTTAAATGGAACCATCTTCTAATATATAAAATTATCGTGTCACAGTTTTTTGTAAACAAAATCCTCGGCTGGACCGATTCCTACGAAATTTTGTGTGTATATTCTGTAGGTCTGTGAATATGACGTAAAATATTTTCATTTTTCCGCAGGGCCCATGAGGCCCTTGACTTGGCCTTGAATCATTTCCATAGGAAATACATGGTATGTTTGTTATTAATGCCTGCAGGCCTTTTTTCTTTTGCGTGTTTAAATTAGTGGTAATAGTGAAATTTAGTTGAGACATATACCAATTGGAAATAAAAGAAATGCATATTTTTATTCTTGCTAGCAATTTTCATTTTCCTCGTGATGTACGGTGAAAATTTATAAAAGTGCTGAAATTTGTGTTACTGTTCCTTGACGTCCTTCAGTATCGTCTATCTAGTTTGACATCTATCTATCGATGCAGTTTGCGATACTAGCGAAGCTTTAAATTATCCACCTGAGTTTTTGAATCTATTGCATTTGCCAGGTATGCTATCGCACCGTTTACAACAAAGTTGCATATCCAGAAAATATGCTTCGCAATTTGAGCCCAAAACAGCTGGGCAATGGCACGCGATTAGTTATTAAAAAAATGATGAAAAACCTTGTCAAACATTTAGAATGGAAAGTTGATGAAGATGAAGAAGAATGACAGTCAATAAGTCTCAAGGAGTCGATAAGTCTATTTTAATTAATGAAAATTGGTCAATTTTTGAAGGTTCAAAGCCTTACAAAAGGTGAAAAAACGGTAAAAATCATCTATCCAAAAAATCCACTGTCAAATGAAAAGTATGAAAACATTCTAAGCCTTATTCCTCGGCCAAACTCTCATTCAGACTGGCTTGGGGTATATTTTCCCTCCAACAGCAATGCTGAATGCAAACGAGAGCTCTACTTCACTCCTACCGACCATATATAGAGTCTTGAAAGAGAAAGGGAGCAAGCTGTTCCACTACCACGGCTATGGTTGCTTTCACGGACTCTCTATAGTGAAATATAAATCGCATCTTCGCGGCTTTATACGGAGAGCTTACGACGCTTCGAACTTGCCGTATTTTCACGGATATATTCCTAAGGAAAGCCGCCCGCACCCTAATCCTCGTCCTTCCTCCACTTTCACCGCCCTGGTATCTTCGCCTAGGCCCAGCTTAGCATCTCGCCGACTTCCCTCAAGTCCCTCCTTCGAATATCCTACGTCTACATACTACACCGCAAGCCGTCTCAATAAGAGTTATGGGGTTAGGATAAGTTCCCCATAGGACAAAGCCGTTAACAAATAA
Source organism: Ischnura elegans (assembly GCF_921293095.1). Taxonomy (NCBI): domain Eukaryota; kingdom Metazoa; phylum Arthropoda; class Insecta; order Odonata; family Coenagrionidae; genus Ischnura; species Ischnura elegans. Next base: position 113,419,738 of record NC_060248.1, on the reverse strand, counting down.
TAAGGAAATACTCTAAGTAAGTTCTGCCTTGCATTTATTAAATTCCCTTATTGCTTGGGGGAAAATAATACCCATACCGAATAAAATCGTTTATGTCTTGATTTGGTGGAAGTTCGATACATCCATGATGAAAGAACACAAATAATAATTTCCACACTTTTTTAAATTCCAAAACTCAACAACCGACAATGGTTTCAACACATTTTGTCATTTTCAAGGATAATGACACAATGCGTTGGAATCATGCTCGGTTGATGAGTTGTAGAATTAAAAAACTGTGGAAATTACCACTTGTGTTTTTTTATCATGAAATACCCATACCTATTCGTTCGTAGAAATAATACATCTTTTAACTAGTATTTCCCGCGAACATGGGAAAATAGTGGGGAAATTTAGTGCTAATTTTACTACCATGAAGAATGCATACTCGGTCAAGAAAACCATGTTGTTAATCTTTCCTTCAAGGTTAGTACATACATCCAGTAAATGCACGCAACTAGCCCTTCAATTTAAAAGGGTAAACTCTAGAAATTATTACCATAACCAACGACCAGGATCAGAAATATTGTAGTCTGCATCCACATACTACCCCGCAAGCTACCTAAAAACGCGTGTAGCAGGTGATGTTGGAACAACAGTCGTTTACATTAAAAAAAGTAACTGCTCAAACAAAATTACGACTAGAATTTATTAAAGTCTCTTATTGCTCGTGGGAAAACGGATTCCCAAACCTATTCGTAGGGAAAAATGTCTCTCATAATTTAAACGTTTCTGTCGGACCTGGAAATATAGCGGGGCTCTAACATGTTGCTATCCGTGTCGCTCTAATTGATATCTATTCTCAGTTTCTGAAGAAATCCTAGCCTATCACGCAACGTCCGAGTCTCTGGCGGCTCTCTGCCAAATTCGTTTAACATCTGTGTAATGCTTGCTGTATTATAATTGAAGTAAATATATAAATACGCCTATAAATACTATATATCTTATCCTACAGAAGATTGTTGTCTAAATTCGATGATAGAACAAAATGATCACCAATTTCGCGACAGATGACAGCTTCCTCAACAAATAAACGTATTTTTCTGCTAATTCGACAGCATATTTCATGTATGTATGTAATGAACAAAAGGTGGCTGATTTCGCTTCATTGTGGGATATCTGATATCACTTTAACTACATAAGAGCTAGTTCCACAAGAACAACTTTTTGCCTACGATCACTCATAATCTTACGTCGTGAATAAAAGAGCGTAAGCTGTGTTTAGCATGATCAACCTGTCTAAAAGCCTAGCCAACGGTCACATAGGTAGTTAATTATCATGGAAATCCATGGCATTGCTAGCAAAGACATGTTCAAGAATCTTGCTAATAATCGAGGTTAATGAAATTGGTCAATAGCTCCCTGGGTCATGTCTACTTCCCTTATTGAATATTGGTGTAACGTTTGCAATTTTCCAGCCCATTGCTATCTTTCCTTCAGATAATGACGTCTTTAATATAAGCTCTATGAACGGTGCAATCTGGATGCGCGCGGGTATTTCCTCCGGACCCGGAGATTTTTTTAAAAATCGGCTGTGGCGGTTTAGCTATCCAATCGAATTGAATAGTGATTTCTTTCATCAGGTCCTCATAATGGAATGAAATCTATTTTATTGATTGGATGGAATCGATATTACACTCAGTATCATCTGTATATTGTATACACAATAGGAGTAAGAGTTTAACGTGTTAGCTTCGTAAATATTTTCGGTAACGAGTGTACCATCATTGTCAAATAACGAATCTACGGTTGAATAATATGACCAAAAGAATTTGGTATTTTCCTTAAGCTATTCGTCAAGCATTTTTTCTTGAAATTTCGCAATGTAGTTTTCTTTTTTTTTCTTAGCGGGGATAGGTTGTTTTAAAACTGTGTCAGAGTAAGGGATGTTGGGTACGTGTAGAGTAAGTGATGGAGGGGAAGAAAGTGAATAGGAGTCGTAGCGAGAATGGAAGGGAGTATGCCTTAATGTGAATTGGAGAAGGAAGTCCAATTTGTGAGGGGAGACAGGCGGGTGTAAATTGCAAAATACTCAACTTAAACCAACCTCAATCGGTAAAATACTTTAATACTAGCCTAAACTTGGCACGAAGCGATTCTTCGAGCGTTCCATACGTAATTATTGTCTAAATATTATTCAGCTTGTGGGTATGATTTCCATGGTATAATTTGTTGATCACTCCGAGCTGTTCATTTCCTGAAACAGAATCTCCTTAATAGCATTCCCCCTCCAGTAAAAATGCTCCCTCACGCTAATGACTATTTTACTTACTTTTAAAACCGCTGGTTCTGAGATGTGAAGAACGTCTTCATTAGCCGCTGGGACTACTATGGAGATGTTAAATTAAACAAGTCGTAGGAGCGAGTAAACAGAACTGTCAGGGGTTAAAACTTCATCATTTGCATCGATTAATTCCCATATTCATACCCAATTTAACTGAGTATTTTGTATGACATCAGGCACGATATGGTGGAAGTTCTTAATATTATAAGTAAAATAGGACATTGAAATATTTCCATTGAGTTTTTTTGGAATATGTTATTTGATTTCTGAATGAGTATTGAGAATTTCTCCGACATATTTCCATGATACATCCGGATTTTATCCTCTGTTTTAGCTACGAAGTCCGTGTTACTCAGTGGAAATATTGCAATGTTCAATTTTAATTATTTTAACTGAGGTCTATACAAAACACTCTCGAAATAACATTTGAACCCAACCTTCGTTCCGAGCCTTAAACCCATCGTCTCTAATCAGTTCGATGACAGAAGAAGAAAACCAGATGTTTCGTTTAATTGATGATGAGGATAGGCCGAAGACATTTGATGAGAAGTATTCGAGCGAGGATGGAGGGAGTTGAGGTTGACGGAGAGGAAAGAGGACGAGGAAGTGCTCGACGGCGTGATAGGTGAGAAGGGGAAACTCTTGGATGAGATAAACAGGAGGCAAAAGGCGTGGATGAAGACTGTATTGAGGAGGAAGTGAGCGCCAATATCCTTGAGGGAATGGAAAGAAATTAGAGGAATGAGGAAAGAGAAAGAGGACCGGCTTAATGAAGATAATATAAAGAAAAAAAGCATTACGATGTGAAAGAGGAAAAATACGCAAGGGCGAGGCTAGGGTCCATACCCATAGACAGAAATACCGCAATGTATAACAATTATTTAAACAATCGTCATCAATTGGCTACAATCGTAAGATGTGTTTGACAAATCTCTCCACTAAATCCTCCTTATCTTTTCACTTTCTTCTCTTTCATATACTTTATCCGTTCTTTCCATTCACTTGCCCCACGACGATTGTCTTAATCATGCCATCATGCCTTGAGAATTGGTCAATTAAGTTGTTTTAATGAAGGATTTCAAAGGGCTCCTAATCCCTCTCCTAGTCTTCTCAGTGCTTCCCCATTACTCACTCACTATCGGTTGATCTGTTTGATTTTCATCATTCTTCTTCCGATGCATCACACTTAGGCCGTTTTCCAATCCACGTAGTATGCACTCATTCCCTCGTTCCCTTTCTCCCTTGCTCCCTCACTAATGCTCTACTGGCGCCATAAAGTGTGAACGGAAATAAGGCCAACTATTGACAATAACGAGATGTGAAACGCAGGGTAGTGTTAGGATATCTGGTGGTTGATTTAAGAATCAATTTCACCCTGCTTCTCTGTTTGTTTACGTTTGTAATTGAGACTGCTTTTCTGGTACCGATTGGACGCTCTCTCTGCACATAATAAACACAAAATTACTAACAACTCTAGATCAAGATCTCTGAGTTTTCCATTGCCACCATTTTCACGTCCACTTTCTATGAGGGCGCGTTAACGAGGGAGCATCCTCGTTCCCTTGTTCACTTACCCTTCGTTCCCTTGCGCCCTCGCCGATTGGATCCACCCTTACTGTCGTCATATCCGTAAGTTGACGATTGAAAAGTGCACGAAGGGTGAATAATTGCGAATTGGGAAACGGCCTTAGAATGCCTCCAGCCTTGATTGCTCTGGTGCCGTCATTGTCCATATCTTACCACCATAGAGAGGCATGCTTCACATGTGAGTTCTGATAAATTGTTTCCTTCTTTCCATGCTTAAATTACCTGCTGCAATTAGATCCATTTTGATATGCTCTCTTAGCCTGGACTACTCTGCTGAAAATTCTTTCTTCTCCCATCGCCGGTTGTTTTGCTTACCAAATAAGATAATTCTTATACCTAATCCAGGTTTAAATTCCCTATTTTAATGCTGCTCTTCACTTCGTCTTCTGCTGCATACTTACATTGTATTTTTCTTCGCAAATTACATAATTAATGAAATAATTTATGAAAGATGAATATTTCCTCCACATCAAGCCTAATATCCTTATATATTCAAAATTTCTCATGATTTGAAGAAGCTCAGAGACACCTCACATGACACAACGAAACTTTGGAACAATCTTTCCACCGCAACGAATCCTTTGTCTCCTTTAGTCAATAAACACACCTTGGGAACCAACAATCTTTCACTTATCTGTTAAACGGAACCTTGCTACAAATAGTGGTTATCAAGAATTTAATAAAGGACAGAAATACAGAAGAAAAAACTTGGACTCATAATGCAAGGCAGTATTGTGATTTTCCTCATTTTTCCATCATATTCTTGGAGTAAAAGAATTATTTGTACACACGGTTTAACAGTTTTCTTCAACAAGACCTATAAGGGTCGTGAAAGTTATTCATTCCATCGCATTTTTACTAATTCTTCAACGATAAAAATCAAACAATAAGTTTTTAAGAGCATGTTTTACATCTCATTTAAACATATGAGCATGTTTTTCCTATCAAAACTACTGCACTTCACATGGAATTATGGCTTTTAGCCGGCTTCTGAATCTTCGGTAAAAATAAACTAAACCTCCACTATCGATGGAAAGGATATACGTTAAAGGAACTACATAAAGGATCATGTAGAGAGAAAAATATCAAACTATTTGTAATTTCTGTGGAAACTAAATCACACGTCTGCGTCTCTACTTCATGCGATGATGCTATAGGTTATAACCAGCCTTATTAGTTTCACCCGATAAAAAATACTGAATATTGAGAATATTATGCATGGAAACAAAGTATCATAAACAAATAGAGAAGAGGGTAAAGTCCTGTTTACACGATACATTAACTCGTACGAGTTAATGTACGTTTGCGTGAATGATTTTTGTGGACCGGAACGGAACATGTACGAATGCATGAACCAAATTAGAGCAGGTTCTATTTTCTGTGCATGCATTCGCACAAGCTGGGTAGTTACACGGTGCATTTTGGCGTTCATTCTCGCGTTCATACATTTAGACATCAACCCGTACGTGTTAATGTACCGTGTAAACAGGCCTTAAGTTTCAACAATTTATTGAGTTCTAAAATATGAGAAAGCATGTCAGACATAGAACATACTTAAGGAAGTAGGCTCGCGATCGCTCGATTCAAAAGAGATACGTTTTGTGGTCATCATTCGAAACAAGTGGTGCCATCATAGATAACATTTATCGGGGTTGAAAATTAAAATGAATTAATAATGAATTTGGAAAATTCACAAATAAAAGTTTTCATTTAACACATTACCTATATATTTGGACCGACGGAAGTGCCATTTCTGTACAACTTTCGTGATTAACTTCAATTTTAGCATTTTTATTCCTCGTGTCTCAAAAATTAGTGGAATGACAAGCGAAAAATATAAAGTGCAAAACAATATGCAATGATAAATGATGTATTTTTGCATAATCGGCATATATGTTCCAGGAAATGTCAGCATTTTTTTCCTTGCCAAAATAAGTACTGACGTAAGATCTCGTATGAAAACGTGAATTTTCAATTGGAGTTTCGAGAAGGCCTGCGGACCTGCGGAAGCCTAGTCGTCAGTCTATGAAGTACATATAGGAGACTAAATTTCCAAATTATCGTGAATATGGAACCAGTATTCTATCTCGCACGAAACACTTTAGGAACGTTGTAAGAAGGGACTCACTACTTTCTGCCTATCTCAGGGTATGCCCACGAGCAAAAATTTAATTTGTATTTAAGTATTCTGCTGGTAAGGTAGTTTTGCAAGGAGCATTTCCAAATTATTCCGGTCGTGTCCCCTTCCATCTTGGACTTCACTCCTCATTTCACAATAATATCTATTCCCTTTCATCCGATCCATGTATGTTACTCTCTACCTTCTCCTAACCTTGCTACCAAGAATTCTTCCCTTCTAGAATTGTTAATAACATATCCTCTCCCAACTCATTGAACTCCGTAGCAACTACGTTATTATCCCCATTGTGTGAGTGAGAAGTGTTCATGCGCACGCATTGTAAACACCCCCGCGTTAAGCTGAAAGGGAGAAAGAAGAGCTAAAAATACTTCGCGTTCAGCTTAACGTTCTGTGGAGCAAGTTGCAAGGACGCCTGGGCAGGTGGAGAGGAGACCTGAAGGACGCCAAGCCCCTTCCAGGAGTCTCCTTTGGTCCCCTTGCTATAACACATTATTTGCCGCTTCCTCTACCCCTCCCTACCGATGGCCATAATTTTCCAGGATAGGGTTTAGAACGCAGTGGCTCTGGATGAGCACGACGGAAAACGGCAGCGTGGAAGAGGAGTATGGTGGGAGAAGGGGCAATTACTGAGAAATGGAGACATTCTACCCCTTTTCCCGCTCATGAATGACGGGAGGCCGTTCCACACAAAATCCGCCCGCTCCTTAAAAGCACACTCGGGAATGGTCACTTCCCTCTATACCTCCTCTCCATTATCTACCCTCAAACTCAAAGTCCGGTTCAATATGTTTCACGTATGAGAACGAACTAAATCTAGAACCAGAACGCAATGGAGGCAAAAAGCAGAAGTTTTGGGAGCTTTTCAGACGAGTTATGAGTATGATTACGTCGCCATCATAGAAGTGGGTCGTGTTATTATAGAGTTGTTTCATTTACATGTACATACTATCTCGAAAGCTGCCCAAAAAGGTTGTTACGAATCCAGCCGTTAAACTGTTAAAAAAGAGAAAAAAAAGAATTTGCGTTGAATATATGTGATTATTGTGTCCCACCCATTACAATCCTTCATTGTTCGGGGGGAAAATGAATATCTACTCTAACCATATCGGTAAAATATTTCTGTTTATTTGTCATTTTTTCCGTTCCTAGAGAGATTCTAAGATGATGTTATCTGAGTCACTGTGAAATATATATTTGTTCTTCGTATCTCAAGCAATCTAAGTCACACATGTAGCCTCTAGCGGCTCCCAGCTTAATCCGTGCAAAAACTGTTTAACGCTTTATGCTCACTAGTAATCGGGTAGCTTTTCAATTTACGAGGTACTTTATTAAGTTCAAGGATTAAGTCTTCCTGCGTCGGACCATCTAGAATCGAAGGAAATGTCATATTCATGAAAATTTCAAAACATGATCGTCTAGTTTTTCTGAAATTGTATATTCACTTACGAGAGCAATAATGGGCGTGGCAAACCTACCACATTTTCTGGAAATCACATGAAAAATAATATGTTACACATAGGTAGGCCCAAATAGTGTTTCTAGGGTTATCTTAAAAAAATTGATCTCAACATTTTATTTCTTTGTGAAAAACGATTAACATAAAGAATTTTACACAATAAAAATCATGAAAAAAAGCCACTTCACTATCTCACTTGAGTTATTAGCAAAGGAATTTCGTAAATGACGAAAAACCACGTTCGTAACATTAAAATAGTGCTGTGGTGTGCACATTCCTGTTCGTTCAAAGAATCTAAAAAAGCATCATTAAAAAAATATGAATACCTTTGAATAGTCCATATCCTATGCATCATTATTTCACTATTTCGACAGCAAAAGATATCATCAAGAAAAGCAAAACATTTTCGACAAAAAAATCAGAGAAGTATTTGTTTCTAGATACTCGGTCGCAATAGAATCGCCGAAAGCAGTTTTTAAGCCGTAGAGTTATTTTGGTTTATGATGGCTCACGCTGTACCTGCTTAATTGGGTTGCTCACCAAGTTACTATGAAAAAATATCTTCCTCATTCGGCCATAGGTTTCAAATATGATCATAAATACGGTAAAAGGAGAATCGCTCACTTATGGGTAAGAATCGCTCACAACAGTGGAACACGCGAGACCAAGAGGGAAGGTAGCGAAACGGCGGTGAATCGTACGCCAGGAGGGCGTGACGTCATGAACTCATCTATGATAGGGTTAACACATTCCGCGCTCACAATATTTTAAAGGCAATCCTGCGTGAGTGAAATTTGGGGAAAAAATAAAAATTTTTTAAATTTTATATTAACAAAGTGATCTCACGAGATTTGATGCTTGGACCATATTTTCGTTCCTTTTTAAACAATCCCTCATTTTTCAAAAATCTGATATCACAATTTTGTAAGCATACCTGTCAAATTTGAGATATTTCCCCGCAATACAAGTCTTTATTTCTGCTATTTTTTCGCTCTTCATCAATATTGTGAAGAGAATCGAATTAAACCTCGTTATTTTGAGTGGAAAAAACTCTTAACAACGCCATAATACTGCCAAAATTTATTTGATAGCGTTAAAATGATTCTAATTTATGCGATTCTATAAGTTTTATTAAATTAAAGTGAACATTACCCGTGTTACCGATATTTTTTACGATGGTTTTGTTCCCTATTTTGGATAATACGCTTACGTTCTCATCCACTCGTTAGTGGCTTTCATGACGTAGATGTTACGTCATGAGCACAAAACGTGTTAAGGCCGCCGATTTTCCACCGCAAATAGCTGGATGGACAGGCAATGGATAAGAAACCGGACGAAAAATATGGGTCTGTTTATGCTTCAAAATCTATGACAATTGAAATTAAAAAAAAATTGGATAACGAGCCCATTTTAAGTGTGTCCAGTAAATAATTTATAGTTAAGTGGAATTCTAGAATGCCATGAACATTCGCACGACTACGGCAGGTGGGTTTCTCTCCTTGAGAACTTCTTCATCGAATAAATTCACTGATCCCGATTCGTTTTCCTGTGATATCTTCCTGTGGCCGAAGTATCTTGCAGATAAAAGCTCTCCTCATCCACTCCTTCCCCGCTTTCCATATATCTCCCATTCATGCAATTTACCTAGTTGTTTAGCAATTACCCTGCGAGCCGCCTCTAGGGTGTTTGGCAGGGGGTGACAATTCACCAACGTGCAGCATGCAAGAAGACCGCCATATGCACACCGCACGGTCATAGAAATATTACGCATACTAGTAAAATATACATGCTTATTCATAAAAAAAACTTGCTAATGGTTATTAATTCCTAGAGCAAATACATAAAAGGTTAGAACTATGAAAAAAAACCTACAATGAGTGATCCTAGCGAGCGACGCCATTAATCCTATCCATTGAGATAACGTTGCTATCCTTTACTACTGTTCATTATTTTATTCCTTAGATTATTCACAAAATATCATAGCCATCGAGTAAATGCAACTTCCGGTAAGAGTTAAAATTTAATAAATGTACATACTTCATTAATAACAATGCTGGTAAAATTAGACTATCATTAGTCAAGTTGAAACGGGATGCAAATACGTTTAATAGCTCCATGACCCCCACAAATGAAATAGCCGAACTTGGAATTAGGATTTTCTTCAAGGGATCTATTCTGAACTGAGAATTGGCAAGTATCAATACATGTATAGATACGATGGGGAAAACAAAGTACACATTTCCTGTCAGAGAAAGAAACTTTTACGGCGCAATCCAGTGCCGTTGCCATGCATTCGGGCGGCAGTATCTCAACGTAATTATTATTCCAGGAGAGGAGAAGACCGACTCGGCCGGAAAAAAGGCAACATAGAGATTGGCTGAGGATGTAAAAAGGAATAATAAAAAGTGTATTGGGAGTATAAATTTCTGCCAACCAAAATATTTACCAAAACCTGAGCCTCTGAATGCCACAAATGTTTGTAAAAATGATGGATTCTATCTCGTTTTCCTTCGAAAAAAACACATACGATGATAAGAAAACAGAAGATAAGGCCTTGGGCCTGTTTTTGGGATGGAAATGTCAGATGTCGTACCAGCGTTGCACATCTTTTGATTTGTGGTCGCCATCTTCAGTCAAGGGAACATTCGGACATATTTATCAGTTGGCGGGTTATTTCCGCATGTTTTGCGCCGATCCGAGCCTAAGTATACCTACATGGTAGAGGGGATATATTGGAGAACATTACCGACGAACCCTGACCGCGTTCATTCAGACAAGAAATCGCAATTCATTAAAAGAATTCAGTACATGGAAAAGGAAGATTAATTGCAACGTAAGAAATGTAACGTAATCAGCCATACTCTGTTTTGTTGATTTAGACTTTTTTCAAGTGTAAAAACTCTTCAAAAGCTTGTTGAACGCAGACACTAAAATATGGTGGCTGTTCATCAATTAATCAGCACATTAATATATCAATTTATAAGCAGAATACAATCATATAAAATTTTTGTTTATTTTTTAAGTTTTTCACACAAATTTCACAGTCTGGATCAAACAAATACATGTGCACCCATTAAAATGAAAATGGATTTATTACAATGCAAAAAAGCATTTTTTACATTATGGACTTATTTAAAAACCAAATGAAATAATTCTCCAATAAAACCACATGTAATTTCCGGCATAAATATTCCCGTTTTTATCAACGCGTGTATTAAAAATTTGCTTCTGTGAAGGATAATCACGGTTCTCTCCCTTGAGTTAAGTTATTTATGCACTAAAATCAGGGCAACCCAAAAATGCTTGCATATCAAGTACAAAGCATGCATGAAACTTGGTACTTGTTAGAGGCTAAAAATCCGAATCACTTGCCGAGAAAATTGCGACTGAAAAGGAAATCTGAAGTAGCCAGCTTGAGCAAAGAATTGAATGGTATAATAAAGACGCTTATGAGAAAGAATCGGAGATTGTCAGAGGATTAAGTCCTCCAGAAATTATTCCGGGCATACCTGTAACCGGATAGCATAAAATATTCACGAGGATAACAAATTTTTCCTAAAATAGCTAAAATAATTAACTTTAAATTATTTAGACTAATATTCTTTCTCCCTTTGAGGCGAGAATAGTTGACTCGTAGTTTCCCCGCGACGCTCAGATGACTTAATATCTTCTTGATTTCATCACTTCTAAATTCATTTATAAAATAAATTCAAAACCCAGAATGGATCAAGGCAGACTAATATAAAGACTCCAAATCTAAAGTTACTTTCTGCAACTTGAAAAAAATACGAATACATCACAAATAGTCCCAAACAACATTTCCGGATTGTAAAAGATCCTAAACATTCCACATTCTTGAATGAAAAACAGATAAATTAAAACGAGGTCACACAATTTGTAGTAACCATGGCAATTGCAAAGCTAAAACAAAGCGTCCACGTCGAATATGTATGATAAAGTAGGCCAGTAATTTAAGCAAATATTTGTTTTTTTTTTTTTAGAAAAGAAATATTGATATATTTGGATTCACTACCCATCAAATAACTTACAATTGACGTCCAAAAGTTATTGGCTCATCCAGATGAACAGTGCATCATCATCTTAGCTTACTGATATTTTTTTTAATTCGAGAGAAATTTTGAATTTAATTCGAAAAAGCTCCGTGATCCAGGTAAAAAGCGAACGTACCTAAACTTTTTAGATTCTGCTCTTCTATGCTCATGGAGGAAGCCACTGATAAAGCCCGAGGGAATGCTTCACGTGACCCGGGACTCGTTTCCAGTTTCGCAGAATGGGGAACATGCACGATTTTTTCAAAGTACTAGAATAAGAAGGTCCCTACCTCAAATGTACTCGCCGAAAATTTCGCGGATGAATAATGTTTTTTAGCTGAGCTATGAGTCTTGGAAAATTAATCTTCTTCGGCTGCTTGAAAACACGACGTCATCGGAGCGTGACGTCAAAACACGGTATCCACTACGACAGACTGAAGAAGTGGATAGAATATCGGTCTATGCAGGGCCTCAAACGCAAATTTGGCGAAAATAACCGCTGTTTTAACGTCAGACAGCAGATTGTGAATATGCTGGGTTGCCTAGGCGTTATTATAACAAATGAAGGGGATTATTTCGTGAGATTTCGAAACAATCACAATTTTTCAGAAAATCAGCCGCCATAAGGGAGTCGACCAAAAGTAAATTGTCGTATTGTGCTTTCTTAAATTCTTCTCAAGCCAACTTGTCCTTTGAGGAACTACTACAAGGTCGTTGATGATTTTTTACTTCGATATATTGCAATCAAGACTCTGCCCTTCTACTCTCTTAGCGACGTGAATGGTGTACCGTGCGATGACGTCAGAAGGCGTTTCAGGTCACGTGACATTAATCGATATTCTACCGCTTTAAATAAGCATTTAATGACGTTTGTGTAGTGCTAGGAGAGTTTTGGCTTATATATGTTTGGACTCGTGAGAAAATTATCTATTCTTTGAGACTTACTGGCGTGATGAACAAATTTCATGCATGTTCCCCATTAGAACTTTCATCGGCGTCACACGCTCTTCCGGAGCCGTTTCACGCTGAGTGACTGGAGGTCAAAAAGACAAAAGACTGCCTCGAAAGCTCAAAAGAGGGAAATGAAGAAGAGGGGAGAAAAGCCAAGGGATTGGGAACCCACGCAGTCACGTCACACGGAGCTTACATTTCCTTCCTCTGTTTTTCGCACCGCGGAGATGCGGACTAACTAACCGGAAAGGCAAGTGAAAAAAGTACGAGAAAAATTGAATTTCAGGCCATTCCAGACAGCAGGCCAAGGGAACTCGTCCTTAATTCACCCAATCGGTCTCCGACACGGAAAAATGTGTGACGTAGATGACAGTTTTTGGCGAGAACAAACTTATATGGCGACAACGGCCGGTTTTAATTCATAATTTTAACTTTTACATTGGTAAAAAATATCTTAGAGCGATATCACACGTATGCATATTCAAATTTTGAATGTGAATGCACAAAATTGTCATTTGAATAATATCATCACTGTTCCACATGCTGTATACTTCAACTATAGAAACAAAAACTACCCTGTCTGTCCGTGTTAAATTAATTATAACGGTAACTGGTAGGCCCAATACCTATATTTGGGTTACCACCATAATTAAATTTAGGCACCTATATCGCACTAGTTATTATCATTTATATCTTGGGAACCTATATTCCGTTATTTTGGAAAAATTTAAGAAGATGATATTTCATTACTGTAATTGAATAATACACATTATTATTATATTTACAAATGCTTTACTAATTAGCGGTGATTGGATTATTTTACAAGATGCAAAATAAATGGCTGGCGAAGAGTCAGCTCATAGGCCGCGGAAACGTGGAGGCTGTGTTCGAGATTAATACGATACATAATGAAAAGAGCCAACAATAAAGTTGTTAAAGATAAAAATTTCGCGTTCTCTTCGAGTCGAATGGAATTTTATTTTACAACTTCTCAAACGTTTAAAACGCTTTCTTTTCATTTTTATAAGTAGCCAACTCTATTTTTTTTTCCTCGAGTTGACCTGAAATCTCACTATCCTGAAGATTTAAGGCTTCATGTTTGAAAAAAAAATATCCTGAACGAGAGAAAAAAATAATAAATTAAGATAAATTAGCGTTCCAATGGACATATGCTTGAACTATTTGTGACGTGGGAGGTTAAATCCTCTTCAGTGCGTGTTATTCACGAGCATGGAAGCATAAATATGTAAAGGTCACGCTCCTGTGACAAGCCACATTAAAATTCGAAATTATTCCGCGGAAACTGCAACAAAGAAGACGGAAATAGGTAAGCACTTCGCCATCACCACGCTCGACCCAACCTTCGGCAACCCACCTGCTCTCGCTAACACTCTTTACTAGGTAAACACATCTCCCTCCTGAAGTTTTCCTTGGTCCCTCTCTCACCGCAGGAAAATGCCTAGGATACTCCAAACTAATAAATTCCTGCTCTGACTGCTCGATATCAATCGATATCGTTTGAACAAACATGTTTCCAAATCAAATACATTTTTTTATTTGGATATTTTGAATAGAATTCCCAATTTTTTTGTGGGACTTGAGAAGTGGATGAAGGTTATCAGATTAGCATGCATAGGTGGCTTCATGGGAGACAGTTAGAGGTCCAATTTAACAATCACCGAAATTAATGCAGGCGTGGAGTGTATAGTATAATGTGCCTCATCCAAGTGATGAAATTTACAAAATATATAGCGATATCACCTCTGGATTTCCGGAAAACCTATGGTCTATGGTTCGGTTCCCAATCTAGGGAATATTTTTCAATGGCAGTTGATGAGAACATTGCTGCCATTTACGAGGCAGGTGTTCCACGCGTAAATATCATCGAAGAAGCAACGCTTCAACTCAAAGGCAACACACATTTTAGGCAATAGGATTTTTCTGGGCAGAAAACCCAGCAGTAGAGGCGCCGTTGTGCGCTGATTGATGAAAGTTTACTCATAATTACGGTAATCGCAGGAACGAAAAAAATGATGAAGGATGCATTGCAGAAGAGATACAAACATCGTTATTTTTGCGGATGTCAAAGGACAATGTTGAAATAGGCCTATGATGAAAATTTTACCATTAAAACCTTAATAGGGTGGCTTCCTATTATTTATTTTGTTGCCTGAATCGAAAGATGATTACTCCTGGAGTACGTATTTCACGCTTTTAGATTTTTTAATGACGATATCTAGTTTTCGCGATGAAATGAAAAGTGAAAATTTTCAAGCGCGCGAAAACGCAACGGCTAAGTACGAATGCTGGGAAAACCCCGTGTGACGTCAATCTGGTTCCCCCTGTCGCCGGGTGAGGTGATCTTGGGGCGAGGCTTTGAGCGCTAATACGACGCAGGATGCTAGCATGTAGCGGAGTACCCTGCTAGCAGGTAGCGCTTGGCTTAAATAAGGATTATTAATACCATATCAAACGAAGAAAAGTTTCCGACCTTAGGCAGTTTTAATAGGTGATTATTAAGACATGTTTCCCTGAGCTCTGTGCCTCATGCATGCCTTGGTAATCTCAGACGATGTAAAACTCCTATCTACCGGTATAGAAACTAGGTCCCTGTGACGTCACGTGAAGCAGCATCGCATGGGCGCCAATCTGGCCTTATTCAAATGCGGTTAAAATAGACCATCGCCATTCGTCTAAACTGGGATTTCTAAAACCAAATAATTTGTATATTATGAATACACTACTGGTGGGTAACGAATCGCAATCAATGCCTTTCGTTTTCTTTGATGAAGGAAACTACCCTATTCTTGATAATGCATACGCTCTTTCATGGTAAAGACTGCGCTCCCAGTGACACACCTGTTGAGGCGTACAGCAGAGAAGCATGTCGATTATATTTGTAAAATTGCTCATTTATTTAATAAAGAAATACGTCAAGGGTTACCAGAAATACGTCAAGGTTTATTCTGACTACAGAAATGAAGACAATTCACGAGATAGAATTTACGGAGCGAAATAGGCGCTGGTTGATCGGTTAATATACTTGCGAACTTGACCCTGGCTGAGGAGAAATAAGGAAAAGTAACAGCCGTAGTATCATAGATATTTGTGGACAAGAGGGTCAACAGGAAGCGTAAAGACGGGATCTCAAGAGTAAATATATACAAGAGGGCAAAATACAAAGGAAGAGATAAAAAAGGCGATCAATTTTGACTGATAAAAAAATAAATAGAAGTTAATTGGCTACAGTGAACATGCCCTAAGTGAAGAAAATCAGAATTCTGTCTAAAGTTGGCATTTACAAAAATATCAGAATGCAGTTTTTTCAAATGATCATCAATGGGGTGTAAAACGGCTGTTCATTAGCCTAAGTCTCTGATAATGGTAAACATCGTATATTGGACCCATATTTAGCTGAGCCCTCGATGAACTTGTATCTTGCCCTTCTCCATCCCCTTTGGTTGTCAAGCCAATGGAAATTCAATTTTGCGTGATACTTGTTTTAAACTTCAATGGCTATTGACAAAATTAAAAAGTAACAGAAGTAGTATCACCGATGTTTGGATACAAGATGGTCAACGGGAACGACAGGGAAACGACTTCCGTGTGAATATAAACTAGAGGGATGAAGCTGCCTGCGCGATAACCTAACAAGCAAACATTGAATAAGCAAAAAAATCTGATATTGAAATCCCAACTTTATTATTGGTATGTCGAATGGAAAAATTTGGCATGAGAACTACTAACTTATAAATTTTATTAAAATCTTGATACTTCTCCTTGGCAGTTAGGGATTCATATCAATCATGCTTAAAACAGATTTTCCT
The DNA here is from genome assembly GCF_921293095.1 of Ischnura elegans. Lineage (NCBI taxonomy): Eukaryota > Metazoa > Arthropoda > Insecta > Odonata > Coenagrionidae > Ischnura > Ischnura elegans. Next base: position 113,403,402 of record NC_060248.1, on the reverse strand, counting down.
CTGTTCACTCTAAGGTTGAGACCAATATTTTTATCTCTGATTGAAACTTATGTTTACATTATCAAACTTCTGCGCCTTATTTAACTTCCTCAATGTCTGTACATTATGACAAGGTCAAATTTAGGTTGATCGGAATTTGAACACTGCAGAGTTGCGCATGAAATCTGAATATTCTGATGCAACAGATATTTATTTAGACGATAGCGTTTATTTGCACAGCTTTTAATGTCTTTTTATATCGCTTGCTAATATTTTTCCATTAAATGTCATGCTCACTATTAAAACCAATCCAGAACAATCATCTGATCTGGAATTATGCCATTTCTTACCTTGATCGCACACGAAAAGATGAAAGTCGCTTGTTTATGTGCATGCACTGAGGAGACGACAGATTTGCAACTTTATTCCATTCCGAATGGCTAACGACAAGCGTCATCGGGGTCTTGCAGTAATGTGGGTCGAAGGATAAGAACGGATTAGACAGAAAGGGGAGATGAGGGGTAGTACATACATGCATACAATGAGATGGACGGAGAGATATCGTAGGAGACAAGCCCCCTAAACCCTTGAGACCGCCGCGCCAACACTAATTTCATTCGCCGCAATCCGCCCCGACCGCTCCAAGACGGACCGTTCCGAATGGGAAGGGGAGGGGCCGAGGAACAAGATCAAAGCGGTTTCGTGGGCGAGACGCGTTAAATTCCGCTGATGACAGGGTGAGGCAAGAGAGGGAGAGCGAGAGATCGCTCCCGTTGCGGTGGTGGCGGCGGCCGCCGCAAGGTGGAATCACCGTCGCAACGGCGGCTCTCAGTGGGAGGAGAAAGCAAGAGAGAGAGACGGAGAGGATGAATCAAATGAGGGACACCTCGTCATTTCCCAGATGGAGTGGAAGAAGAGCACGGTCCAAGCGCTAGTTGAACGGAAAAAACAACAATTTGGTGGCTTTTTCACCATTTCCAACCCAGAGCTGCTTCTGGGATAAATTGAATTTCAAGAATTCTCAGTTAAAAAAGGCATCGCGTCAAGGCATACCACCCCATCAGGGAGCTGCCGCGGTCTGCGCGCGCGGCAAAAACATCGATTATGTTTCTCTTGATGCTAACGGTCGTAGTTGATTCCTTTGGATGGACACTCCAAAAAGTTTGATGTAATTTTAACGTAAATATCTCGAGGTAACTCGGTGATCCTTTTCTTATAATCCCAAATAAACAAATAATTTGGACGAAAAACATGGTCCTACAATTTGTATCGTATCTACGAGAAGCAAGAAAGCGAAGAAATTTGGTTATACGAAATGTAAAATAAATGTGGCACTAAATACATTATATCCTATGTACAATCACTTGCTAAAATGTTCACTTTCCAACGTTCGTCGAGCACGGTATTCCCCGTGGCCAGCAGCAAGCTCATGTGCCGCACGTTCCAAAAATCGATCTTTATTTCGGCGTCGCTGGTGGTCGCAATTCTCCTTTGGGTATCATATTCTATAGGTTTTGTTGTATATGTGGAGTAAATATCTCTAGGTAATTCGGTGATCCATTTTTTGTAATCGTACATGAACACAAAATCTCGACCAAAAACAGGGTACGACATTTTGTATTGTATCGACGATAAATATCGCAAGAAAGTGTAGAAATCAGGTTGTATAAAATGGAAATGAAATGTGGCACTAAAATATGATAGCTTTTAAACAATTAATCTGCTTTAAAAGATTCAAGGTCCAAAATCTGTCGAGCACGATATTCCCCGTGGCCAAAGGCGAGCTGCGAACTGTGCCGCACGTTCGAAAAATCGTTCTTAATTTCGGCGTCACCGGTGGTCGCCATTGCCCTTCTGGTATCACACTCTATATGCTTTGTTGTATAAGCGGTGAAAATATCTCGAGGTAAATTTTTTTTAAATCCTACATGAACACAAAATTTCGACGATAAATAGGGTCCGCCATTTTGTATCGTATTGGCCACAAATACTATAAATGAGTCGTGAAAGTTGACAAAAATTAACGATACTAAACCGCTTAACAGTATTGTAAATCTTTGCTTCTATTGAATTACTGCAGACGGTGTGGCATTAATTTTAACATGCTGAATTTCGAAAATAATCAATGCGGGCAATTTTTACGAAATTGGTTCAAGTTTGAGATCAAGTAATTTGTTTAAAAATTTTATCTATGAAAAACGGTTTGCGTCAAAAAATGCACTGATGTATTGTCAACAATTGTGCAAAGTTTCAAATTCCGCACTCAAAAAATTCGTTTTTGAGGTTTTGTCCAGCTTTTTTCGATTTCAGCCCACTGTGCGTCGTCGGATAATAACCACATCAAAAGTAATTACGTCGCAGACTTTATAAAACCACCCTCGGCCGTCTATCAGCCTATGCCCCTGTTGTTTTTTTGTTTCTGTAATCACACAGACCATAAATCATTGTCATGCAAGGAAAATATCAAATTACACAAGAACAATTGAATCGTGTTTCTCCCTAACCCGTCTCACCAACTGACCTTTTTTTTGGCCTACCTTCTTGAATTCTCCTTTTATAGACGACAAATGCTAGGTGAGTGACTTTTTGGGCCCGAAGATGTCTCGATAGCTTCGACAATTGATGACATGCACGAGATTTAAAAAAGAATTTGTCCAAACGCGACGCATTGCTGAGGATATATCTGTTTATTTTTCAGCTCTAATTGAATGCCACTCAGTTTTCTATTTACAATTAGACGATACTAATATGCAGCATTGTCCAAACAGCACATTTTTCAAAGAAACAAGCGCAGCATTAACCCTTCAAACAAGTAGAGATGGATTGGAAACACCAACTACATATATCACGTAGCGAGCCCGGCTTTTGAGGCAACGACTTCACTGAAGCAAGATTTGACTTGTTCGTTCTTGCTCTCTCCCTCCTTCGTTGCTTGAAATACGGAGGAGGCGCGCTCCTTCCCCTCCACCTCTCCTTTAAGCGCTTCTGCTGCCCACCCCTTTCTCATGCTGAGCGGTCGAGCACGTTGTCGCACGTGACGTAAATGCTGTTTTAAATAAGTACTGTTAATTGTGTTGCTGATTGCGCATTTTCAATTTAATTTAATGATATACTAATAAAATTTCCTTCGTTGTGTTGAACGTTTATATTGAGATAAGGAGAACCAAAGTATGCCATGTGCGTGCACTGCGGCGTGAAATTATTGCGAGGAAGTGCTAAATTCACCTCACCATACTGAAGAATTTTCGGATGAAACGCAAGTCGGTATGCGATGAGAAAGTGACAAAATTTGGAGTAAACGTACGGAGTAAATCGGCAAAAACATCGAGATCTAAGCGAGATCTAAATTTGACTTTAGTCGATGGCAGTGGGATAGCCAGGAATTTTTTTAGGGGAGGGTCTAAAACCATGGGGGGGGGGGATTTTTAAACAACAGTGTACAAAGTAGAGGGTTTCAAACTGATTTAAACACCTTTCATAATCGAAAAAATGTCAATTTTCAAAGAAATCTTTTGTAAATTCTTGATTTTTCAATATTTTGTTTCCTTTTATGAAGGAAAGTAATTGTAGTTTTACATTTCCGGGGGTTCGGACCCCCGGGACTTCCTTCTCTTGCTATGCCACTGGTCAGTGGTTTATCCGAAGATTTTTCCGATTTTCATTTCCATGCCCAAGCGTAACATTTTAGATCCTGAGCATGTAAAGATGTTTTTAAAATCAACTTGAAAGCCTATAAAAATGATTTTTAATTTATAAAAATATTAAAATCTGTCTGAAAATCTAAATAGCATTCCTTTGATCGTATGTACCCAGAATAAACTTGAATAATTACTTCGTTTAATAGCAGGAATTAGAAAATGCATTTGGATCCGAAAATATCCGACCCAAAAGATCCAGCTCCGAAAATCAAGGATCCGATCCGAATCCGGATCTGAAAAAAATCCTGGATCCGTCCATGCCTACATATTACTATAGACAACGCCAGACATTTACTGTGGTAAGCTGGGAAAGCTGACTGTTACTTACGAAATGCTTGAGAGAAACTCAAATATATTACACAAATCAGCACAGAATGTTATTTATATCGAACCTATAAATTAATTAAATCGATTTTTTTCTCGTTAGAAATTTTATATCCTTGATAAAAAACAGCCACATTTTCAAGCACACAATATTTACATTGTCTCACTAACGATATTTGTGATCCCTTAAGATAAATTTAAAAATAATTTTAGATATAGGTGTAAAAAAAATGATGCCTGAGATTTAGCAATTTCATCTCCATAGTAAAAGATATAAATGAGTGTCGCTACGGTTTCGCAACATAACCCGTAGGAGCTTCTTTTTATCAACTCAATGACATATTTCCCTTTTGAAAGCAAACTAGTTGCTGCTAGAAAGTTAAGCAGATTTTGAAAGTTTATAGATGTATTTTTTACAATAATTTCTAGATTAAGTCGAAAGGTATTAGCTATACTTGCCAGTAATTGTTTAAATCTAATAGTTTCTAACCCTTTTAAAAAACCAGTACGGAAAATCATACCGGTTTTGAGCTGTATGCTGAGAAAGATTAGCTACCCAGGCGGACTCTTTCGCAATATTTTTTTCACCTCTTTGACATCAGAAGTAGTAATGCCATCACCTCCTGACCTCTTTCTCATTAATGGGCGTTAAAATATAAGAATGACTAATGTAATGCGAAAATAAACAGGCTTCATGGATATTTAAATCATATTGAAAATTTGAATGTACCTAAGTTGGTTGTATTTACCACATGAAATTATCACTGAATTAATCAATTATATCTTCCATATCTGCTCAAACGTACCCGTCATTAGAATTTACTTTATCAAAGATATTATCTACTCTTTTTCGGTCAGTGATCGAATTAATAGTATGCTATTTTTTGCCCCTGAGACTTGGACGCTTGGAAAGAGAGAAAGGGAGAGGATTGGGGCGTTCGAGATGTGGGTTTGGAGGAAGATGGTGGAAATACGGTGGACGGATCGAGTATGCAATGAGCAAGTGTTGAACTGGGTAGATGAAGAAATGGCTAAAATAAATAAAAGGAGGAGTAACTGGCTGGGACATGTGATGAGAGGTAATGGCATTTTGAAGGTAGCCTTGGAGGGAACGGTGGAAGGGATAAGAAGGGGAAGGAGAAGGCTTAAGTTGATTGACAGTTTTTGATGGGAAAGTACAGAGTCTTCAAAGAGATGGCTGGAGACAGGAGGGAGTGGGGACAGTGTTAGCGCGAGGAACCTGCCGACGGGCAGAATACTAGATGATGATGATTCTTTGGATATGTTGTGTGCCTGACAATTTAACAAAAGCATATATATATATAACAAGCACTTATTCATAAAATATACACAGTAGTTTTCATTACGATTATCAATAGCATAATTTAGCGTGCATTTGAATTATTTATAGTACTTCGCCTGTTTTTCATTGTTGGGATTATTCCGGAGTTTCTTGTACAAGTTTCTTCGAGAAATTGCTTATGCTAAGTTTAAGTTATGATAGGCGTGGTTTGAGTTATCGGTTATTTTGACAGCTTGCCACATTGCAACCTGCTTGAACAGCAATGAATTTTGTTCTATTTATTAAAAAAAACCTGTTGGCTATATTTTTATTACTCTGCGTAAAGACGTCTTCCCAGTCGCATAGGGAAAGAATTTAAGGCTCATTAAATAGTATGAAGGTCTATCAATTCCAAGTCCATGGAATGACTTTCGTTGGTAGGTAAAGTTGACGCTCCAGAGTAATGACGTGATCATTCCATGAGAAGATGAGCCCTGCGTGATATAATATTTTTTGCCATCACTTCACCAAAATCTACCGGATGTATTTAGCATAAACGTGGCTGATTTTTGCTAAAATGTTTTTTTTTGTTTATCATGGGGACAAAATCTGTCATTTTCCATGTAGGTAAGTTACAGCGATTTTTCAAGTTGAATTTAGTTTTCGTTCCAACATGACGTTATGCCATTTCATCAATCCAACTTTTTCTTTCTGTTTGCGAGATTTCATTACACATATCCAACATTTGCTTCATTTCATGGAAGTTTACAGTATCTACATTGTCAGTTTAAAAATAAATCGGTACAAAAATCTACGTGAATAACTTTCATCACATTACTGATCCTTCAACATGGTATGCTGTACTCCTCTTCTCGTATACTCGAAAATATTTTTTTCATCTTTGTGCTTAATTATGTCAAATGAGTTTGGTCTACAACATGTCAATAGCATTATTACCGGTACAATTTCTTCTTACCATGCCTTAGGAATTCCGTTGCTGCTACCGAATTACTCCGCGGGAAATAATGGAATTATGGGCTAATAACTGCGCATTGAGGTGATTGATTGGCTGCTGCAGTTTTGCCGGGTCTTCGCCCGCAACGATAGACAATACAAACGTGGCAAAAGTGCATACCAGGCCATTTACCTTGCATTCAAACACCCACGGTACGTAGCGTAGCGTGGGCGTTCCTGGGGGCCTAATTAATTATACACTGTATGCCATTTGCCATGGTGATGATCTTCTGCGTGATTGCTCGCTTGCCTCGTCGCTCCTGGGCCACAAAGGTTTATTCAGTCGCGAATACCGCGCTTAGCGCTCTTTGTAAATCTAAGCAGAGTAATAAAACGCGAAGTGTTGGAAGAAGGCTTAGTCATTTTCCTGCCCTGGCCAAAAATTGGAGTTGCTTTAATTGCATCAATGCGTCTGTCTATTACCAAGCTGCGTGTTTTACGCTCGTTTGTTTCTGATTGGTTATGAAATTCATTACCTGAGGCGGGAAGAACTGTGAAGCAATAATGTTTCGCCGATGGAAAAAGAAATGGTGGAAAAACGCTTTGAGATCAATGAAACTTATAATATTTAAAGTAAAAAAAAATGTTGCCTCTTAAACCTTCTCTCTTGAAATGCATTTAGTTATTTAAAAATCATTTAAAACTAAAAATAATAAAATAATATTATAAACAAAACAATTGAAAAACAACGTTTTTCTCGCCAACTAAAAAGAAGAAAATAAATTTCTCTGTCCATATCTGTGTCTCGGTATGGATTGTTACTCAAATGGTGACATACTTTATGACAATCATTACGACGATAACGAAAAACATTAGGTTTAAAAAACATTAGCATGTAAGGTTACATTTAGTGATTGCATTAAATATGAATTTGGATTATTATCATTTACAGTTGGGTTCTCCATCGTTATGCAAATTGATAGTATATATGCTACTAATTGATATAATTCACTATAATTAAAGTTATTTTTTATTCAGTTTATATTGAATGAGAAGGTAATGCTCAGTACTGAACGTATTAGAAATTAGCACCTAATGAGTTGATTGATTAATGCTTATATTCAAGAAGTCATCAGTTAATTATTAAGTATTCATCAATTATGCATGATTGTGTTATTACCTGACACGCAATAAACTCGATTGTTTCTGGCTTTACCTTGTGAAAATCCATTCTGAACAATAAAAAATTATGGTACCTTTTCACACGATTGTTTCAATACAACCGGTTTCGTCGCAGAGGCGACATCATCAGGTACAGAAATCGTTATATTAACAGTTATTTTAATAAGCAACAACATAATAACTGTTAATATAACGATTTCTGTACCTGATGATGTCGCCTCTGCGACGAAACCGGTCGTATTGAATAAATCGTTTGAAAAGGTACCATAATTTTTTATTGTCCTGACACGCAATGTTTGAAGATTTAATATCTGAGCGTTTTTGATTCTGTTTTAGTTCTCAAAGATCAGTAAGGTCTTCATCTAAGCGAATGTGTTGATTTTAGATAAGAAAATGGTTGGTTAAATCAAATCGCAATTTAGCAAGAATTTTTAAGAGTAATAACACCTATTGCAAGTACTAAATGTAATGTTACATGCGTCCAACGTTTTTCTTTTTGGTCGTAGTGATTGCCATAGAGTATGTTACCATTTGACTAACATTTCATATCGAGACTCAGATATGGACAGAGAAATTTGTTTTCTTCTTTAAGTTGGCGAGAAAAACGTTGTTTTTAAAATTTATAATTTATAATATTATTTTCTTATTTTTAGCTTTAAATGATTAAAATATACCAAAAGTACAATGAAATAGTTTTAATTGAATAATTACACGCAATTTTATTTTACATTATGAATCAATTTTTCAGACACATTTCTTAAAATTTTATTTTAATTTAAGTTTTATAAAATTTCAATTTTTGTTTCAAAATTTTTCTGAAAAATGCTCTTTTCAGTTGCACAACATTCATAATGTCATACAACAAATTCAATGAAATGTGATTGCTGTGGCCACCGGTGGAAAAATGTGGAATTGATTTTCCATACAAAATTAATTTTGTAATTTTTTATAAATCTAGCCAAAACCATGATAGAAAGCATGTAAATATTCATTTTCAGTAAGATTTGAGCTAGATATAAAGTTTCAGTGCTCTATCTAGTCGTTAAGTGTGTTCAAATTGAGTTAAAAATTCCTCCGTGACAAACAGACACGAAAGTAAGTTAAGAAAAACGTTGTAAAAATGTAAATGATTAATCCTTTTTATTGTAATAATGCCCATCGTCAGGTCAAATTTTTTAAATTTATTTTCTAAAAATGTGTAGCTACAGAACGACAGAATATTTATTTTCATTCCTTTTAGAGCTCAAAGCAAAATAACGTCAATAATAATCAATGGAAATAATTGTGTCAATTTTGAACACTTGTTAAAAAAATGTATGTTCAACCGAATCCTGGCAGATTGGCTTTTAATGCTACCATATGAGTCAACAAAAGAGCATTAACATTTAATATATACTATAAATTTATCATTTTTTAAGTGAGAAGAAATGTGAACAGACTTTTAGCAATTATCGAGGTGACAGATGCCAAAAATGGTGCTCAAATATCCTTTTTCTCTATATGGCATCGAGAGAAATAAGGGTCCTCTTAAAATGAGATTTTTTTTTTAAATCCATCAAAAGTTTTAATCCCATCACTTCTTTTGTGTAATGGTCCTTGAAAAATCCTCGGAGTTCTTAATAATCTCTCGAGTTGAAAGATGATTGCGGAGGCTTAAAAGGGAGCGTTGCCCGGAAGAGATTGAGGAATTCCTTCAAGTCCCGAACATTATAGGTGGGTCTGGAAAAATATTTTTTGAAATGGTTTATGATTAGGAAAACGCCGTGCTGAAAGAACTGGACAGAAATGATGCAAAGGCAGCTTAAAGTCATAGGATTTACTTGAAAATTCCTCTCCTGATAGAATGCGAACATCTATTATTCGTGCAAGAATTTCTTGCATCGGTCTTAGCGAGCTAAATAATATCATGTTAAAATAGTTCTAGGAGTGTAGATCAACGCATGTTATGCAACAAAGTTTTAGCCGACGTTTCTGGTCATTTTAAACTATCATCAGGGCTTAACTTTGTATTTATTTAAACGATTTTACATATTTGATTAAGATTTTATTTATTTTTTTATTTACATATTTTATTTTTTAGTTATTTTATTTACATATTTTATGAATATTTTATAAAATATGTACAAAGTTAAGCCCTGATGATAGTTTAAAATAAACAAAAACGTTGGCTAAAACTTTTTTTGCATAACATACGTTGACCTACACTCCAAGACCTATTTTAACATGAATATAACGAGGCCAAGATAAGGAGAAAAAAATAATTATCTAAATAATATTGGAAAAAAACCGGTATTTTGGAAAAATATATTCTGATGTAAGTCTTTCCTGTAGTTCATCTTAGTTTGATCCATGTGAGTGAACGCTAAACACTCCATCTCTATTAGATTTATCCCATCGATAGATATTCCTCGTCATAAATGAGACTGGGGCTCTTAGACACAAATATTAGTAAACGAATTTCACCAGACATTATTAGCGGAACTCCATATCGCGAGCGGATTGGAGAACTTTGTCACTTAGTAAATGAAGAATTATCGTATTTCATAGTATATACTTCAAAATGAATATTTACTTCAGTCACAATAGCTTTCACTATCGCTTCATCACTTGGTGATTTTATGCCACGGAAATAGTGAGTGTTACTGGGTAAAGAAACTGTTAGGGATTTAAGTTCAGAAATTGGATTATTGGATTTGCTAAGCAATTTAATCCCTAGCATATCTCCATGTAAGAGGGGTACGATAAATCGTGAACCATTCGACATTCAGCTTGAACGCTGTGCCACAAATGAGACCAATGTTCACCAACAACTTCGTTTCTATTGTTGAATTTCGGAGTAAAATATTATCCACCAATATTGTCACTATATCAAAGACCTTTACTTAAAGATGCATCAATCGTTGATCAACTCCCTCAAGATTCTCCATTCTTCGCAAGTTAGCAAGTGGAAGGGATTGCGAGTACTGAGAGGAAAATTTGGGATAGAACGTAGACCACGAGTAATGCTTGAGCAGGAAGGAATGTAAATAACCCGTTGGTAAAAAAAAGGAGTTTGCATGAGCGAAGCAGTATTGGGACGAAAGTTTCTACCTACCTCTATCTATCTCTCCGCCCCCGAATTAAGTGCTTGCTGCGAGTGAACTTCTGTCTCCAAAGCTCTTTCGAATAGGCACCAAATTTTCGTGCGAACAATTTCCTCAACCGCCGATATTTTTGGCCCTTCGCCCTTTTTCGGATTGGAAACTATCACCCGCTACATTGCGGATTGAAAATCGATTCCTTTCTATGGTGAGCGAGAGCATATGTATGAGTCAGGAGGCAACGAATGACGCTTTTCTTGTGGGTTGACTCCAAATGTGAGTGTGAATGAGTGTGAAATAAATGTGTGGCCCGATTTTTGCTCGAGAATATTCTTTCGATCTCGTTCCATCCATTTTCTTTCTCTTTTCCTCTCGCATCGGATTATGCTTTTTTTCAGACTCTCGTCATTTTGAGCGGGAGAGCTCGCATGAGTGAGTGCGGGATAAATAGAGATCGAGAGAGAGAGGGAGTCCCTTCGGTGACTCGTGAAATTAGGCGATTTTGAAACACCCATCTTTTCCCATTCCCCGGGGATCTTTTTCGCTCCCTCCCCCTCTTCTCCACTTCCGTAAAAATGCAAAGCGATCGCTCAAAAAAAAAAAAAAGAAAAAAAGATCTCCCTCTCTCTCTCTCTGGTTCGATTTTGAAAGAACGAGGTGAAAAATCGTGGACTCCCAATTGAGACTGCTGGGTCGCACGAGGAATTGTGAGGACAGATGGAGAATAATAAAGACGTAATGGAGAAGAGAGTGGGTGAAAGGTGTATCATTGGAGCATTGAGGGTGTAATGGAATATGGAGGGTGATGAGTCATTGCTAAAGAGTGGGAGGGAGAACGGAGTGGATACGAGATAATTGTTTCGGAGAAAAGAATGCTCGCCAAAGTGAAACGAAGACCGAGATGAAGCAATGGATTTGTTGATATTTTTTTTGACACAGCGTTGTCTGGATTCCCAAGATAGAATCCTCGGTTTTTACTTTGTCATTTGTAAGGGAAAGAGAAGTCCCCGGTGATTTCTCTTTTTGGATCACTTACAGAGATATAAGGGTAATTTAGGGAATATCAAAAAATGTGTTTTTTTCATATGCTTTCATACATATGATTGAACATAGTCTTTGTCTCTCGTTTTAAATTTTTATTAGCCATTAGCTTACGCACGCATCGCCCGAACATGCTTAGCCGTATTGCCATTATTTGCTCAAAGGCACGATTTGAATCTCCGGATCAAAAAGCATTGGAAACCGTCAAATTACGTCTCTTGAGAATTTTTGTATGAATGTGGTTAGCAACTTACGTCGAAACTATAAAACTTATTTCATATCGGAGGAAATTTTGGAATATCTTGTCGTCTAAAGTTTACTTTTCTAAAGCTAGCTAAAACCAAGTCCAAGGCATCTAGCCAATGTATTACACCTTTTCAGCAGAAGTCACTATGCCAACATACCGTACCATTCTAATCCTGAAAATATTCCACACATAGGGGTGTGGGCAAGTTAAGGACACTTCTGAATACAGCTTCCTCGATTGGGGTCATATTAATGTAGAAAAGATGGTTTTATAGTAATCATTTTCAACTATTTAAAATTATTAGGCAACTTTATTTGATACTGATTCTATTATTTTTTATTCAGAAAGAAATATGATAACTTCACTGAATTGTAAATCAAACCAATATCCCATTAACCTTTACAATCTTTACACGCCCTTCAGCAACACCTCAAGTTCCCAATCGACAAGCTGCTAGAACCATTCATGTTTGCAAACAACATTTTACTATGCATGAAAATTTCTCGGGCTCGCCACCGGGTTGGGAAATTAAAGGCAGCCAACGTTGCGGGCTCCGACTCGTCGCCCACTTTCCAGGCAACAAATAAAATTCGTTTGCTGATAGCAGCAGAAATATTTTTATACGCTCAGGCGATGATCTTGACTGACTTTTTCTCCATATATAAGCAGCATAAATGGAAATTCATTGGCCAAAGGCGCATATTCTGTGCTCGCACTTGTTAATAACTCATTAACCCTAATACGGGCAAGGTGAGTCTCTTGGACTCATTGCATCACATTTTTGAGAATTTTATTATGTTATTGAAATGTCAGCATGTTGTAAATTTTTTACTTCTTCTAATGGTATATTTCCTATAAATTAGAGTCATTCAAACTTCTTTCGGAATCAAAGTAACTTAGAAATAATTTTTTCCCCTGAATTCCCACAAATCCGGGCAAGGTGAATCTGTTTGCATGAAATGTAAAAAGTAATGTGCATTTTACAAATATTTGGTTTGAATTGTCAAATAATGTAAAATCATCACCATGTGGATGTTACGATAAATATTTGGTGTTTTATGTAGTGAAAACTGAAACAATTAGTCAAAATAGTCCACTGTACTCGCTGTTTGGCTATGTATGAAATTAATAAGTAATGTAAAACTTTTGCTAAACAAATAATAATCACTTATATGTTAAATGATAATAAGGTGCAAAATATGTACAAATTGATGTGAAAAGTAATATTTTTCACTTTAAATTAAAATCAAAAGTTAACAGAGTCCATTGGGCTCACCTTGCCCGATTACGTCAGAAAAATATGATGCCCATAATAGGGTTAATAACCCTTGGTCTAATCATAGAAAAAACCGGAAAAACGAAAGTAATCCAAGTTAGAATTCCACGGTCTCATATCAGTGATTGATGTTAGTTCTCAACTACCAATGTTTAATAATATTTCCCTTCATAACCTGTAGCCGCTTTAGTGCTCTCGTGCAATAGCGAGTGTGAAAGATTAATGGAATGGTATGCTTATCTATGCATCATGTAAATCGTACTGAAATTACGGTTATATGGGAAATTGCACTTTTTTCCATTTCATTAAAATGTGTATTCCTGGAAAATTTCCCATCATTCCATCCTCGTTAAGCTTGGGTGAGGTTGTTTGTTCGACCTCCGTGGAAATGTTATTTATCACGAAACCTTCCATGTTCGTGCTTATCGAGCTATTTTTGGAGCGTCTGGAAATCAATTCTCAGGGCTCAACAAGTACCCAGCTGGCGCGCTATGGCTTTTTAAACCCTTTCTGGTGCTTCCCCATTTTGGCCAAACATTGGATGAAACCAGCCAAGTTCTTGTGGTCACACCGAAAACTGAGCTATTTCAATTAGCTATTAAGAAATTTTCCCTCATCAATCGTATTAAAATCTGCGTAATAAGCTTTCACAATATTAAGCTATAAGTTTTGGTGCATCTTAACACGTTGCGTACGGATGGCGAGAATTCAGGTGATGTTGCTTCACCAGAAGACCTAAAAAAAGTTTTGGCTATATGGGTTCCATCGATGGAACACAGTTTAAAAATGATTTCTCGAACACTTTTTTTTTTTTTTTAGTGCGATCAGTTATATAAAGTTACCTTCCTGATTGGCAAGGACTTGCACAAGCCAATGCTTGACCATTAATCATATTCTGTTCCTTGAAATGTCATTTTTGTTTGGTATTAGCATGTGCTTTTGCAGATGCTTCATTATTACTCACAATAAAAGGACCAAGTGTAGCGGAAATGATCATTTTTCAATCAACTTGGATTTTAATGCCAAACCACGGAATATTTCAATAATATTATTTATCCATTTCCATACCACCGAAAACATCACATACTGGCCTTTAGCATAGGAGTTTTTGAAGAATTTATTAAATACACGTACAAGAACAACCGTGCCCAGGATGGGTACAGCCTACCTTGGCGGAACTTTAACCCGCGATCTTATGCTTGGCGGGCGAGGACTTAATCCTACCGCCACCGAAGCTTGCGTTTTTCCCTATGCCTATTCCTACAATATTATGAATATATATATATTTTGGTGCTGCAAAGAACATAATTTTTACTGAAGACGATATTGCGTATTTGATGTATCTCCTCATAAGTATAATGACTTTGGAATCTGTTTTATACTCACTGTACGTTTTTTTCTTTACAGGTATGTTCACGGAAACTTTTCATGCTCAATACGGGTGAGTTATTTGCATTGAATCTACTATAAAACTAGTTATGGATCCAATGCATATATTTTTAATTTATGAGCAACATTTGGAATAAAATTTGAAAAAGACGTGAATAATTATCTATGGCGAATCATGCTGGTTTGGATGGCGTTTTCCCGCGAATTACTCGTTAACTAGAATAAAGTAGCAATAGTAGTAGCCCATGATGCCTTATTACGGCGTACAAGTATGATACGTCACATGTGTCCTTTTATAATAATAATTTATAATGGATCATATACGTTAAGAAATAAGGAGCATGGTTGAAATATTCAACTTATTTTGCATGCTACAGGTGACCCGCGGATATCGGCCAAATGTTTCGCAATCACTGTTCTATAAAATGGAGAGTTGTTAATTGTATTAAGCTAGCCTCTGAAAGTACTTTTACTGTAGATACTTTTTCTTATGATACTTATAGATAAAATATGCTGTAGGTTAGAGCATAACTTTAAATTGAACGAACAAAACTATGTCTTTATTACAGTGAACTATGTAATTAACTTCGTTGTAGGTGAAATTTTCCTCATTTCGCTGAGTTGTACATGGAAAAATAGAATCGCTAATACATTTACCTTTTATGGCTTATGCACAAATTTTATTTATATTAATATTATTGCCGCACTTAATTTTTGCAATAAATTAATATTTTTGCCGCATTGCATTTCTCGCAAAGGTTCATTACTAGGTATCCGTATCCAAAGTTACACTATTATTCGGTCATTGTTGCTCAAAATTGATGCATATGCTATTCAGATTCAGATGTTCAAGGTGGCCATTAAATGCATAGTAATACATGACGAAGTAGGTAATATTGGAGTCATCCTAAGCGTCCCGACGCGTCGACTTGACCACCTACCCCGACCGACCGACGGGTATTTTTTATGAATATTAATGCTATGGTTCTTTCCCAATATCTATGCGCCTTCACATTTGTTAATTAGAATTCAATTTGTTTCGTTTTTGTTTGAATAATTTTCAAAGGTTGGAATCTTTGTCTCTCTGGTTCACGTTCAACCTACTCAGAAGTATTTCCTGTCATAGGAGGCCCGCCTGCTAAAATAATATGGAATAGTTAAAAATATAAATACATGTCTCCATATAAATATAACTCGTGTAGTTATAGCTATAGATAGTAATACATAAGGTTAATTTCACCTATGCATTTCATTGGTTTTACAGTGACGCGAGAATAGGGTGGTTTCCTATTTTCTTTTTATTGCCTAAATCGAAAGACAACCACTCCTGGAGTACGTATTTCACGCTTTTAGATTTTTAAATTATGACATTTACTTTCGTGATTAAATAAAAAGTGAAAAATTTCAAGCGCGCGAAAATGCAACGGCTAAGTATGAATGCTGGGAAAATCCCGAATGCAGTCATTCTGGTTCCGGCTGCCGCCGTGTGAGGCCACCTTCGTGCGAGGCTATGAGCGCCGCTACGATGCAGGCTGCTAGCAGGTAGCACTTGGCTTAAATAAGGATTATTAATACCCTATCAAACGAAGGATACTTTCCGAACTTAGGTATTTTTAATGAGTGATTATTAAGAGTTTCCCTGAGCTCGGTGCCCCATACATGCATTGGTAATCTCAGACGATGTAAAACTCCAAACTACTCGTATAGCATCTGGGTCCCTTTGACGTCACGTGGAGTGGCATCGCTTGAGCGCCAATCCTGCCTTTTTCAAATGAGGTTAAAATTGACCATTAACATTCGTCTAGACTGAGATTTCTGGAACCAAATAATTTTTATATTATGAATACACTAATGGTGGGTAATGAATCGCAATCAATGCCTTTCGTTTTCATGGTGAAGGAAGCTACCCTATTGAGCCTCTAAGTTCGACCTCCTTGAGGCTATAATAAGGAGATGAACACCTCCTTTTGCGTCAGTTTACCCGTATTTTCCCTTGAGAGGTCATATTTCCCACAATATCCCATTTCTCTGAATCCCCTGGAATAGAAGCAGTCCCTCCTGAGTTGGAGGCCTGAGAATCGACCGCCCCCACCCCATGCCTTGCCCAAGTCGGCTCCGATAACTCACCCCTTGAGCCCCCGTCAAAGAGCGCGCACACAATACTTTCCTTAGTCGTCCATCTCTGGGCCTTTCTCGCAACCCCGTGCTCTCCAACGCCACAAAAATTAAACCCTCTCCCGACTCTCACCCTCATTAGGACCTCTCCGAAGGAGAATGGGGGCCAAGTCCCGGCGGAAAGCCAAATCCTTCGAGGCGATGCGCCCGAATTCTGACCACCGCCTTTATTCGCTTCAAATCTCTCTCTTTTTCAACCCTTCGTTTTTTTTTGGAAGGAATTGTATTTTCTGCCACTGTTGATACTTTTTATTTGTCGCCTAAAATTGTGAATTGGGTATTATGAGCAGCGGGAAGTTCTGTCTCGCTTCCGCTGGCTGAAGGGGTGACGAGAATGCTTCGGTGTAGCCATTAGGGGACAGAGGACAAAGAGGAAAATGCCTTGCTTGACTTGCGGTTGCTTGGAGAAGTGAAGGGAAATAATCGTCAATTTCTACTTCGTGGTCAAATAATTTGGAAGCTTTCAGCGGGTAAGTCTATTGCAGGAAAGGTTTTTTAAGATATACTTAAATAAAATGTTTTCAATAGGATCGTTCTCTGATTTAACTTAAGATAATGCTATTTTCCATTATTTTAGAACTTGAAAACGATTGGATATATATCTGTGCTTATATAGTCGCACAATTTCCAAGTTACACGCGGTGAAAAATCGACGTCTCTTGAATAGAAAATTTGATGACTCCGCGAACTATTTTGAGCGGGTCAGCGCGACTATTATTCAGATATACCTCTCTTCCTTTGAATTCAGGCTCATTGTTGTTTACTCTCTTTACGGTTCCTTTCGTTCAAAATACTTTTACGTTATACTATACTTACGTTTGTCTAACTATGACGTGTATGTTAATACACTTACTGAAAGATTATATCTTATTTTAACTTCGGCTTCAATGCCTCTTGAAATAATTCAATTCTGCCTGTAATTAGTAAGTAAATGTGAAACTTCAACTAGGTATTGAGGTAAATCATATTATTACGTTTTACATTAAAATTTTTGACAAAAATTGTGCGTGATTTTGGGAATGTTTTCCTGCTATCGTTGCCGTCGTGTTAATGCCCAAATGCTGTACACTGCGTTACCGCTCTTTCAGTGGACAAAATAAGAAAATGCTGCAAATAGTTAATGCGATGTCTAAGGAAGAGCGTTCAAACGTACAAGATTTTGTGCTTAGCTTAATGGAATACTTATCGTGGAATTTTATCGGAAGAGAAATTAATCCCATAGAAAGTCGGGCAAGAGGATTTTTTTCCAATGAGCGTTAAACCTTGCACGCAACATCAGCTAAAGTGATCATTCTCTTCGATTTTAATCCTCCTGACGTGAGTGGATGGGTTAAGGATATTTGATGCTCGAATTACAGGCAGAGTTTTAGAGGAAGAATGTACGCATTTGGATATTTCGTGGGCGTAATCGTTATATTAAACCATGTTCACGTTGGAGTTGAGACGAGTAATGTGTCTTTTCCATGAACGATTGAGAAGTAGCTTTTTTGAAAAAATGCCTAATGGATTATCGTTTATAAAGCCTCATCGAAAGGGAGAAATTTTGAAGAGCCATGCTCCCATTTTTATCTCCGCCTATGAATGTAGTTACTATCTTTTTGGGCATTAGGCATTTGGCGTGTATTGTGTTGCGTATGTAAATTTGCATAGCAATATAAATTTTGCCGTCATTTTATTCACGAATACCAAGCGGATGTTAGCAAGAGTCTTGACCTTTTGACATCCGTAATCTTTTTGTGGGCAAGTCTGTCTGAAACTTTTAGTCCTTAAATTCTCTCAAGTTCAAACTCAGAATAGGAATGAATGGTCTCCTTATTCTTGATGGGGTAGCCGTTCTGCAGAGCAGCCCATTTAGAATGCAAATTGCTGTTGTTTTCCTCCAAAGTCGTCGATTTCTCAGAAAATGGCTTTCTTTATCGCTTTAAGTATCATCACTTTCCTCCATAAAACGATCTGCTTTTTTATAAACAAAAGCAGTATAACTACCGATGGAAGTTACGACTAACGGGCCTTTTAAACGAGCTTAATTTTAAAAATGGTCTACTGCAATGAACTAAAATTAATTCCGCGCCTAATAATCCTTCAAATGGATGCTTAATTAATGCCTGCACTTTTTTCATGTCTAAAAATGCATACTGAGCCATCAAATTTGTTAATGCCTTATTAAAGCTTAGTTCCTATGTGTTTGACTATGGTCGACTAGCAGTAATAATGATATTAACTTCTTTATTAGTAAGTTCCCCACTAATGCGGTATTTGGCAATTATTTCCTTTCTTAGTTTGGAGTTTCTTAATGTTGCTTATTTAGAGGATAATAATTCTTGAAACCTCGTGAAAATTACGTGATAGCGTTGAAAGCGGTTGGGGAGAATAAAACCGTATGAAATTATACTCTGTATAATATTTTTTCATTCTAAACTAACAGACGCTCTATTTTAGTCTTCAAATCCATAAATACTCCAAGTAAGGTTTAGTTTGAAGTAGCGTCCAGTACTTAAACAGTCTTTGGTTCTGGCCGTAGCGTCCCGGAATTGGAAACTCAATAAGAAAGTTACTGGTTTGGAATGGGATAAAAGTTTGTATTTTTCACACGATTTTATTCTTCCCTGCCAGTTTCAACGCTATTGCGCTATTTTATAGTGGCTAAAACCTCTTAAAACCTCTTAGCAATGACGCAACAGCGTTGAAACCGTAAAGGAGAATTAATCCTTGAGAGTTAACGCCAGGCTTTTTCGTTCCAAGTTATGGAAAAATCCTCTAACTAAGTCCGTTGACGATTAATTTTAGAGAGTCTGTTTGTTCATAATAATTTAAAAGGACTAAGACGAGTCAGTGTATTCTAAAATCTATTTCTAGTTTTATGCGCGGTTTTTGCTGCTTTTAAAGGAATATGCCATCAATGATCTAGTTAATTATAAGTCATGTACGGCAAGGTTAGTTTGCGTGGACGTCCTTTACTACCATTGCCTCCACGCTACCAAGATGCGGAAAGTTAAGTAACGTTTCTTCTTTATAGAGTGGGCATGAAATAAGGAAAGGCGTGCAAATAATATCACATGACATAGAGTTAATCTAAGAGAATGAGAAGTGGACTTCAGAGAGAGGGATCAATGACAAAGAAAAATTCACTAGTATTAATGGTTGATATTAGACTTTTGGCTCCTCAACGTTACAGATGTGAGTGAGGGTCTCATTTGCCGAAGAAAGAAAAAAATATGCATGCATAATTAAAAAAGTTTTTTCAAATTTCGGCATGAGGAAATTTCACGCCGCAAGTCAGGCGGCAAACTATTGATTTTGCCGGTATTTTATTGCTATTGTTCCAGCAGCCATCATAAAAGTACGAGTTTAAAATTGAAGCCAGGTGAATTAATTTTTCGAAATACACTGTGCGTGTGCATGTAATTTGATCGCGGTTCCTTATTGGACCAAGCGATGCATTAAGAGTGAAGTCATTCCGTTTGGTGCTACAGAGTGCTGCTCTTTGACATCAAATGGAATACTCTCGATGCCTTCTTGATCGCCAGATACTATTTTTCTTAATAAAACATGAATAATGAGTCAACAGGTTATCTAAATCTATCGAAAATGGCAATATTAGAGCAAATTTTTGTCCAGTATACTACTTACTTCCAGAAGGTATAAATGCCAAGAAAAAGCATGCGTTTGAGATATTCCTATTCACAGCCTACTCCATGAATACAAATAAGCTTATGTTAGCATAAATATGCGGAGTAGCAAAATTGATACCCAAGTATGTTATTATAATGTACACACATACGTATGCTATACAAGGAAGAAAATTATTTATTATCCTAAGGGCTTCAAAGCTTAATAAAATTTGTAGGAGGGGAAGAGACTTCAAATAAATGCTCACCTAAATCTTTGAAATCTGCAATGCTGCATATATAATTACGAATTACCAACGATACAAGGAGTGTTATAATAAAATTATGTCTATTAAACAATCAAGTATTAATCGAATGTACGTACATTTAGATAATGATAGATTTTCTTTATCCTTCAAATATCTTCAGTAATTTTAGGCAAATACTTACCTATTAACTATCTAGATTACGATGCATAAAAACAATAGCCTAAGCACCAACTTCTATTATAAAATTGACGAAGAGTTAATCGTATATAAATGTGTGGGAGGGCTAGCACCCCCTATGAAAGATTTTTGGAGGGCATATCCCCTTTCCTCCCCCGTTGAGAACATAAAAGTTCGAAGGATTACAAATTGATATATTTAAGCAGTTCATCAGCAGAAGTAGGGGATAGTGGAGCTGATTTTCTTTTTAAACGTTGGTCTTAATCTCGTGTAACCAATGACCTTTAACGAATTTCACCGTCCCTCACATCGAACCATCGTCTCGCCCCAGTACTTTCTACCAAAGTGCCGATTATCCCCTTTCCCTTAAGTAGCCAATCTTCATTCTTTCCCACCGAAGACGCGACGTTCGCTCCCTCCCTCTCTCTTCTGGGAAGATGGACGCCTTAATCACCGGTTGGGCGATGGAATGGACGCCGCCGACGCGGACGACGCCATTAATTCCTCCCTTTCAACTTAACTCATCCCCTTCAATTCCTCTGGGCTATTGCCTAATTTCCTCACCCTCCTCATGCAATTTCATCCCCCTCCCCTGCGAGAGAAATCGTTCCCGTCTGTCCTTTTCCTCTCTTGTCACTTAAGTTATTTCCTCCACTTATTCTAGTTAACTGTCTCAAGTCAAAGGGTTGGTGACAGGGTCCGTCTTGCCCAGCAGAGGTGCCTGGACTCCCATCTGTTCTTCACTTCTCCCCTTTCTCTTGATTATTTCCCTCGCGTTTTTTCGTCCCTATCCTGTTCAGGAGAAGCGAACAGTGATAATACTGAGCACTCATGTAATACAGAAGCCGGCCCGGGATTTGTCTACCCAGTCCCAGTATTTAGTAGGCTCCTTCTCTCAACCCTCCTCACCGCCCCTCATTTTCACCTAAAGATGTCCTTTAATTTTTATTATTAGAATAAGACAATGCAATATTTCCACTGAGTTTTTTTAATACACAACGCGTTTCGTCGATACAAACAACATTATCAAGTGTTTGTAACGACGAAACGTGATGTGTAATAATAAAAATCAGTGGAAATATTGCAATGCCTTATTCTAAAAATAATAAAAAATTCCACCATATCTTGCCCAACATCATACAACATACCTTTAATTTTTATCTTTCATTCCACGGCAAATAGACCCTATTAAGATAAAACCCTTCCCGTTGCTTTCTTTCTAATCAATTTGGATATTTTCGTTATTATTCCTGGAAACAGTATATAAAAATTTGAAATTATTTGCAGGCTCTTATCGCGATCTCATTCTATACCACGAAAGAAACAACATAGGAGCGTAAGTGTCGTTTCGTAAAATAAAACTAGTGCATGGTGCGTCAATCCCTGATTTTCACGATAAAAATGATACGAAGTCTGCTCCCTGTACGATTTGTGAGTTTGCTAATTAATCCTGTAACTGAGGTTAAAATGCGTAAAAGCGTTGGCTGAATGATCACTGCATCACAGTGGATTTAACTAGCTGGGAAAAGAGTGGATTAAAATGTGTCTATTGTCTTGCTCATGCTATTTAACCTAATCTTGCCTCTTAAATACTGAGAATTTCACTATAGAGCGCTTTGAATTTACGAAAATTTTGAATTTGTCATTGCTTCCTAACGTCACATACGTTTGTTGTAGGACCGAATGGTTTATATTTGTTAGGCTAACGCGCCTGATCACACTTTGACCGATGACTTTTTGGTAAAACCGATCATAAATGCATATTAGACATAAGGTGTGATAGATTAGGAATTGAATAGGGTTGAAGAGAAAGGTATATAAGAGATTGGAAGCTATTTTAAGTCAGTTTAAGAGATAGACACTATAGCCAAAATGTCTCTAGTGTTAAATGAATGAAATGACTGACATTGCTTCAGTGAATTACAGTTTAATTTAAACTGTCGAAAATAATAAGCTGTAACTCCTACTGTAGAAATTTAATACTCACTTCTCTCACTTCAGTTAATATTGAGGTATTTAATATAGAATTGGTTCTTTATGAGAAATGGAATAAGTTCTATTGCTATATCTATTTCCTGATTTAAGTATTCATCTATTTTCTAATTTGTTCGGCGCGAGACTTAATTAGCTTTTCCCTGCATTGTATATTTATTACATTTTTTTATTGTTAATTCCTTCGGAATAGTTATTCAAATATCAGAACAATTTCCATCATGAGGTTTATCACACTGCGTGTCTGTGGAAACCCATTCCGCCGGCAGACGTTTGAGATTCCTCTCAGAAACTGCGCCAATATTGGTGCCAAAATGGTCGACAGCAACTGCGGAATGTGCTTGGTAATATGGATGGAGGAATAAGGGGGTGTATATCCAGTCACGTTGTGGAGATTGATACCAAGCAGCAATCGTTCTGCACGACCGTTTCCGTGCGGATGTATAGGCGGATAATCTGATATGAGTTGAAACGTCGGCTGGATGAGAAAAGTGATGCCCTCCAACGTCATGATCTTAATTGAAGACGGCAGCAGAATACGGTTCAACGGTCTTCCATCCAGAGAAAATTTTTGAACTTTTTTTCGTCATCAGTCCTCTAAAACTCACTAACATCTCCTGTGCTTCTGTTACTTGGTTTCCAATTTTATATTTTTTTTCTGAGATGTGGAGGCCTTTTTCTTGTGTCCCTACTCCTTTGCTTTCATTGGTTCTTGGGGAACGACCGCGCACGAATTCCATCGCTGTTCATTTGGTGAACTACTGTCGTTGTTCTTATATCCATCGTTATGGAAACCTGCTTTATAAAGATTAAGGAAGAAGTAAATAGGATTTGTTGTGTGAATTCTTACTGCGATGGAATTAAAATTGGTCCAAGGTGAAATATTTTTTAATCTAAATACTTACCCATCGACGTGGCTTGTGGTGTCGTTGTTGAGGGTGAATATATTATTTATGACATAATTAATGACGTGGGTTGACATGTTGACTCGACTGATGTGTAGTATTTATTGTAGTCCTTCAAATTAGAGAAGAGAATGAGTACCCATGCCTATCCGTTCGGCAAAATATTTCTCTTTTTTTATCCTTCCCGTCGATCCTGCAAATATGATGCGGTAACTTTGGGATATTTTGCGTGCCAGCTGTTAGTAATTGCTCAAGCAATCTAAATCTAGCATGTAGCCTTCGAGTCTTATACCTTACGACTTTCCTGTTTGTTCTCGTTATGTATATGGTTGGCGCTTCTGGTGCATTATGTCCTTGCGACCATTGACCTTTCGTTCGAATATTATGACTTCAAGGAGATTGGGGAGCCATTTAAGAAGTTTCATTGATTTTAGCACTCTTCAAACAACATGAGTACCACGATTTGTAATTGTTGACCAACTTCATTTTTATTGATTCTGCCGTTCTCTGATGTGGACAGTGTGGATTACAGGGGAGTGAAATCGAGAAGTGTTTCTCAAGTGTATACCGCTCTGCTGTATCCTTTTTTCTGTTGTTTGTAATCCCTTTCGTCGCCATGGAGAACATGGAGGAGCGTTTAGGGTTGTATTGGACTGTTACCATAATTTCACACGCTTTAAAAATTAGCTTCAAAAAGTTACTTGCAACCGTCCACTACTACTTACTAGGTGCGATAGACGTACACTTCAGGATTTAATGTGGTTTACTAAACACCGTACACCGTTGGTATCTCATGGAGTAATAAATCCGGAGATTGATTTGACGCTGTTCTCCTCTCAATTATACAACATCCTCACTTTTTATCACTTACATAGTTATTCTGTTTTACTCCCTACTCCAATCTGCTTAATGTATCTCATGCTCGGCCTTCCCTTGCCGTAATTCCCTTCCAATTTAATTTCAGCGATTGCTTTCATCGGTACATAGCATATTTTAAAATTCATTCAAATTAAGCTTATAAGATATTATGAACAGACATTTAAAGTAATATCATTTAATTATCATTTTGACGCCGTTTTATTCCTCTGTTTCATTTTTTTGATTCTCCCTTCAATTATTTTTACTTAATGTTGATTTATTTTTTTAATTGTAAAATTGAGTTTTTGACCTTCTAGGTGCCATATGCTACCGTCACGTTTGATAACTTTCGGTAAATGCAATCATGTTCTTACCGTTACTTTCACTTTTCAATATCAAACCGTCGGGACAACGTATTGACGTAGTCCTCGATAATTGCTCGCCGCAAGGTACGTCAGGTACACTGGGTGGTCCATTTTCACCTGTGCTAAAATCTAATTACCTAGTGCAGTGGATTTGGGTCGTGCATTGTCATCCGTGATTACAGAAGATCGGCTAGAACGTGGCTCATCATGGTCTTTGTCCCGTCCGCCCCTGTACGTTCTGCCCCACTTTGCTGTCACTCATTGAATTAGGGCCCTCATGCACCTGGGGGTGCGCTTATCCTCCCCTGATGAAGATTTCTTTTTGAAGAAAAGGACGAGTCACAGACCATGCGTCCACAGGCATGTATGGAGCACTTATTAATGCATTCTTGAGAGTGTCATCCAAATAGTTGGAGTAGAAAAAATACCGTGGAGCTTTTGCCATTTTTATAGATGAAGTATGTACGATAAGAGTTAAATGCCTTTAAATGGTAATTTTCTTGGAGTATTTTATTTTTATTTTCTAGTTCATTGGTCAATCGGCAAAAAATATATGTTCCGTAAATGAATCAGTTTCAACTCTTTCTTGTTTAGCTATTTTTCAATTTAGAATGATCAATTTTTGACTGGATTAATCCGGACCTTCAGTTCATCACTTATTCACACCAAAGCAATTTGACTCATGAATATCAAGTAAATCCTTCATTAATACAACTAAGGCACAATGTCTGGACCAATTTCTTGGATTGCTCGCATATAGATTGAGCTATCGATGCATTATATTAATTATTAAGAGAATCATATCAATTGATGCACACTTAAAACGTAAAGAATAGAAAATTCGTACACATAAAATGCCTATGTGAGCAGCTATTGTTCCTAGAATAGTCGAAAATAGTAGAAAAGTACTGTATTTGCTGTGTTCAAATACAATTGCATATGCAATTTTATAAAATGACTAGCTGACCCGGCGAACTTCGTACCGCCTAACATTCAATGGACTTATAGTTTAGTTGTACCATTTATAAATAAAGAGCGGCTGTATCCTTTTAATCATATTTGATTTATTATAAATCAAATGAGAAAATATTGATGTAATAATAATTATACGCATTCAGTTGTTTTTGTGTTGTGTTATTGTGTTGTGTTATTGTGTTATTGTGTTGCATTTGTGTTATTAACCGTAAAAAAATATTTTTAGGTCTAAGTCCGTAGCTTAAACTTGGCTCGTTCACGGGGCAGGTTAATGGAACGCTAGACCGACGCTTGACTGATGCTCAAAATAGTGTAAGAAAAGCCCCTAAGAAGCAGCATTCGTATCAAATGACTTTAGGTGCGCCAGTTATAGTATCACTATTTGGAAAAAATGAACTGCGTAAACGTGCTGCATGCGTAAACGCACCACGGTGTGTCCTACACATTCGGGTTTAATGTCTTGCGTCAAGCGCCTTCTGATGAACAACAGTTTTTGTTTTGTTATCAGGCGCAAGATAAAGCGAATGAAGCTAAATAAAAATAGCGAAGCGAAGCAGGGACGCAGCGAGGGGGGTTTTTGGGGGTTAAAACCCCCCAAAAGCTCAGAGAATCTTTTTATAAAACATTTGGTTATTAATATTAGGGGGACGGATGAGTCACAACATATTTAACTGTTCACACAGCCGCAAAACCTACCATTTTGAACCTTTTATCCTAAAAAATGTCTGGGGAGGGCCCCCGCACCTCTCGCTTACCTTAGCGAGTTTTCTATACCCTACAGACCCGCCAGTATTAGCTGCGCCTATCATTAATTCCTAGCTGTGCCCTTGAAGCGAAGGAAGAAATACAGCGGATGGTTTACCGACTCGTAAACATACCACATATTATTTACCATGAGAAAATCATGGGATTTCACTGACACATGAGAACAAACATCACAAAAACTGAAAGACTGACCATGCGATTTGTTAATCGTTATCACGAGTGCAACACGGATTGGAAATTGAATACGTTTAAGCTCAAAAGGGCATATAAGTTGGGATCATGAAATCTTCGGATTGAGAACTTCCTCATCTTAGAATTTTCCTTTGAGTATAGTGGCGTGAATCACTTTCATTATCAGTTTTTTTAATAACCAAACACGTTCCGGAGGATAGTTTTGGTTGGTTTAGGTTTCGAAAGATCATGAACACAGAGCCTACCTTTAGCTGTAAATCGTGCCGTGGTAAGCCAGGTCCGTCCAAGGACTTTAAATATTCAGATAGATAGTTGGTAACTTCGTCTTCGTTTATTACAAAGTTAAAAGATTTGAATTCATGCAGAGTCCACGGACATTACTGATAATCAACCATTGCTTGGAGATTTGTTTACACACACGGTAGTTATGTGTTTGTTGACAACTCAATTCGAGCTGAGCTTACCTCTAATTCAATTATTTTAATACTATTTCAATATTACTTTAATATTTTTAACATGTTTGAATATTTAAATTTTTTAAATATTGTTAAAAAGATCAGTCAATACATTAGTAAAAACGAAAAAAAATCTTATTTTTTTGACCGCCTTAACAATCAACTCCTAAAAACATATCTCTAAGATAAAGTTGAATTTTTTTTGTGAACTTTTCCTATTTTTTAATGTCCTATATGTTATCCGGGGCTGAGACGAATCCAAAGAGCCTAATGTCACTAAAATTGGTGCAGCCTTTCTCGAGTTATAAGTGTTCTAACTAACACGATTTTCGACTTTCTTTTATATATATAAGATGGTTATTTATATTTTGGACGAAGTGGTGGAATATCCGATCCCTGGAAAATATGAGGAAATATAATGTACTTCTGAATAAATGTGGTCCATAAATTGGTAGCTTTTTGCTATAAATACTGAATCAGCTTCTTGAGTACCGGTAGATC
Organism: Ischnura elegans; assembly: GCF_921293095.1. Lineage (NCBI taxonomy): Eukaryota > Metazoa > Arthropoda > Insecta > Odonata > Coenagrionidae > Ischnura > Ischnura elegans. The sequence continues at coordinate 113,375,713 of NC_060248.1, read as the reverse complement.
ACGAGAGTAGCAGAGGGTAAAAATCGATCTTTGTGAAATTTTTGAGAATACATCAGAGCCATGCTTGGTTCCTAATAGAAGGAAGTAAGTGCAGCTCGCCCCCCGTCGGATAAGATTTTTAGCCTTACTCCTCTTGCTGTCGTTTAAGTTGAAAGACAGAGGATTAATATCGGGTGAGGATCACTCCCTTCTCACCGACCGTACTCTTTTAATGCTGTACCTGTCGGTCTGGGTACCTTTTAAATTGGTACAGGCTAACCAGTACCGACCAGTACTCATAAATAGGAAATAGATAATTAACTTTAACCATGTGCTATTTGATATGCGTTCAATATTTACACAATTTGACCTATAATTGCATTTTATAAATTTTTGAGAGAGCCATATTAATATGACGAATAGTTACAGGAAATCACGGAGAATTATGTCATTAATTGAAACTTTTTATTCATAATTTCTAAATCAAGAATTCCGTGCCCTAAACCGAGATTTCCTTGTATGATTGTAGGATGCATTATGCAACCGGCAAGTGCCACAACACTTATGATCACGTAATTTTTTAAATTTAATTCAAATTGCATTGTTCATATTTAGGGGAAATATAACGAAAACACGTAGATGAGTGTAATTTTCGGAAATAGGGATACCTTATAGAATATGCCTTCCACGCCCAGAAAAGGAGATTTTACTCTGAATAAAAATAAAAAGATTAGTTAGATTACAAATCAAATGATATTAGATGAAGCATTTTATAAATCGTGAAATCAATGTAATAGTAGTTTCGACCTAGATTGCTTCCTTCTCCGGCGCTTTGGAAAAATATTAGTATTAAATTTGTTGATGAGTATGGAACTGATTAATCAGGATGTACAAAGCTTTAATTTAGTCATACAGTTTCAATATTTTCTAATTTATTTATTGTAAAATGCGGTAAAATTCGTTTTCTTTTTTGAGGGATGGTAATTTAAAACTTCCTGAGCCTCTCGCCACCCAAGTGTATAGTTTTCTGGGGGAATATTCTATTTTCTGAAAAACCTACTATTTTTATCCCGGCCAACAAGTCCGCTTCGCAGTTCCAGTTTGGTATCTATGGTTACCAAATGCGTTGAGGGGGAATATGAGAAAAGTTATGAGTAAGTAAAAACGCTCTTAATGAAAGCATTTGCTGTTTCTTGGAACTACCCTGCTCAACTATCCCTATTCCTGTGAGAATGGATCTTTAGAAAGTAGCATCCCTCTCATTCATACCTGTGCCTCTTTTTTTCCAGTTAGACGTCTAGACTAAACGAATGGCTCCTTTATGCAAGCGATAAGAAAGACATTTATTAATACCCTCTTCAATGCCTTGTGGATTTCTGGTCTTTTTGTTGACGAAAATTATGGATGCCCTTCTTTCATTAAAATATTTATTAAAGGTATTTGAATCTAAAAGCTGTGTAATACGCCATTATATAACTGCGAAATATTACAAACTGCATCTTTTGATCGCTACTAAACGGATTTGAGGTAATTGATAGGACTTTCAGCAAAATAACGCGTAATAGCTTTTACTGTCTGCGTTTTGAAAATGTGAAGATCAGTTGCTAGTCATGAATAAATATCTGTGGCAGTCTAATCTACCATATTAAAGAGTTCCGAAGTCGAAGATTTAACAGTGTGACACCTTGACAGGATAGAAGTCGTTTTTCAGAGCACCTTCCTACCGAATCTAGCTCCGAAGGTAACTTTGTTTGGCGATGTTCTATTGCCTTCACTTTCTCAAAAATATGATGCCTATGTTATTAAAAAATAAAATGTGAGCACCTGCATATTACTTTTATTTACCTTGAAAGTATTATCCGTTCAAGGTAATTTTTTCCTTTACAAAGATTATGTAACCAATATCAGGTGTCCGGGTGATGAGATAACTCGTGAATAATCGCCCTGAGTTTGAGTCTTTCATCACAGATTTATGGCGTGCTAGCAGTACAGTTGTAAATTTTAAAACAATTCCATAATGTTGTCTGATTTTCACATTAGGAGAAAAATTCCTCGAAATTCTGGGTGTATTAAAACTCCCTAATAAAGAATTTCAGGTAACCATCGTTCTATTTTTAGTAACCGGGATTTCGTTATATCCAAAATAAAAGATTTTTCCGCATGGATTGGCTTGCCGTCACAGGATTGCCGTCTAATTTCCGTAAATCGTCTTTATATTTAATATCAACGGTAGATTATGTGGTTATGGCCACACGTGAAAACAACTGATGATGAGGTAAGGAACGGTTGAACAGCGAGGATGTCCTTAATTTCTTTGTAAAAGAGGAAATAATTCCTCAAGGGGCCAAATAATAGTTCGTAATAGCGGAGATTTTGTATCATCCGAACTCGTTACATGCGGGGAAATTAACATTGGCGGTCATAGGAAAGCCCTAAGGACCGGGAACTCACCTCGTTATAGGCGGAACTTCGTTACATGAGTGATCTCTATGAGCGAGTTATACTGTACTTAGTTTCATTCTGATATTTTGAAATTCGTTCTAAAATATTTACTACAAATACTCTCAAAGGAATTCCGCGTGCTGTAAATTAACGAAAATGTTTCACACTAGTCAGAAAAATATGCATTCTGTTTTTTTTCCTAATTTTTACGACATTGTTTACCTCAACGAATTCCTGAACCCTTGGGAAAACAAAGCAATTTATTAGGGTCATCCGAATAACCAGTTCCCCGGGAACTTGACGTCACCTTAAAGTAAAAGCAGAGAAAAAATAAATTTACCATTCGCTGGTGGTTTACCCACAGGGATTCGGTGAGTCATTTGCTCAATACCTCTCGAGGAGGGTTGTAATAACATCCCTCTTGGGGTGCGGCTCGAGCCCAACCACTTCTCTCTCCCCACCTCACCCCTTTCATCTCATCCTCTCTTATCTCACCGTGTTATTTTTTTTCAAACCTTTTTTGTAATTTGTTCCTCCGTCATCCCCTCCTCCACTTCACTCGCACCACATCTTGCCTCGCCTCATCCCCAAACTTCTTCACTCCCTGCGCCCTCTTCATAATCTTAAAATCTGACATCGGTCCCCCTTCTTTCGAGCAAGGCCTTTCTCGAGGACGTCATCCACTCCGACGTTTTCCATATACTACTTCGCCTCCGCAGTGTTGCCATTCCGCCACCTAACTTTTCATTTTTGCTCAGTCAAAACTTTGACACCACTTGATAGCATAATGTCACTGGCAAACACTCGGTAACTTGACAACTGCGTAAAAAAGTTTATATTCCCAATAAGTAGAATGATTATTCCATCTGGACTATTTTTTCTCACTTTCTGACTCAATTTCGCATGGATTTTAGGCTTGATTTTATTTCAGGTCATATATTCACCAGTTTATTGTGTTCCCCCTCTTGCTCAGTCTTTACCGTTATTTAAAATATCGTGAGCTGCAATATTTTGGAGTGATTTCGGGCTCCTCATACTAGAAAATAACGTCGCAGCTATGAAAATGTGATTGAACGACTGTTAATTGTACGTATTTCTTGTATTGGTACTTGGAGTGTTTAGAAATGTTATAGCTTTTGCTTAAATACTTTTATAAATAAAATGTTTTGAAAAAATGTATAATAAAGTTAAATAATAACGCAGTGGATGAAATAATTTTATAGGTAGTCTCTCTAATTTAAGTTAAAAAAATTAAAATTATCAAAGGATAACTGTGATTCACAGCATTTACATATTTTCAGCTGGTAGCAGATATTTGACGGCCTGTTTTGATATTTGATTAAAAGTGCCTGGTGGACAACCATCAGGGTCATTATTTAGTGTGTCATACAAATTGAACTTTGCCATTTGTTGAAGCATTAATTAAAATAGGTGGCTTTGCCAAAAAATTACCTTAAATACCTGCCAGATAACTTCATTAAAAGCTGAGCTAAGCTCTCTCGGTAATCATGAATCCAACACTTAATTTTCAATTTTCCCGACAACCCAGATATGTTGCCATTACATCAATGCTGTAGAATAGCGTACTACTGTTCTAAGGATTTTCAAAGTACTTCTATTTCTACTGCTCCCGATTAATAATTACAGTTTGAATTGTTCAGATCTTTAGGTATTTATAATGCCTTAATACAAGCCGTTAATTATAATATCGTTAACTCTCTTCGGTGTTTTTATTACATATGGATTAAAATTTTTTGTTACGTACCCTTGGAGCACCTATTAAGGCCGTTTTACACGGGGCACGGCATTGCGCAGGTTAGAGCTGCATTAATTTCTACAATGGCGTGAAATTGCGCGAATGCATGAACGAATTTAGGGGCTATTTTGTCATCTCACGTCCACGCATTCTCGCATGTGTTCTGGCAATTTACCGCTTTACGCGACGCAATTTTGACTGGGCATTCGTACACACGTCAGATAGTGCAAGTACGTGCCCCGTGTAAAACAGCCTTTACAATCTCAGTTGGGTTAAATGCTGACCATGTGGTGGCAGCACTGTGTTTACCCATCCTCCTTTCCTTCTTTTCGCCTCCCCCCCTCCTACTTCTTCCCTCGCTTCGTCACCCTTATACTTTTATTTTATTTTAAGGAGGAGATGAGCGCACCCTTGGCCAGGGATAAGAAGGGTGCGTGAAGTGGGTTTGGGGACGAAATTCCTCTCCTTTAAAAACCTCTTGCCTCTCTCCCCAACCCCACTCCCGACACTAGAATTCTCGTTTACCCCACCAACTAGCTCATTTTCTCGCGCAAATTGGGAAAGTCCATTTCCACTGAAGGAAAAAAAGGGTCGTAAAAAAATCCTTTCTTCAACCTTCTCTCCATCGCAAGTTCTTTCACCTCATATCACGCCAACGCATTCATCCCCCCACTTACCTAAACTACAGTGCAAATTTCCCTTGCAAGAAAATAAATACCATTCAAATGCTTATCGCAAGCATACACCTCTCCCTCCTTTCTAGACGAACAACAAGCAAGGTAATTAATTTCAGGAGAGATAAATTGGAAGGGAATGTTTATGGAGTGATCCAGGGGGGAAGGAACTCTGAGAATCTGAGTGATTTATAGGTCTTACGTGGTAAATATTGTAAGAAGAGTATACAGATTTCCCTCCGGTATGCCATGATGTTCCCGAAAGGCTAAGCCCTCGTTCTCTATAGCTTTATTTTACTTAAATTGGCGTAACTTCAGAGTTGAGAACTTGAGAAGAGCGGTTGCTGCTTCGTGACAACATAAAGCGGAATATCTCGACCTGAAATGGTAAGTAGTTGGGATAAGCATACTTAAAAAATAGTTAATAGTAAGTGATAAAGGAAGACATTGCACATTGATAGTGGAATGAGGAATCGAATATTTTCTTCAATCGAATCTAATATTGATTTAAGTTCTGAGCTGCGATTGGTGGAACAATTCCCTTGTATGCATGGGGAATACATGTTACATACAGTCAAGTTATGTTGAAAACGGGCCTAAAGTGGGCCACCCCCGCCCTTTAGACAATGATAGGGAAAAAATCGAATTATACCGATACAAATTATGTCGATATTAGGTTGGTAACTGCTTTCTAATGAGAAACAAGATTGTTCTTATTTCAAGAAAAAATTTCTCTGTTTTGCCTCAAAGCAAATAATTTTTTCACGTGTTATTGTGAAAATGATTTGCTATCGCAGGCAAGCATCTGTCGATTAAAATATAAAATAAGGGCACTAGTAATGCGGACAATTTAGTCCTTAAATGTTTGGTTTAACCCCTTTTTTTCATATTTTTGAGCCGATTTTTGCGTAATTTTCATGTTACAAACATGACTTGTATTCTACGGCAGCATTCATTTCCTAATAACTCAATAACTTGCCCGATACAGAGCCTAAATTTTATATTCAGCCTGTTTCTTAAGGATTAGCAAACATTATGTCAGTTTTTGTCGAAACTTCTTAGATATTCTTCCATTTATCAACCTTTTTTTCATGCTTGTATCAAATAAGTGTCGCGATGTACGAGGTAAGTCCAGAAAGTTTAGGGAATTTTAGTTTTTTTTTTAATTTATATTTTTATTGGTCTACATTAATTTTTTTTCATTTTAAATAGTCCCCGTAAGATATTTTGCAATTGTGCCCGCGCTTTTAATCCTCGAAACACTTCTCATACTCGAATTTAGGCATAGCCTTTAGCTCTGTCAGCGATTTCTTTTAATGTCATCTATGCTTGTAAAACGACGGCCCTTGCCATGTCTGGCGATATGGAGCCTGGAGTATCGTTACAGCATTGTTTTTGGCCAAAAATTTACGAAAAAGCAATGAAGTGCTAGCTGAAAATCACCGAGCTCATAAAAACATTTTATTTATCAAAATATTTCTTCTTACGAATACCTGTGCGAGTTACAATTTTTGAAGATCATAATAATTTTTGATAAATGTCGCTAGTTCAGCCAGAAAAGTCAAAGATTCTATGCCCATGAATGTTTGCTTTCGGGATCACCGATTATGTTATGACACGTCTAACCTTAATGGCTGCAACAGGCAAAGAAAACAATGAATACAGTTGAAAATGTTATCATACTTTGGGGGTATTTGTCCCAAGATAATGAAAAAGTTCGACAATCGGATTCTCTGCGATCGCGAGAAATTTGAAAATTTAGTTCCCGTTTTATCCTGAACACACCCGACAAGTCTGCAAATAAATGCTGATTCTAAAATGACAGACGTTTGTCGGCCTCGGTGGGTGGTGGTGGGTTGAAGGCCTCGCATGCCAAACTGATGGAACACGTATGGATAGGTTGCTCCTATCCACAGTATGAGTGTTTTTGATAGTCCATCGTTAATGGCGTTAGAATCCCCTGTTTTAAAAGGCTTTTAATTTGCTGTTTGCGGGAAAATAAATTATTTACAGCGTACAGCCTATTTTTCGTAGCCAATCGTCGATAAGGCATAATTGGGTCGTTATTTATAACTCAAAATTACGATTTATCAAATGAATTCGAGAGACCGAGGACGAAAATAAGTTGCAGCAAAAAATAATCATAGCAGCCATTCACTCGTGCAGCCATTCTCTCGTTAGATTAAAATTAGGAAATGCGAAAATGTCAGCCCAGTTTTCATGAGTTGGTGACGTCATTACGATTATAGTTTTATTTTCTTTTTAAAGGACAAAAATTTGTTGACTTGAGGAGTCGTTTACAGGAGCGTAAAACGATAAACAAAAAACACGAGGGACCGTAGCACGAGGTTGAGAAGCGATGAATTGCTAGGCAATTTAATCATTGCGTCATCAACTTCTCTGCGTAATGAGTAAAACCAGTCGAGTTTTAGTCGCATATTGCAGGAGAAATAGGCGGTGACTGAAAAAATGGAAATGTATTGTTAATAGTAGCGGGCATAACTTGGTGGAAATCCATAATCGCAGGAATAGAAGGATCAAAAACTTTGCTTTTCCACATAGTAATTTATTGAGATCGACCATGGTTTTGTTACAGAGTAACATTATCAAGGTGGGATAATGTTACTCTGATACACCTTAATAATGTTACTCTGTAACGAAACCATGGTCGGTCTCAATAAATTACCATGTGGAAATAGCAAAGTTGTGGGTCTTACTATTCCTGCGGAAATGTATTGGTTTTTCCAACTCTTCCAAATGCCAAAAAACAAAAATTGGGCCCGCTAAGAGAGTCTATATTTTCAAAATTTCATGAGAATATCATGTATGAACTTCATTTCTCGGTGCAAATAAGTACCTCAACTACGCAAGGGTGGAAAGAGACCCGGCATCGGTTTCAGCAAGTTTATAACAATCGTCCCGGTGTGAAGGATTCTTTGCATGTTATTTTCTTCATCCAAAATAAACCTTTCTCGAAGAAAAGTTCCGCGGCATTCAGGGTATGACCTTAATCCTTCGGGATTGGTTGCCAACGCTCCACCCTTTGCATTCAACTCCAACCCCCACTTTTTTATTCCCTATGACTTGCGAAGTAACTCTGGGTGAAGCGTTCCGAAGCTATAATAGATTCATCATTTGCACCATTATTTTTCTACTCTAGGTCCTTGGGTACGGTAATTCATTCTAGAGTTTTCATTTGCGTGGTGAAGGAGTAGTCGCGAGCTTTACTGAATTTACTATCCGCGAGGGAATCGTTATCACCATTAACGTAACTTGGCCTGGTAGGTAGTCGTTGTGGTGAGTATATTAGAAATTATGCAGCCTTTTCCATCTCAAAAAATTCTGCAATTTCGGCGAAAATTGCTACTCTTGATTCTACGGAAGTGTTTACCGCGTTTTTTCACCATTCCTGCCGAGCGCCATATTTCCCGTTCCACGAGATGGGGAAGTGATTGAAATTGAATAGAGTTTCCATCGCTTTGCATTCCAGTGGAATGATCACAGCTATGCAATCCGCGAGGCATGAAGAAGGAAAATACTAAGTAATGGGATGGAAATGATGCCAGTGACCTCATCGTGTTTTTTTTTTTTCACCGTTCACGCGGAAGCCAAGAATTTGAAAAATGCGTTTTCAAATCTAGGTTCTATCGACTGCTTGGACACAATTAGATTTTTCCCTGTAATATAGGCTCTCGAGGATTTTGACTTCCGGAAAAGATAGAGGATGAAAGAGGCTAGATAATTAAATTTGCATTCGATGTGAAGTACTATTGAGTGAATGATAAGCGGCAATCTATATCACAAGTGAAAAATTAACTCCTTCGCGATTCGATTATGTTTGAGAACTTGGTTTGTCCATATTACCGAAAAACATGTATAGCCCACAGAATGTTATTATTAACCAACGTAGGTTTCAAAAAAATTATGTCATTTTCAAGGTAAAACTACACATGTTTTTTTACCAATTTATTTTCTCTGAAGGGAGGATGGTTTAACGAAATATCGCCATCTTCGCTAAATATCGTTAGATTTCTTGGTTCTCAATGTTCTATGGAGTATGTCATAAAGTCATACGCATGCATAAATTTGAGGCCCTTCGTCAAAATAACGTAGGGCGTCGTAAAGTTTTAATTCTTTCGTAGTATTGGGACGGATAATCTGAATTTCCTCTTTCGGTAGGATCATTTGCATACTCTCTTATGAATTCGGACCAATACCGCGGTCGTTTTTGCCTTGGTTCCTTATTCCGTAAAATTCATTTGCATAGTGATTGTAGTATTGATGTTTCGTAACTCTCTCTACGACTCTCCTAATTTTTTGTGGATATAATTTTTTAAACGGAGTATGGTACAGAAATTAATATAATAAACATATTAAAGCTTGGTGGCTAAGGGATGCAAGTGAGTCTCTGTTCTGTGCTGACAATGTGTGGAAAATCAAAAGCGCTATAAAGTATATAGTTGATCTCGTACTTGTACTCCTTGGCTTCTGGCCCTCTCAATTGATAATGGCATATTTTGTTTCGCGTGGTAACATAAAACCTTTTTAATACCATTTTGGGGATTTGGATATTGTATTGCCTTTCCCGCTATTTGGTGCAGTATACATTAGTATCATTAGATGAAAAGACGTAGCTATATGCGATTTAAGTTATTAAAAAATCTGTACAGAAAATTATCTTATATTTATTGACACATGATTCTGTGCAACTGTTTCAATCATATACAATTACTCTTTTCCTATATCATTACCGTATTTTACATATCTATCTGTACATGTTATTTTATCGTGGAAATTGGCGGCACCAACTTTTTATGGGTCACATGAACGTGCAAGCATCTTCAACTCAACCTGAGGAATCGTAATTGGGAAGGAAACTCGAGTGAAAAAGCAGTTTTTCCCTTGCTTGAGATCCAGTGGTAGAAAATGTGGAAAGGATAGAAAAACAAAATAGGTTGAAGGTCCACGTGTTATAGTTCCTAGGAAAATCCCAGGACGACATTAGAGGAGACCCTATTAACTTCTTTCTGCGTGAAGGAACTTAAGAGGAAAGTTTTCTGTCCCCCGTCACAATATATTTGAGCTGGAGCCCTAATTATTCTGTCGGGCGGTAAACTTTTACGCTACTTCCTTGAAGTGCCGTGAGTCTAGAGGCCTTCCTCGTGGAGGGAAAATACTGTATTTAGCGACTTAAACGTTTTATGTGAGGACTCTCCTATTATACCAGCTCATGTTCATTGCCTAGGACTGTTTGGCAGTTTTGGGAATTGAATTTTGGAAAGTGACCCATTTTTCACCAACCGGAAGGTTACATTTGATGAGTTTAAGAGACACTGAAGATTTAATCATGGATCCTCCTACTCTCTAGTTTAATGAGCAGCAGGTACAGATTTCGTATGCTACACCATCAGGCGATCAAAATCTTAGCTTCCTTTCTCTTGCTATTCATTGGAGCTACCTAGCTACAACATCAGGCCGAGACTGGTTGAAGTATATATATTATTTTTAATTTTTTTTTCATTTTTTATGCATTTATTATATGATATAATTATATGTACCTTCAGTTTATTAGAATGCGTAAGGGTCAAGAATTAACTATGACACTCCGGTGGCGTAAAAAATATTTTTTATATATATGAGGCATCAAAATATTGGCCCATTGCAGATTTTTTTCCATTATTCTAGATTTAAATCAAAGAAGCAGCATGGTAAAAACCAAGTGTCAAGTTTTATTTAGTTACGTCGAAACGTTAAACTCAATTAATTTGAGTTTATACCCTGTCTTTATTTAATTCCATTATATGCACCCATGTAATTTCAGACTGTTTAAATAGGAACACTTAAATGCTATATGCATCTACCTTCTTCAATGATAAAATGAGTTGATGACAAGTGCATCGGTGAATATAAATGTTCACATCTTTTTCTACACAATACCCCGCAGCTGTCTCAATAGACGTGGGGCCTCCTTCTCATGAATACCACCAATGCATTAAATTAAAATTAGCTATTAAGCTATCTAAAAATCCTATATTTTTCCTTCCCCTACCTCGTTGACCTAACATTCTACCCTCTAACACTCTTTTCAACATCCCGTCCCCGCTAAGTACTCGCTCCATCCACACCTTCCCTCTCCTCCGTATCTCATCTAAATGCTGCCTCTCCTCACCCACCATGTCCATCACTTCGTCGTTCCCCCTCCTCTCTGTCCATTTCACCTTCTCCATTCTTCTCCAGACCCACGTCTCAAATGCCTCCAGTCTTCTCTTGTCATCCTTTCTTGGTGTCTACGTTTCTGCACTGTAAAGCGCTACACCCCAGATCGGACACTTCACTAACTTCTTCTCTAAGCTCTTACATAGCCATCCTCTCAGAAGCTCGTTCCTGTTCATGAATGTTAACGCAAATTTATTCCTGATATCCTTATCACTGTATCCGTTTTCCTCTAATGTGCTGCCTAAATATTTGAATCGCTCTAACAGAATTCCGCGAAAAAACGTAAACAATGTGCGAGAGTATGTATAACTTGAAAGCTATTGACCAACATTTCATGAGTAGGTTTGGCTCTTGGACTCCTGAATTCGCACGCGTACATATGAAACTCCATTTGATTCATCCTTAATACATAGCAAATGTTATGAGTCACGATGACAAAAATCGCTTACTATTTGGAGCTTAATGTTTAAAGTTTGGAATAAAATTAAAGTAATTTTTCACCATGTGTATAACTGTATTTCACTAAATTACGGATTTAACCTTGAATGCGATTAGACAAGGTTAGATCCTGATTACTAAGCTCATTAAGATTTCCATTCCAATGAGAGAAAGCGGGATATTGGGGAAAAGAAAGATTCCTATGAATGGTAATGGAAGCAGCATCAAGTGATAGAGACCGAACGAAGCCCTGCGGTATGCTCTGTAGTTGTGCGGTTAGGCGCGTGAGAGGATCTTGGCTAAGGTTAAGCTTTTGAGGGCTCAATTGTTCAGTTTGCGAGCTCAGAGATCCCGTCTAGGAGGAGAA